>NC_090650.1:395356104-395956104 GCF_040937935.1 Hyperolius riggenbachi | reverse complement strand
GCTCCAGGTTTATTAACTCATTAGCAGCTTGAAAGGAATTCTCTCGTCTGTGACAAGTGCACTGCTTTTCACCTCAACCAGCAGAGCCCGTCGTGCTGTAAATAATTCTTTGAAAGCTTTGAGGTCTCTCGAAAAAATGTGCTTAAATCAAATTGGCCAGGAGCACTTGCCTCTAAATAAATTGGTTGCTAAAGAGTTAAAGAAAGAAAGTCATAGTGCCACTCTGTCTTCTGCAATGTGTTTCACTAAAAAGATCATTCGCTGTAACCACAACACAAAGTGGACAACTGATCCTTATCTGACAATGTGATGACAAATCACATGATTTGGATACAAACATCTGAAAACTTTAAAACTTTGCATTTGTCACCTGAGCAAATTCTTCTCCAGGCATTTAACTAGCGCTGTCCAACATCATGTTATATACTCCCATATGGCCCGAATGCAATTACCGGTAACTTTTCTCCCGGAGTTTTCTCCTAGGAGATAATTTTTCATCTGCCATTTACAATAAATTGAAAAAGTACCAAAAAGCAGGTGAAAACCATCAAAACTATTTGAAGTGTCTTTTTTTGCTTGCTGGTGATTGAAAGGGCATTTTATTGGCAAGTTTGAAAATATCACTTAGGGCTCGTTTCCACCATAGCGAATCCGCATGCGGCGACGAGATGCGGATTCGCTTGTTACACTGAAGTGGCCGGAGCGGTTTCCACATGTGCGGCGTGCGGGAGCGATTTGGCTGCTGGCCAAATCTGCACGACGGGACCCACCGAATTCGCCTGCGTCGGGAATCCGTGCGAATCGCCGCTAATGTATTTAATAGTAAAAACGCATGCGTTTGTTACATGCGTTTTTACCAGGGCTGTGGAGTCGGTCCAAAAATCCACCGACTCCGACTCCGACTCCTCAGTTTAGGATTCCACCGACTCCGACTCCGACTCCACGACTCCGACTCCTCTAATTTGCATATTACAATTTTGTTGATTAAAAGTATGTAACATGAAATTCGTCTCTTAACTGCCAACGCTTAGGAATTTTACAAGACAACTGAAGTGAGAAGGATATGTAGACTACTATATTTATTCCCTTTAGACTAAAACTAGTCCTTGGTAAAAGTACTTGTAAAAGGTACAAACCGGAACAAAGAACATCTATCAGGCCCTAGGCAATGTAAGTGTGGGTACATGTAAGAATGATGTGCAGGTACTCTGCAGGGGAATGATGAGATTGTAAACAGACAACACCTCTGTGTTCAATATGCACAGCATTCTCAGTGGATTCCCTGCAGCTCTGTGGGGAGTGCATATGTAGAGTATAGTACTACTGTGTAACAAAGTAAACCTGAGACAGATGAAATTAAAGTTTTATACATACCTGGGGCTTCCTCCAGCCGCCTTCAGGATAATCAGTCCCTCGCTGTCCTCCTCCGCCACCTGGATCTTCTGCTATGAGTCCAGGTACTTGAGCCAGTCGGGCGTAGTGCGCATGCACACACTCCGCCGCCAGGAGCATACTACACCTGTGCAGCACTATTGCGCAGGTGCAGAATGTTCCTGGCTGTGGGAGCGGCATGCGGCCGGACAGCGCTGACTGGCTGATATACCAGGACTCATAGCGGAAGATCCGGGTGGTGGAAGACAGCGAGGGACTGATTAGCCTGAAGGGGGCTTGAGGAAGCCCCAGGTATGTATAAAACTTTACTTTTCATCCGTCTCAGTTACCCTTTAATTTGTAGTCACCAAACCAAATTTTAACATATCAAATTATTTGATTTCATCAGCAAAGGGAGTGCATACATTTGCATAAATCAGCATCAATGCAGAATTATTTCCATCTCGTTGACCATCTCTATTAGTGACACAGCTACACATCAGGCTTTATTCTTACAGCATAGATGTTATTTAGTATATATAAGAGATTCCTGTGTACACATCATATATACAGTCACAATCAGATATGTATATCTGACCTTAAAAATACGGGGACTGCTTTATTGAAGCAGCACAAGTAACTAATTTTGATTGGTTTATTTCATTTTTGTGGACTAAGCACAGCTATTACTGTATATATACTGTATATATACATTATTTTTAATGACTATTATCTGAGAAATAGAACATTTTATCATATTTTCTATTTTAATTACAGTTACAAATTCATTAGGAGTCGGAGTCGGTGCATTTTTTCCCGACTCCGACTCCAGGCACCCAAAATTGCCCGACTCCACGACTCCGACTCCACAGCCCTGGTTTTTACCCGTGATTTTGCGTGCGATTTCGCACCTTTTTCAATGTTATTTTGCCCTGGCAGTGTCATGGTTAATTTCGCATGGCACCCTGCCATGCAAAATCGCACGCGAAATCGCGGGTAAAAACGCATGCGGAAACGCATCCGCATGCGTTTTTACAAGCGTCGGAATGCCGGCGAAATCGCGTCGCAACAGTGGAAACGAGCCCTTAGGACAGTGATCTGCAAACTTGGCTCTCCAGCTGTTAAGGAACTACAAGTCCCACAATGCATTGCAGGAGTCTGACAGCAAGAGTCATGATTCATTAAGGCAAATGCATTGTGGGACTTGTAGTTCCTCAACAGCTGGAGAGCCAAGTTTGCAGATCACTGACAGGAGAAAACTCATGAGAAAAAAAGTGAATTGCATATGGGCTATAAGTCAAAATTTTCAGCACATGAAGGGCCCGATCCAATTCACTTTATTCTCCTAAGCTTTCTCCCAGGTGATATTTTCACATAAATAGAATGCCTTTTTAAGCCCCCAAAAAGCAAGAAAATAATCAGAATACATTTAACAGTACTTTTTGACCTACTTTTTCAATTACAAAGTGCAAAAGTTATTTTGAAAAACAGAAGATTTTATCTCCTTGGAGAAAACGTAAGAGAAAAAGTGATTTGAACCAGCCGAAAATGTCCTAAAAAGGTCACCCCTTGGCATATACTCAAGTCATCTACTGTGTCCCTGCACTCATGTGCTGTGCTCCCCATTGTGCCCGTGCCCACTACCAGGCAGCAAAGTGAGCGGAGTACAGCTATACAAGACTGACCTGACAGCAGGGAGCAGAGTTAATACTGGGGGCACATCTGGCTAAGGGGAGGGGGGCTGCCCAATACTGGAGGCACATTTGGCCATTTATACTGGCGAGGGGGAGATGCTTCATACTGGAGGCGCATCTGGTTCATTATACTGTGGATGGGGCTATACTGGGGAGGGGGCTTATACACAAGTCAATTGTTTTCTTTCCTGGTTTGTAAGGGGAAAAGTGGGTACCTCAACTATTGCACGAATATATACCCTAAATATGGAGTTTAGAGTTGTAGGTCACTTTAATATTACGTTTTATTAATAAAAAAATATCACCACCACCTTCGGATGGAGTAGTCCCCATTATAGGCCCAAGATGGGGCAGGAGTTTGAGGCCATGTACATGAGAAGTGTGGTCAAAGTCTCTACTTCCTGTGCAAATGGAGCAATTGCCCCTTCAAAACATGAGGGGGGGCTGTTCTAGTACATCAAAGGTTTACCTAGAGTACGGCTTTAGGGGATATCCGCTGAGGCTGACTGTTTGGAGATTATTTCCATGCACAAATGGATGCGTATTTTTCTGGCTTTCTCCAACATCCTGCTGGCTTGTAGATATTCCCGACTGGCTCACGAATCTATTTTCCTGCTATAGTCATGCTAGGCAGCCAAAGAGAAGATGGAAAAATCTGCTGCATCTCTAACAAAAAAAAAGTAGATACTTGGAAAATAGAGACGTCCTTGCAGGGGAAGGTTGGAAAAGGATCAGTGCTGGAGCTAGCAGGGGCTGATGGTTGGCTGAGGATTCATAGATTGTGAAAGGTAGAGCAAAGCTGGAATCAGGAGGTATCTGGACGTGGGCCACACCAATATTTACACTAGGTGTGAACAAGAGGTGGTCTGACCCTTCACCTGAAGAACAGCACTATGTGTGAACAAGAGGTGGTCTGACCCTTCACCTGAAGAACAGCACTATGTGTGAACAATAGGTGGTCTGACCCTTCACCTGAAGAACAGCACTATGTGTGAACAAGAGGTGGTCTGACCCTTCACCTGAACAACAGGTCCATCTGCAAGAACCAGATATAGAGGGAGCGAAACGTCACAACTCTGCATACACATTACACAATGACCACCATGCCACACAACTACTAAAACACAACACCAACACACAGGAGGAACTTACAAACCACCAGGACTGAAGCACTGAGCAATGTGTGCTCAATGACAGATCAAGCAGATCAGCAACAATGTAAAAACCCATGTTAGGGCTCGTTTCCACTATAGCGAATCCGCATGCAGGGGCTACATGCGGATTCGCATAGGCAATACAAGTAGATGGGATTGTTTCCACTTGTGCGTCGTGCGGGTGCGTTTTGGTGTGCGGGGAAAATCTGCACGGCAGAGCCGTCAGATTTCGCGTGCGGCTGGAATGCGGGCGAATCGCTCGCAATGCTTATAATAGGGAAATTGCATGCGGCTTTGTCATGCGGTTGTCCCCGCGATTTCGCGTACGATTTTGCATGTAAGGCTATGGAACTTAACACAGGCAGTGACATGGTTAAAGAGGAACTCCAGTGAAAATAATTTAATATAAAAAGGTGCTTAATTTTTACAATAATTATGTATACATGATTTAGTCAGAGTTTGCTCATTGTAAAATCTTTCCTCTCCCAGATTCACATTCTGACATGTATTACATGGTGACATTGTTACTGTGGGCAGATTATGTAGCTGTTCTGGCTTTAACAGACAGCTATAAACAGCCATTTCCTGTGTGTGTCATTGTTACATTGTGGCAGTTTGCCCAGAGTACCGTACGGTACCAGAGCCTCTTGTGGGAGGGGTTTCAGCACAAAATCAGTCATACAGCGCCCCCTGATGGTCTGTTTGTGAAAATCATTATATTTTTCATGTAAAAGTGGGTATCAGCTACTGATTGGGATAAAGTTCAATTCTTGGTCGGAGTTTCTCTTTAAATTCGCCTGCTTCCTAGCCATGCGAAATCGCGAGAAAAACAGCATGCGGAAACGCATCGCATGCGATTTCGTCCGTGGTGGAATCCAGGCGATTCCGCACCGCAACGGTGGAAACGAGCCCTTACTGAAAAAGAGATCTGGGGATGCAACAGCATAATAACCTTTAAAGAAAATGTTTATTACAGCTGATACAAATCCTGCAATAAATCTGCAGTGTTTCTACTTCCTAAATGTATGCAAAGAAGCAGAGGCGTGCACCAATGTCCCATAAGTATATCTTGCCTTTTAATCCTCCAGATCAATTCCATACATTAGGGTAAACATCAGTGTATACTTGAATATATATCATACATACTGATTGTGGTGGCGGTGATCCGGTGGGTGCTCAGGGTGTGAAAAGGTCGGCGACGGCCGTTTCGCGTCCAACTGGACGCTTGGTCACGCTGCGACCGTCGCCGACATTTTCACACCCTGAGCACCCACCGGATCACCGCCACCACAATCAGTATGTATGATATATATTCAAGTATACACTGATGTTTACCCTAATGTATGGAATTGATCTGGAGGATTAAAAGGCAAGATATACTTATGGGACATTGGTGCACGTCTCTGCTTCTTTGCATACATTTCTGTTGTTCTCTTTCTTCCGTGACATTCAGCGGAGCACAAGTCCCAGCATTCCTCTGATCCCATTGCAGGGTTTGTGGAGGCGAAGACTACCTTACAGCTTCAATTGTTTTCTCCCTCACATCATCTGTACCATTATCGGGAGTGCCACACTATCATCTGCTTCTTGAACTAGATTGAGTGTTTCTACTTCCTGCCTTCATGGAAGCAGACATATTGTTCACATCCTGTGCTTTCAAGTAAGCCTCTCTGCCGTGGCAGTAAGCGGACTCTGCTAAGGGATTAAATCACAACTTGTGATGCGTCACAGATGGGGGGGTATGGGGGTATGGAAATTAGACAGGCTAAACTCTCTAAAATACAGGGTGCATTTCTGTATTTTCTTTCTGTCCTGTGCAGGAGTTCAGCTCCACTTTAAGCTGATCACACAACTAGACTTCGCAGGGTGGAACTGCTTCAAATACAAGGAGTGCAGAATTATTAGGCAAATGAGTATTTTGACCACCTCATCCTCTTTATGCATGTTGTCTTACTCCAAGCTGTATAGGCTCGAAAGCCTACTACCAATTAAGCATATTAGGTGATGTGCATCTCTGTAATGAGAAGGGGTGTGGTCTAATGACATCAACACCCTATATCAGGTGTGCATAATTATTAGGCAACTTACTTTCCTTTGGCAAAATGGGTCAAAAGAAGGACTTGACAGGCTCAGAAAAGTCAAAAATAGTGAGCTATCTTGTAGAGGGATGCAGCACTCGTAAAATTGCAAAGCTTCTGAAGCGTGACCATCGAACAATCAAGCGTTTCATTCAAAATAGTCAACAGGGTCGCAAGAAGCGTGTGGAAAAACCAAGGCGCAAAATAACTGCCCATGAACTGAGAAAAGTCAAGCGTGCAGTTGCCAAGATGCCACTTGCCACCAGTTTGGCCATATTTCAGAGCTGCAACATCACTAGAGTGCCCAAAAGCACAAGGTGTGCAATACTCAGAGACATGGCCAAGGTAAGAAAGGCTGAAAGACGATCACCACTGAACAGGACACACAAGCTGAAACGTCAAGACTGGGTCAAGAAATATCTAAAGACTGGTTTTTCTAAGGTTTTATGGACTGATGAAATGAGAGTGGGTCTTGATGGGCCAGATGGATGGGCCCGTGGCTGGATTGGTAAAGGGCAGAGTGCTCCAGTCCGACTCAGACGCCAGCAAGGTGGAGGTGGAGTACTGGTTTGGGCTGGTATCATCAAATATGAGCTTGTGGGGCCTTTTCGGGTTGAGGATGGAGTCAAGCTCAACTCCCAGTCCTACTGCCAGTTTCTGGAAGACACCTTCTTCAAGCAGTGGTACAGGAAGAAGTCTGCATCCTTCAAGAAAAACATGATTTTCATGCAGGACAATGCTCCATCACACGCGTCCAAGTACTCCACAGCGTGGCTGGCAAGAAAGGGTATAAAAGAAGAAAAACTAATGACATGGCCTCCTTGTTCACCAGATCGGAACCCCATTGAGAACCTGTGGTCCATCATAAAATGTGAGATTTACAAGGAGGGGAAACAGTACACCTCTCTGAACAGTGTCTGGGAGGCTGTGGTTGCTGCTGCACGCAATGTTGATGGTGAACAGATCAAAACACTGACAGAATCCACGGATGGCAGGCTTTTGAGTGTCCTTGCAAAGAAAGGTGGCTAAATTGGTCACTGATTACTTTTTGTTTTTGAATGTCAGAAATGTATATTTGTGAATGTTGAGATGTTATATTGGTTTCACTGGTAAAAATAAATAATTGAAATGGGTATATATTTGTTTTTTGTTAAGTTGCCTAATAATTATGCACAGTAATAGTCACCTGCACACACAGATATCCCCCTAAAATAGCTAAAACTAAAAACTACTTTTAAAAATATTCAGCTTTGATATTAATGACTTTTTTGGGTTCATTGAGAACATGGTTGTTGTTCAATAATAAAATTATTCCTCAAAAATACAACTTGCCTAATAATTCTACACTCCCTGTAAAACCTATTAAAGAGAATCTTTCAGAAACGGCCAATAGGGCACTTCAGGCGCAACCTGTTAGGCCCCAAGGCCTTGCATTTTGCGTTAACCGGCGATAAAACAGAGTAACAACGCACATTTGCAAGGCAAGTGTAAAAAAGGGACCTTAAAGGGAACCGGAGGTGGAAATAATATGGAGGCTGCCATATTTATTTCCTTTTAAGCAATACCAGTTGCCTGGCTGCCCTGCTGGTCCTCTGCCTCTAATATTTTCAACCATAGACCCTGAACTAGCATGCAGCAGGTCGGGGGTTTCTGACAATATTGTCAGAACGGACAAGATTAACTACATGCTTGTTTCTGGTGCAATTCACTTCACTACTGCAGCCACATAGATCAGCAAGGCTGCCAGTCAACTAGTATTGTTTAAAGGGGAACTGAAGAGAGAGGTATATGGAGGCTGCCATGTTTATTTCCTTTTAACCAATACCAGTTGCCTGGCAGGCCTGCTGGTCTATTTCTCTGCAGTAGTATCTGGTTAACACCAGAAACAAGCATGCAGCTAGTCTTGTCAGATCTGACTTTAAAGTGTGAAACACCTGATCTGCTGCATGCTTGTTCAGGGGCTATGGCTAATAGTATTAGAGGCAGAGGATCAGCAGGACTGCCAGGCAACTGGTATTGCTTAAAAGGAAATAAACATGGCAGCCTTCATATACCTCTCTCTTCAGTTCCCCTTTAAAAGGAAATAAATATGGCAGCCTCCATATCACTCTCACCTCGGGTTCACTTTAAGGGGAACTTTCCAATTTTGGCTTTATACTGTATATGCTGCATTGCTTTTTGGTTTCTTTAAAAAGGAGTTTTGTGGGGGTGTGCTCAGGGTAAAAACAGACACTTACCTGGGGCTTCTATCAGCCCCCTGTAGCAGTAATGTCCCACGCCGTCCTCCTCCGATCTGCCGTTCTCCGCCGTTGGCTCAGGCCTAGCGCGGCATGCTTACCAACTGCGGCTGCGCGGCCCTGCTCTCATCATCGGACGCGTAGTGCGCAGGCGCAGTACAAGACACCTTCGTACTGCGCCTGCAAAGTAAGCTTTCAATGACGCGAGCGGGAGCATGCATTATTCGGCTGTGTCTGCATGTGGGATTGGTGTGGCTCTATAAAATATATAAGTTATAGGCTTGCTATACATCAGCGGTTCTGGGTGTAAGCCTGGCTTCAGGGGCATAAAGAGATAATTTGCCTATTCAGTAGTGGTGCATTGTGGGTAACCACAGATGTTCATTTAAAGCTGAATTATTGTAAATTCCTTCTGTTTTAAGATGGCAAACCACATTTACATGGATAAATAGCAAACATTTTTTAAGCTTGATCACACTTTCATGTACCGTATATAAAAACACAAAAGTCTATAAAATACATAAACATCGCATCTAACAGAAACCGCCAGAAAGGAGTGTCGGAATGTGTCAATGTGTTTACACACATCCAATTTTGATTGGCAAATATTACCACCACCTACACAAACTACTCCGTAGCAAAAGGAATATGGAAGCTGCTCTATTGCCTTTTCAACAATGCACATTGCCTGGCTGCCATGCTGATCTTCTAGATATACTGTAATACATTGAGCCACTGACCCAGAATCAGTATGCAGAGGAGTCACTGAGCCAGAACCAGTATGCAGATCAGCTACACTGATCTGCATACTTCCTTGCACAAATAAGTTAATTGGCTTCCCCCTAAATTGGCCCTAAACTATGATACATGCACTACAAGATACTTGCATATTATTATTATTATGTGTGTATATAGCGCTGACATCTTCCGCAGCGCTTTAGTATATATATATATATATATATATATATATATATATATATATATATATATATATATATATATATATATATATATATATATATATATATATATATATATATATATATATATATATATATATATATATATATATATATATATATATATATAGTCTTGTCAGCTAATCATCCCTCGGAGGAGTTCACAATCTAATCCCCAATACAGTCATATGTTTATGTGTGTATTGTGTAGTGTATGTATCGTAGTCTAGGCTCAATTTTAGGGGGAAGCCAATTCACTGTATGTTTTTGGGATGTGGAAGGAAACCGAAGTGCCTGGAGAAAACCCACACAGACATGGGGAGAACATACAAACTCCTTGCCATTGTGCTGCCCTCCGTGCTGACTATGGTATGGATTAGATTGTGTGCCCCTCTGAGGGAGAGATAATTGACAAGACAATATTACTCTGCACAGGGCTGCAGAAGAGGTTGGCGCTATATAAATATTATTATTATTATTATTATTATTATTAATACACAGACATACCTATTCTCAGTCAGCCACTGTCTCCTCTGCCCAGTGATCTCTCCCTGATGCTGCAGCAGTGTGAGTGAAACAGGAACTATACTTCGCGTATAACGGTGACAGTTTCAAGACTTCGGCCACAGGTGTCACAGTTGCCACAAAACATTCTCGCTCTCTATAGAAATCCCCCTCCAGGATCACTGCCAGGTGGCAGAGCTTTACCTCAGGTACAGAACTAAATACACCGATAGTTTATGAACAAATCGTGCAAAATGTCCCTTTTAGTCTAACGGAAAGGTTTTTGCAGCTAAAAGTTCTGCTGTAAAAATGTTGTCAAATGACAACCCAGATAGCGACATTAAAGCGGACCTGATCTCAGAACTTCCTCTGCTGTAAAAGATATGCAACAGAGAAAGAACATTTGAAGAAAAACATTTCTTTGTTACAGCTGATACAAATCCTCCAATAAATCTGCAGAGAGTCTACTTCCTGTGTTTATGGAAGCTGACATAGGGTTAACATCCTGTGTTTACAAATTAGCTGCTCTGCTGTGGCCGCCAGCTAACACAGCTGAGAGATCAACTTACAGTGGCGATTAGTCACAGGTGAGGGGGAATTAGACAGGCTAAACTCTCTAAATACATACAGGGTAAATTTCTATATGTATTCTTTCTGTTCTGTGCAAGAGTTCATGTCCACTTTAAAGTACGGTAGACCTCTACAGCAGAGGATGATGAGGTTTCAGGGTGTCATACATTTAGAAGTAGTATGTGCTACTGCTATAGGAGTAATAAAACTGCATAGCGTGTTTAAAAAAAAAAAAAAAAAACTAATCAGCAATAACTAGAGAATCTACACAATACAAAAATTTTTTTTTACTAGATACTAGTTATGAACTTTTCACATTTTGAAGTGATAGAATCAGCAAATATTGTGGTCACATTATGAGACCTACAAGGCAGGATTTCCATTCCCCTCTCTCAGTTCTCTTTCACCTTTTAGCTAAATATTCTATTAACGCCTCTGCTCTAACCGATTGCTTGGAAACTGTGGTTTTGTGCTTCCTTTATAGGCAAAGTATTATGGTTTGTGGTCAATTATGTGTGCTACAATTTCACAAACATTTATTTTTATGTGTGACAAAACAAGACAAAACATTTCTCCTTGTGAACTCAAAGTGCTTGAGCTGCAGCCACCAGGGCGCACCAAGTAGACAGTAGCAGTGTTGGGGAGTCTTGTCCAAGGTCTCCTTACTGAATAGGTGCTGGCCAACCCTGATCTCCTGTGTCAGAGGCAGAGCCCTTAAAGTGAACCTCCAGACTAAAAATTGACTCAGCAGCACTGAAAAGGCCTGGTGTTTCTTTAACAGTTTCACAGCATCAGAACTTTGTTTCTCTTATACAAGCCTCATTTTTAGCTGCACAGAAGAAAACTGCCCGGGTATTTTTGCCCTGATGCTGTGCAAAGCATGATGGGATTTCTGATGTTCTTGTTCTGCTGTTTTGGTGCAATTTTTTTATTTTTTACATTTTGAATTTGACATTTGAAGCCTAGAGCATGCAGCTGGGAGGGGTTATCAGGACACAGGACAGTTGGAACTGTGTCTCATGCTCCTTGTCACCTCCTTTCAACCAAAAAGATGGCTGCCCCCATGACAAAGATGGCAGCCCCCATGAATCACTTTTAAAACAGGGTGGGTAAAAGATTATATTACCTATCTATTCGAATTAACATAACTAATGTAACTTAATGACAGTATGTTTGTTTAGGCTGAAGTTCCCCTTTAAAGGAAAAACTGTAGTGAGAAGAATCTGGAGGCGGTCATATTTATTTCCTGTTACAAGTTGCCTGGCCACCCTGCTGATCTATTTGGCTGCAGTAGTGTCCGAATCACACCAAAAACAAGCATGCAGCTAATCTGGTCAGATATGACAATAATGTCAGAAACACCTGATCTGCTGCATACTTGTTCAGGGGCTATGGCTAAATGTATTAGAGGAAAAGGATCAGAAGGATAGCCAGGCAAATGATATTGCTTAAAGGAAATAAATATGGCAGCCTCCATCTCCTTCTCAGTTCAGTTGTCCTGTAACCAGTGCACTATCCAGCCACTGCTTTAAAGAACCCCATGCCAGGATGCTGTTCACAGGGTTATTTTTAAGTAAAGCTCACCTAACCAGCGGCATAACCTAGTTGTTAGGACATACAGTGGGTTGCAAAAGTATTCATCCCCCTTGAAGTTTTCTACATTTTGTCACATTACTGCCACAAACCTGAATCAATTTTATTGGAATTCCACGTGAAAGACCAACACAAAGTGGTGTACATGTGAGAAGTGGAACGAAAATCATACATGATTCCAAACATTTTTTTTTTTACAAATCAATAAGTGCAAAGTGGGGTGTGCGTAATTATTCAGCCCCCTGAGTCAATACTTTGTAGAACCACCTTTTGCTGCAATTACAGCTGACAGTTTTTTAGGGTATGTCTCTACCAGCTTTTCACATCTAGAGACTGAACTCCTTGCCCATTCTTCTTTGCAAAACAGCTCCAGCTCAGTCAGATTAGATGGACAGCGTTTGTGAACAGCAGTTTGCAGATCTTGCCACAGATTCTCAATTGGATTTAGATCTGGACTTTGACTGGGCCATTCTAACACATAGATATGTTTTGTTTTAAGCCATTCCATTGTTGCCCTGGCTTTATGTTTAGGGTCATTGTCCTGCTGGAAGGTGAACCTTCGCCCCAGTCTCAAGTCTTTTGCAGTCTCCAAGAGGTTTTCTTCCAAGTTTGCCCTGTATTTGGCTCCATCCATCTTCCCATCAACTCTGACCAGCTTCCCTGTCTCTGCTGAAGAGAAGCACCCCCAGAGCATGATGCTGCCACCACCATATTTGACAGTGAGGATGGTGTGTTCAGAGCGATGTGCAGTGTTAGCTTTCTGCCACACATAGCGTTTTGCATTTTGGCCAAAAAGTTCTATTTTGGTCTCATCTGACCAGAGTACCTTCTTCCACATGGTTTCTGTGTCCCCCACATGGCTTGTGGCAAACTGCAAACTGGATTTCCTATGCTTTTCTGTTCACAATGACTTTCTTCTTGCCACTCTTCCATAAAGACCAACTTTTACAGTGCATGACTAACAGTTGTCCTATCGACAGATTCCCCCACCTGAGCTGTACATCTCTGCAGCTCATCCAGAGTCACCATGGGCCTCTTGACTGCATTTCTGATCAGCACTCTCCTTGTTCGGCCTGTGAGTTTAGGTGGACGGCCTTGTCTTGGTAGGTTCACAGTTGTGCCATACTCCTTCCATTTCTGAATGATCGCTTGAACAGTGCTCCGTGGGATGTTCAAGGTTTTGGAAATCTTTTTGTAGCCCAAGCCTGCTTTAAATTTCTCAATAACTTTATCCCTGACCTGTCTTGTGTGTTCTTTGGACTTCATGGTGTTGTTGCTCCCAATATTCTCTTAGACAACCTCTGAGGCCGTCACACAGCAGCTGTATTTGTACTGACATTAGATTACACACAGGTGCACTCTATTTAGTCATTAGCACTCATCAGGCAATGTCTATGGGCAACTGATTGCACTCAGACCAAAGGGGGCTGAATAATTACACACACCCCACTTTGCAGTTATTGATTTTTTAAAAATGTTTGGAATCATGTAGGATTTTCATTCCACTTCTCATGTGTACACCACTTTGTATTGGTCTTTCATGTGGAATTCCAATAAAATTGATTCATGTTTGTGTCAGTAATGTGTTAAAATGTGGAAAACTTCAAGGGGGCTGAATACTTTTGCAAGCCACTGTACATTATTCCCCACTATCCACGTGGACCTAGAGGGGGAATAGTAATCAACACCGCCGGGAACTTGTGCAGCAGCAGAATAAGCCATACAAGGTGTATCCTGCTCCCAAGTCTCGAGGCAGCGATTACATATGTATCCAATTCACAGGAATTGGAAAATAGTTCTCAGGAAGCCCCCCCCCCCCTTCCTTACCCGGGTCCCCCCTTACCCACTCCCCCTCCAGCTAGTTTCTTTTTAAAAACGGTTTTTAAATCAATGTATCAGCAAGCGGGGAACTTACTTTCTTGTGTTCCACCGGTTACCGCGTCACTTTCTGCAATGCCACCCAATGAAGTACAGAGGGCGGCATTGCAGGAAGTGATGCGGCGAGCGGTGGAACGCAAGGAAGCAATTTCCCCGCTCGCTGACACGGCCAGGGCTGGAGACACCTTTCCACGGGCTGGAAATGCATGCTGCAAAACAAAAAAAACAAAAAAAAAACAAAACAAAAAAAAACAGAAAAACAGGGAGAGAAAAATGTTTTGGGTTTTTTTGAAAAATGAATCCATTTGAAACGGATCCGATCTGCAACTGGACAAGTGTGGACCAACTCTAATCTGGGAGGGGGACCAGTCAGTATTCTCTTGTGAACACAAAGATAAGCCTATGTAGCTAGTGACTGGAGGAGCCCAATAAAAAAAAAAGTATACAGGAAAAAAAAAACCAAAACAAAAAAAAAAAACCTAAAAACTGCTTAGAAGGAAGGCAACTACAGTATAAGCTTACCTTCGATGATGGAAACATTCAGGCCCCTTTTACACTACACCGGTTTCATTGCGTTACCCTTTCTGCATGCATATTTCATAATCTGAACATTTTTATAGCGCTTTTCTCCTGTTGGACTCAAAGTGCTCAAGAGCTGCAGCCACTGGGACACCCTCAAGAGTCCACCCTGCAGTGTTAAGAGAGTCTTGCTTTGAACTCCTTACTGAATAGGAACTGACCCTAGCCAAGAGTGAAACCATGGTCTCCCATGTCAAAGGCGGTGCCCTTAATCAGTACACTATCCAGCCACTAGTTATCCCCTGGCATCGCAAGTGTCTGAGTTGCAGCCAAGCCATTGCAAAGTCAACAGCCCGTTACTGTCGGACTTCCTGTACTGTATGTGGTACCCAGTATATATAGGCGATTGACTGTTCGGATTGGTCAACTCTCCCTCTCCCCAAGTGGATTGGCCAGCTCTCCTTGTCTACCTGTTTATCAGAGCGGTATGGAAGAATAGATCGCGTTGTACCCATAAAACACGACTCTGTCACCCGTCTTGCCCACCCTTGTATCCTATTTACATCCTTCTCTGCCTCTCAGATCTCACACATGTGCGCCTGCGCCGCTTTACTACAGTCCTCAGCAGTGAGATCTGAGAGGCGGTAACAGGATAGGGCTTATCACCCGGCATCAATGACACCCGGCGTATAAGACGACCCCTGACTCTTCCGAAGATATTCAAGGGTCAAAAAGTAGTCTTATATGCCAGAATATACAGCATTTTCTTTTATATTCTTTTACTTTGTTATCATTTTACAAGTCTTGGTTTTGGTACAGAATATACAAAAATGTTTTTGCTTTTGATTCAGTTTGTTACTAAAAAGAATACACAAGGCATAGCCCTTAACCCTAAAATATATTCTACTGCTTATCATGGTTAAAATGTTACCCCATATGTCTTGTGTAGCTATACTTTCCCAAGTTTGATCATAATTTTGAAAATTAACTTTTTAATGTTGGATTGGGTTTGTCCCTACCCATTTCTTATGTAATGTGCACCCAAGCTTTAGAACGCACTAAAATGTATTCTACAACTCGTCCCGGATAAAATGATACCACATTTGCCTCATTTAGTAATAAACTGGTGGTGCGCTCTCCACAATTACACTGGACGTGCATGCTTGTCCAGTTAGGCTGAAGTGGTTAAATATGTTGGCGGTGATGTGACGGGAAAGCCGGGAATCCCAGTGACGTACTACCTGTCTAGCTGGGAGTACGTCGAAGCGCTACGCTTATGACCCTTTCGGCGCACTCTGCCGCTGCGGTGCATTGGGGCAGAGCCACTTCCTCAGGTAAATAAGCCTTAAAAGTAACCAAAAAGGGGCTCTAAGCAATCTCAGTATAAATAACTCATGTCTCATGCAACTAAATCAATTTATCAAGCAACAGAAAACATAGAATTTTGACCAGTTCAGACCACTCAGTCTTCTCTAGAGACCAGTCAGTCTTCTCTAGTGAACACACAGCAGGCCCTACCCACCTCTTCCCTCTGCCACACAGGTGGGCACAGCTGAGCCTACTCACCACCTTGACAGTGGGTTGCCTATTCAACTAGCTTACTAGGCAGAGAAGCCAGGATTGGGTTGCAAACATTTTCTATGTCTGAAGAAATCTCAGCAAAGCCCTATTCATATTTCTTGGCATCAGATACCCAACACAGTCTTATCAGAATAATGGAAGCGGAATCCTCAAAACCTCCGGCATGGTCTTTCCTGTCCTTGCTGTGGTCAGAGTATTGTGTAATTGCAGCTTTAGTGAAACCACTCCATTGTACCATACACAGGGAAGGGCGCCTTTGCATCCTTCTGTGGTCCAATATGTGGCACAATGCAGTGGTTTGTATTTACCATCATGACTAAGCCTGGTTGTGTGTTATGATTTCCTTGCAGTTTCAGTAAAGTTGTGCTTACACAATAACCTGAGGAGTTCCTGTTTCAATATTGACTGGATTAAGAGTGTGGTGATTGGCACAGAATTACTCCTCACTCTAAATAAGACCTTGACAAGATCAAGACCATGGATTTGAATAGTGGCTGATCTGAACTGGTTTTATGAGACTTTGCCCCCCTAATCACCACGCTGCTTTGAGCAAATATCTGATGGATAAGCAATAGTTGACTTTGTTCTGCAGAAAATCATCCAAAGTGCAATTCATGGAGAAACAGGTCAGCTGATTAATGTGAAAGTCTCCAAGTAACTGTTCTGTCTGCAATCACGTGTAGGGGAAGAGTCTAAGCAGAAGACATGGTAACAGGACTGCAGCCAGCTAGTCAGGCTTACGGCTGCATCACACAGATCGTTGCATCATACGGCACAGCTACCCAGCAGCAGCAACCAATGACTACCACTCGCTGCCTTGTATTTAGCAGAATTAAGTTATCCACAGTGGTGCTCAACAATGGCGGCATGGAAGGGGCTTAACAATTACTGTTGGGACTTGGTAGAAAATAACTACAGAGAGGTAAAGAGGCAACAGGGTTATGAAACTACAGTCCTGGCCAAAAGTTTTGAGACTGTCAAAAATTTTAGTTTTTTTTACAAAGTTTGCTGCTAAACTGCTTTTAGATCTTTGTTTCAGTTGTTTATGTGCTGTACTGAAATATAATTATAAGCACTTCATAGGTTTCAAAAACTTTTATTGACAATTACATGAGATATATATGCAGTCAGTATTTGCAGTGTTGCCCCTTCTTTTTCAGGACCTCTGCAAGCGACTGGGCATGCTCTCAATCAACTTCTGGGCCAAATCCTGAATGATAGCAACCCACTCTTTCATAATCACTTCCTTGAGTTTCTCACAATTAGTTGGTTTTGGTTTGTTCACCCGCCTCTTGAGGAATGACCACAAGTTCTCAATGGGATTAAGATCTCGGTAGTTTCCAGGCCATGGACCCAAAATTTCAACGCTTTGGTCCCCGAGCCACTTAGTTATCACCTTTGCCTTATGACACGGTGCTTCATCATGCTGGAAAATGCATTCCTCTTCACCAAACGGTTGTTGGATTGTTGGAAAAAGTTGCTGTTGGAGGGTGTTTTGGTACCATTCTTTATTCATGGCTGTGTTTTTTAGCAAAAATGTGAGTGAGCCCACTCCCTTGGATGAGAAGCGACACCAAACATGAATGGTCTCAGGATGCTTTACTGTTGGCATGACACAGGACTGATGGTAGTGCTCACCTTTTCTTCTCCTGACAAGCCTTTTTCCAGATGCCCCAAACATCAGAAAGGGGCTTCATCGGAGAATATGACTTTGCCCCAGTCGTCAACAGTCCATTCACCATATTTTCTGCAGAAGATCAATCTGTCCCTGATGTTTTTTGGGGAGAGAAGTGGCTACTTTGCTGCCCTTCTTGACACCAGGGCATCTTCCAAAAGTCTTCGCCTCACTGTGCGTGCACATGCGCTCACACCTGCCACCATTCATGTGTGGGGTTGATTCTCATCCAAGGGAGTGGGCTCACTCACAATTTTGCCAAAAAACACAGCCATGAATAAAGAATGGTACCAAAACACCCTCCAACAGCAACTTCTTCCAACAATCCAACAACAGTTTGGTGAAGAACAATACACTTTCCAGCACAACGGAGCACCGTGTCATAAGGCAAAAGTGATAACAAAGTGGCTCAGGGACCAAACCGTTAACCTTTTGGGTCCATGGCCTGGAAACAACCCAGATCTTAATCCCATTGAGAACTTGTGGTAATTCCTCAAGAGGTGGGTGGACAAACCAAAACCAACTAATTCTGAGAAACTCAAAGGGGATTATGAAAGAGTGGGTTGCTATCAGTCAGGATTTGGCCCAGAAGTTGATTGAGAGCATGCCCAGTCGAATTGCAGAGGTCCTGAAAAAGAAGGGCCAACACTGCAAATACTTACTCTTTGCATAACGTATGAAGTGCTTATAATTATATTTCAGTACAGCACATAAACAACTGAAACAAAGATCTAAAAGCAGTTTAGCAGCAAACTTTGTGAAAACTAATATTTTTGACAGTCTCAAAACGTTTGGCCAGGACTGTATGTTGGCTTACCTAAACAACAGTAAAAATCATTAAAGCTCGATGCTTTTTGGCCATTAACCATTTGTAATTTTTACTGGCCTGAGGAAGCGGGCTCAGACCCACAAAACACATTGCCTGTGCAAACAAACCTTATTGATGTATAAGAATGTTGTTCAAGGTAAGTCATCTCATTTATTTTACTTTTAGTGTTTTTAATCTAGTATTACTCATGGGCACCTCTTTACCCTTATGTGCATGTACAACCCCCCCCGCACTGCTAGGTGAAGGAGTCCATTCTGACCTCTGCGGGGACACCCCAAGTGGAGAAGGGTTTATCTTCTCTACCTGCTTCAAGTGTTTGGTTGCCCCTCTAACACCAACTTCCAGACAGATAACCATTTAAAGCGAACCCAAGAGAGCAGAATCTATCACTTACCACTTAGGCCCGGTGCACACCAAAAACCGCTAGCAGATCCGCAAAATGCTAGCAGATTTTGAAACACTTTTTCTGTAGCGTTTCAGCTAGCGTTTTGCGGTTTTGTGTAGCGGTTTTGGTGTAGTAGATTTCATATATTGTTACAGTAAAGCTGTTACTGAACAGCTTCTGTAACAAAAACACCGGCAAAACCGCTCTGAACAGGCGTTTTTCAGAGCGGTTTGCGTTTTTCCTATACTTAACATTGAGGCAGAAACGCCTCCACAATCCCAAAAAATGCCTCACCCCGGGAGTATGCGTTTCTGCAAAACGCCTCCCGCTCTGGTGTGCACCAGCCCATTGAAATACATTACCCAAGCGTATCCACAGCTGCAAGCGGATCGCAAAACGCAGTCGAACTGCTCTGGTGTGCACTAGGCCTTAGAGAGGGAAGCCTCAGGATCCTAACGAGGCTTCCAGGGCCCTACCACCCCCCCCCCCCCATTTCTGAGCGCGTGGACCCCTTCACCTCAGGGCTGCGCAACTCCTTTTCCTGGTTGAAGTGCGCGAAATGTCTGACTGAGCCTGCTTGCGCAGTAGCACGCTGCGGGTTCCATGCTACTACGTGGGTGGGCTCGCCACATCCCTTCCCGCAATGCAGCAAAAACTGATCCGTTTGGCAACTGGACAAGTGTGGACCTAGCCTAAAGGTAAGTAATTCATTTTGTGTACCAAAGTAATAATCTCCAATAAACTACAGCAGCACAGTCAAAAATGAGGGGGGGGCGGAGACCAACGATGGTTTATACATTTAGTCTCTTTCTCCTCTTCTGTGTCCCATTTGTCCTCTGATCAATGGAATTCTCCGTCCTCCATTTTAAAGGTAGCCTGAAGTGAGGAAACTTATTTACAATACACACGACATAGCTGCAAATGAATATTACATACTAACCTCACCGTCTGTTCCTCTCAAAGGCTCACCATTTTCTTCTTACAGTGATCCCTTCCAGTTCTGACAATATATTGTCAGAACTGAAATATACCAGTTGCTGTCAGTTATATACAGTGGAGGAAATAATTATTTGACCCCTCACTGATTTTGTAAGTTTGTCCAATGACAAAGAAATGAAAAGTCTCAGAACAGTATCATTTCAATGGTAGGTTTATTTTAACAGTGGCAGATAGCACATCAAAAGGAAAATCGAAAAAATAACCTTAAATAAAAGATAGCAACTGATTTGCATTTCATTGAGTGAAATAAGTTTTTGAACCCTCTAACAATAAAAGACTTAATACTTAGTGGAAAAACCCTTGTTTGCAAGCACAGAGGTCAAACGTTTCTTGTAATTGATGACCAAGTTTGCACACATTTTAGGAGGAATGTTGGTCCACTCCTCTTTGCAGATCATCTCTAAATCCCTAAGGTTTCGAGGCTGTCTTTGTGCAACTCTGAGCTTGAGCTCCCCCCATAGGTTTTCTATTGGATTAAGGTCCGGAGACTGACTAGGCCACTCCATGACCTTAATGTGCTTCTTCTTGAGCCACTCCTTTGTTGCCTTTGCTGGATGTTTTGGGTCATTGTCGTGCTGGAACACCCATCCACGACCTATTTTCAGTTTCCTGGCAGAGGGAAGGAGGTTGTCGTTCAGGATTTCACGATACATGGCTCCATCCATTTTCCCGTTAATGCGATTAAGTTGTCCTGTGCCCTTAGCAGAAAAACACCCCCAAAGCAAAATGTTTCCACCCCCATGCTTGACGGTGGGGATGGTGTTTTGGGGGTCATAGGCAGCATTTTTCTTCCTCCAAACACAGCGAGTTGAGTTAATGCCAAAGAGCTCTATTTTGGTCTCATCAGACCACAGCACCTTCTCCCAGTCACTCACAGAATCATTCAGGTGTTCATTGGCAAACTTCAGACGGGCCTGCACATGTGCCTTCTTGAGCAGGGGGACCTTGCGAGCCCTGCAGGATTTTAATCCATTGCGGTGTAATGTGTTTCCAATGGTTTTCTTGGTGACTGTGGTCCCTGCTAATTTGAGGTCATTCACTAACTCCTCCCGTGTAGTTCTAGGATGCTTTTTCACCTTTCTCAGAACCATTGACACCCCACGAGGTGAGATCTTGCGTGGAGCCCCAGAGCGAGGTCGATTGATGGTGATTTTGTGCTCCTTCCATTTTCGAACAATCGCACCAACAGTTGTCACCTTCTCTCCCAACTTCTTGCTAATGGTTTTGTAGCCCATTCCAGCCTTGTGCAGGTCTACAATTTTGTCTCGGACATCCTTGGACAGCTCATTGGTCTTTCCCATGTTGGAGAGTTTGGAGTCTGCTTGATTGATTGATTCTGTGGACAGGTGTCTTTTATACAGGTGACTAGTTAAGACAGATGTCCTTAATGAGGGTGACTAATTGAGTAGAAGTGTCTAACCACTCTGTGGGAGCCAGAACTCTTAATGGTTGGTAGGGGTTCAAAAACTTATTTCACTCAATGAAATGCAAATCAGTTGCTATCTTTTATTTAAGGTTATTTTTTCGATTTTCCTTTTGATGTGCTATCTGCCACTGTTAAAATAAACCTACCATTGAAATGATACTGTTCTGAGACTTTTCATTTCTTTGTCATTGGACAAACTTACAAAATCATTGAGGGGGTCAAATAATTATTTCCTCCACTGTATAAGCAGCTGTCAGTTACAACTGAGTGTGCAAGGTAATGTCCATGTTTTCCTATGGCTCGAGTGGGCGATGTTACAGTTTAACAGTGTGCTGACCAGGAAGCTGTTATGGGGTAACGGCCATTTTCAAAATGGAGGACGGAGAAATCTATTGATCACAGTGGACAAACAGGACACAGGAGAGGAGAAAGAAATTGAGTAGTAGACTACACAGGAGGTAGGTATGACCTGTGTATGGTTATTTTGACTTTTTATTTTCAGTTCAGGTTCTCTTTAAAAATGGCCATTACCCCATAACAGCTTCCAACGGGAAACCGCTGATTCCCGACAATAAAATGCTCCCGGGTGCGTTGAACCGCAACACATCGAAGTGAAAAGTCGGGTGTGAAAGGTAAAATAAAAGTCTATGGACTTTCATTTTACCTTGGTTAAAGCAAAGTTTCAACTTTGCGTTGAAACACAGAAAGGGCTCTAGTGTGAAAGAGCCCTTACCGAATGATCTAATCTTTGCGAATTGACATTTATTGTAGTATTTACTGAACAAGTCAGTCATTTACCTCGGTCAGTAATAGCCTCAATAAATTGAAAAACAGTAATATCAGCTGTTTTCTGCATTACCAAATGCAGTAATGCTTAGTGAGTTGAGTGCCAAGTTGTCATGGGAAGGTGCTAAAAACGTGAGGGGACACTGTTAAAGGACCATTCATCCCACTTGCATCCATTTGTGGCTGTTATAAACAGCCGGGTAGGGTTTTATACATTTTAGAATGGTTGGTATACAGGGATTGGTTTGTATCTAGACTTTTTGCTGCCTAAAGCAATACATTGTGAGGACGCCCTCACAGACCAGAGAGGAGAGACCTCACGATGTGCACTGCAGGAACTGACAATACACTTAACGCCCTGCTTCCTCCAATACAGCATCTCCTCCCTGCTGATCCTCAGGATGCCAGGTTTGTGCTGCACCAGCCCTGCATCACTCACACACTCAGCAGATTAGCGATGGGATCACCAGCTACATGTGAAGTCCTGCTTCCTCTCTGACTACAGGGGCACCTCATGTGACCAGGGCTGTGGAGTCGGAGTAATTTTGGGTACCTGGATTCGGAGTTGGAGTCGTGGTTTCTCGCACTAAGGAGTCGGATGATTTTTGTACAAAATCCACAGCCCAGGTAAGTATTATACTAATGAGTCAGAGCCATTTTGGGTTTCAAAAACTGAGTCGTCGGATGATTTTTGTACCGACTCCACAGCCCTGCATGTGACCCGGCTGCACGTGTCACATGAGGCACCGCTGTAGCCACGGATAAAGAATACAGGCCAGGAGGATAGAGATCCCA
Organism: Hyperolius riggenbachi; assembly: GCF_040937935.1. Classification (NCBI taxonomy): domain Eukaryota; kingdom Metazoa; phylum Chordata; class Amphibia; order Anura; family Hyperoliidae; genus Hyperolius; species Hyperolius riggenbachi. The sequence continues at coordinate 395,933,071 of NC_090650.1, read as the reverse complement.
TCGCTGAAACACTGAGAGCAGGTGAGTGAAGCAGCACCGCGCATCTCGGGAGGTGAGAGACGGGAAGTGCGAGGAGGGGACACGCCTCTTGCCGCCCTCTAATTGTTGCCACCCTGAGGCACGCGATTCGCACTGCTTCATGGAAGAACCACCCCTGCGTGTATAGCATTACTTTTGCCATTGACTTGCATTAGATGTGCAGCGAATGTAAAGTTGCAAAAAACGCAAATTGCATGTGAATTCTGTTATGTGTGGAAGTGGCCAATTTGGCACACTCAGCCCAATCTGAATAATTCAGGTGAACGATGCCAAAGAGGCTTGGCGTTTTCTGTGAAGCCTGATCAGTGGCTCCATGCTACTATGCAGGCCGCAAATGTCTAAGGTTCCAGCACGAGAACAGCGAGACGAAGGCGGACAGGATGCTCTGGAGGACCCAGAAGAAAATTTTGCCCCAACAATCCCACAGGTTTGCTTTAAGTGAAGCCCGAGGACAGTTTGGTGATGAAGAGCCGTCTGTATCACAAGACTGCATAGACAGCGTGACAGAGCTCCTGGCAGGTGACACCTGGCATATATTTATTCATTATTTTGTTATGTCTATAAAACTACAGCTTTACTAAAGTGACAAGAATAGGAGAGCATGTGACATTAGGAGTGACAAACAGGCATCCATGGAAGACGGCCGTGAAATCCTCTCACATGACGCTTGTCAGAAGAGAGAAGGACCCATTATGCACCACCACACACACTAGGCACACAGCCCCATCACAAGGACCTGACATTGTACAGTTATGTCACCGTAAGCAGCAATGTCCTGTGGTCACTAACAGCATGGAAGGAAATGCTTACCAAACTGATCATTATCTGGGCACAAGTGTCTCTAAAGTCAACCTTAAAGTGAACCTGAGGTGAAAATAAACTGAAGAGATAATTGTATTTATCCTCCTACTCCTAAAAATGACTTTAAGATATCCCATGGCTTCATTTTATATTTAAACATTTACAAAGTAGATTGAATGTGTTGCGGTCTCTGTTCAGTGGCAGCCTATTAAGTGTCCCAAAATAAAAATACATGAACTACTGTCCATCATCTCCCCCTGCTCTCGGAAGTTGTATTCTGCCAGGAAAACTTAAGCTGTAATCTGCTTATCAATGAGGTTTACTATATTCCTGGCAGGGTACAGACAAGACAGAAGCCGTCACTTCCATGCTTAGAAATTAACTCTTTCAGGCAGCAAACAAGTATAACAGTCAGTTTATTAAATGGGACCATGAGCGGTAAATAAAAACAAATTTGGACTTATCTGGGACTTCCTCCAGCCCTCCGTAGCCCGCGAGGTCCTCTGGCATCCTCTTCTTCCCTCTCCTGGTCCTGCTGGCGGCTCCGGGAATCAGAGACTTCGGGTGAAGTCGTGCATGCCCCCGCCGCATCATCATGCCGGTCACTGTAAGCGGCATGCGCGGTTCAGTCTTTAGATTACCTGAGCTGCCAGCGGAAGCAGGAGAGGGAAGAATAGGATGCCGGAGGACCTCACGGGCTACAGGGGTCTGGAGTAAGCTCCAGGTAAGTCCATATTTTGTTTTTATTTACCACTCAGGGTCCCCTTAATATTTCTGCACTGTATATACACGTTTATCTCATGTCACATGTTGCTTCGGGTACACTTTAATTCAAACCAAACAACATCCGGGCAACAACATCTAACTAGAGTCTAAAGACTTCAAATATCGTTTTGTTTTTTTTTGTATAACTGTAGACAAGAAAATAATAAGCCAATGCAAGGAATCCCTCCCAAAATGTTGATATCTGTAGAGAAGAAAATAATAAACTGGCAAATGGAAAACCTGCCAAAAACATTCTATTGTTTAGTTCCAGATGAGCTGCTGAGATGTTAGCACCTGTGCACTGCTGTTCCTGATCTCTGCATCTTAGCGGAAAGCAACATTTCCTCCCAGTTCCATTTAAAGGGAACCCGAGGTGAGAGAGATATGGAGGCTGCCATATTTATTTCCTTTTAAACAATGCTAGTTGCTTGGCAACCCTGTTGATCTTCTGGCATAAGTTGAGTCAACACCCTAGAACAAGCAGCTGAGTCAGAGTACTTGATCTGCTGCATGCTTGTTCAGGGTCTATGGCTAAAAGTATTAAGGTGGCCATACACTAGTCGATTTGCCATCAGATCGACCAACAGATAGATTCCTCTCTGATCGAATCTGATCAGAGAGGGATCGTATGGCTGCCTTTACTGCAAACAGATTGTGAATCGATTTCACTATGAAACCAATTCACAATCTGTGGAGCTGCCGCTGCTGCCCCCCGCATACATTACCTGATCCGGCCGGCGCGAGTCCCCCGGTCTCCGATGTCTTCTTCTCCGTGCTCGGCTCCAGCTTCACTTTACTTCCTGCCGGGGTAAGTTTAACAGTAAAGGGCGCTCTACTGTTTAAACTTCCTGTCGGGACAGGAAGAAGTGAAGCCTGCTGGAGCCGAGCAGAGAAGGAGCAGCGGTGACACGCGCCGGCGGAGCAGGTAATGTATTGCCGCTAGTGTCGGTCGTTCGAACGCCGCTATCGACGCACTTCCGACCCGCTGGTGATCGAGCGAAAACTTCAGCACGGACGGATCGACGGGAATGATCGATTTCAAACGGAAATCGATCGTTCCGTCAGCGTTTGCACAACGATTTCACAGCAGATTCGATCACAGTGATCGAATCTGCTGTATATCGGTGGGAAAATCGTTAAGTGTATGGGCCACTTAAGAGACACAGGATCAAAAGGACTGCCAGGCGACTGGTACTGCTTAAAAGGAAATATGTGTCCAAGTCACAACTCTGAACAAGCATGCAGCCAATTCAGTTAGAGCACCAAATCGTCACGCTTGTTCAAACTCTATGGCTAAAAGTATTAGAGACACAGGATCAGAGGGACAGCCAGGGAACTAGCATTGCTAAATCAAATTGTCCACCAACAAAACCATGCCGCCGTCCAAATGGCAGAATTCCACCACCATCTTCTCAAAGGCACACCTAGACCTTTCTGCTGATGTCAAGTCCCCACCAGAGACGCCACTCCTAATGTAAATAATAAATATGTCAGCTTTCTTTTGTCTCTCACCTTAAAGCGGACCCAAACCAAACTTTTTTTTTTAGTTCAACATTTTTAGTTGCAGTACTCTGACACATACAAAGATAAATAAACACTCCTTCAAGCCTATGAGCATTTCAATGCATGCTTTCCACCCTTCTCTTTTCATAACTAGGGTTATACAGGTGGAAGCCATTAGCAATTCCTCCTTTGCTGGATACCATCTACTCCACCAGTCTGCCGGATTCTGTCCCGGCAATTTGAAAGGAAGGGAGGGGTTTCTCCAATAAATGTAAAATATTTTATATTGGTCATCATGCAGCTGAAAAAAGGCTGCTATTTATTGTTATAATTTAGAAAATAGATTTTATTTCTGAAATCTTGTATTTTTAATTCGGGTCCACTTTAAGTTCCCTTTAAAACCCACCTGTTATCCATTTCTTAAAGGACCACTATTATGAAAATCTTACAATTTAAAAGATATCTAAAACACAAACAATTAAGAAGCATGTTTCTTCCAAAAAAAAAAAAAAAAAAGAGGCATAAATTACTTTTGTTGCTGTCACTTACAGTAGGTAGTAGAAATCTGACAGAACCAACGGGTTTTGGGCTAGTCCATCTTTCTCCATAGGGGATTCTCAGCATGGTCTTTATTCTTTATAAAGACACTCCTTGAAAAAGATTTATAAAAAAAAATGCTGGACAGGCTCTGTGCTCACTGCACACTTTTTTTTGGCAGTTGGACGAAGCAACTGCCATTTACTAAATGCTTTTGAAAACAAAGAAAACCCGGAGAATCCCCCATGAGTAGATGGGCTGAGTAACTTGTATCACAGCAGTGTAAGCCTAGAGGGGATCAGTGTCAGAGCAGTGTCACCCCAGGCTGAGGGGATCAGTAATCAGTGTCACAGCAGTGTTACCCCAGGCAGAGGGGATCAGTAATCAGTGTCACAGCAGTGTTAGGCTGCGGGGATCAGTAATCAGCAGGGCTGTGGAGTCGGTCCAAAAATTCACCGACTCCGACTCCTCAGTTTAGGATTCCACCGACTCCGACTCCGACTCCTCTAATTTGCATATTACAATTTTGTTGATTAAAAGTATGTAACATGAAATTCGTCTCATAACTGCCAACGCTTAGGAATTTTACAAGACAACTGAAGTGAGAAGGATATGTAGACTACTGTATTTATTCCCTTTAGACTAAAACTAGTCCTTAGTAATAGTACTTGTAAAAGGTACAAACCGGAACAAAGAACATCTATCAGGCCCTAGGCAATGTAAGTGTGGGTACATGTAAGAATGATGTGCAGGTACTCTGCAGGGGAATGAGGAGATTGTAAACAGACAACACCTCTGTGTTCAATGTGCACAGCATTCTCAGTGGATTCCCTGCAGCTCTGTGAGGAGTGCATATGTAGAGTATAGTACTACTGTGTAACAAAGTAAACCTGAGACAGATGAAATTAAAGTTTTATACATACCTGGGGCTTCCTCCAGCCGCCTTCAGGATAATAAGTCCCTCGTTGTCCTCCTCCACCACCTGGATCTTCTGCTATGAGTCCAGGTACTTGAGCCAGTCTGGCGTAGTGCGCATGAACACACTCCACCGCTAGAAGCATACTACACCTGTGCAGAATGTTCCTGGCTGTGGGAGTGGCATGCGGCCGGACTGCGCTGACTGGCTGAATTACCAGGACTCATAGCAGAAGATCCGGGTGGTAGAGGACAGTGAGGGACTGATTAGCCTGAAGGGGGCTGGCGGAAGCCCCAGGTATGTATAAAACTTTACTTTTCATCCGTCTCAGGTACCCTTTAATTTGTAGTCACCAAACCAAATTTTAATAACATATCAAATTATTTGATTTCATCAGCAAAGGGAGTGCATACATTTGCATAAATCAGCATCAGTGCAGAATTATTTCCATCTCATTGACCATCTCTATTAGTGACACAGCTACACATCAGGCTTTATTCTTACAGCATAGATGTTATTTAGTATATATAAGAGATTCCTGTGTACGCATCATATATACAGTCACAATCAGATATGTATATCTGACCTTAAAAATACGGGGACTGCTTTATTGAAGCAGCACAAGTAACTAATTTTGATTGGTTTATTTCATTTTTGTGGACTAAGCACAGCTATTACTGTATATATACACATTATTTTTAATGACTATTATCTGAGAAATAGAACATTTTATCATATTTTCTATTTTAATTACAGTTACAAATTCATTAGGAGTCGGAGTCGGTGCATTTTTTCCCGACTCCGACTCCAGGCACCCAAAATTGCCCGACTCCACGACTCCGACTCCACAGCCCTGGTAATCAGTGTCACAGCAGTGTTACCCCAGGCTGAGGGGATCAGTAATCAGTGTCACAGCAGTGTTACCCCAGGCGGAGGGGGATCAGTAATCAGTGTCACAGCAGTGTTACCCCAGGCTGAGAGGGATCAGTAATCAGTGTCACAGCAGTGTTACCCCAGGCTGAGAGGGATCAGTAATCAGTGTCACAGCAGTGTTACCTTAGGCTGAGGGGATCAGTAATCAGTGTCAGAGCAGTGTTACCCCAGGCTGAGGGGGATCAGTAATCAGTGTCACAGCAGTGTTACCCCAGGCTGAGGGGGATCAGTAATCAGTGTTAGAGCAGTGTTACCCCAGGCTGAGGGGATAAGTAATCAGTGTCAGAGCAGTGATACCCCAGGCTGAGGGGGGGGAATCAGTAATCAGTGTCACAGCAGTGTTACCCCAGGCTGAGGGGATCAGTAATCAGTGTCAGAGCAGTGTTATCCCAGGCTGAGGGGGATCAGTAATCAGTGTCAGAGCAGTGATACCCCAGGCTGAGGGGGGGGATCAGTAATCAGTGTCACAGCAGTGTTACCACAGGCTGAGGGGATCAGTAATCAGTGTCACAGCAGCGTCACCCCCGGCTGAGGGGATCAGTAATCAGTGTCAGAGAAGTGTCACCCCCGGCTGAGGGGATCAGTAATCAGTGTCAGGGCAGTGTTACCCCAGGCTGAGGGGGATCAGTAATCAGTGTCAGAGCAGTGTCACCCCAGGCTGAGGGGATCAGTAATCAGTGTCACAGCAGTGTCACCCCAGGCTGAGGGGGATCAGTAATCAGTGTCACAGCAGTGTTACCCCAGGCTGAGAGGATGATCAGTAATCAGTGTCACAGCAGTGTTACCCCAGGCTGAGGGAATCAGTAATCAGTGTCACAGCAGTGTTACCCCAGGCTGAGGGGGATCAGTAATCCGTGTCACAGCAGTGTTACCCAAGGCTGAGGGGATCAGTAATCAGTGTCACAGCAGTGTCACCCCAGGCTGAGGGGGATCAGTAATCAGTGTCACAGCAGTGTCACCCCAGGCTGAGGGGGATCAGTAATCAGTGTCACAGCAGTGTCACCCCAGGCTGAGGGAATCAGTAATCAGTGTCACAGCAGTGTCACCCCAGACTGAGGGAATCAGTAATCAGTGTCACAGCAGTGTCACCCCAGACTGAGGGGGGGGGGGGGGAATCAGTAATCAGTGTCACAGCAGTGTTACCCCAGGCTGAGGGGATCAGTAATCAGTGTCAGAGCAGTGTTATCCCAGGCTGAGGGGGGTCAGTAATCAGTGTCACAGCAGTGTTACCCCAGGCTGAGGGGATCAGTAATCAGTGTCAGAGCAGTGTTACCCCAGGCTGAGGGGATCAGTAATCAGTGTCACAGCAGTGTTACCCCAGGCTGAGGGGATCAGTAATCAGTGTCACAGCAGTGTTACCCCAGGCTGAGGGGATCAGTAATCAGTGTCACAGCAGTGTTACCCCAGGCTGAGGGAGATCAGTAATCAGTGTCACAGCAGTGTTACCCCAGGCTGAGGGGATCAGTAATCAGTGTCACAGCAGTGTCACCCCAGGCTGAGGGGATCAGTAATCAGTGTAACAGCAGTGTCACCCCAGGCTGAGGGGATCAGTAATCAGTGTCACAGCAGTGTTACCCCAGGCTGAGGGGATCAGTAATCAGTGTCACAGCAGTGTTACCCCAGGCTGAGGGGATCAGTAATCAGTGTCACAGCAGTGTTACCCCAGGCTGAGGGGATGCTCAGTAATTAGTGTCACAGCAGTGTTACCCCAGGCTGAGGGGATCAGTAATCAGTGTCAGAGCAGTGATACAGCAGGCTGAGGGGGGGGGGGGGAATCAGTAATCAGTGTCACAGCAGTGTTACCACAGGCTGAGGGGATCAGTAATCAGTGTCACAGCAGTGTCACCCCCGGCTGACGGGATCAGTAATCAGTGTCAGAGCAGTGTCACCCCCGGCTGAGGGGATCAGTAATCAGTGTCAGAGCAGTGTTACCCCAGGCTGAGGGGATCAGTAATCAGTGTCACAGCAGTGTCACCCCCGGCTGAGGGGATCAGTAATCAGTGTCACAGCAGTGTTACCCCAGGCTGAGGGGATCAGTAATCAGTGTCAGAGCAGTGTTACCCCAGGCTGAGGGGATCAGTAATCAGTGTCACAGCAGTGTCACCCCAGGCTGAGGGGGATCAGTCATCAGTGTCACAGCAGTGTCACCCCAGGCTGAGGGGGATCAGTAATCAGTGTCACAGCAGTGTTACCTCAGGCTGAGGGGGATCAGTAATCCGTGTCACAGCAGTGTTACCCAAGGCTGAGGGGATCAGTAATCAGTGTCACAGCAGTGTTACCTCAGGCTGAGGGGGATCAGTAATCCGTGTCACAGCAGTGTTACCCAAGGCTGAGGGGATCAGTAATCAGTGTCACAGCAGTGTTACCTCAGGCTGAGGGGGATCAGTAATCAATGTCACAGCAGTGTTACCCCAGGCTGAGGGGATCAGTAATCAGTGTCACAGCAGTGTTACCCCAGGCTGAGGGGGATCAGTAATCAGTGTCACAGCAGTGTTACCCCAGGCTGAGAACACTAGTAATCAGTGTTACATTAGTGCTACCTCAGGCTTAGGGGATCAGTAATCAGTGTCAGAGCAGTGTCACCCCAGGCTGAGGGGATCAGTAATCAGTGTAACAGCAGGGTTACCCCAGGCTGAGGGGATCAGTAATCAGTGTCACAGCAGTGTTACCCCAGGCTGAGGGGATCAGTAATCAGTGTCACAGCAGTGTTACCCCAGGCTGAGGGGATCAGTAATCAGTGTCACAGCAGTGTTACCCCAGGCTGAGGGGATGCTCAGTAATTAGTGTCACAGCAGTGTTACCCCAGGCTGAGGGGATCAGTAATCAGTGTCAGAGCAGTGATACCCCAGGCTGAGGGGGGGGGATCAGTAATCAGTGTCACAGCAGTGTTACCACAGGCTGAGGGGATCAGTAATCAGTGTCACAGCAGTGTCACCCTAGGCTGAGGGGATCAGTAATCAGTGTCACAGCAGTGTCACCCCAGGCTGAGGGGATCAGTAATCAGTGTCAGAGCAGTGTTACCCCAGGCTGAGGGGATCAGTAATCAGTGTCAGAGCACTGTTACCCCAGGCTGAGGGGATCAGTAATCAGTGTCAGAGCACTGTTACCCCAGGCTGAGGGGGATCAGTAATCAGTGTCACAGCAGTGTTACCCTAGGCTGGGGGATCAGTAATCCGTGTCACAGCAGTGTTACCCCAGGCTGAGGGGATCAGTAATCAGTGTCACAGCAGTGTTACCCCAGGCTGAGGGGATCAGTAATCAGTGCCACAGCAGTGTTACCCCAGGCTGAGGGGATCAGTAATCAGTGTCACAGCAGTGTTACCCCAGGCTGAGGGGATCAGTAATCAGTGTCACAGCAGTGTTACCCCAGGCTGAGGGGATCAGTAATCAGTGTAACAGCAGTGTTACCCCAGGCTGAGGGGGTTCAGTAATCAGTGTCACAGCAGTGTTACCCCAGGCTGAGAGGATGATCAGTAATCAGTGTCACAGCAGTGTTACCCCAGGCTGAGGGAATCAGTAATCAGTGTCACAGCAGTGTTACCCCAGGCTGAGAGGATGATCAGTAATCAGTGTCACAGCAGTGTTACCCCAGGCTGAGGGGGATCAGTAATCAGTGTCACAGCAGTGTCACCCCAGGCTGAGGGGGATCAGTAATCAGTGTCACCCCAGGCTGAGGGAATCAGTAATCAGTGTCACAGCAGTGTCACCCCAGACTGAGGGGGAGGGAGGATCAGTAATCAGTGTCACAGCAGTGTTACCCCAGGCTGAGGGGATCAGTAATCAGTGTCAGAGCAGTGTTATCCCAGGCTGAGGGGGATCAGTAATCAGTGTCACAGCAGTGTTACCCCAGGCTGAGGGGATCAGTAATCAGTGTCAGAGCAGTGTTACCCCAGGCTGAGGGGATCAGTAATCAGTGTCACAGCAGTGTTACCCCAGGCTGAGGGGATCAGTAATCAGTGTCACAGCAGTGTTACCCCAGGCTGAGGGGATCAGTAATCAGTGTAACAGCAGTGTTACCCCAGGCTGAGGGGGTTCAGTAATCAGTGTCACAGCAGTGTTACCCCAGGCTGAGAGGATGATCAGTAATCAGTGTCACAGCAGTGTTACCCCAGGCTGAGGGAATCAGTAATCAGTGTCACAGCAGTGTTACCCCAGGCTGAGAGGATGATCAGTAATCAGTGTCACAGCAGTGTTACCCCAGGCTGAGGGGGATCAGTAATCAGTGTCACAGCAGTGTCACCCCAGGCTGAGGGGGATCAGTAATCAGTGTCACCCCAGGCTGAGGGAATCAGTAATCAGTGTCACAGCAGTGTCACACCAGACTGAGGGGGGAGGGAGGATCAGTAATCAGTGTCACAGCAGTGTTACCCCAGGCTGAGGGGATCAGTAATCAGTGTCAGAGCAGTGTTATCCCAGGCTGAGGGGGATCAGTAATCAGTGTCACAGCAGTGTTACCCCAGGCTGAGGGGATCAGTAATCAGTGTCAGAGCAGTGTTACCCCAGGCTGAGGGGGATCAGTAATCAGTGTCACAGCAGTGTCACCCCAGGCTGAGGGGGATCAGTAATCAGTGTCACCCCAGGCTGAGGGAATCAGTAATCAGTGTCACCCCAGACTGAGGGGGGAGGGAGGATCAGTAATCAGTGTCACAGCAGTGTTACCCCAGGCTGAGGCAATCAGTAATCAGTGTCACAGCAGTGTTACCCCAGGCTGAGGGGATCAGTAATCAGTGTCACAGCAGTGTTACCCCAGGCTGAGGGGATCAGTAATCAGTGTCACAGCAGTGTTACCCCAGGCTGAGGGGATCAGTAATCAGTGTCACAGCAGTGTCACCCCAGGCTGAGGGGATCAGTAATCAGTATCACCCCAGGCTGAGGGGATCAGTAAGCAGTGTCACAGCAGTGTTACCCCAGTCTGGGGTCAGCGCTCCCTCTCACCTGCTTCCAGCTGGGCTCTCACCTGCACCAGGGGCAGCAGTCTAGCAGCTGTCATGTGACTTTGTGACAGGCGCTCTCGATAGGCTGAGAAGTATTTGTGGGTGTGGCCGCTAGCAGATCATCAAGCACGAGACAGCACCTGAGGCGGCGTGTATACGAGAAGCACGTGATCCCCGCCCCCTTCTGGTCACTTCCCATACCCACATGCGTCGCTTTCCGGGACTGAGCAGCCATATTATTGGTGGGTTTCCCCTGGTTTCTGACTAAACATAAAACCTTTATTCCTTCTCGGGATTATTCCACGAAAAGCATGATAGCCAGACTGGGGAGAGTTCCTAGGAGTGTCATGTTGTGCTCAGAACATGTTCTGTGACGCGCCACAAAGTTCTACGAGTCATTCATTTAGAGTAATTAAATAGCTGTCACATTAGCCGGGTTGTCAATAAAGTTTGGCGGAAAATTGAAAGCCGCAAGCGCAGTACTGTTCAGATAGAATAATATGCATTGGCTGTGTGCCCTCTAGCGGTTATGTTTGGTATTCGGATAGGAATTTGCTCATTACATTTCTTTACAGGGCGTCATTCCTGTGTTTATGGACTTTCTACCTTGTAAAAAGTTACCTGTGAAAAAAAAAGGAAAAATCAAAGTAAGATACTTACCTCAGTAGTGGATAGTCCAGACGCTTCCTATCCTCCTCGACCCCACCGATCCAGCACTGGGAACCTCAGAACATATTCAACAAGTTTATCAAACTTGTTCATGTGTTACCACCCATGAATGTATGAGCATTGAGCACAGGCACACTGGGCTCTATTCACAATCAGACATGCGGTAAAGGATTTTTCACCGCTAAATTATCGGCAGCGGTAATTTCCCCCCTTTTTTTACACATTCACTAAAATTTTCCCGCATATTTAACGCATTATTATTATTTAGTATTTATATAGCGCCGACATATTACGCAGCGCTGTACAGTGTATATATATATATATATATATATATATATATATATATATATATATTGTCTTGTCACTAACTGTCCCTCAAAGGAGCTCACAATCTAATCCCTACAAATGCCATATGTCTATATTATGTAGTGTAAGTACTGTAGTCTAGGGCCAATTTTAGGGGGAGCCAATTAACTTATCCGTATGTTTTTGGAATGTGGGAGGAAACCGGAGTACCCGGAGGAAACCCACGCAGACATGGGGAGAACATACAATCTCTTTGCAGATAGTGCCCTGGCTTGGATTCGAACCAGGGACCCAATGCTGCAAGGCGAGAGAGCTAACCACTACGCCACCGTGCTGCCCATGCGGGTATATTGCAGTAAAAAGTGCGTAGACACGCGTTAACGGGCGGTAAACATGCAGAAAAAAAGTCGCAATAAAAGTCCCCAAAAAAGTTTATAAGTCCCGCAAAAACACTACGCTCAAGCCTCCAGACTCCATTTAAATCAATGGGAAGCTACATATATTACCAGCTACTTGTAGGTGATATAAAATTGGAGGGTGTATGACAGTGCACCTGATTGGCTGACTGGCGTCTGCTGGCCAGATAGAGGCAGGATATTGCTCTGGCTGGAAGTTAGCAATTGTATTTGTTGCAGTTGACATTCAGTTTAGAGGTGGTGGGGTGAGTTCCCTGGAGGTGAGAGGTCCAGGGCTTGCCCGCACTTCCCTCTAGGTGTCGCATGGTGGTTTGGGGGCCCCAGTGAGTGAGAGAGACCTGGGGCCCCTGGGCTGTCATGTGGACCAGTGTTTGTGATTTTAAATTTATTTTTTGCAGCTTCTAGGATGCGGTTGACAGGTGAGTGGTTAGGGAGGGGACCGTGTGGGAGATGTGCCTACACGGGGTGTCCCTGTAAACGACGCAATTCACGATTGCGTCCAACCGAAGCCTCCCACCTGAATGCTAATCTATGTTATTCCTGCTAGGTATGGTACAGCAGGCAAAGGGTGTATGACAGTGCACCTGATTGATTGGCTGACTGGCGTCTGCTGGCCAGATAGAGGCAGGATATTGCTCTGGCTGGAAGTTAGCAATTGTGTTTGTTGCAGTTGGCATTCAGTTTAGAGGTGGTGGGGTGAGTTCCCTGGAGGTGAGAGGTCCAGGGCTTGCCCACACTTCCCTCTAGGTGTCGCATGGTGGTTTGGGGGCCCCAGTGAGTGAGAGAGACCTGGGGCCCCTGGGCTGTCATGTGGACCAGTGTTTGTGATATAAAATTGGAGTAATCAGGGGGATATGAGAACAATAAGTGCTACTTACCCGGGGCTTCATCCAGCCCCAAGCTCCCAGCATGTCCCTCGCTGCAGCTCCGCAGTGATCCGTTCGCCTGTGACACTTCCCGGTCCCCGGCGATGTCAGGACGGCCCGGAGGTCTGCCTGTACTGCGCCTGCGCGAGCGCCGCTGTCAGACAATCACCGCCACGTGGACCGGAGCGTACTACGCAGGTGCATGTGTGCACTGGCCGCATGCGTCCTCTATCGTGCTTCCACAGCCAGTTCTGTGCATGAAGGGCTGGTCCTAGACTTTTTGCTGCCTGAGGCAAACTTGTGAGGATGCACCCCCCCCCCCCCCCCCTTTTGCCGATTTGGAATGATCACACAGCATCCGACAATTTACTCCGATTCATTTAATTCAAATGAAACACTGCTGCTCTCCTGCCTCAGACTCCTCACACAGCACAACAAGCTGCTTTTTCCCAATGATGACCTCTTCACCTTGCTCACAGTACAAAAATGCTGCCTCTGTAATCTCTGCGCCTAATGCAAGCATTTCACCTTGTTTCATGACAGAACTGGCCCTGTGAGCATACACAGTAGCAATTTTAACTTACTGTGCAAACGCAGAGCACTCCAGGCCACAGGATGGAAATAAAGTTTAGAGTGAATTAAACACATTTTTCAGTAGAAAAATACATATATTTACATAAATCTGTACATCTGCACTGAAAGAGAGACAAAGAAGGAGGAAAGAGTGACAGATGGACAGGGTTCCCAAAGAGTGACAGAGGGACAGGGTTCCCAAAGAGGGACAGAGGGACAGGGTTCCCAAAGAGGGACAGAGGGACAGGGTTCCCAAAGAGGGACAGAGGGACAGGGTTCCCAAAGAGGGACAGAGGGACAGGGTTCCCAAAGAGGGACAGAGGGACAGGGTTCCCAAAGAGGGACAGTTGGGAGCTATGAATTTGGTTTCTCCCAGTTTTGCCAAAAACAAGCTTCAACTCATTTTACTTAGTGTTGCTTATTTTTAACAATATTAATCTATAAATTATTTAGTCAGTGTTGCCCAGTGTAAAATCTTTCCTCTCCCTGATTTACATTCTGTAATTTATCACAAGTGGTGACCTCTTTAGTTCTGGCAGGTGCATTGCTGAATGTTATTATTATTTAGTGTTTCTATAGCGATGACATCTTCTGCAGCGCTGTATGTAGTCTTGTCCCTTAACTGTTGTCTATTCAGATTTTTGATGTTGATAGAAATAACACCTGGTCTCCCAGAATGCTTTCCAAGGAGAATTGCACCTAGATAAACAGCCTAAACTGTGATATCACGGAAAGGGTGGGGTTACATACGTGTAAAGGTGCATACACACATCAGACTATAGTCTTTGGAAAATGAAAGATCACAGACCAATCTTACCACCCTTCATGTAGTATGAGAGCCATACCTTCACAGTCTATTCTATGGAGCTGAATTTCCCATCAGAAAATAATCTTTGCAAGATGCTGCACACACAGATGCTGTACAGACACAAAAGATCAGTATCTGCAAAAGATCTGTTCCTGCCAAATATCCGTTCCTGCAAATTGCAATGATAGTCTATGAGATCTGCAGATCATCATACACACATCATTTAACTGACGTTTTGGGCTCCATTTTAATATTCTTCACTTAGGGATGTACTCACTTTTGTTGCCAGTAGTTTAGACATTAATGGCTCCATATTAAGTTATTTAATTTAATGGGACACCAAATTTACACTGTTCTACAAGCTGTACATTGACTACTTTACACTGTATCAAAGTGTCATATATCTTCAGTGTTGTCCAAGATATATAATAAAATATTTAAATATTTATACAAATGTTAGACATGTACTCACTTTTGTGAGAATGTATTAAGAGAGATGTTTGGTCACTTCATACTCTCCTAGTGGTTCTGGTTCACCCTGAGCTATCTAGGTATTCTGTAATACTGTCCAAGCCAAATCCCATAGTGCCACATCAATCCATGCCATGCACTGATGAGGACCAGAAAGTCTGAAACAGCTTATACATGTTGGACTAGTGCGGCTTTGAAAAAGTGTATAAGCTATAGGCTCACCATACACCAGCAGTTTTGGATGTATGTTTGGCTTTAAAAGTAATAAAGAGGCGATTTGCTTATTTGGGAGTGAAGCATCATGGGAAACCGTACTTGCTCACTTAAAGCTAAATTATTGCAAATACCTTCTATGAGCTATCTGGGTATTCTGCAGCAGACCATGCTGAACTGGTATTGGAACTTCTTCTTCTAGTTACGGATGTGCGGCCTTTTCACTTTGGCCACTACCCACTTGACTGTTTTTTAGGTTTCGCTACTGAGTCTTGAGGTCCCGCTGTTGCTACCACCACACAGCCTCACTCTGGGTTCTACTCTCTACCACCAATATTAGGAACAAAGCTGATTATGAGCAATGAAGACCAGAACCCACTGCATATCTGGACAATAGCAGCAGCAAAGGGGCCCAGAAGACACAAGATGGGCCTGTAGGACATGTGGGCAGGCAGTGGCCAAACTGAGGAAATGTGATACCTAGAACCAGAAGATGTAGCTATTCCAATACCTCTTGGGCATGCTGCTCTATATAATCTGCACTGGGGAAAGAGAGGAGAGGGGAATCATTAATGGTGAGGGGGGGGGGGAGCATAGGCTACCTTGAGGTGCACATGTAATTAAAGAGGAACTCCAGCCTAAACAAACATACTGTCATTAAGTTACATTAGTTATGTTAATTAAAATAGATAGGTAATATAATCTCTTACCCACCCTGTTTTAAAAGAACAGGCAAATGTTTATGATTTCATGGGGCAGCCATAGTTTTGGTTGAAAGGAGGTGACAGGGAGCATGAGACAGTTCCAACTGTCCTGTGTCCTGATCTCCCCTCCCAGCTGCACGCGCTAGGCTTCAAATCTCAAACAAACAAAAAAAAAATTGCATAAAAACAGCAGAATGAGAACATCATCATCAGAAATCCCATCATGCTTTGCACAGTATCAGGGAAAAAATGCCCAACAGTTTCTGTGCAGTTAAAAATGAGGCTTGGGTAAGAAAAACAAAAGTTCTGATGCTGTGAAACTGTTAAAGAAACACCAAGCCTTTTCAGTGCTGCCGAGTAGATTTTTAGTCTGGAGGTTCACTTTAAGGGAAATTTGGGCGCAAGGTAAAGCCGAAAAACGGCTCAGCCTGCTGCTGTAAAGTCCCATTGGCATTAATTACTATTTCCCCTCCAGGGAATGGACCCAGGAGGAAGATGTAATTCGGCTTCCAGCTACTGCTGGCGGCTAAATTATGCTGTTTTTATAGTAATTTGGGCTCTGTCTTTTGACGGCGCCTAAATTACTGACTGTGCGGCGCAATCTATATAAATAGACTAAGTGCCTCAACCTTCAAACAAGAAGAAGAAGAAGTACTTTGCAGGAGAAAATGTATGCGTGCTCAAACACCAAGTTTAAGGCCTCTTTTCCACGGACTGTTGAGCTGTGTGCTCAGCAAGCAGTTACCAGGCAGCAGTGAGCAGATACCAGGCAGCAGCGAGCAGTTACCAGGCAGCAGTGAGCAGATACCAGGCAGCAACAAGCAGTTACCAGGCAGCAGCAAGCAGATACCAGGCAGCAACAAGCAGTTACCAGGCAGCAACAAGCAGTTATCAGGCAGCAGTGAGCAGATACCAGGCAGCAACAAGCAGTTACCAGGCAGCAACAAGCAGATACCAGGCAGCAACAAGCAGATACCAGGCAGCAACAAGCAGATACCAGGCAGCAACAAGCAGATACCAGGCAGCAACAAGCAGTTACCAGGCAGCAACAAGCAGATACCAGGCAGCAACAAGCAGATACCAGGCACAGGCAGCAGTGAGCAGATACCAGGCAGCAGTGAGCAGATACCAGGCAGCAGTGAGCAGATACCAGGCAGCAGTGAGCAGATACCAGGCAGCAGTGAGCAGATACCAGGCAGCAGTGAGCAGATACCAGGCAGCAGTGAGCAGATACCAGGCAGCAGCAAGCAGTTACCAGGCAGCAGCAAGCAGTTACCAGGCAGCAGTGAGCAGTTGTGAGAGTTTGAGAGCCATTTCACTGCCTATTCACAGTCCATGGAAAAGAGGCCTTACCCTAGCAAGTCTGACATTGCAAATCTGGCCTAATTGGATTTTCATGAGGCAATGCTCATGCAAATGCATGCACAAACCAATACCACAAAGCAGTCACCCTGCTACATGCTACATTAGCACTATCCGGCTTAGTGCACACCAGAGCGGTTCGGCAGCGTTTTGCGATCCACTTGCGGCTGTGGATACGCTTGGGTAATGTATTTCAATGGGCTGGTGCACACCAGAGCGGGAGGCGTTTTGCTGAAACGCATACTCCCGAGGTGAGGCATTTTTTGGATTGCGGAGGCGTTTCTGCCTCCAATGTAAAGTATAGGAAAAACGCAAACTGCTCTGAAAAACGGCAGTTCAGAGTGGTTTTGCAGGCGTTTTTGTTACAGAAGCTGTTCAGTAATTTTACTGTAAGTAAGTACTTTACTGTAACAATATATGAAATCTACTACACCAAAAACGCTTTACAAAACCGCAAAATGCTAGGTGAAATGCT
Source organism: Hyperolius riggenbachi (assembly GCF_040937935.1). Classification (NCBI taxonomy): domain Eukaryota; kingdom Metazoa; phylum Chordata; class Amphibia; order Anura; family Hyperoliidae; genus Hyperolius; species Hyperolius riggenbachi. The sequence goes on along the minus strand of NC_090650.1, from coordinate 395,915,780 downwards.
ACAGAAAAATAAGAAAAAGCGTTTCAAAATCTGCTAGCATTTTGCGGATCTGCTAGCAGTTTTTGGTGTGCTCCAGGCCTCCAGGAGCGCCACGGGGAGGATTCCCAATGCCCCCTTTTTATACAACTGGGGGGACCGCAGGGTCCCAGGCTCTCTCACTGCCTGGAAACCACAGCGGTACCCCGGAGGGGGAGGCTGGGTGGCGTGGACGACCCCCCTCCCAAGTGTGGCCAGCGCCGGGGAGAGCCGTCTGCACCAGGGCCGGCGCTACCATTAAGGCAAAGGGGGCAGCTGCCCCAGGGCCCCAGAGCTTGTAGGGGCCCCCAGTGGCTACAAGAGGAAAAAAAATTCAAATCGGCCTTATCGTTTTTGAGAAAATCGATTTTAAAGTTTCAAAGGAAAAAAAAAATACATATTTAAAAACCTGCCGACTTTAATGGTTAATAGCAAATCCACCTTAAATGCTAGAAACCCTAAATTTGCAGGACATGTTAAGGAGATCATTAGGAATAAGAGGAAAAAACAATTTTTCAAAAAGTCCTTATAGATTTTGAGAAAATCGATTTTAAAGTTTCTAAGGAAAAAAGTATACTTTTAAATGCGGTAAATGTCACTTTTAGTAGCAAACCTAACGGTAGTGTAATTTTACATGCATCAAACGAAAGCGCAATAAATTTCCTGACGGGATTTCCAGGGGGTCTATACGCAGCTGCAGCGCTTTGGCCAGGGATCGCTATACAGCCGCAATATGGCTGTATGAAGATCCCTGGCATTTTTTCCTATTTTCCCCCAAAAAAATTTATGTTTTGAGTGTGGGAATTTAAAAAAAAAATTATGTGGGGTCCCCCCTCCTGAAAATTTTTAACCCCTTGTCCCCCATGCAGGCTGGGATAGCCAGAATGTGGAGCTCCGACCGATTGGGACTTCACACCCTGTTATACCAGCTGCAAAAAAGGTCCCCTAATGCCGATTTTTGTTCCGGGGTATATGTTGGGGGGGGCCCCCAGGTTTATTTTGCCCTGGGGCCCCATTGTTGCTTAAACCGGCCCTGGTCTGCACCCACCTCCCAATATTAAAAACAGGCACTTACCTTAACGTCCATTGCGTTCTGCTACATGCACATCCACATGAGAAAGGAGCGAAGCATGGGTCACCCCGAGCTTTAGAGCTCAGGGCTGGCTCACATACAACACTCCGGGGTGGGGGGAGGACAGGCGCAGACAACTCACTCCAGGGCTCACACCACCAGAGCAAGCCATCCACCACCTGCCTCCAAAGGATACAACTGCAAAAAATGCTTTCCATGAGAAAAAATTTGCGTGCTCAAACACCAAGTTTAACCCTAGCAAGTCTGGCTTTCCAAATCTGGCCTAATTGGCTATTCATGAGGGAATGCTCATGCAAATATGCATTTGCTTTCGCATGCCAAACTATGCAGGGTCAAAAAACCAATACTGCAAAGTGGGAGGTGGGTGCGGATGGCTCTCCCCGGCGCTGACCACACTTGGGGGGGGGGGGGGGGTGCAGCTGCGCCACCCAGCCTCCCCCTCCGGGGTGCCGCTGTGGTTCCCAGGCAGTACGAGAGCCTGGGACCCCGCAGTCCCCCGGTTGTATGGGGGCATTCGGAATCCTCCCCGTGGCGCTCCTGGATAGTGCTAATGTAGCATGAACTAATACCCGCAGGGCGATCGCTTTGCGGTATTGGTTTTTGGACCCTGCATAGTTTGGCATGCGAAAGCAAATGCATATTTGCATGAGCATTGCCTCATGAATAGCCAATTAGGCTGGATTTGCAAAGCCAGACTTGCTAGGGTTAAACTTGGTGTTTGAGCACGCATACATTTTCTCATGGAAAGCCTACTTCTTCTTGCTTCAAGGTTGAGGCACGTACTCTATTAGATAGATAGATGCGGCGTATGCTACGACGCGGGTTGGCTAGTAGCAATAATTCACATTATGGTCTACTTGGTGACCTAAGCCCGTTTAAAAACGGGCTCTAGGCTTCCTGTGACACCGCTGCCACATATTAGTGCGCGCGCACCTGTCCGCCCATGCACACGCCCACCTGGCTCCCTGGCCCCGTCCTCCTGTCCCAACGGCTGTCCATGCTGCGCACATGCGCAGTAGCAAAAACCACAGGGACTGGATGACGCAAGGACAGGTTAGCTTTTATTATGTAGGATGGCGGCGCATGGTGTGCCCAAATTTCCGGTTCCATTTTTGAGCACTGTGCAATGCATCACACGAGGTCCCCTGCTGATTGCTTTACACTAATCTAAACTGAGGGGCCATTTTTTGGCTAAAAATTTTTGTTTGTATTTAAACATACCGTATATAGTCACTTCTCAATTATAGCATGGGCATGAATAGAGGGAGAAATTAAAGTGGACCTGAACTCAGAACTTACTCTGCTTTAAAAGATACGCAACAGCATAATAACCTTTAACCACTTTTTCCTCAGCTACAGTATATCTACGTCATCTGTGGCACCCTCCAAGCCACCATAACGTAGATATACTGATTCAGCTTGCAGCCCTGCTGTGCACGATCGGGTGCACTTCAGAGCGCACCCCCCAGCACTGTCAGCTGCATTACTAATTGGTGAAAGGGAACATGTTCCCTTGTAGCCAATTAGTGACCCCCCCCCACAGATGAACGATCACCGCTGTAGCAAACAGTGGGGATCCTTCATCTCTCCCCCTCCGTGGCCAGATCGACAAAAGAATGCCCCTGCAAGCAGAATATCTCACCTTACCTGGTTCGTGCGATCATCCTTCAGCCCCAGTCTCCATTCACCGCGCTGCACTCAGCCCTGTGATGCCGAATATCCAGGTCTCGGCTTGATGACGTCATCAAGCCAGGACCCGGTTGTTTGGTATCACAGGGCTGTGTGCACCGCGGTGAATGTAAGCTGGGGCTGAAGGATGATCGCAGGAACTAGGTAAGGTGAGATATTCTGCTTGCAGGGGCATTCATTTATCGATCTGGCCACGAAGGGTGCAGAGTGGTAAGGGGGCGGGGCACATCTGGCTACCCATAACGAAGGGTGGGGGGCAGAGCTCTGAAAGGGGGTGTTGAAATGTATTTTGGGGCACATCTAGGTAACTGGGGGTGGGGAATTAATAATGCAGGGCACATCTGATGGTCCTGGGGGGCCATAACCTTATACTGGCGGCTAATTTGGCTATAATGGGGAGGGGGCGCTAATCCTGGGGGCACAATGGGGAACATTGATCCCGGGGACACATCTTGCTATAATGATGGGCCCTATTCCGGAGGGGCATCTGTCTATATGGGGGGATAGCAAATATGGGGGACAGATCTGGCTATACTGGAAGGCTGATATTGGGGGGCACATCTGGCTATACTGGGGGGGGGGCTGATACTGGGGACACACCTGGCTATCTATCCTTGTGGAACGTAATACTGGTGGCATGTTTGTTATCTACTGTAGCATTATTTTTTTTTTTTACTAGAATTGGTGAAACCTGAGTATTGATGCAATTTTTGATTTTCCCGCTCTTTTCCCCATGAAAACGCAACGAATTTTTTTTTTTTCATGGGTCAAAATACCCCCCTATGAAAGTCTAGTATGTCCTGAAAAAAACAATACCTAGATCATTTAGGTGTCGGGAGTAGGGATAAAGTTATGGCTGTTTAAATAGGGACATGGCTAAAGCATCAAAACTGCTCTGGTCCATAAGGGGAAAAGAAGGTCTGGATGCGAAGTGGTTAAAGAAAAAGATTTCTTTTTTACAGCCGGTACAAATCCTGCAATAAATCTGCAGTTTGCCTACTTTCTGTTTTCATGGAAGCAGACATACTGTTAACATCCTGTGTTAGGCCAGGAACCCACTACGAAATGCTATCACAATCCCTAGCGTTTTGTATGAGCAGTTTGTAAGCGATTTCATGAGCGTTTTCTGGCGATTTTTGTAGCGATTTTAAAAAAAGTAAGCTTTTTGCCAGCGGCTGTGTAGCGATTAGCGTTTTCAATTCTGATTGGTCCTTGTAATTAATTTTGTTACAGTGTGCAGTAATGTAAAAACGCTCTCAAAATCGCTCTGTGCAGGTTTTGACGAGCGATTATGCCAGTGTTTATATTCTTTACATTACAGAAACGCTAAACATGCTTCATGTCCTGCATTTGCGATTTTGGCAATCACTCCAGTGGAATTTGGCCCATCCATTAACATTAGCTGAGTGTTTAGGGCAATTGCTAGTGGTTTGAATTGCTCCCTAAATGCTCACAAAATCGATCTAGTGGGTTCCAGCCCTGAGATCTCTGCTGTGGCAGGCAGCTAACACAGCTGAGGGATCAAATTACAACTTGTGCTTAGAAGTCACAGACAAGGGGGAATTAGGCTAAACTCTCTAAATACATACAGGGTGCATTTCTCAGTTTTCCTTCTCTCCTGTGCAAAAGTTTAGGTCCACTTTAATACACTGAAATCACACAGCAGTCCTTCTGTGCTGAACAGGTGATTTCATCTTATGATTCTAGAGTGTGACTGTTCCAGACTCAGCAGGTTCCGGTTCTTGAATAAGGGCACATTACAGTTTGAATAAATAGTAGTCCAACTGTATTTTATGTGGTGTGAACAGTATAAAATACAACGATACAAGAAAACGTAGAAAGGCCACATCAGCGGCACTGATGCCCATAAAATCCATCAAGTTATTGCACTTTGCTTATTGCCTGATTGGTGGTCCCAGGTTGGGCTATATACAAGGCACATTTATGGTACATGTGTGTGAATGCTGAATACAGGAACAGGAAGTCCACCTGCTTCTGAGGGCAGCACAAGTTTTAATACTCAGCCCCACAAGTCAGGGCCTGCAGCAGCTCCGGGAAGGTTCAGTCTCTGTCCTTTAGGACTTGTCCGTCTGTGCAGTGCTGTGTAAACTCTGCAGAGCAGATTTACTGATTGTCCCGTAGGCCTGGGTGTAACTCTGCAGTGATGCTTTGGGGTCTCCTGCCGCACCAACATTGGCTGTTCCCTGGAACATCTTCTTGCTGAACTTCTGAGCTGATCGTACTTCACGAGTCTGTGGAGCTGCGATGCGCTGGTTCTAGAGGAAGGAGAAAAACACACTCAGCTCTCAAAAAATTAATACATTCATCCATACCAAACAGTGAGTTCTCTCCCTCCCACTTACAGAGCACTGTTGAAAAAAAAAAAAAAAAAAAAAACACTTTATTTTTTATGGTATTTCACTTCTGACTGGATAACAAGACACAGAACATTTATTTTGCGCTTTTCTCCTGGTAGATTCATAGCGGCAATCTGCAGCCACTAGGGCACGCTCAGTAGGCAGTAGCAGTGATAGGGAGTCTTGCCCAAGGTCTCCTCACTGAATGGTGCTCACTTAAAGAGGAACTCCAATGAAAATTATGTAATAAAAAAGTGCTTCATTTTTACAATAACTATGTATAAATAATTTAACCAGTGTTTGCCCATTGTAAAAGCTTTCCTCTCCCTGATTTACATTCTGACATTTATCACACAATGACATTTCCACTGCTGGAAGGTTATGTCACTGGAAGCAGCTGCGGCTTGCTTTTTTTGGCAGTTGGAAACAGCTGTAAACAGCTATTTTCCACAATGCAATGAGGTTCACAGACAGGAAACTGCCTGTGGGAGGAAACTTTCCTGTGGGAGGGGTTTCAACACAATATCAGCCATACAGTGCCCCCTGATGGTCCATTTGTGAAAAGGAATAGATTTATCATGTAAAATGGGGTATCAGCTACTGATTGGGATGAAGTTCAATTCTTGGTTACAGTTTCTCTTGAATGCACAGTCTCCTGTGTAATCCATATGTAAAGTAGTAGGGGCATCTCAGCACCCTAGAGAAAAAGACACAGGTGACAAAAGAACGGGAGCCCAATAGCGCAATATGTTGTCATATACGGGATATCAACAGGTAAGGTAATTGTACTACTCACAAAGGCAGGTTGCAGAAGGGCAACCGACCACAAGAAGCAGGTGGAGACAACAAACCCCACTCCACTCAGGGTGGTCCAGCCAGATCCGGGTGTTGTCGCTCTCCTTGGTAAAAGTGACTGATTATCGCTATGGTTTAAACCATGTGTAGTATGTCTAGACCCCTCCAACAGGGTATGATGGGGGTACGTAAAGCACAATTTGGGTAATAAGGCGCCCCAGTGTGAATAAAATTGGATTAAAAACAAAATGATAATCCCCCCAAAAAATATATGAGGTGGCTTACCTCAATGACGAGACATTTGTATAGACAAAGAAATATTTATTTAGCACAGGCAACGTGTTTCACGGGTCTAACCTCGCTTCCTCAGGCCAATAACAGTGCCGACTGCGAATAGCCGATCAGCAACAGGAGCCTCTCTTGTTAGTGTTGGTCTTGCCCAAAGACTCCTAGTAAGTCCTGCTATCAAATATTGATGCAGGATTATAGAAATTCTGCATGCAATTTTATACAGCTTAAAAATAGAGTAATCAAATCCTGCCAAGGTGGAATTCAACTGGCCCATTTTCAAGCTGCATCAATTTGCATAATCCTGTTTATTTGCATCTCAATGCCCATTCCAATTGCTGATATGGGGTTCAGGCCAAACCAGAAGTAGTACAAGCTAGCTTTACTATGTTTGTGGATTGCATACTGCTCATCATCTGGACACCAAAGGCTTAGCATGGGGTGCCCTGATACTCTGCACTGCAATGAATAGGGGTTTACTGTTTTATGACCAGCGAGCCTCATCATGCTTTAGGAGTTGGTGAGAAGGAAGATGTGCACGCCCCTACCCTTCTTTGTGTATGCCTGATTTTCCTCCCCCCCCCCCAAAGTTACTTTGGAAGAGTGGCATCTCACCTGTCCCAGCAGGCTTGCTCCTCTGTCAGTCTGCGCGCTTCCTGTTTTAATCCCCTGCAGTCGGTATCTTCTCTGTGACCTGTGGCATGTACCAGATCACGGAGGAGAGGTGCCCTGCCAGGATGAAGACGGGGTGCCTGGAGTCACAGACTGACAGGAGTACATCGGCAGAGTTGGATCTCACTAACAGTTAAGTTGAGGGGAGACCTGGGGCCTGGCAGCTGGCTCGGAGCCCTGTGGCAATAGCCCAGGCTTCCCCAATAGTAGCACCGGCCCTGTCTGTTGTACTCACCAGTCTGGCACTGACAGCGGCTACACTCACAGCTCCTGTGGCTGCAGCCTCCTTCCGAGTCAGCGGGTTATTGGTTGCAGCCGCCCGGGCTTGCTGGGTGAGGGAGAAGGAGCGGGTTCTGGCGGCTGGCGCAGTCTTCCCTCGCGGCTCTGTAGTTTTATTCACCTTCATAGACAATGGATAATTAAAAGAATTGTCACTAAATATGTTAGTTTATTTCCAATTGACTGCAGCAGAGCTCAGTAATCAACATAGATTTTTTTTTAAAAAAGGCTACAATGCATCTCTGGTGAGAAGCTGACCTATCAACTTTTGTAAGCAATGACTCAAACCGTGGGTAAGTGCCCCACCACCCATGTCCTTGGGCCCCCCTTGAGCGCCCCATGCAGAGCCCATGTTTAAAGCATGTGTTTGGACCACTCCAGCAAAAAAAGTAAGCAGTTAAAATCTGACAGGTTTTAGACTAGTCCATCTCACCATGGAGCATTTCCTGAACGGCAGCTTAACTGCCAAAAACGGTATGGTACCGGACAACCTCCCTACTCTCATGCACACTATTGTGGCAGGTAGACTTAGCAACCGCCGTTCAGGAGATGCTTTGGAAAACAAAGAAAACCCTGAGTCACCCATGAGGAGATGGACTAATCCAGTTGTCAACTCTCCAGGTGCTGGCAGCTGTCCTCGAATCTTCCCTGCAGCTTCTGACTCCCTGAATGAGGCTCTAGGGATCACCTTTATATGACCACGTGAGTAGTAGAGTATTGTAAGTGTAAGCTGGCTAATAAGCCTTTTTCAGACTCTGGATTTTGATCCCAGCTCAAAACCAATCTCCTTCTTTACGGAAGCTGATGCTGAAAAATACTGATCAAAATACTGGCGATTGCTCTCAGTGGGTGCTATTAATTCATTTTCAATCAATATCCATTAGGGAATCTGCTGATAGGAATTTGAAGAAAACCACATACATGTGTATGCTAGTTCTCTTCTATATCTGATCAATGTCAGATCTGAATATAGCTCTGATCACTCTATTTTATACAGTATGTTGGATCTTATGATGGGTACACAACATGTACTGTAATATTCAAACACAATACATGAGGAGATTCTCCTTCCCTCCCTAGAGGAGACTCGTATCCAACAATAATACTGTACAGCAAACATAGCATGCCTGCCAGCGTACTCACTGCTTGTGTTCCTGGATGCGGGGAGACCATCTGTTCCTGTCCCTTCTTATTCCTCCAGTGTGCTGATGCCACTGCAATGTACAGAGAACTGGTTAACAGTAACACAGGAGGCAGTGCCTGAACAGAGAGGTACAGGTACAACATACACATTACCAACAGGACACATCCTCTATCACACTTTGGTCTCGACTCATAAAGCATTACTGCATTCGGTAATGCTGAAAACAGAGGACTTTACCGAGCACTTAGGAAAATGTCAATTCATAAATGCTGTTACTGCATGAAAAACTGAAGTTACCGAGCAGTGAGGTACCCGTATATACTCAAGTATAAGCCGACCCCCAACTTTTACCTTCACAAAAACCGAAAACAAAAAAATGTTTGACCCAAGTATAAGCCGGGATGGCAAAAGCCACAACATCACTCACAGTCATGGCCGACCACAACCATATATTAGAAAAGCAGCATAAATTCAGCAGATTGCAATAATAAGCTAGAACATAGGCCTACAATGGAGATGGAACATGAAAAAAACTCCTGTTGCTAAGTTTAAGCTGGCATAAAGATAAAGCAAGGAATGCAAAGCCACATAGGCTTCAATTCATCAAGCATTACCGCATTCGGTAATGCTGAAAACAGCTGACTTAACGAAGCACTTTAGAAAATGTTAATTCATCAAAGCTGTTACCGAATGAGAAGCTGAAATGACACAGCAATGAGATAAATTACCGACATGTGCTCAACAAATGTTAATTCATCAAGGTTCCCACATTTGCTAACACATTCGGTGTTTATCTCCAGCTCTCCCCTGTCGTTACAGGCTTCGAAAGCCTTCTGTGTGAATGTTTTCATGATTAGCAGGAGCAGGCAGCCAATAGAAACAGCCCCTGTTCTCCTGCAAGTGCCGCTGATAGGTCACACAGGCTTCTTCACACAAGCTTTCAGACGCCCCAGGCAGTGAGCAGAGAGAACGGGTCAAAATATATCCCCAGATTCCCTTCGGTGGTGTAACCCTTTCAGGCCCTGTTTGAAAATGCAAAGATGCTGGTGGTGAAATCACCAAGCATGGCATTTGTAATGTCTCCAGGAAGTTCATCTACGTTGTGGCAAATAAATAAAATGTTAAGAAAGACTGATGGACAGATTCAGAGCAGCAGAGGCAGTATAAATAACAGTAACTATAACACCTTTACATCTAAAGGGATGTCTGGATGCCTTCTATTGTTCTCAGCTTGTAACAACACAGAGACATTCCAAGCTGCTCTGCACCACTCTGCTGTTATCTAACAGCCTTTGATGAACTGAAGCCGTAGTACTTCGGTAACTTAACGAACCTCTACCACACATGGGAAAATATTGATGAATTAGCACAGTGAAGTGTAAAATACCGAATGCGGTATTTTAAGGACTGGGGTTTTGTTATCGAACTCCCTTTGATGAATTGAAGCCATTGTCATGTATGTAAAACTTGATATAGGAAATGCAAGGATTCTCACCACTCAGTAGACACTGTCCCTGTATGTCTTCCAAGGCTACAACTCGAGATAAAGATAGCTGGGACCTCCCATGGAAATGTCAAGTGTGTGGTCTCCCTTAGATGATGCACCACTGTGCATATAGTGGGGGCACTGTGGGGGTTACTCAAAAAGTAGTGACTCGAGTATAAGCCAAAAACCCCACTTGTGGGCCACTTATTTTGGCCCAAAAATTAAGCTTATACTCGAGTATATACAGTAAATTACCGACTTGTGCGGTAAATACCTCAACAAATGTCAGTAAATGTCAATTTATAAAGACTAGATCATGCGGTAAAAGCCTGAAATTTTACAGTCACTTTTGCTGTGCCGAAATCAAAGTGAGTCTGTGGGATGCCAGCTGTGACTCATAGAAGCAGAGAGGGATAAGCTATGACTGACAGGAGCAAAGCAAATAGAAACAGCCCCTGTCTCCTGCAAGTCCCGATGATGCATTTTAATAGGACATGCAGGTTTCTTAGACAGTTTTAGCTTTTCTACACCCTAGGCAGCAAGCACAGAAATCCCGAACAGAAGAGGCTTCCCCTGCGGCCGTTCAGACGTTAACTTCTTAGGTTCCCATTTGAAGATGTGGAGGAGCTAGTGGGAACATCACCTAAGCAGGGCATATTTAAAGTTTCTTGGTACTTCATCTAAGTTGTGGCAAATAAAATGACTAATGGACAGATTCAGAGCGAGCAGAGGCAGTATAACAAACAGTATAACTAACATGTACAGCTAAAGGGATCTCGGGGAGCCTCTTACTATTGTAATGCCCTCATTGCACAGAGTTTTTGTCTATAAAAGCCGGTAAATTGCAGAACTTCTACCGCACCTGTGATCATTTTTATGAATTAGCACATAAAAGTCTAAAATACCGAAAGCAGTGATTTACCGAGCACTTTACATTTACCACACTGTGCTCTTTGAATCAAGGCCTTTTGCACTATGTGCAGGAGGACTCATTTACTAAAGACATCTCCAGAAGGGTTGTCATAAGTGACTCAGCACAGGTTAAACCAGCGAGCACACACTACGTGTGGTCCTGTCAGCTTAGCATACGCTCTTAAGCTACGCACAAACCTGTGTAGTGCCGCGCGATGGAATGGTAGCGCGACCGCGATACTTCACTAGCGCAGCCACTACATTAATTAACGTAGTAGTGGCCATGGTACTGTAGTATCACAGTCACGCTACCACTTGTTTAACCCGCGCTGCTTGAGTTTGTATACTCACCTATAGAGAGGGACGGCTCTGGATCTCATAGAGACCTCCCTGTCCTGTCTGTGCCCCGGTTCCAGTTCTGTCCCCCGTTCAAATTTGCCGCCTTCCAAAGTCCATGGAATGTTTTAGAAGCACTTCCGTCCCTAAATGCTTCTGAAGACGAGTGGCTCTGTACTGTGTGTGTGTAAACAGTAACCACGTGGGTGTACTGCGTGTCAGCAGACCCGCTGAGCGTATTGGTCATTTTGGATTCCTTTACCCCCTGATTGGTTAGCCCCTGTATAAATGTTTAGTGAGCATCCTCAGTCATTGCCCATGATAGCCTATGCTGGGCTTGTTGCCGAGACTGCGCTCACACCTATTTGCCAATGTTGTTGTCGACTTTGCCTCTCTCTTGACTAAGCTTAATTCTAGATTGCCTAATTGTTGCCGACTTCTTTCTGTCCCTGACTACGCTTCGATTGAATCTTCTGTTGCCGACTCTGCTTGAACCCGGATTACCCAGATTGCCGCCTGGATCAACCCCTACATGTTTAAGGACTTCCATGAACTCTGCCTGGACTGACTTTGGCCTGGAACTGACCACGCATCTGTTTAGTGATTGAACTGCTTCTTCCCTAGCCTGCTATCCTTGCTTTCATCTGGACTGCCTGAGCCTTTAGGCCTCAGGTGACTACTAAGTATACTGTGCTGTGTTGCTCATTGCTGTGTTTCGTGAATGCTATATCTACCTGCAGGGTTTTGTAGTATTGTTATTAGGTAGGAGTTTGCGCAGGTGTTAGGACTGGGCTATAGGTTAGTCATAAGAGCATACAGCCTAACCTATAGCAGGGAACCAGAGAAGCCAGACACTGTGCAAGTGCGTGCTTATGCATGAGCAGTATAAAGCTGCCTGCGCTCAGAAGCAATTGGGTTGGAGACACGATTGCTAACGAAGGCTTCTGAGGACCTCAAAAGGCTTATTCAACCAGTTGGTTGAATACAAGCAACAACAGGGGTGACAGCACCGGAACGAGGACATCATGAGAGGACTGGGAAGGCTCTAGTCTATAGGATCCAGACCCCTCCCTCTCCATAGGCGAGTATGTGACTTTTTTTGTTTTTGTTTAAATGGTTAGAATTAGTTAACTACACCAGGTCAGAAATTGCAAATCAGCCATCATGTGATTGCAGCTGCAAGCAGTGTCTATGAAAAAAACAAAAAGCACACAGGACAGACTGGGATTTTTTGGGAAGTCTTCAGTTTGGATGCCTCTGTAAGATTACAATGACTAATTTATTATCCTCTCAGCAACCCCCACTGTGTTCTGATACCCCAACAAAGGTATTACTTTATAATGTACACACCTTGTGTCATGCTGTGTGTTATGGGGTTATATACAGGAGACTTGGGCTTAGGGCTCGGGTAGTTAGCAGGGGGTCCCTGCGTAGACAGGTCCGGGTTGACAGATTTGGGGACAGTGTCACCAGGCGCGGAGGGGCCGCTTGTCCCCTGGAAGGTGCTGCTGTTTGACACAGGAGCTTCTGATTCTCTCTTCTCTTTCGTTTGCACAGGGTTCGACTCGTGAGGATTTTTGTGTTCACCTTCCCTAAGAGCTTCTCGCTTCTGTCTCCGAGCGTTAATTTTCCTCTCCAGGATCATCTGTAAAAATGAAACAAAGAGACTCTGCCAGACTGAAATGTGAAAAGGAAATGGAAGCCATTTTGTTATTTATTCTTCAAGCTTTATTTCAAAACAGAACAAAGAGACCGTTTAACCTAACAGCAGCTTCAAATGAAATGCTCCGTTTGAAGCCGCTTGTGCAGTGACAGCTTCTGTTGGCATTTCTCGTTCGGATGCCTAGTGCTGCCAAACCAGTGCATGGCAGCAAAAAGTTATATTTACCTGTTTCGGGCGGCTTCTTCTTTTCCTCCACCGGCGGCTCTAGACTCCCGGCAGGCGTTCTAGGTCCCGATCACATGGTATGACGTGATCAGGATCCAGGAGATTGTGTCAGTGCTACAGAACAGGGGTGGTGGTGAACAGGGGTGATCAAAGAGATGGAAGAGCCTCTTCCATCACCCCTCTTCCACCACCGGGTGGCGCTGTAACGCTGACATGGTCTCCTGGATCCCAGTCATATGTCTATATATAAAGTGATCGGGACCCAGAAGACATGTTGGGAGTACATCCGCAGTGGAGGAAGAAGAAGCCGATCCAGCCCTCCGGACAAGTATGAGTATGAGGCACACTTCCCTAGCAGCAGGAAAAATTAGCCACATAAAGCGTCATTTAAAGAGGAGCTACAAAAGACATGTAACTGTACAGAGGAGGATTTACTCAGGCCATGTGACTGTACAGAGGAGGAGGAGTTACACAGGACTTGTGACTGTACAGAGGAGTTACGCAGGCCATGTGACTGTACAGAGGAGGAGTTACACAGGACATTTGACTTAGAGAAGGAGCTACAGAGGACATTTGTCTGTACCGAGGAGGAGTTACACAAGCTGTGCTGCACAGAGGCAGGACTAAACAGACAATGTGACTACACTCACCTCATATAATTTATTCCGATATTCAGCCACAGACAACTGTATATCATCATCCAAAGGAAGAATGACATCATAATCTAATGCTGGTTCCCGGGCTGGCGAGTGAAATCTGAGAGAGAGTCAGAGAAATGGAAGAACAACATGAAGTGATGCATTCAGGGAAAACAGAATGTGGGATGGTCATGTGATCAGCCACATGTAAAACTAAAGGAGAACACTTTTCTCTATGGATTAAATATCAGTACATGTTTGGAAACCAGTAAAGTTACCTGCGCACATAGGGGTGCTCCAGAGCCTCCTCTGCGGTCAGCCTCTTGTCAGGGTTAAAGAGAAGGAGCCTGGTGAGCAGATCGATTGCTTCTGGGGGGCATGTTGGAGGAAGAAGAGCCACTAGAGACACCTTCTGGCTAAAAGCAGGATAAACACAGCACAGTTACCTAACTATATACGTTGTATGCTATAAGAAAGTATAATACCAAAAGAACAATTGGGAAAATGTGGGCACAACTTGATACATCTCCCCTCTTGTTCTCTGAGTACATAAGGGCCAATTGACACTAGGTCCACTATCAGAACTCCTAGAGGGGAAGGCAGTGGACTCATGGATAAGCAGAGCTGACCCCGTGACTTCCTATGGGAAAGGATCTGAGAGATAATAATAATAATAATCTGAACATTTATATAGCGCTTTTCTCCTGTCAGGCTCAAAGCGCTCAAGAGCTGCAGCCACTGGGACGCGCTCAGGAGGCCACCCTGCAGTGTTAAACAATATAAACAGCGGGAAAGAGGCACTCAGGTTGGCCACCAGGTCATGACCCCTGGGATTGCCCCATCGGTTACCAAAGAGAACAGGTGGAGCTGCGATGTGGAGATGAAAACAGCTGCACTGTAAAACGTCAAGAAGAAGTGAAGTCGTGGTCCCAATCTAAAGTTCAGGGCAGGCGGATAACGTCGGAGTCACTCACAAAGCCAAAGGTCAAGACAGGCGAATAACAGCGGAGTTGGTGGCACAAAGCCAAAGATCACAACGGTAGACAGAAGAATGCGGCAGCAAGGCAAAGATTCACCAACCACAGGCTAATCCTTGTTGTCAAAATGAACAGCACTGTGGTTGTGGGCAAGGGCTCTTTTATAGGGAATTCCCCTTTAAATTTGGCAGTGCAATTGGAACACAGTCAGGCGCGGAGCTAGGGGGGGTCGGGGTAGGACAAGTGCCCCGGGGCGCCGGGTCCCCAAGGGCGCCCAGCTGAGCTTCGGGGTTTTTTTTTTGTTTGTTTTTTTTTTGTTGCGGAGACCTGAGGAGAGCAGCGCAGAGAAGAGAGAGAGCTGTGCGGACGGTGGGGAAGGGGGGCCATATCCCCCCTCCTTCCCTCACCTTAGGTGCTCTCTCTCCCTGGCTGTCCCCTCCAATGTCTGTCCGGGACGGTGCTGGCAGCGGCGGGCGGAACTCACCTCCGTCTCGCTCCAGCGCCGGGCGGAAGTTCGGGTGCGCAGCCGCTGCTCTGGTCTGGACCAGACCAGAGTAGCGGCAGATCCATCCTGCGCTGCGAGAGACGGAGGTAAGTTCCGCCCGCGGCTGCCAGCACCGTCCCGGACAGACATTGGAGGGGACAGCGAGGGAGAGAGAGCAGCTCTTCCTCTTCTCTGCGCTGCTCCCCTCCTGCTGGGGAGGGGGACACCTGACCTGGCTACCTACTCTGGGCACATATATACCCCTGGCTACCTACTCTGGGCACATATATACCCCTGGCTACCTACTCTGGGCACATATATACCCCTGGCTACCTACTCTGGGCACATATATACCCCTGGCTACCTACTCTGGGCACCTATACCCCTGGCTACCTACTCTGGGCACATATATACCCCTGGCTACCTACTCTGGGCACATATATACCCCTGGCTACCTACTCTGGGCACATATATACCCCTGGCTACCTACTCTGGGCACATATATACCCCTGGCTACCTACTCTGGGCACCTATACCCCTGGCTACCTACTCTGGGCACCTATACCCCTGGCTACCTACTCTGGGCACATATATACCCCTGGCTACCTACTCTGGGCACATATATACCCCTGGCTACCTACTCTGGGCACATATATACCCCTGGCTACCTACTCTGGGCACATATATACCCCTGGCTACCTACTCTGGGCACCTATACCCCTGGCTACCTACTCTGGGCACCTATACCCCTGGCTACCTACTCTGGGCACCTATACCCCTGGCTACCTACTCTGGGCACATATATACCCCTGGCTACCTACTCTGGGCACCTATACCCCTGGCTACCTACTCTGGGCACATATATACCCCTGGCTACCTACTCTGGGCACATATATACCCCTGGCTACCTACTCTGGGCACCTATACCCCTGGCTACCTACTCTGGGCACCTATACCCCTGGCTACCTACTCTGGGCACATATATACCCCTGGCTACCTACTCTGGGCACCTATACCCCTGGCTACCTACTCTGGGCACCTATACCCCTGGCTACCTACTCTGGGCACCTATACCCCTGGCTACCTACTCTGGGCACCTATACCCCTGGCTACCTACTCTGGGCACCTATACCCCTGGCTACCTACTCTGGGCACATATATACCCCTGGCTACCTACTCTGGGCACATATACCCCTGCCTACATATATTGGGCACATATACCCCTAACTACATATACTGGGCATATACCCCTGGCTACATATACTGGGCACATATACCCCTGACTATATATACTGGGCACATATACCCCTGACTATATATACTGGGCACATATACCCCTGACTATATATACTGGGCACATATACCCCTGGCTACATATACTGGGCACATATACCTCTGGCTACATATACTGGGGACACATACCCCTGCCTACATATACTGGGCACATATACCCCTGGCTACCTGTTCTGTGGACATCTCTACTCCTGGCTACCTGTTCTGGGGACATCTATACTGCTGGCCACCTATACTGGGGCTACCTATTTTTGGGGAACCACTGCTGTCAGATTGAGTGTATTTTGGGGAACTGCTGCCAGGTGAGAGGTGTCTACCATATTAAGGGGGCATTCTGCCTATTTATGTGAAATGCTGTCTATTTATGTGCCTCATGACTGCTGAATTTGTCTTGTTGGGGGCCTCATGGTTACTGAATTTGTCTTGTTGGGGGTCTCATGATTTGTTGGGGGCCTCAAGATCGCTGAATTTGTCTTGTTAGGGGCCTCATGATTGCTGAATTTGTCTTGTTGGGGGCCTCATGATTGCTAAATTTGTCTTGTTAGGGGCCTCATGATTGCTGAGTTGGTCATGTTTGCTCATGATTGCGGAATTTGTCTTGATGGGGGGGAGCTCATGATTGCTGAATTTGTCTTGGAACATGCTGGAAGGTACCTACTGAGGGAGGGTGGGTGAGCGTGAGCCTGCTAACCTCCATGTACGTTTGGCTCCACCCATAACCACGCCCATATTTGGCCACGCCCCTTCACCTTAGGGGGCGCATTAATAGTCTTTGTCCCCGGGCGCTGAAAACCCTAGCTACGCCTCTGAACACAGTGCATGTGCAGTTGCACAACAAACAGAAATATAACGAAATCACCAGACATTGCGCACTCTAGAAATAAATAGATCATCAAAGGTTCAGTTTCACACAAAAAAAAAAAAAAAAAAAAAACACACCTTACATAGCTGTATAGTTGAATACCCAACCCAGGTGTCTTATTACTTAGTTACAAGTCACATCATGATCTTCTAGTCATATTAGATGTTGCTTGAAAACATGAATGAATAAATAGGTATAGCCATACTACTTAAATATTTAGAATCCATGGACAACATCACATCTCATTGTACTACACAATTCTGTTTGCCTTCTTCCTTAAAGGTTCCCTTTAAAAAGGGAATGTCCAAGAGCTTTAAGAAAAAAAAAAAAAAAAAAAAAATCTACTTACCCAGGGCTTCCTCCTGCCCCTGTCAGCTGCTATGTCCCTTGCCCCAGCTCTGCACTCAGCTGCTGGCTCCTGGTCTCCTCCGCTGCACAGGACGGCCTCACCAAGTCGTCCTCTACTGTGCCTGTGCGAGCGCCGCTGTCAATCACGCACACGTGGTCCGGAATGTTCTGCGCAGATGCAGAACGCGGGGTCCTCCTCTGCACCAGAGGGGACCGGGCGCCAGCGGGCTTAGAGTGGAGCTGTGGTGAGGGACATATCAGCTGACAGGGGCTGGAAGAAGCCCCGGGTAAGTAGATGGTTTTTTTTAAAGAGCTTGGACATTCCCTTTAAAGGGAACCTAAAGTGGGAGAGATATGGAGGCTGCCATATTTATTTTCTTTTAATACAATACCAGTTCTCTGGCAGTTGTGCTGATCTTTGTGGTCAGTTGGGACTAAATCACACACCTGAAACAAGCATGCAGCTAATCTTGTCAGATCTGTCAACAATTTCAGAAAGACCTGATCTGCTGTATGCTTGTTCAGGATCTATGGCTAAATGTATTAGAGGTAGAGGATCAGCAGGACAGCCAGGCAACCGGTATTGTAACAAAAGGGAAATATACTGTGTGTATGTATATATATATATATATATATATATATATATATATATATATATATATATATATATATATATATATATATATATATATATATATATATATATATATATATATATATATATATATATATATATACACACATACATACATACATAGTGGAGGAAATAATTATTTGACCCCTCGCTGATTTTGTAAGTTTGTCCAATGACAAAGAAATGAAAAGTCTCAGAACAGTATCATTTCAATGGTAGGTTTATTTTAACAGTGGCAGATAGCACATCAAAAGGAAAATCGAAAAAATAACCTTAAATAAAAGATAGCAACTGATTTGCATTTCATTGAGTGAAATAAGTTTTTGAACCCCTACCAACCATTAAGAGTTCTGGCTCCCACAGAGTGGTTAGACACTTCTACTCAATTAGTCACCCTCATGAAGGACACCTGTAAAAGACACCTGTCCACAGAATCAAGCAGACTCCAAACTCCCCAACATGGGAAAGACCAAAGAGCTGTCCAAGGATGTCAGAGACAAAATTGTAGACCTGCACAAGGCTGGAATGGGCTACAAAACCATTAGCAAGAGGCTGGGAGAGAAGGTGACAACTGTTGGTGCGATTGTTCGAAAATGGAAGGAGCACAAATTGACCATTAATCGACCTCGCTCTGGGGCTCCACGCAAGATCTCACCTCGTGGGGTGTCAATGGTTCTGAGAAAGGTGAAAAAGCATCCTAGAACTACACGGGAGGAGTTAGTGAATGACCTCAAATTAGCAGGGACCACAGTCACCAAGAAAACCATTGGAAACACATTACACCGCAATGGATCAAAATCCTGCAGGGCTCGCAAGGTCCCCCTGCTCAAGAAGGCACATGTGCAGGCCCGTCTGAAGTTTGCCAATGAACACCTGAATGATTCTGTGAGTGACTGGGAGAAGGTGCTGTGGTCTGATGAGACCAAAATAGAGCCCTTTGGCATTAACTCAACTCGCTGTGTTTGGAGGAAGAAAAATGCTGCCTATGACCCCCAAAACACCGTCCCCACCGTCAAGCATGGGGGTGGAAACATTTTGCTTTGGGGGTGTTTTTCTGCTAAGGGCACAGGACAACTTAATCGCATTAACGGGAAAATGGACGGAGCCATGTATCGTGAAATCCTGAACGACAACCTCCTTCCCTCTGCCAGGAAACTGAAAATGGGTCGTGGATGGGTGTTCCAGCACAACAATGACCCAAAACATACAGCAAAGGCAACAAAGGAGTGGCTCAAGAAGAAGCACATTAAGGTCATGGAGTGGCCTAGTCAGTCTCCGGACCTTAATCCAATAGAAAACCTATGGAGGGAGCTCAAGCTCAGAGTTGCACAGAGACAGCCTCGAAACTTTAGGGATTTAGAGATGATCTGCCAAGAGGAGTGGACCAACATTCCTCCTAAAATGTGTGCAAACTTGGTCATCAATTACAAGAAACGTTTGACCTCTGTGCTTGCAAACAAGGGTTTTTCCACTAAGTATTAAGTCTTTTATTGTTAGAGGGTTCAAAAACTTATTTCACTCAATGAAATGCAAATCAGTTGCTATCTTTTATTTAAGGTTATTTTTTCGATTTTCCTTTTGATGTGCTTGCTATCTGCCACTGTTAAAATAAACCTACCATTGAAATGATACTGTTCTGAGACTTTTCATTTCTTTGTCATTGGACAAACTTACAAAATCAGTGAGGGGTCAAATAATTATTTCCTCCACTGTATATCACAGAGACCTATAACACAGAGACCTAACCTGTTTTAATCTTTGGATCGGGATTGGAGGACGTCCAACTATTCTTAAGCCTGCCACACAATGGCAGAAGTTCTCCCAACATCAGGGCTGTGGAGTCGGTCCAAAAATCCACCGACTCCGACTCCTCAGTTTAGGATTCCACCGACTCCTCTAATTTGCATATTACAATTTTGTTGATTAAAAGTATGTAACATGAAATTCGTCTCTTAACTGCCAACGCTTAGGAATTTTACAAGACAACTGAAGTGAGAAGGATATGGAGACTACTATATTTATTCCCTTTAGACTAAAACTAGTCCTTGGTAAGAGTACTTGTAAAAGGTACAAACCGGAACAAAGAACATCTATCAGGCCCTAGGCAATGTAAGTGTGGGTACATGTAAGAATGATGTGCAGGTACTCTGCAGGGGAATGAGGAGATTGTAAACAGACAACACCTCTGTGTTCAATGTGCACAGCATTCTCAGTGGATTCCCTGCAGCTCTGTGGGGAGTGCATATGTAGAGTATAGTACTACTGTGTAACAAAGTAAACCTGAGACAGATGAAATTAAAGTTTTATACATACCTGGGGCTTCCTCCAGCCGCCTTCAGGATAATCAGTCCCTCGTTGTCCTCATCCGCCACCTGGATCCTCTGCTTTGAGTCCAGGTACTTGAGCCAGTCAGGCGTAGTGCGCATGCACACACTCCGTCGCCAGGAGCATACTACACCTGTGCAGCACTATTGCGCAGGTGCAGAATGTTCCTGGCTGTGGGAGCGGCATGTGGCCGGACAGCGCTGACTGGCTGAATTACCAGGACTCATAGCAGAAGATCCGGGTGGTGGAGGACAGCGAGGGACTGATTAGCCTGAAGGGGGCTGGAGGAAGCCCCAGGTATGTATAAAACTTTACTTTTCATCCGTCTCAGTTACCCTTTAATTTGTAGTCACCAAACCAAATTTTAACAACATATCAAATTATTTGATTTCATCAGCAAAGGGAGTGCATACATTTGCATAAATCAGCATCAATGCAGAATTATTTCCATCTCGTTGACCATCTCGATTAGTGACACAGCTACACATCAGGCTTTATTCTTACAGCATAGATGTTATTTAGTATATATAAGAGATTCCTGTGTACACATCATATAAACAGTCACAATCAGATATGTATATCTGACCTTAAAAATACGGGGACTGCTTTATTGAAGCAGCACAAGTAACTAATTTTGATTGGTTTATTTCATTTTTGTGGACTAAGCACAGCTATTACTGTATATATACATTATTTTTCATGACTATTATCTGAGAAATAGAACATTTTATCATATTTTCTATTTTAATTACAGTTACAAATTCATTAGGAGTCGGAGTCGGTGCATTTTTTCCCGACTCCGACTCCAGGCACCCAAAATTGCCCGACTCCACGACTCCGACTCCACAGCCCTGCCCAACATGTCCAAAAGATAGATCCTTCTCTGATCGACATCTGAGAGGGAACTATTACTGCCACACACTGCACATCAATTTTTAATAGATTTTAGCCTGGATTCTATTACAAATCAATAGCGCTGTTGCTACTGTCACTCCCCCTGAGCCAGAAAAGGTTCAGAACACCCCCCCTCCCCATTACTACTCCCTGAGGCCCCTGCAGAGTATTAGAGCAGCACTGTGCCACGCCCCTCTCTGGCTGGCAGGCTCCTTCTTCTGAGCTACTGTCATGTCCCATGTCCACCCCCTTTTGATCACTTAAAACCATCTTGTCCGAGGAGTAATGTCAGTCGATTATGAACAGGAATTGATTGAAATTACAATTGGGCGATACATTTGGGACAACAATCTTTGTCAGATTTGATCAAAGTGATCCAATCTGCTGAGTAATGTCTCACAGTGCATAGGCACCTTCACAGAAATGATGAGTACTCACCGTGCGTTCATCCTGCCAATTACAGAAGCGCCGTACTCAGACTTTATTGCCAGGATGTCTGCAGAGAAGACAACACAGACCAGCAATGATTACAATATCAATGTTCAGCATTAATCACACCTCCCTCACTTGATCTCCCCCCATGGATTTTGAAATGTTTTAATTGGATTGTTTATTACTTTTGTGTAATCAATAAAAACTCATCTTTCTATAACTGGAGTGGCATTCTCAGTTCTTTTGCTGAGTAGTATCGATGATCCAGCAACATTCCTGCATGGGTCTCTATAAGAACTGAATAATCCCAAAGATCGCACACCAACGTCCAGCAGAGGTGGTGGGAGCAGGACAAAGTAGCCAAAGTCCACACCAAATATCCAAAGAAGGTCCGCACACCACTTTAACAGGAACTTTTTATTGCTCATTCAACATATACACACAATCCATAGTAAAACCAACTATCTTATCGGAGCCGAAACGGCTATCGGTTTTTACGATCAATTGTGTGCATATGGTGATGCAGCAGTAAAAAAAAAAAAAAAAAAAAAAAAAAAAAAAAAAAAAAAAAAAGGAGCTACTGTTAAAATGGTCTGCGGACCTTTTTGGATACTTCTATAAAAACTGATGCTGTTTTGAAGATAAAGGGTAGTCACACTAAATATTGATTCAATTCCGATTTTACTTTATTAGCCCATTTTGCAATATGCCCATAAATTTCCCATTGTTTCGTAGCTGAACTGTTTCTACTATCTTTTACTTTGTAAGTTGCATTAATTATATACAGCTGGATGAAGTTTTACATTTCAAGATTTATTGCGTGTACCTGAATATTTTAGGGGTGATTGCTTTCCAGGAAAGTAACAGCCGTTTTTAATTAAACAATTCAGGGCCCATTTCCACTTGTGCGGTATCGCCGCTGACAAAATCGCATGCGGGTGCGATTCCGAATGCGTATTTTACCGCGATTTCGCATAGGTTAGTATTGATGCGATTTTAACCATGTCACTGCCTGTGTGTTTTAAAATTAGTTCCTATGCGAAATCACATGCGAAATCGCTGTAAAATACGCATGCCAAAACCGCATGCGATTTCCCTATTAAATACATTAGCGGCAATTCGCATAGCGGCGTGCGAATTCTGAGGGCTCTTCCGATCAGATTTTTCCCGCACAGAAAAACGCTTAGGATTACTGACAAGTGGAAACAGGGCCTTCCACTTGTATTGGCTATGCGAATGGATTCGCAATAGTGGAAACAGGGCCCTTAGGGAAACTTTTAGACACACAATTTTTTTCTTAAAGCATTTATTCAAGCATTTATTACAACTATTTACAATGTTTTTCATCCTTTTGCTATAGTAGCATCACACTCCCCATCTATGGGATGGATAATAGTATTACATCTGACAGTCTTTCCTACTGATAAGCCGCTCATAGCTTGCTGTAGGTTCCGACTCACCTTCCTGCGAGGGCATTGGGATTACGGTCATGATGCGCTCAATCTGGTTAATGGTGGACGTCCCTGGGAAGAGCGGTTTCCCCAGCAGCATCTCTGCCAGAATACAGCCCACGCTCCACATGTCCACACCCTTCGTATACCTAAAGAGGCCACGTGACAGCATCAGACCACAGTCCACCTACCCACTGACCTACCTCAGTGCAACAGTCATTACAGATGCATCATTATTACAGTCAGTGAAATTACATGGGAAACACATTGCTGGGCCCTTGGACTGTGTTCTTGTATACTCAGGACCATGTAGCATTTCACATTCCCCCAAACATACCGGTGGGATGCCAGCAATATCTCCGGAGCGCGGTACCAGCGAGTGGCCACATATTCCGTGAGTGCCGGATTCCCAGAATCCTCCTGGATCTGATACAGTGAACGCGCCAAACCAAAGTCACACAGCTTAACCAGGCAATCTGCATCCAGAAGTATATTCGAAGGCTGCAAGATATAGACAATTTATGATGTGCTAGCTCTAAGGGAGCATCAGGGATCAGCAGGGCAGTCACTCATCAGCCCAGCAGACATCACTAACCTTCTGGTCTCGGTGAATGACGTTCCCAGAATGAAGGAATTTAGTGGCTTTCAGCAGCTGGTAGAGGATGTATCTCATATGAATATCCTTCAAGAGATTTCCCTTCTTTATCACAGCATGGAGGTCGGTCTCTGGGAGACACAGACACAGTATACAAATAACTATAATGGCCATTACACTGACTGCAGAGAGTGACAGCATGGAAATCCGTCTCTAGGTGGAATATAGCATATAAAAAACACTAGACATGCTGTTTTGAATAGCAAGACAAGTGGCAAAAGAACCTGGCGCACAAATGGAGCATCTACTGAAAACAACCAAAGAGGTTGTACAATAAACCCATTATCTGGCATCGACAGGGATTGCCTGACGCCAGCTAAGTGTAGCTTTCGGTTACTTGAGATTCATTCTTAAAAATAGGCCTAGCTAATACAATACTATTACTTCTTTTATCCTCTTCTACAATTACCTCCTCACATTCACGTGTACAAGACTTCTCACGTGCCTCACCCCTCCTCTGGAATTCCCTTCCACAGCACATCCGCCACTCTCCAACCTTTGAAATCTTTAAACGCTCCCTCAAGACCCACCTTTTCCGACAAGCATATTCTCTAGCTTAGGCCATGCACCCACTAAATAACCTAATTACGCACTGCCTGTACATATACTGTATACTTTCCCCACCTCTTGTTTCCACCCAATTCCTTTAGATTGTAAGCTCACAAGGGCAGGGCTCTCACCCTTTTGTGTCATGGAATGTTATTAATTTAATTGCTTGCACTCTGTTAGACATTTATACATTTTAGTTATGTTAAATTTTCAATTGTAATCAGCAGTGCTGTATTTTGTATCAGTGTTCATATTTGATGTATATCATTGTCTGTATCATTATCTATCCCTTGTTTGTTTTCTTACATGGTACAGCGCCACAGAATATGTTGGTGCTTTATAAATAAATAATAATACCCCACACTGTATACTTACCATAAACTCTGTATTAACCACTTCCCGACTGCCTAACGCACAGGGGCGGCCGGGAAGTGGAGCCCGCAAGGACCAGATCACCCACAGAGGCGGCGGTCCTTGTAAGGGCATGGGCAGAGCGATCGCGTCATCCGTGACGCGATCCTCCGCCGGCGCCTGTCTCCGTACACCGGCCGCAACATCCCGCCGGCCATACGGAAGCGCCGGCGGGATGTTAACCCGACGATCGCCGCATACAAAGTGTATAATACACTTTGTAATGTTTACAAAGTGTATTATACAGGCTGCCTCCTACCCTGGTGGTCCCAGTGTCCGAGGGACCACCAGGGCAGGCTGCAGCCACCCTATGTCGCACCCAAGCACACTGATTTCTCCCCCCCCTGCCCCAGATCAACCACAGCACCCCTCAGACCCCCTCCTGCCCACCCCCCAGACCCCTGTTTGCACCCAATCACCCCCCTAATCACCCATCAATCACTCCCTGTCACTATCTGTCAACGCTATTTTTTTTTATCCCCCCCTCCTGATCACCCCCTGACCCCTCAGATTCTCCCCAGGCCCCCCCCTCCCCCCTGTGTACTGTATGCATCTATCCCCCCTGATCACCTGTCAATCACCCCCTGTCACTGCCACCCATCAATCAGCCCCTAACCTGCCCCTTGCGGGCAATCTGATCATCCACCCACACCAATAGATTGCCCGCAGATCCGACATCAGATCACCACCCAAGCGCAGTGTTTACATCTATTGTCTCCTCTAAACACCCACTAATTACCCACTAATTACCCATCAATCACCCCCTATCACCACCTGTCACTGTTACCCATCAGATCAGACCCTAATCTGCCCCTTGCGGGCACCCAATCACCCGCCTACACGCTCAGATTGCCCTCAGACCCCCCCTTATCAATTCGCCAGTGCAATATTTACATCTGTTATTCCCTGTAATAACCCACTGATCACCTGTCAATCACCCATCAATCACCCCCTGTCACTGCCACCCATCAATCACCCCCTGTCACTGCCACTCATCAATCAGCCCCTAACCTGCCCCTTGCGGGCAATCTGATCACCCACCCACACCAATAGTTCGCCCGCAGATCCGACGTCAGATCACCTCCCAAGTGCAGTGTTTATATCTGTTCTCTACCCTAAACACCCACTAATTACCCATCAATCAGATTAGACCCCTATCTGCCCCTAGGGCACTCAATCACCCGCCCACACCCTCAGAATGCCCTCAGGCCCCAGCCCTGATCACCTCGCCAGTGCATTGCTTGCATCTATTCCCCCCTCTAATCACACCTTGAGACACCCATCAATCACCTCCTGTCACCCCCTAGCACACCTACCCATCAGATCAGGCCCTAATTTGCCCCGTGTGGGCTCCTGATCACTCGGCCAAACCCTCAGATCCCCCTCAGACCCCCTTCCGATCACCTCCCCAGTGCATTGATTGCATCTATTTTCCCCTCTAACCACCCCCTGAGACACCCATCAATCACCTCCTGTCACCCCCCTAGCACTCCTATCCATCAGATCAGGCCCAATACAACCTGTCATCTAAAAGGCCACCCTGCATATGACCGGTTCCACAAAATTTGCCCCCTTATAGATCACCTGTCATCAAAATTTGCAGATGCTTATACCCCTGAACAGTCATTTTGAGACATTTGGTTTCCAGACTACTCACGGTTTTGGGCCCGTAAAATGCCAGGGCGGTATAGGAACCCCACAAACTGACCCCATTTTAGAAAAAAAGACACCCCAATGTATTCTGTTAGGTGTATGACGAGTTCATAGAAGATTTTATTTTTTGTCAAAAGTTAGCGGAAATTGATTTTTTTTTTTTTTTTCACAAAGTGTCATTTTTCACTAACTTGTGACAAAAAATAAAATCTTCTATGAACTCGCCATACACCTAACGGAATACCTTGGGGTGTCTTCTTTGTAAAATGGGGTCACTTGTGGGGTTCCTATACTGCCCTGGCATTTTAGGGGCCCTAAACCGTGAGGAGTAGTCTAGAAAACGAATGCCTCAAAATGACCTGTGATTAGGACGTTGGGCCCCTTAGCGCACCTAGGCTGCAAAAAAGTGTCACACATGTGGTATCGCCGTACTCAGGAGAAGTAGTATAATGTGTTTTGGGGTGTATTTTTACACATACCCATGCTGGTTGGGAGAAATCTCTCTGTAAATGGACAATTGTGTGTAAAAAAAACAAACAATTGTCATTTACAGAGGTATTTCTCCCACCCAGCATGGGTATGTGTAAAAATACACCCCAAAACACATTATACTACTTCTCCAGAGTACGGCGATACCACATGATTGGCACTTTTTTTCAGCCTAACTGCGCTAAGGGGCCCAAAGTCCAATGAGTACCTTTAGGATTTCACAGGTCATTTTTGTTTCAAGACTACTCCTCATGGTTTAGGGCCCCTAAAATGCCAGGGCAGTATAGGAACCCCACAAATGACCCCATTCTAGAAAGAAGACACCCCAAGGTATTCCGTTAGGAGTATGGCGAGTTCATAGAAGATTTTATTTTTTGTCACAACTTAGCGGAAAATGACACTTTGTGAAAAAAAAACTATTAAAATCAATTTCCGCTAACTTGTGACAAAAAAATAAAAAAACTTCTATGAATTCACCATACTCCTAACGGAATACCTTGGGGTGTCTTCTTTCTAAAATGGGGTCATTAGTGGGGTTCCTATACTGCCCTGGCATTTTAGGGGCCCTAAACCGTGAGGAGTAGTCTTGAAACAAAAATGACCTGTGAAATCCTAAAAGTACTCATTGGACTTTGGGCCCCTTAGCGCAGTTAGGGTGCAAAAAAGTGCCACACATGTGGTATCGCCGTACTCGGAAGAAGTAGTATAATGTGTTTTGGGGTGTATTTTTACACATACCCATGCTGGGTGGGAGAAATACCTCTGTAAATGACAATCTTGTTTTTTTTTTTTTTTACACACAATTGTCCATTTACAGAGTTATTTCTCCCACCCAGCATGGGTATGTGTAAAAATACACCCCAAAACACATTGTACTACTTCTCCCGAGTACGGCAATACCACATGTGTGGCACTTTTTTGCACCCTAACTGCGCTAAGGGGCCCAAAGTCCAATGAGTACCTTTAGGATTTCACAGGTCATTTTGAGAAATTTTCTTTCAAGACTACTCCTCACGGTTTAGGGCCCCTAAAATGCCAGGACAGTATAGGAACCCCACAATTGACCCCATTTTAGAAAGAAGACACCCCAAGGTATTCTGTTAGTAGTACGGTGAGTTCATAGAAGATTTTATTTTTTGTCACAAGTTAGCGGAAATTGATTTTTATTGGTTTTTTTCACAAAGTGTCATTTTCCGCTAACTTGTGACAAAAAATAAAATCTTCTATAAACTCACCGTACTACTAACGGAATACCTTGGGGTGTCTTCTTTCTAAAATGGGGTCATTTGTGGGGTTCCTATACTGTCCTGGCATTTTAGGGGCCCTAAACCGTGAGGAGTAGTCTTGAAACGAAATTTCTCAAAATGACCTGTGAAATCCTAAAGGTACTCATTGGACTTTGGGCCCCTTAGCGCAGTTAGGGTGCAAAAAAGTGCCACACGTGGTATCGCCGTACTCAGGAGAAGTAGTATAATGTGTTTTGGGGTGTATTTTTACACATACCCATGCTGAGTGGGAGAAAGATCTCTGTAAATGGACAATTGTGTGTAAAAAAAAAATTAAAAAGTTGTCACAGAGATATTTCTCCCACCCAGCATGGGTATGTGTAAAAATACACCCCAAAACACATTATACTACTTCTCCTGAGTACGGCAAACCCACGTGTGGCACTTTTTTGCAGCCTAACTGCGTTAAGGGGCCCAAAGTCCAATGAGCACCTTTAGGCTTTACATGGGTGCTTACAAATTAGCACCCCCAAAATGCGAGGACAGTAAACACACCCCACAAATGACCCCATTTTGGAAAGTAGACACTTCAAGGTATTCAGAGAGGGGCATGGCGAGTCCGTGGCAGATTTAATTTTTTTTTTGTCGCAAGTTAGAAGAAATGGAAACTTTTTTTTTTTTTTTTTTTTTGTCACAAAGTGTCATTTTCCGCTTACTTGTGACAAAAATTAATATCTTCTATGAACTCACTATGCCTCTCAGTGAATACTTTGGGATGTCTTCTTTCCAAAATGGGGTCATTTGGGGGGTATTTATACTATCCTGGAATTCTAGCCCCTCATGAAACATGTCAGGTGGTCAGAAAAGTCATAGATGCTTGAAAATGGGAAAATTCACTTTTTGCACCATAGTTTGTAAACGCTATAACTTTTACCCAAACCAATAAATATACACTGAATGGGTTTTTTTTTTAATCAAAAACATGTTTGTCCACATTTTTCGCGCTGCATGTATAGAGAAATTTTACTTTATTTGAAAAATGTCAGCACAGAAAGTTAAAAAAATCATTTTTTTGCCAAAATTCATGTCTTTTTTGATGAATATAATAAAAAGTAAAAATCGCAGGAGCAATCAAATAGCACCAAAAGAAAGCTTTATTAGTGACAAGAAAAGGAGCCAAAATTCATTTAGGTGGTAGGTTGTATGAGCGAGCAATAAACCGTGAAAGCTGCAGTGGTCTGAATGGAAAAAAAAGTGGCCGGTCCTTAAAGAGAACCCGAGGTGGGTTTGAAGAATGTTATCTGCATACAGAGGCTGAATCTGCCTATACAGCCCAGCCTCTGTTGCTATCCCAAACCCCCCTAAGGTCCCCCTGCACTCTGCAATCCCTCATAAATCACAGCCACGCTGCTGACAAACAGCTTGTCAGAGATGGCTGTGTTTATCTCTATAGTGTCAGTCTGCTGCTCTCCCTGCCTCCTACAGAACTCTAGTCCCCGCCTGCACCCTTTCCTCCCTGCTGATTGGAGGGAAGGGACGGGGGCAGGGACCGGAGCTATGCAGGAGGCGGGGGAGCAGCTGAGACTGACACTACAGATGTAAACACAGCCTCACAGCACAGCTGTGATTTATGAGGGATTGCAGAGTGCAGGGGGACCTTAGTGGGGTTTGGGATAGCAACAGAGGCTGGGCTGTATAGGCAGATCCAGCCTCTGTATACAGATAACATTCTTTAAACACACCTCGGGTTCTCTTTAAGGGGAGTAAAGCCCACGGTCCTCAAGTGGTTAATGTTGAAATACAATATTAAAAAGACTAACAAAAAAAAAAAAAAAAAAAGTTCCCCTGCAGGCAGTTCAGCGCTGGCTCCCCCGAAGTGTCCCGGGAATCCTCCCTCGACAAGCGCTGATAAGCGCTGATTTACTTACCTTTCCTGGCTCCAGCGGGGGCACTATTGCGGCAAACCGTACAGAGATAGGCGGAAATACCCGATCTCTGTCGGTTCCGCTCTAGTACGCAGGCACAGGAGACTTGTAGAGTGGGCCAACGACGATCGGGTATTTCCGCCTATCTCCGAGCGGATACTGCGCCTGCACTGGAGCCAGGGAGGTAAATATTTACATGCCCGCTGTTTGGAGGGGCACAGCGAGACCGCCGTAGAACACAGGAGGACAGGGGAAGCCTGGATCGGATCCAGAGGCTTCCCCCTACAGAGGTGAGAACCCCCCAGGGGAACTTTTTGTAGTTACAGGTTTTCTTTAAAGGGATCCTGTGGTTCTTTTTAAAAACAAAATAGGTGAGCTGCTTCCACACTTGGAACTAGGGGTGGGGACAGCACATTACATGGGGGGGGGGGGGGGGGGGGGCAGCAGCGCTAGGTAGATTTCCAGTAGAGTTCATGCTGAAATCTATTGGAAATCATTGTGCAGTGTATAGGCAGCAAAAGACCCCTCTCTGATCTGAAAAGGATCTACCAGATGATTGATCTGGTGGCCACCAACTAATGTATGGACACCTTAAAAGACTAAATCTGATTGGTTGTTTAAGCCATTGCTCCGCCTTTGACCCAGACTTCTTTGCACCCAGACTTCTACACACACATACATATACATATGCACATTCTAAATGAGCTGCACACTAGGCACTTCCAGTAACAAGAGGCTAATAGTGATAAATGGGTCAGATGCTGGGAGGTGACTTTACCCATGTATTCAAAGACGAGGTAAATATCCTTGTCGTTCTGAGCTCGTATGACGTTCAGTAACTTGATGACGTTTGGATGTTCCCCAAATTCCTGCAGGAAAGAACAACAGTATGAGAGGAGGTACCATATGTGTGCAATAAGTGTGCCCCTCTCCAGCCATCTTCCTGTATACACAGCATGCAGTAACTCTTCTCTCAACTTGTAATTAAATGTATTACCTATAAAGAGCCTCAGATCTGCGGGAGATCCTAACAGGTATTATCCATTTATTAAAGGACAACTGAAGTGAGAAGGGTATGGTGGCTGCCATGTTTATTTTCTTTTAAACAATACCAGTTGCCTGGCAGTCCTGCTAATCTCTTTGGTTGCGGTACTATCAGGATCACAAGCCTGAAACAAGCATGCTGCAGATGCAGTCAAACTAAAAGGTATTTTACCCCCCCCCCCCAAAAAAAAAAAAAAAAAATTAGTCGTGGGGGAGAAATACATGTAGTTCAATCCTGGGTTAAAGTTTCACCTTATATCAAACACCAGATCTGCTGCATGCTTGTTCAGGGTTTATGGCTAAAAGTATTGGAGGCAGAGGATCAGCAGGATAGCCAGGCAACTTGCATCGTTTAAAAGGAACTAAATAGGTCAGCCTCCATATTCCTGTAACTTATGCCCGGTTCACACTGGACCAAAAAAAAAAAAAAAAAAAAAAAAAAAGTCTGTTTAGCGGACCCTAACGGAACGGACCACAAAGGAGGTGAATGTTAATCTATAGATCCATTCACTTTGCTCCATATTTAGAAAAAAAGTGGTGCATAGAACTATGTTAAATGAATATTCTTGTACCTAGCATTAGGTACAAGAGAGTTCCAAGTCCAATTTCATCCCACTTGAGAGGAATCGCACAATAATGTAGAGCCTGACTGGCTGACACTGTGCTTCTTGCAGACTGTGCTGGCACACTGCAAGGAACTCCAGCTTACATCAATGCAAAATCAGATAAATTCACTCACTGTTTGTTAATGATAACAATACTGAATGAAATGGTCATTATTAGTATTTATTCTAGTTTCAGTTAATGTGGGAGGAGTCTACAGAGAGCGCCGAGAAGGAATTCACAAACAGGCTGACGAAAGTTCTCCATGAGGAAATGCAGTGTGAGCTTTTAACAGAGGAGGATTCTGGGAACTGACTGTAGCGAGACAGGAGGGATGGGGGTCCACATACAGCACTGAAGACCACCACTCACCTGAAGGAACATGATCTCCCGGAACGTCCTCTGCAATTGAGAAAAGCAAAAGGCAGTCAGTAAAATGTATTCACATCTGCTATATTTACATCCATATAAACAGAAAACTGACTGTAGTGAGTCCATATATTTAGAAATACGTACATCTCTATATACACTACCATCCCATGTATTACAGAAGCATAAAGCTGGCCATACACTACATAACTGCGTTTTCAATCGACACAGCGATCAACATTATGATCAACATCTCCAAGAGCGAACATTGCTGTTCTCATGATGTCGATCACAATTCCAATGGAAATTTCCAATTAGAAGTTCTTGTTTTATCGAATGTCTATTCCAGCTTTATACGTACAGTAAATTGACAATTGGCTCTTTCAAAGGAAAACAACAGTGAAGCGGACTCCAACTGCTTACAGAGTGAGACTCAATGCCAGAATTGTAAATTGTAGATGAGCAGATATTATTGGAAACTGTCCATAAACAAAGGACGGCATGATGGCTGAACGGATAGCACTCTCACCTTACAGATAGAGATGTAGGCGAGCTGCTCGCCTGCAAACAGTTATGGGCAGCCTGGCCCTATAGTACTTCCTGGTCGCTAGGTCCCTTAGTAGTACGCAGGCATTGGCCCAGGGGTGCGCGTCCCTGATCACGCGCCTGTGGCCGGGCACACTCTGCACATGTGCATGACATCACAAACGCTGCCAATAACTGATCGCAGGCGAGCGGTTCGCCTACATCTCTACTTACAGAATTTGGGTCACAGGTTCCCTTCTCAGCCAAGGTGTTATCTGCATGGAGTTTGAAAATTCTCTGTGTTTGGCCTCAGACTATGATAGGAGTATCAGACTATGGTTATGTGAAAGATTAGACTGCAAGCACGATGGCATAGTGGCTAGCGCTCTTGCCTTGCAGCGCTGGGTCCCCGGTTCGAATCCCAGCCAGGTCAACATCTGCATGAAGTTTGTATGTTCTCCCTGTTTTCTCCAGGCACTCAGATTTCCTCCCACATCCCAAAATCATACAGATAAGTTAACTGGCTTCCCCCTAAATTGCCCCTAGACTATGATACATGCACTACCGGATATAGACACAGGACTACGATAGGGATTAGATTGTGAGCCCCTCTGAGGGACAGTTAGTGACAAGACAATATACTTTGTACAGGGCTGCGTAATATGTTGGCATTATATAAATACTAAAATAAAGCTACTCTACAGTACGCCGACACAGTCATATGCGCAGTGCCGCCCTTCGCCACCCCTTGCCCGCTGGACAGAAAGTACATCACTAGAATTCCCAGGATCCCCGTTGTATTTGTGTCATCCTGTACATGCGCGCCGCCAATGTATTTAGATTTTCTGCATAGTCCATTGACTTGCATGCAGTTAGTCACCAACGGTAAGACGCTGTTTACTTTGCAGCGGGTGATCCGAAACGTCGGTGCAACGTGACGCGGTCAGTGTACTAGGCCCCATAGGACTTTGCTATTTTTTTTTTTACCCTGCATGCAGAAAGGGTAACACAACACAAACAAAGCAGCCTAGTGTAAAAGGGGCCTTAAAGTGAACCTCCAGACTAAAAATATACTCAGCAGCACTGAAAAGGCTTGGTGTGTCTAACAGTTTCACAGCATCAGAACTTTGTTTTTCTTACAAAGCTTAATTTTTAGCCGCTTAGAAGCTAAGTTCCGCCCCATCAAAGAAAACTGCCCGGGCAATTTTCCCCTAATGCTGTGCAAAGCATGATGGGCTTTCTGATGATGTTGTTCTCGTTGCCTAACAACCGAGAGGAATGATCAGGAGTGACACAGGACAGTTGGGACTGTGTCTCATGCTCCTTGTCACCTCCTTTCAACCAAAAAGATGGCTGCCCTCATGAAATCACAAACATTTGCCTGTTCTTTTAAAAGAGGGTGGGTAAGAGATTAGATTACCTATCTATTTCAATTAACATAACTAATGTAACTTAATGACAGTATGTTTGCTTAGGCTAAAGTTCCTCTTTAATATTATCCGTAAAGCTTTTTCGGAAATGTCAGCGCTATATAAAGGTATGATAATATTACACCTCACTTGCAGCCTCAAAGTTACCTGAGCATCTGTCCTGTTTCTGAAGGCATCAAAAATCTTCTTCACAGCCACAATCTCCCCAGTTTTCCGATCTATTGCTTTCCACACGATGCCATAAGCCTATGGGAGGTACAGAGTGGAAGCATCCAATCACTTAACAGTTCACTGAAAGGCCTTTCTATACACAAATGTCATGTGTTACTTCTGCACGTTATCCCCCAGCTACAGCAGACTTTATGCAGGAGTCCTCAGACAGCGGATTCTGAACTGTGGTAAATGGACAGTCAGCGAGGTGAACAGGTATTGGGTACCGATGATTGGTCAAGCTGAGCTGCCTGTTCATATGCTGGGCTGGCTTCATGGCTTTAAGATAGCATTTTCTATAGGCAAATGTCTGCTGCAGGGCTGGGCAAATCCTAGAGGCAGGGTAGCCAATGTGACTTGAAAAGTTACAGCTGGTCCCTAAAGGGGCATGCACTGAACATTTTGCAGAACTCTACTGTGCAGGAGTAGTTGTGGCAGGGGCCACGCAGTGTGGGAGTACTGTGGCAGGGGCCACACAGCATAGAAGGAGTTTGGGCAGGGGCCATGCAGCGTAGAAGGAGTTTTGGCAGGGGCCACGCAGCGTAGAAGGAGTTTTGGCAGGGGCCACGCAGCGTAGAAGGAGTTTTGGCAGGGGCCACGCAGCGTAGAAGAACTCTTGGCAGAGGCCACGCAGTGTGGGTGGAGTTTTGGCAGGGGCCACACAGTGTGGGTGGAGTTTTTGGTAGAGCCATGCAACATGGAAGACGTTTTTTGATAGAGCCACCTCTCTAGCATACTAGCATACGCATGATATTCCACCATTCTTACTGTCTCTTCCCGACAGCCTCCTCCTTAGCATTGATCACCCACCATACCGCCATCACTCACCCCTTTCCCCAGACGCTTTTTGATGTCATATTTCTGGGAGATGTGCTCTTCCACCTCCGGGACACTCATTGTATCACAGCAATTTGTAGAGTCCCATCCAGCATCACATGAGACAACACCAACAGTAAAGCAGACCTGAGAAGAGAAGAACTAATCAAATCATCAAACAAAAACAAATGCATTACTAAAAATCACTACACTACCAGATAACTTGATTAATTTCTAATTAAATATTTCAGTCATGCGTTTCTGATGGGCTCTACAATAAAAGGAGATACCTGCAGGCATAGGATGATCATCAGTGGAACTTATTGTTTATGGCTTAATTGGAAAACTATCTTATGTTTGTGTAAACAGTCTAATGCTGCACCATTGAACTTGCTCCATACTTCTATTAACCTCCTCAGCGGTAAGCCCGAGCTGAGCTCGGGCTAAGCCGCCGCGGTGGATAGCTCAGGCCCTGGTGGGCCGATTTGCTCACTTTTTACTTTGTTACACGCAGCTAGCTTTGTTCTGATCGCCGCCGCTCTGCGCCGATTCGCCGCTGCATTAGAGCCCCCCCAGACCCCTTGCACAGCCTGGCCAATCACCGCCAGGCTGCGCTATGGGGTGGATCGGAGCTCCCTCCGACGCCATGTCGTAGATGACGTCATCCCGATCATCGCCATGGCGACGGGGGAAGCCAAACAGGAAATCCCGTTCTGAACGGGATTTCCTGTTTGCCCTGATCGCCGGAGGCGAACGGAAGGTGTGGGGGGGATGCCGCTGCACAGCGGCTATCATGTAGCTAACGCTAGGCTAGCTACATGATTTAAAAAAAATGAAAGTGCTGCGCTGCCCCCTGGCGTTTTTAATAGACCGCCAGGGAGGTTAAGAAGTATTGCACTATTATTGTGCGAAACATACCACTGAGGTTTGCCTCTGTTAGAACTTTACCTTCATAGTGGCAGTTAGCTGATAGCATTTGCAGCAGTTAAATAATGGGATCCCTAGGTGTGACTGGCATGTGTGAACCCAGCCGGCTGTGGAATTGCCATCATTGAGAGTGATTTTTATGGTTTTAAATTGACACATTTATACAGTGCTTTTCTACTTTTTTTGAATAAAGCATAGTTTGGTGAAGTTGATGCAGAGTCTGTTTCCATTGTATCTATATGGAGGCTGCCATATTTATTTCCTCTTAAGCAATGCCAGTTGCCTGGCTGTCCTGTTGATCCGTGGCCTCTAATACTTTATTAGCCATAGCCCCTGAACAAGCATATGCAGATCAGGTATTTCTGATGTTATTGTCAGATCGGACAAGATTAGGTGCATGCTTGTTTCTGGTGTGATTCAGACACTACTGCAGCCAAATAGATCAGCAGGGTTGCCAGGCAATAGGTATTCTTTAAAAGTAGATAAATACGGCAGCCTCCATATTTTTCTCACTTCAGTTGACCTTTAAAGTGTACCTAAGATTACTTTAAAGTAAAAATGCACACATACCTGGGGCTTTCTCCAGCCCCCTTCGGCCTGTCCGCTCCCTCGTGGCCATCCTCCGCCTCCTGGTAACTCCAGCCAGTGCGGCTGCCTGTGCTCCCCCGTCATGCTCCCACGACTGCGCAGGCACAGAACGCTCCCATCCACAGAGTGCAATGAAGCGCGCACGGCCAGGCATGTGAAGTAAACCCCGACTCCCTAAGTTACCATGAGCTATAGCGGAGAATCCAGGAGGCGGAGGATGATGCAGATGGAGAGATCAGGCCACAGGGGGCTGGAGGAAGCCCCAGGTATGTATGAACTTTGACTTTTAAGTCATCTCAGGTTCTCTTTAAATCAGGTGTGTGTATGAGGCTTTAGTAACTGCCGAGTCCCCATACAAAGAGAGTAAGAGAATGTGTGAGTGGCAGCATGTCCACATCAAGAAGCCTGGGGCCTAGACCACATGAGCTGGATTCCATCACTGCAGGACCTGTCACTGGGGCAGGGAGAAGAGTCAGGATTTCTAAACTCATGGGCGTTTGCTATGAGAATCATCAGTGTGCTCCCTCCCAAAACTGCAAAGGAATTCCACTGCAACCGACAAGAGGTCTGCCTGAAACCTGATCAACCAGGCTGGATACTGTGCTTAGGAGTCGGGAGGAAAGGAATTTATTCTGTTACTGCCACATCACTACATTCTTGGCAAAGCTTTATTTCCTTGTACACTGCCACTAAGCACTGTTTAGTAGCAATACAAATGTACTATAAAGCAGGTGTGCCGATAGGCTGGCTATGGTCGGCTTTAAATATGCCAAGCAGTGCGGAAGAAAGGCCACACTGCTCCTATCCTTAAAGGGAGCAGAGCAACATTTTTGGCACAGAGGGCATCTCAATAGCACATTAAAAATGCGCATATTAACAA
Source organism: Hyperolius riggenbachi (assembly GCF_040937935.1). Lineage (NCBI taxonomy): Eukaryota > Metazoa > Chordata > Amphibia > Anura > Hyperoliidae > Hyperolius > Hyperolius riggenbachi. The sequence continues at coordinate 395,878,188 of NC_090650.1, read as the reverse complement.
TGTGGTTTATTAATAAAAAAAACTTCCACTTTACCTCTTCTTTTTACATTTACAAGTTCCTTATATGTTCAGGAGAGGCTTTTAGTACCCTACTCCTGCGGATGGCAGGGCCTGCCCAATCGCAGAAATTGCAGGCAGATAAGGACTGACGTAATTATTTTATTACACACATTAGCGGAGAGCAAACAAAAGCTTTCATCACGGAAGGGAAAAAAGGGGGGGGGGGGTAGGACACTGTGTCAAAGGGTTTAAAGAAGTCACAGATGCTATCTTCACACCTGCCCGTTTACAAATAAGGGCAGTGAGACTGTGGGGGATTACATGGTAGCTCCTATAGCTATTAGAGACCAGGAGAAACTGCTGGACAAAAGAAAAAAAAATGGTGTTTGGTTCCCTTTAATGCAAATCTGAACTGAAAATAAAGTTATGAGATGATTAATTGTATGTTCAGTACTAAAGGTAAATAGAACATTCATAACATAGATCAGAGTCTCATTTATTTTCAGTTTAAGATCTGATTTTTTTTTTTTAATTCTAAACAGCAACCTTGACAGTCTGATGTGAAATATGCTTCATACAGCGCTGCGTAATATGTTGGCGCTTTATAAATACAATAAATAATAAATAAATTCAGCTGCCAAACAAAAACAGAAGTAATGACCCTTTGGACTTTTTAGCACTAAAAAGCTATCAGCACAGTTTACTAAGCCAAATAAAAGTGTTTTGTCTTCTACTTACTTTTCACGACAGTTGGCTGAACTGACTTAAAGAGTAACTGTCAGGCTGCAGAAGCTAATTTAAACCTCTATTCTCCTGTGTTAAACAGTTTAGAAGGAAGCCAAAAAGGCATTAGTGAAGATAAAAATCTCTTTTACCTTTGATGTGTGCTTATCAGTAAAGCTGTTAGACCCAAGCAGGACGCAAGCCGCATACTATACTGCAAAGCATTCTGGGGCCCTCCCCTCGGCTGCTAATGAGACGTTACAGCAGCTTGTAATCAGTCCAGCGCGTAGCACTGATAAATCTCCGGGCAGAGTACACTGCAGGAGTCAGCTATTGTTCCTAGCCACATGGCTCATTAATATTCACTGCACACTGTGTTATTCAGTAGGAGCTTTTCTGTGATCAGGAAGCAGGCAGGACATGAGGACACATTTGACAGAAAAACATGGAGCCTGCTGTCACGGACGGTTGCGGGGCCGCAGGCGCGTCCTGTAACTGCCCGTGAAGAAAAAGCGATCGCACTCGATTCCCTGCATCGATTGCGCTTCAGATCGATAGAATCTGGGTTGATTGTGTAGGAGGTCTGCAGTCTGTTCTCAGCAGAGAGAGAGCACCAGCCTAAATGCTGGATGGCTCTTTTGATATGCTAATGAGCCTGAGCCTAATCTGCCCCGGAGAGTCCCTGGCTTCAAGCTGTGCTGATGGCCCATCCATCAGGTATAAGGTGACAAGCACCATGGCAGAAGCAATCTAGTTGGGGGGAAAACCAGACCCGCTGGCTCCCTCCCAGCAGGGGAGGTGACACCTAGCTGGCTGCCCCAAACTTCAAAGAGCCTTTGCCTGGGAATAACCTGAGTCTCATAGCATATCCATAACTTCCCAGATCTGTCATATTTCTGGGGTTCCTGAGATGGCAGCTTCGCCAAACGTGGGGGAAGTGTAGCATGAGCCCCGGTGCCGGTTCTGAGGAAGTTTCAGAACATTCTGAGGTAAGGACTGCCAGTTAGGCAGTTTGAAAGTGCCCTGATGATACCACAGGGGTCCCACCCCTCATGTCTGGTATCAAGGCGCTGGGTAAATCGAGACAGACCTGAAAATGTTAATAAATCTGCCCTGACCTGTACGGTTCTGTGAGATAGAGCCCATATATGGGTAGATATGATTTCTAGTCCCCAGGACAAGGGGAGGGCTCATCTCATCTTCTAAGGGGGTGTGTAGCTCCCCGCCCTCACTCCCTCCTACTGAATCAGGGGCATAAGAATGGCAGAGGACCCAAACTCAGTGTCCTCCACCCTGAAAACATCTTGAACTCATCGGTGCCAGCTTGAGGATATGCTGGCATCCACCTGGTCTGAACTCTGAACTTTGATTGAAACCCAGAACTCTGTTTTTCCCACAAAAAGGACATCTTTCCAGGAACTAAGTATTTTTCTCCCTTCTTTTATTTTTTATACTGGCTATTACTGTTTTAATAATTGTTGATTTTAATAATTGTCTGTATATATTAATTATTTATATTGTGTGAATAAACGACTTTCTCCAAGTCATTCACTGTCCGCTACCCTGCTTATCAGCACACACAGAACTGATCCCGGGTCTCTGAAGATACGCTACTGTTTGTTTGTTGTTGGCTAGACAGAATACCGTGTGTTTTACCGTTTTATTCGCAGGACTAGTCAGTCAGTTAGTGGGCTCCACGGTCCCATGGTAACAGCGGTGGTGGCAGTTTACTCTGAACCAGTGGGTGAAGTTGTAATCACCCGTGTCTCACAGGCTCCCTTCTGAGTTGTCTGCGGCTAATTCTTAACGGTTCCTGCGCATTGACTGCGACCAGAGTTCGCACGATCTGTGCGCTGGCACCGTTTAGAAGGCTAAGTGCGGTCAGCCACTAGGGCTACTGTGACACCTGCCATGAGCTGTCAGGAGCATCATTCTCTGCATATACTATATACAAATTCTGTGAAATCCAAACGTGGACAGTGAAATGCATATGTAATGTAAGTACAGCCAATCTTTAGCTACTGATATATGTGTTTATTTTCTCTGAGACCTTATACCTAACAGCTCCTCTTTAAAGTGAACCTAAAGGGAAAAAAAAAAAAAGAGATGAACTCACCTGGGGCTTCCCTCAGCCCCCTGCAGACGATCGGTGCCCTCGCAGCTCTGGTCCGATGCTTCTGGACCCGCCGGCGACGACTTCCGGTTTCGCCGTCACCGGCCGACAGGCATGGGAACGCGAGTGATTGTTTGCGTTCCCAGCCTGTATATCGCCCCCTATGCTGCTATTGCGGCCTCCTGGCTGCAGGGGGCTGAGGGAAGCCCCAGGTGAGTTCATCTCTTTTTTTTTTTTTTTTTGACTCTAGGTTATCTTTAATGTTGGACTGCCTTATTTGCATACATACAGCACTAGGGTTTTTTGTTTTTTTTTGCTTGAAATGGAGAAAAATAAAAAGGAACTTCAGACAATTTCTTAGTACTGTATGCACCTATGTTTATCTTATAATGGGCCCGATGCACTACACTGCGATAAAGTTGCCAAACGCAGGAAGCACCAGGGCTGTGGAGTCGGTACAAAAATCATCCGACTCCAACTTCACAGTTTATGAAACCACCGACTCAGACTCCAGGTACCCAAAATTGCTTTAACTCGACTCCTTAGTCTAATTTTTTACTAGGGCTGTGGAACTGGAACAGAAATCAGACTCCCACTCCAGGTACCTAAAATTGCTCCGACTCCACAGCCCTGAGAAGCACATGGCAATTTTACTGCTACTAACGCCAGGGGAGTACCACAAGTTAACCACATGAAGGGAAACAGGAGTTAAATTAATGTACCAAGGGGTCCAAAGCTTCAACAAGTACAGTGACTTTACACACACGCACACACAGACAAAGGTATACTTGGGTGGTTTGTAACCCACCCACAGTTAATGTCATCCACAGTGATTGTGACGCAATTCTTCTGGGAATCATTTGGGGCCAAGTGCTGTACATATGGTAGGAGGAACAATGTGCATGATGGAGCATGAGGGGTAAGGAGGACAACAATGCTCTTGGCCTATGCTTAGCTGAGACAACCCCAGCATTCTGAAACTTTTGGTGGCACTTTAGGGACCGCCGTAAACATGGTAGATTCAGGGCTGCCTCTATTGAGGACTATCTGGTGTGTATATGAAACCTTAAAGAGAACCCGAGGCGGTGCAAGTGGGGTGGGGGGGGGGGGGGGAAATGGGACACAGAGGCATGTTCCCTGCCTCAAGACATGCCTCTGAGTTCATCCCACGCCGCTCTCTGCCCCCCCCCCCCTCACCGCCGCGCTACAACCCCTCAAAATTGGCGACAATAATTGTCTGTAATCTCGAGGGGAAAGGAGGAGAGGGATTCCCAGCTCAAAAACGTCCACTGGGGGAGTTCTTGCAGGCTTTCCGCTTTCTCGCTGGCCGCTCCACCTACCGCTGCCCCACCTCCCTGCACATTGACAGAGCATCTCACTCTCCTTCCAGCGTCATGACCCCAGAGGTCACAAAAGTAAAAGTTAGGAGATGCGGGTCATGGGAGCGGCCGAGATGGCAGCTACCTGATCCGCCCAGCGCTCTGGATTTTTTCAATGTTATGTCGGGCTCTCTTCAAAGAGGTATTTTCCAAAATATTTGGGGGGAGGGGGGAGAATAAATTAATGCATTGCAAAGTGCATAGTTAAAAAATAGAAGATAGTTGGAGAAATTATTGATGTTCGCCGAGTAATTCGTTCATGTTTGATCCACCGTGATCCTGACAGTGGCAGAGCAATTCTGCCAGTGCAAATAGGTCAAAGTGGCAAAATCCAGATAAGCAAAGCTGGAGCGAATATTAGCTCGAAATAATGATGGCAGCTCTAACTATGTCAAATCCTTTTTATTCCACCATTAGATGCAAATCAAGCAACATCATCTGTTACAGCTTACATGTAAGCTCAAAATACTAGCAGCTGTATCTGCAGCAATGAGTGTTTATAGCAAGTAGCGGCCGATAATGGGGTTTGATGACAGGTTAAGCGAAAAACATTGTATTATTTGTTAATACTGCACAAGGGGTGGGTTACAATTGGCAGCATCTGAACATTTAAAAAAAAAATCAAAAAAAATCAAAATTGTAAGCTCCTCTGATATCGAGCTTCGTGAAAATCTTACACGAGTAGATGAGGCTCCGATCCGGTTGCTCGATTAGCCGCCGGATCGCCTCTTCAGTGTCCCCGCCGCGCCCCCGCTCGCCCGCCGGATTCAATACCCGCTCGTCCCTGCGCCGCGCAACTTCCGCTCGATTCCCTGCCATTGTCCCCTCGCGGTGAACGAGCAGGGAATCGGCGGTAGCAAGATCCGACCTGTCGGATCTTATCAATCGAGCACACATCACACACATCGGAGCCTCATGTATGCGTGTAGATGAGGCTTTAGCCCCCGCTGGTAAACCAAACAAATCAATCAATCAGTGGTAACGGTCGGAAACCTGTTCTTTATAGTGATCTTATTTAAACCTCTATAATCTATACAAGGTCCAAGACCATGACTGTGTAGGTATGGCTCTCATATTGCATGGAAGGGAGTAAAATTGCTCTGTGATCTTGCCTTTTCCAAAAGACTTTGATGTGTGTACCCACCTTGAGCCCCAAGATCGAGCTCAGTCAAAGCCAGTCTGGGTCTTCTGCGCATGCGCAGTAGACCCGGACTGATGTCACTGAGCCAGTTATCAGGACTCATCGCAGCTTAACGGGAGAGTGCAGGAGGACGACGAGGGACGCATACCTGCTTATGGGGCTGGAAGAAGCCACGGGTAAGTACAAAAAACTGCCTTATTCCTCAGAACACTACCACAAAAGTTTTGGGATAGTGTTCTGTGGACTGATGAAACAAAATTAGAACTGTATGGGCCCATGGATCAACGCTATGTTTGGAGAAGGAAGAACAAGGCCTATGAAAAAAAGAACACCTTGCCTACTGTGAAGCATGGCGGGGGTCAATTATGCTTTGGGGCTGCTTTGCTTCTGCAGGTACAGGGAAGCTTCAGCGTGTGCAAGGTACCACAAATTCTCTTCAGTACCAGGAGATATTGGATGAAAATGTGATGCAGTCCACCACAAACCAAGGAGGGATGGGGAAGAGGAGGGAGAGGCCACCCCAGCTCGCATAAAAGGGGACACCCACCTCCCACCCCCCGCACAGAAGGGGGTGTCCCCGACCGGCCAAGACCAGCCCCATAGAAGTGGATACCCGCTTCCCCACCGCACACACAAAAGGGTCACCCGCACACACAGTACGGGGATACCCCCGCACAGAGGGGATCCCCGCACGAGCCACCCGCCAGCACAGAAGGGGACCCCCGCACAGAGGGGATCCCCGTACCAGCCACCCGCCGGCACAGAAGGGGAATCTCTGCACAGCCCCACACATTCTCTGCCCCGCCGGCTTCACAGGGATTCCCAGGGTGGCTGGATGCTAGTTCAGTATGCTGTGGGTAGCACAGATCGCTACCCACAGCCATCCTGGGGAATCCCTCTGATGAGGGAAAAGTGCAGCCGGCGGGGCAGAGAAACAAGAAATCTCCCTGGCGGTATTGACGAGCTCAGCTCGTTAATACCGCTTTCAGCAACTTTTTCCTGGACGAGCTGAGCTCGTCAATACCGCCAGGGTGGTTAAAGAAAGCAATAGCAACATGCAAGCCTAAGAATGTGACTGAACTGGAGGCTTTTGCCCATGGAGAATGGGCTAAGATACCCGTAGATCGCTGCAAGACACTTGTGTCAAGCTATGCTTTAAAAGCTGTTATAACTGGAAAAGGAAGTTGTACTAAGTACTAAGAATAAATGTCACTTGGGGGTTGAATAAAACTGATGATGTCAGCACAGAAAAGACATTTGTGGTTATTTCATTATAAATGTTATGTTATACAGTATTTGTCTGATTTACAAGTGCCTCTTTGATTTAATTGTAAACAAGATGACTGAAATGATCAAAATCAATGTCAAACTGGCCAAAACACTCAATTTCAGTGGGGGTTGAATAATTTTGAACACAACTGTACATCTCTAAATTCTTGAGAACATTGAGGCAATTGTTTGCTATGCATATCAACGCTATGTACAGGTAAAGCCTTTAAAGAGAATCTGTAACGTCAAAACGTCCCCTGGGGGGTACTCACCTTGGGTGGGGGGGGGGGGGGGATGCATCAGGATCCTAATGAGGCTTCCCACGCCGTCCTCCGTCCCTCAGGGGTCTCGCTGCAGCCCTCCGTACAGCGGTGACGTCAATATTTACCTTCCCGGCTCCTGTGCAGGCGCTCTGACGGCTGTCGGCTCCGAAGTAGGCGGAAATACCCGATCGCCGTCGGGTCTGCTCTACTGCGCAGGCGCAAGTCTCCGGCGCAGTAGAGCGGACCCGACTGAGATCGGGCATTTCCGTCTACTTCGGAGCCGAGAGCCGTCAGAGCGCCCCCGCTGGAGCCAGCAAAGGTAAATATTGAATTGACAGTCGGGTCTGTCGCCAGCTGTTCGGAGGGCTGCAGCGAGACCCCCGTGGGACAGAGGACGGCGTGGGAAGCCTCATTAGGATCCCGAGGCTTTCCCCACCCGAGGTGAGTACCCCCCAAGGGATGTTTTTGATGTTAAAGTGTCTCTTTAAACAATTTTTTGTGACACCGATGTGACTAGCTGATTAGTTGACCAGTCTCCCAATCAATCACCAGCATTGTGGAGTTTCAAACAACACACCAGAGGTTGATGACCTTTTCAATAAAAATAATTTTTGTTTCTCCAAATGAATAGCTCCATTTTTACCTGCACTTCGAGAGTACAACCTGTCAACCTGTTAGGGAGAATCATCAATTGCAGTGACAAACAACTTATTTGCCAATTCCATTACAGGAATTCCCAACTGATTAGCCAAATCAATTTTAATAAAATTCTCTGCTGCTCCACAATCCACAAAAGCTTGACTACAAAAGGATTGAATCTCCCAGAAAATTGTGAAGGGAAACTGAACGCGCTTATATGATTGAGGAAATACCTGGCTGGCTAGGTGAGTTTTCCCAGCCTCCCCTAGGAGTTTGAAGTTTTCCGGTTTGTCCTTCTTCTTTGGACAAGTCCTCACCAAATGACCTGCACCGCCACAGTACAAGCAGAGACCACTGGCACGTCGCCGCACTTTTTCTGCAGCTGACAATTTAGACGACCCTAATTGCATGGGCTCCTCAGAGGGTGGAACAGTATTAGAAGTAAGACAGATAGCAACCTTAGTGTCAGAAAACATTGTCCTTTCCTGTTGTCTTTGTCGAAGTCTGCGGTCTACCCTAATGGATAAAGTGATGGCTTCATCTAGAGTAGAAGGCGCAAATTGACTAACCAAATCTTCTACAGTCTCTGACAAACCATATAAAATACTGATCAAGAAGAGCAGGGTCGATCCACCCGGTTGAAACTGACCACATGCGAAATTTAGAAGCATACTCTTCAGCTGTACCTCTTCCTTGTTTTAAATGTCTAATTTTTTCTAAAGCAGTGAATGCTGGGTCTGGATCAGAATATAATACACTCATGGCCTTAAAGAACTCCGCTACAGACGTTAAAGCTGGGTCTCCCTGCGGAAGGCTGAAGGCCCAAGCTTGGGGATCTCCTCGCAGCAGAGACAAAATTAGGGCCACACGTTGAGTCTCTGTACCAGAAGCTTTGGGACGAACATTGAAATACATCAAACAAGAGTTCATAAAATTACTAAATAGACTCCGGACACCAGTAAATTTCTCAGGTAATGGTAACTTGGGTTCAGAAACTGAAACTACATCTGAGGCTGTGGCTGGTCCAGCAGCCGGAAGTATGACTACCTGATTGGTTGTAGGAGGGTTAGCATGGACTGACAGCAGCTTTACTGCTATAGTAATCTGCTCAATTTGTCGCTGGATGTCCTCCATGATAAAGTATAGACTGGCTTGTAATGTAAGGCCTAGTGCTTCCACCGCCTTATATCAGTCCCTATGGCCCAATTTGCAACAGTCTTCACCCTATGTGGGGTGTTTCCGCTCAGCCTCGGGAGACAAGTTGTCTACCCAGCTCACGGTTACATCTAGGCCTTAATGTGCAAGGTATAGGAACTGATGGGCGTAAGACAGTGGTATCATCAAGACTCACTAGGCAGTAATACAGGAAAAGTTTGTAGTCAAAACAGTCTAGAGTCATACACAATAACCAGATGGCTGTCAGTCAGAGAAGTATCCAAAATCATAGTAAACGAGCCAAAGGTCATACACTAAACAGCCAATATCAGGTACAAGGAGTGAGACAGAATAGTGGTCAAAAATAACTAAGGTCAGTCCAGGCAGCAATCAGATGGATAGTCAGGTATGCAAGCAAGGTAATAGGCAAGAGACACAGAGCTAAGACCCAGCAGCTGGCTACAGCAACTATCACAGGTAAATAACAGATCTGACAGCCTGGTTTTTAAACTGACATCAGCCAATGAGAAGGAGCTACCCACATAGCCAGCCAATGGAACACACCTTCCGCCCAATAGTGATTGTCTCCAACCTGAGTCAAATCATTAGTGTTGGAGCCAGAGAGCATACGCTGAGCCTCTTACACACCCTCACTGCTTGGCAACAATGATGGAGATCTGTTCATTCCAGCTGGCGGGAACTTCAGAGACGTTAATTCGCACACCGCAAGTCACCTGACAGGCACGCCAGTGTGGTGAAAGATTTTGCAACTAGTTGCAATAATTTATAGGTATTTCTACTAAGTTCAACCTAACCATTGACTTAAATGCAACCTAACCTAACCTTATTCTCACACAGAACCCTCCCTACCAATGTCTAACCCTAATCCCCAACCCCCGCCCCCCCGATGCCTAACCCTAACCACCACCCCTGCCAATGCCTAACCCTAACCCCCCTTCCCCTGGCCAATGCCTAACCCTAACCACCAACACCCCCCCCCCCACCAAAGCCTTACCCTAACCACCACCCCTGCCTATGCCTAACCCTAACCACCACCCCTGCTGATGCCTAGCCCTAATCACCCCCTCCCTCTGCCAATGCCTAACCCTAACCACCACCCCTGCCGATGCCTAACTCTAACTACCCCACTACGACCGGCATCGGCAGGAGAGCAGTTAGGCATCGACAGGGGAGCAGTTAGGCATCGTGAGGGGGTCACGATGCCTAACTGCTCCCTTCCAGCTGTGAAGAAAAATAAAAAGTAGCGGTTAGGTGCCAGCGGTTGCAAATCTTTCACCACACCAGCTCCCGGAAGTAACTGAGTCGCCGCTGGAATCAGGAGGTGAGATTGTGACACTTATAGTATATAATATCAGCATATATATATATATATATATATATATATATATATATATATATATATATATATATATATATATATATATAAAACCAGGGGGCATAAAATGCAATGTATAAGATTATACAGTATATAGGTGGGGGGATAACAGTATGTGAAGCTGGGCTATAATAAGGTCTGGAAAGAGCAAATGATCTCAGAATGGCTGGAAATGACTGCTGTGCTGGAGTATATGGGGGCAGTGGGGGAGGGGGTAGACGCAGGCACGATGCATACGATCAGTACGCACTCACACATATGATCGGTCAGTACAGATTGTATCCGGGACGCACATGGACACTACGTGATATCTGTACATATACGATCACGCTCGATTACCTGTTCGTGGTCTCCGGTTGGGCCGCGGGGGATGACGGGAAAGGAGAAGAGCTGTTGTCCGCCGTTGTCTTGGAAACCAGCAGCTTCCACTATCTTCTGCGCATGCGTGGCTCTCGGCTGTTACTGAATGAAGGTGGGCGGTATTTTATCCGATGACGTCAGGCAGCCGGGAGCGCCATTTCTACTGTGGGCTCGTGGCACAATGCTGCTCAGCATGGGAAGGTTTATAACTCCTGTTACTGGGTTACTACAGGAGTAATAAACCTCTATCGCTGTGTATGATGTGACAGTGGTTTCAGCTCGATGATTCAGCTCACAGACAGTATCATGCCATTGCTCTCTATATGATGTACATGTGCCAAAATATAACTATCCTTGCTCTCCAGAGGTAGCTGTAGTGAAGTATTTTAATTTTTTTTGTAGAATCCCTTTATAGTAAACTTTAAGGGACCTGTCCAATTGGTAGTAGTCTACTATCCACTATAACAGTGGTCCTCAAACTACGGACCGCAAGCTGAATGCGGCCCCCGAGGCTTTTTCACTGGCCCCCCAAACAGGGCCAAAGCTACCATAGAGGCAAAGGGGGCAATTGCCCCAGAGCCTGTAGACATACCTCCCAACTTTTTGAGATCAGAAAAAGGGATACATAAGCCACACCCCTGCCACACCTCTAACCACACACATTATAAAGATTTCATAAGAAAATTATGTTTCATAATTCAAACCACACTGGTCCTTTCTATTCTGGTTAATTTCCCTTCATATTAACAATTGAACAGTATTTAACAATAAGAAATATATTAATTTAAAGGGTGGGAATAAAGTTTAGAGTCAATCAAACACATTTTTTAGCAAAGAAATACATATATTTACTTAGAAAGAGGGACAAAGTCCTGAAAGAGGGACAAATAAGGAGGAAAGAGGGACAGGGCTCCCAAAGAGGGACTGTCCCTCCGAAAGAGGGACAGTTGTGAGCTATGTGTAGGGCCCCCATGCCGCCAACTTAACTGTTGCTCCCCAGGGATCCTGCAGTCTTCAGCAGAACCATGGAGTGTCAGCCCATGGCATAGGAGTCATGGGAGAAATTTGGCTGCGACAAAGGGTCCCTACTGCTGCTTTTTGGTTGGGGATGTCTACTGGGGGGCCCCCTGGTTAATTTTGCCCTGGGGCCTAAGTGTTACTACAACAACCGGCCCTGCCCCCCAAACACAAAATGTATAACTTATATAGCCCACTGCACCTTTAAACATCGGTGGCCCACAAACAGAATAACAGTGCTGGCACCCCCCATCCACATACTGTAGAAGCCAGCGAGCAGTCATTCACTGCCTTCCAATCCAACTCTGCATCAGGTGACACTGCTGGGCAACTAAACGGCAGGTTGTCACCTGAGTATGCTTCACTGTCTGACTAAATGGCTGCTGCTGGGAGTTCTCCTCCGGGCATGATTGGGAGGAATCAATACCTAGATTCAATGTAATGTTTTTCAACATTGTATGTACAGTGGTGTGAAAAACTATTTGCCCCCTTCCTGATTTCTTATTCTTTTGCATGTTTGTCACACTTAAATGTTTCTGCTCATCAAAAACCGTTAACTATTAATCAAAGATAACATAATTGAACACAAAATGCAGTTTTAAATGATGGTTTTTATTATTTAGTGAGAAAAAAAACTCAAAATCTACATGGCCCAGTGTGAAAAAGAAATTGCCCCCTGAACCTAATAACTGGTTGGGCCACCCTTAGCAGCAATAACTGCAATCAAGCGTTTGCGATAACTTGCAACAAATCTTTTACAGCGCTCTGGAGGAATTTTGGCCCACTCATCTTTGCAGAATTGTTGTAATTCAGCTTTATTTGAGGGTTTTCTAGCATGAACCATCTTTTTAAGGTCATGCCACAACATCTCAATAGGATTCAGGTCAGGACTTTGCCTAGGCCACTCCAAAGTCTTCATTTTGTTTTTCTTCAGCCATTCAGAGGTGGATTTGCTGGTGTGTTTTGGGTCATTGTCCTGCTGCAGCACCCAAGATCGCTTCAGCTTGAGTTGACGAGCAGATGGCCGGACATTCTCCTTCAGGATTTTTTGGTAGACAGTAGAATTCATGGTTCCATCTATCACAGCAAGCCTTCCAGGTCCTGAAGCAGCAAAACAACCCCAGACCATCACACTACCACCACCATATTTTACTGTTGGTATGATGTTCTTTTGCTGAAATGCTGTGTTACTTCTACGCCAGATGTAACGGGACACGCACCTTCCAAAAAGTTCAACTTTTGTCTCGTCGGTCCACAAGGTATTTTCCCAAAAGTCTTGGCAATCATTGAGATGTTTTTTTTAGCAAAATTGAGACGAGCCTTAATGTTCTTTTTGCTTAAAAGTGGTTTGCGCCTTGGATATCTGCCATGCAGGCCGTTTTTGCCCAGTCTCTTTCTTATGGTGGAGTTGTGAACACTGACCTTAATTGAGGCAAGTGAGGCCTGCAGTTCTTTAGATATTGTCCTGGGGTCTTTTGTGGCCTCTCAGATGAGTTTTCTCTGCGCTCTTGGGGTAATTTTGGTCGGCCGGCCACTCCTGGGAAGGTTCATCACTGTTCCATTTTTTTGCCATTTGTGGATAATGGCTCTCACTGTGGTTCACTGGAGTCCCAAAGCTTTAGAAATGGCTTTATAACCTTTACCAGACTGATAGATCTCAATTACAGTACTTTTGTTCTCATTTGTTCCTGAATTTCTTTGGATCTGGGCATGATGTCTAGCTTTTGAGGTGCTTTTGGTCTACTTCCGTGTCAGATAGCTCCTATTTAAGTGATTTCTTGATTGAAACAGGTGTGGCAGTAATCAGGCCTGGGGGTGACTACAGAAATTGAACTCAGATTATGGATATGATTAGGGAAAAAGCGCTCAAGAGTCCAGTTCCTCAGGCAATAAGCCTTAGTGAATCTTCACAGTAAGATTAATCAGTTCATACAGTAAGGCGAGTGATACTCCAGTACCACTCCCCCCCCAAAGCAAAACGACTCACCAGATAGAGCGGCCTGATCGGGTCCGTCTGCACCTCAGGGATATAGGCCACCCCTCAGCCTCTCCTGGCAAACCTCCTCCGCTGCGTCTCCCAGATGCGTAGTTGCTTAAGAAAAGAGCATAAAAGACGCTTCACATAGCGTAAAAGGGGGAGGATATCCCACGTTTGATTAAAAAACGTTTTTTAAAAACAAAGACAGCAATCACTAGTGCGGTGTGGGACTGGGCAGTGAGCAACAGGGTATGCCTATTTACGGCAGAAGTCGCAATTCACTCGAACTAACCCGCAGAAGCGAAAACACCTGCCGCTAGTGACTGCAAAGGATAGCGTGCGCCGACCAGTCACCGCGTCCGATGATGTCAGGCGTAACGCTGCTCCGTAGCTCCGCCTTACGCGTTTCGTCGCTATGGCGACTCATCAGCCTCTGATGAGTCGCCACAGCGACGAAACAAGTAAGGCGGAGCTACGGAGCAGCGTTACGCCTGACATCATCGGACGCGGTGACTGGTCGGCGCACGCTATCCTTTGCAGTCACTAGCGGCGGGTGTTTTCGCTTCTGCGGGTTAGTTCAGGTGAATTGCGACTTCTGCCGTAAATAGGCATACCCTGTTGCTCACTGCCCAGCCCCACACCGCACTAGTGATTGCTGTCTTTGTTTTTAAAAAACGTTTTTTAATCAATAAACGTGGGATATCCTCCCCCTTTTACGCTATGTGAAGGGTCTTTTATGCTCTTTTCTTAAGCAACTACGCATCTGGGAGACGCAGCGGAGGAGGTTTGCCAGGAGAGGCTGAGGGGTGGCCTATATCCCTGAGGTGCAGACGGGCCCGATCAGGCCGCTCTATCTGGTGAGTCGTTTTGCTTTTGGGGGGAGAGGTACTGGAGTATCACTCGCCTTACTGTATGAACTGATTAATCTTACTGTGAAGATTCACTAAGGCTTATTGCCTGAGGAACTGGACTCTTGAGCGCTTTTTTCCTAATCATATCCATAATCTGAACTGTTTAATAGGCAAGCGCTCCGCCTATTCCTGTTGGTGTTTATCCAGTCTCCATTTTTGCCCATAGGGCCTGTTTATTGTTGTTTCTCAACGCTTTATTGTAACATTTGTGAGCGCTTTTATACGTTTTTATAACAGAAATTGGACTCAGGTGTGATAAACCACAGTTAAGTTATTTTTTAACAAGGGAGGCAATCACTTTTTCACACAGGGCCATGTAGATTTGGAGTTTTTTTTCTCACTAAATAATAAAAACCATCATTTAAAACTGCATTTTGTGTTCAATTATGTTATCTTTGATTAATAGTTAACATTTTTTGATGAGCAGAAACATTTAAGTGTGACAAACATGCAAAAGAATAAGAAATCAGGAAGGGGGCAAATAGTTTTTCACACCACTGTATGTTCCCCCAACAATCTGAAAGGATACCCGAAGTGACATGTGACATGATGAGATAAACATGAGTAAGTACAGTGCCTAGCACACAAATAACTATGCTGTGTTCCTTTTTTTTCTTTCTGTCTGAAAGAGTTAAATATCAGGTATGTAAGTGGCTGACTCAGACAGGAAGTGACTACAGTGTGACCCTCACTGATAAGAAATTCCAACTATAAACATTTTCCTAGCAGAAAATGACTTCTGAGAGCAAGAAAGAGATAAAAAGGAGCGGTGACAGACCCGTTTTGAACGGGCTAAGGTCACTAGTCCTCTATAATAAAACCTGTGTCCCTGCATCCTCCTGTGACTGTGTGTTTCATCCAGCGCACATGCGCGGCACTTGGGCGGACTTGAGAAAACAGGAGCACGGGTGCACAAGGCGGGGGGCCATTGGTGTGCGCGGCAGGAAGCACGGCCTTGCGCGGTTGTTGGTAATGAGGCAGAAGGGGGTAAGAGGGGGGGGGGGGGGGGTCGCGTCCGAGCTCCAGCGTCTGTTTTTAACGGGCGGGCTTATTTCTGGTACAGTATGAGACGTTTACTTTATCATACATTGTATATTTATGCATGAGCATGATCAATGATGGATTAAGATGAAATGGGGCCTTAGAAGCTTTGGCTCATCCTGATGGTCTTTTTGGCAATCTGAGGTGGTAGACGGGACAGAGAAAGTGGTAGTTGGGCACCTTGACTCCCAGTAGGCCCCAGGTACCTGCCTAGGTTGCTATGTGGATAATTCTGCTCTGCACATGACTGGAGACAGCGTTTACAATAGCCAGAGGTTTATATCAGTTTGCTATAACGAGATGTATTATTTAAATTTCTTTGTAGAGTGTTTACTATATATTACGCAGTGCTGTATAATAGATAGGGAAGATAGTACAGCATTAAAGGAAATCTAAAGTGAAAATTAAAAAAACCAAAACAGATACTCACCTAAGGAGAGGGAGGGCTCTGGGTCCTATAGAGCTTTTCTGTTCCCCTCACGGTCCGCTCGTTCCAGTTCTGGGTCCCCCGTTCAAGTCCCCCGCTGCGGGAGGCTGCGGAAGTCTCTCTAAACATATTTGACAATATCGTGGAAGATGTTGCTTGCAGCCTCGCACCCCTTAGTGTACAAGCTGTGCTTGTACACAGATTGGAGCTTGGCCACAAAGAAGAAAGTCTGGCCATCAGCGGAGGGGTTGAGGAGGATTGGGAAACTTCTCTATTTTTTGTTACATACTTACATAAGAAGAGGGTAAGTAACTTGACACAACCTCTAGGTCCTCCTCGATACCACCACCCTCTTGACATTTCTCGTCTGTGCTCCTCTTCATGCATTGGCACAGCCTAACTGCACCTGTGCAAATACGGCTGCACCTGCACAGTAGTACGGAACTGCTCATGGCCAGTAGGGCGAAACCGGTTGGGTTGGAGAGTGAGCAAGCTTCTGTTAATCGCAAAAAGCACTTTGGGTGTGCATTATGTCAAATCGTGATTTTATGCAAAAGGATCCTGTATGCAGGGACCTACAATGTACATTTTACTGCTGGAACTTTTTTATTATATCCAATAAATGTTTGGAATCTTTTATTACGACCAGCGGCTGATGTCACCTCATTGTCTGTGAGTCTTTGTGTATTTGTGCACTGGTTGGCTACGAGCAGTCAGACATTCCAGTTGGATAAAACACTAGCAAATTGCTGAGGAATTACTGGAACTTGCATTACAAAAATCAACTGTAAAAAAAAAAAAAAACCTGTGTAGCTTAGGCAAGATTTTTATTTGATACATCATGGAGTCCTTATAAACCGTGCTTCCAAGCATCCACACATATTGGGTTAAATATATACAAAGGCTGTACAGAACGGATGCACACTAATCCTAGTATCCTTGGCCTGTTAGCTGCAGGAAATGGCATTCGTGAATATTTATAGGTATTTAGGGTTTTGTCTCATTGTGGCGCTAGTAGTTTCCACTAGGTGTTAGGTTTTTCAATTGACAAGGGAACAGCAAGAAAGCAGTGACTGCCCACCATAATTCAACTTGCAGCAAAACGGATTATCTACCAACAAAGATAAAACATTTCACACACTGATACTAGTATCACCAGTGCCTTTTATCTGTCAGCATTCATCAAGAAATCTGGAAAAATTGTTTTCAAAGTCTCCAATGTCCCCTTCATCAGGCAATAGTTACAGTGACCACTGGTCACTGGACTGCCCAGCACTCGGGATAGGTGTGCAACTGACTATTCTTTGACATTTCAGGAGTTAGAGTCACTGTTTTACAGACAACCAAGACCTACAAGTAGCTGTGAGCAGCATTCGCAAGGACTGGTTTGGTTAGGCAATAGGGGCATTGCTGCAAACTGGCGACTAGTGTTGCTCATATCGAGTAGCTACTCGTAATTGACATTTAAATGAGTTTGGGCTGCCCACGGCCGAGGGAGGGTTAACTTAGGCCTCTTGCACACTGCAAGCAATTCAGATTCAGATTCCGCTTTTTAATCTGTTTTTACTTCCGATTCAGATTTGCAGTTTTCTCCCTGCACACTGCAAATCTGAATCTGAAACGGAGGTAAAAACTGATTAAAAAGCGGAATCTGAATCTGAATTGCTTGCAGTGTGCAAGAGGCCTTACTCAGACACCGATGCACTCCATTCACGTCCCACAGAAGCAGTGTTCTCTCCAGAAATATTTTTCAGCCGGGTGGCATGAAAAAGTAGCCGGGTGGCGCGAGATGAGAGAACACAGGGCCAGTGCTTCTGTGCACAACTCTGCTTACAGCATAGAAGGTGAGCTGATAACAGCCAGGTGCTAATCAAAACTATATGGGTGGAGCACCCGGCTTAAAGAGCCTGGGGAGAACACTGAGAAGGAAGCATGGGTGTGACATGAAATGACCCCCCCCTCCCCCCTGGCTGCAGGTAGCCCTAACTCATTTAAATTTCTATTACAAGTAGCTACGAAGATGTAGCTACGAGTTAAGAGCAACACTGCTGGCGACTGGTCAGCATTACAGTGCTTTCAAGGCACCTTCCTCATTGCAACAGCTGGCAAAAGAGAACCACAGAAAGAAGTGGATTGAGTGGTTTGTGAATGTTCATGTAATTAAGGCGCCAGGAAATTTGGGCGCAGGGCAAAGATTGAAACCGGCTCACCCTGCTCCTGAAAAAGTTCCTGCAGCGTAAATTACCATTCCCCTTCAAGGCCGCCATTGATGGGGGTAAGAAGTTACACTGTTTGTATCGTAATTGGGCTCAGTCTTTTGAAGGCGCCCAAATTACTGACTGTGTGTAATTTACAGCCTATGGCGGCGCCTGGTGCACCCAAATTTCCAGCACAGTTTTTGCCTCAGTTTTCAGAGGGAAGGACATATTTCCACTAATACTCATAGCGGTTATGTGAGGTGGATGGTGCCCTATCACCTTCTGCACTGTTTTCAGCTGGGTGTCTGGCTCAACTGGCAAGAAAACAATGCAGAAGGAGACCGAGAAGAAATAACAGCAACCTCATGAACACTGGCAATGACTCAATTTATGCCAAACCAGAATGCAAGAGATCCGCATACTTAGACAAGGCTGTTTCTTTCACATAAAGTGCCAGATGACCAAATCGGTTTACTGAATGGACATCTGGCACAATTGGCCTCAATTCACTAAGCAGTTTAGACTAGTCTATGGGTGTTTTTCAGTCTACTGATGGTTTCAGTCAGTTGCATCAAAGGGGAATTTACTATTACCAAATGTTTTAGACCTGGTCTAAACCATTTGGTAATTAGGTGGGAAAAGCAGGAGAAATGATCAAAAGATGCAATTCACAAACAAGTAGCTATGACTGACATCCTTCTCCTTTGATGAGCTCTCCTCTGCATAATTAATCCAAAAGGTTCCATCCTCACATCTAAAATACCTCACAGAATTACTTTACGGTGGCTGGATAGAGTACTGGTTAAGGGCTCTGCCTTTGACATGGGAGACCAGGGTTTAAATCCTGGCTAGGTCAAGTACCTATTCAGTAAGGAGTTCGAGGCAAGACTCCCTAACATTGCAGGGTGGCCTCTTGAGCGCGTCCCAGTGGCTGCAGCTCTTGAGCGCTTTGAGTTCGACAGGAGAAAAGCGCTATACAAATGTTCGGATTATTATTATTATATTATTACTGACAAGACATCAGCTGGTCTAATCTCTGTCCGAAAAAGTGGGCGTGGTTACTCCTTGTTCGCCTTTGTGAATTGTGTAATTACTGAACGTTAGATCAGGTCTAAAAACAGGTCTAAAACATTACACCAAACCATCAGTAGACTAAAAACCATCTGTAGACTAGTCTAAACTGCTTAGTGAATAGAGACCTTTAAAATGAAATAAACAGCCTTGTCTAAAGCGGAGTGTGCAGACCTCTTGGATTCTGGTTTGATTGTCATACTGGTTCTGCACCTCTCCATCCCGCACGGTGTGCGACTGTCAGTATTTATTTGCAACTCATGCCAAGACTGATCAGTGGGTGACAACAAACGCATCAGAATTGAGCCTGAATCATATCTGTACAACCCTCATACATGGGGTAACTATAGCTGCGCACAACACAGGCAGGCTGTTTATTCTTCTTCCATGCAATGCATAGTTGTTATGCTTTACAGTTTTTCTCATAGCTCAATTCCCTGGAGTGCAGGCCTACAATTTTCTACCCACAGGCTGATTGTTACTACTAACTGATCCTACTTGAGCAGGAAGAATCCTCAAATATGCAAATGAAAAGCTGTATCAAAAAAATTGGCATAACAATCTAAAAATGTGATTAAACCGAGATGTCTAGTATGCCCATGTCAAGAAAATAAAACTCAGTTTGCGCCGACTGGTTCAGCACTGCTAAGCCTGCCCGGCCCTGCACAGCTCCTGTCAGTAGGGCGAGGCCTGGTCTTTGTCAGACTACCAGCTGTCCCTTCCAGAGACGGGACAATATGGCCTCTTCAGTTTCGAGTACACTACCACAGACTAACATTAGGTCGCGTGTGCCATTGGTATTTGGAAGCCAGGAACGCTAAGAGGGGCACCACAGTTCTGGCTGTACAGTTAACAGCCCCTTCTGTGGTGAAGAAAACTGCCGGTGTGAGCTGTGCAAGGTCAGACAGGGTCAGTATACAGTGAGATGAACCAGTCAATGCCAGACTTTTTTTTTTTTTTTTTTTTTTAATATTAACTTTATAAGTGCTTTAATATGAGCACTTAAAGCTATCTTAAAGCAACAAAGCTATCTGGACAGCAATTTCACTCTCCCAATGCGACAGCGACTCCCCTCCCAGTTCAGAAGCCACACCCTATTTCTCTGCCACACCCACAAGAGTTCTCTTTCCATTACAAGAGATCACATTCTTCAGGAGTAGCAGTAGCCTTTTTTGAGTCAATGTGACCCACTCCAGGTGGCAACAGACATGACTATGCCACTGTTTCTTTAAATCCAATGATTGCTGTAGGCAGAAGTGGAGAAGCGCAGTTTGGCAGGAATATTGCTGCCTCTAATCTTCCATTGCGTCTGGTGAATGCGAGACACTCTTCAGCGCACTTCATCTGTACCCATTTCGGATCATGAGGATCATTCTTGGTCTTCTAGTGCCACCTCACACAGGAGGAACCTGGGGGACAAAGCAGAATTTCAGCTTCAGCAGTACCATGGCAGCCTTTTTCTAGTCTATGCCATCATCCTTGCTGCTCTCTTTCCGCACTCACTGACACCCACAACTCTCCCTACAGCCCTCTACTACCCACCCCATTTCTCTCAACACTTCTGCTGAGCTCTCTAATGTTCATATTCATTTTCTCTCTACTACTTCTCAGTGTAATGTACAAAGGTGGGGGTGTCTTGACATCCTAGGGAAAAAGGACAGAGACAACAGGAGCCCAAATGGTGCAGCTCTCACTCACAAAGGTGGGTTGCAGAGGAGGCAACCAACCACTTGAGGCAGGTGGAGACAAGGAACCCAACTGAGGGGGGGTTAAGCATGTTATAAGGGTAATGACTGCCCGGGTTATGATAAAATTGTATTAAAAACAGAACAACATGAGAAAATGTGAGGTGGATTACCTCAATGAAGACAGTCGAATGCGGCAATTTAAGAATTTATTATGCACAGGCAACACGTTTGTGTTGCCTGTGCATAATAAATTCTTATTTTCACATTCGACTGTCTTCATTGAGGTAAGCCACCTTACATTTATCTTTTTTTATTGTATTTTTAATCCAATTTTATCATTACCTGGGCACCTCATTACCCTTATAACATTCTCAGTCTAATGTTCCTCTTTATCAATGCAACGTTCCAAACCTTCCTACCCTGCGTAACTATCTGCTTCTGAAACCTGCCCTGCTGCCCTTCTACCTCCCCTTCCTCTGATATGCTTATTACTCCTGCCGTCCTTGCTGCTACTTCCCCCCTCTACCCTTCATGCTGTTCTTCCCCCTTACCCCCAATACCCTTCCAGCTGCCCTTCTACCTCGTTTTCCTCTGAGATGCTCATTACTCCTGCCATCCTTGCTGCTACTTTCCCCCTCTACCCTTCATGCTGTTCTCCCCCTTACCCCCAATACCCTTCCAGCTGCCCTTCTACCTCCCCTTCCTCTGATATGCCTATTACTCCTGCCGTCCTTGCTGCTACTTTCCCCCTCTACCCTTCATGCTGTTCTCCCCCTTACCCCCAATACCCTTCCAGCTGCCCTTCTACCTCCCCTTCCTCTGATATGCCTATTACTCCTGCCGTCCTTGCTGCTACTTTCCCCCCTCTACCCTTCATGCTGTTCTTCCCCTTACCCCCAATACCCTTCCAGCTACCCTTCTACGTCCCCTACCTCTGATATGCATATTATTCCTGCCATCCTTGCTGCTACTTTCCCCCTCTACCCTTCATGCTGTTCTTCCCCTTACCCCAATACCCTTCCAGCTGCCCTTCTACCTCCCCTTCCTCTGATATGCTTATTACTCCTGCCGTCCTTGCTGCTACTTCCCCCCTCTACCCTTCATGCTGTTCTTCCCCTTACCCCCAATACCCTTCCAGCTTCCCTTCTACGTCCCCTTCCTCTGATATGCCCATTACTCCTGCCATCCTTGCTGCTACTTTCCCCCTCTACCCTTCATGCTGTTCTTCCCCTTACCCCCAATACCCTTCCAGCTACCCTTCTACGTCCCCTACCTCTGATATGCATATTATTCCTGCCATCCTTGCTGCTACTTTCCCCCTCTACTCTTCATGCTGTTCTCCCCTTACCCCCAATACCCTTCCAGCTGCCCTTCTACCTCCCCTTCCTCTGATATGCCCATTACTCCTGCCGTCCTAGCATTCCACTGACAAGATCTCCCTTCAGTCGGGGGCACCTCTAGCTACTTCATACTGAGGGTACATCTGGCTACCTAATACTAAGGGGAACCTGTAGCTACCTAGGATGGGCAAAGGAAGTAAGGTAGAAGACATAGCTGGGCCAGCCAGATCACTTGCGGTGCAGTTTGGTCGGGATTTGTAGGCTCATGGACGGAAAAGTCTAAGGTGCCAGGACATCTGTGCCTATAGGCTTTTGTTATGTAAATCCGGGCCTCAACCTGCACTTCCTCTGACGTGCCCACCACTCCTGCTCTTCTTGTGGATACTTACCCTTCTACCATTCATACTGCTCTCCCGCTTACCCAGATACCCTTCCAGCTACATTTCCTCTGATATTTCTACAATTTTTCTCTCTCAATGCTACTCTCCCTTCCACCATCTTAGCAGGGCGAGTGAAAAGCAGGGCAAAAGCTTTTTTTCCTACCTCTCAGCTACCATCCCACATTCCCTGCTCCGTAAGGAGAAGGAGAGAAAAAGAGAGGCACTTTGCCTTTGCACACCTTTTATTCAATCCAAAATAGCATCACATACAGCGGGTAGCGGTGGGGGTTAGGTTACTGGCCTGACAGCCGTTTCGGCATCAACCTCTGATGATGCGGTAGAATGCGAAACGGCTGTCCGGCCAGTTACCTAGCCCCCACCGCTACCCGCTGTATGCAACGCCAGTTTGGATAGAATAAAAGGTGTGCAAAGGCACAGTGCCTCTTTTTTCTCTCCTCCTCCATACCGATACAAGACTTTGAGCAGCACACGTCTTCCTACCCACATCTAGTGCCAAGCTTTTTTCTTCAGCCACATTCCCTGCTACTCTCCTTCCTTTCCTGCCCTGCAACCCTTCTAGACAATCCCCCCCCCCCCCCCTTTCAAAAAAGAAAAAAAAAAAAAAAGAAAAAAAACACACAAAACATTTTTCTGTGCAAGGAAAAAAAATCTTACCCGTGCTCCCATGTCTTTGCATTTGCTGCAGGTGATCAGGTATTGCGGGTAGGCCTGAGTGTCATTAAATATAACAAAGATCATTGGATCCTTCTGACAGTTTACCAAGCAGTCATATCGCTTTGGAGCCTTCCCTTCAGTGTCTGGCATTAAGGGGGGAGTCCGCATGCTTTCCTTGCCCACAGTGTACTCTCCGGTCAGCACTCGAGCCAGGAACACAAACTTCTTCCCTTCTTTGTTGGGGGGTGAATAATTATCCCTCATAGAAAGTTCTGCCTCTTGTGCAAAATACACGCCTTGGCCATACAGTGCGGCTGAAAGAGGACAGACAGGACCAGTCAGAGGAGAGGCAGTACAATGACAGGAAGGGGTGGAGACACAGAACATGGCTGGAAGCCCAGAGGTGGCTAATGACATGCAAATCATTTCCAGCTTGCCTACACGTGTGATGTAGCTTGGATTTGGACAAATCAGGAAGTTCATGTCATTGGCCCTGTTCCAAGCTACATATAATCTGCATCAAATTTGCATGCAAGCTGGACTGCCCAGCGGATCATTCAGAAACAGCCTTATCAGTCCCTCCACAGACTGTACACACACTGTACTGTCTGCTGAAAACCCGCCCAGCGGGAGGTGACGACGGACCAGTCGTTGGCTTCAGCCAGACGTGTGTATGAGCCTTTATTCCCTTTAAAACAATACCAGCTGCCTCGGCTGTCCTGCTGATCCTCTGCCTCCAATACTTTTAGCCATAGACCCTGAACAAGCATGCAGCAGATCAGGTGAAAATCCTTTGCTGACAGCCACTGTAGTTCCTGCTGCAGGCAGAGAAGTACCTGCTTCAGGCAGAGAAGTACCTGTGTACACTAATCACCTATTGTAATAAGGTCAGTTCACGCTGGTCCTATCTTTTTCTGCATGCGATTTCGAACATGCATGAATCTGCACTTGTGAATTTTCGGGGTTATTCCAGAACTTTTTTTTTAATGAATTTCCATGCACAATTCTAGTGTGCAATTATTTTGTTAATTTTTATATTGCAACTTCTCCGTGCAGACCGGTGAAGTTAATTTACATGAGAATGTATCTAGTCAGCTTCAACTTAAGATTTTTTTGCACAAAACCTGATTTTTCAGTGTTTTCCGCGAGTTGTATTAAGCGCA
The DNA here is from genome assembly GCF_040937935.1 of Hyperolius riggenbachi. Taxonomy (NCBI): domain Eukaryota; kingdom Metazoa; phylum Chordata; class Amphibia; order Anura; family Hyperoliidae; genus Hyperolius; species Hyperolius riggenbachi. The sequence continues at coordinate 395,853,861 of NC_090650.1, read as the reverse complement.
AATCACACATGAAAAAAGCAGGCCTGCTGCGCGATTCCAAAATGTTCAAAATTGATGAACGTAGAAATAAAATGCAATGCCATTGAAATGCATTCAATTTCGGTAAACTGGAAAATGCATGTTAATTCTAATAAGTGTGAACAGACCCTTCAGGTATCAGAAATCCTGTGTGTGTGTGTGTTGCTTTAAAGGGAAACAGGTGAGAATATGGCAGCAGGCATATTTAATTTTAAACAATACCAGTTGCTTTGCAGTCCTTCTGATCCTCCGCTTCTCATACTTTTATTCACAGACCCTCAACATGTAGATGCAAATTAGGTGTTTCTCACAAAAATCTGACAAGATTACCCACATGATTCTTTCAGGTAGGTGATTCGTGTGTATGATTCAGACACTGAATGCCAGAATGATCAGCAGGACTGCTAGGCAACTAGTATTGCTTAAAAGAAAATAAATATGGAAGCGTCCATATCCCACTCGCTTTAGGTTTTCTTTAACTGTGATGTTTGTTTTCTCACCTTAAAGCGGTATAAAACCCTGACATAATATTCAATAAAAACATGTTTACCTACTTTTTATATGCCATACGGTTATCATATTTGCATTTGTGCATAAGTATTATTATTCATTTAGAAGTTATAGGTTTCCAAAAGTACAGTTTTTTGCTTTGTGAGCTTTGCATTTTTATTAATAACTGGTTTAATTCATTGCTGTTTTGCAGGCAGACATGCTTTCAGTGTCTCTCTGTCTGCAGCAGCTCCTGCACAGTCAGAGAATGTGTCACATTCCTCACTTGATACATTTAAGTAAACACAAGATAACATTATCTAAAGTTTGGATGCGTCTGCATTTCACTGCACTGAACTTTCAAGCTCTGTGTGTAACCCTTCGAATGCTGGTCTAGTAAAAAAAAAAAAATGCTGGTTGCATATAATATGCTGTAAATAATGTTTTAGAGCAAAGATGAAATGCAGGGTTATATACCACTTTAAAGAGAATGTCCAAGGTGATAAAAAAAAAAAAAAAATCTACTTACCTCGGGCTACCTCCAGCCCCTTGCAGCCGTCCTGTGCCCTCGCCGCAGCTCTGCTCCCCGCGGGTGGCCCGGGGTCCCTTCTGGTACAAGAGGCCTATTTGCGATCCAGCATGCAGCTCATGTAGGCACGCCGACGTCATCTGGACCGTATTGCACAGGTGCACTAGTTCTGTGCCTGCGCAGTACAGTCCGGATGACGTCAGTGCGACTCAGTGAGCCGCATGCTGAAGCTGAAGCGCAAGTAGATGCCGGCCTGGCGAGGTCGGCATCTGCACCGGAGGCCACCAGAGCTGCGGCGAGGGCACTGGACGGCTGCAAGGGGCTGGAGGAAGCCTGAGGTAAGTAGATTTGTTTTTTAATCACCTCGGACCTTCCCTTTAAAGTGAAACTTAATCGTAAAAAAAAATACCGAGTTTAACTTACCTGGGGCTTCTACCAGCCCCCTGCATCCACCCACTGCCCACGCCGTCACTGAACGATCGTCAGGTTCCCCGCAGCACCCCTCTTTCTTCTGAATGCGCGGCCACAATCCGTACGCCTCCCAATAGCTCTCCGAAGCAAGGGAGCGCTCTGTTCATGTGCAGTACAGAAAAAAATTCTACTGCGCTCCCGGCAATGTGAGTGTGATCGAGGATGCAGGCGCCACACATGCGCAGTGGCAGTCGGCTTGCCCAGCCATATGATGGGTGCTGCGGGGGACTGGACGATCCTTCTGTGACGGCACGGGGTGGATGCATGAGGCTGGTAGAAGCCCCAGGTAGGTTTTTGTTTTGTTTTGTTTTTTACAATTAAGGTTTCCTTTAAACTTAGTAAAAAATAAAACAAACAGAAAAAGCAAAAAAACCACCTCAAAAGTTCTATGAATCCAAGCCATTTAGATAGGCAGAATGAAGTAGTGCTGAGGATCTTAGGAGACAGCAATAGAGACAAAAGTGACAAAAATGGGGAGCCGCTTACATAGCTGTGGGATTACAAGACAAGGGAGGGGAAGACACTACCAAAGAGTGGAGGGGACTGTACAACAAAATGGGGGAGAGGGGCGTTTACACAGCATGCAAATTAAATACAAAATATATGCAGCCCGGAATTGAACCAACCAAATACACTTCCTGTCCATTTTGACTAGCCTGTTTCCAAGCTACCATTTGCATGAAATCTCCAGGGAAACCAGAATTATTTACAACCCATTGACCATCTCAGCACAGAAGTGATAGGAATGGAAATTGTGACATTACCATTCTTCCCACAGAAGCTGCGGTTGAAGCCTCCATGGCAGATCTCCTTGGTGCTGTCCTCGCTGGTACCGTGGTAGAGAAGGCGCTCTACTGGCTTGTTTGGGTCAATCATTTGCATCCTCTGTTTCTTCAGCTGGTACTGATTGTACAGCAAAGGATTGTGGACCTTCTGGAGCTACAGACCATTGAAAGCAGGGTTAGATATAGAACTCATAAAACACACACAAACTACTAGGCATGAATTATGACTGCATGACCCTTTTTCATCATCATAGACCCTAAAGGTTTTCATACCCAATACCATGGCTCCAACATCCGGTTCGACCCCCTACTATCCAGATTTTGGCCAGCCCCCTCCACCGAGACTGTCCTCGACCCGGTAATCAATGAGCTCAAACTCACCAAGGCTGAAAAAAATACTCCATCCTCCTACACTCATCAGCATTTCACACAGTCGGTCACCCCTTGCTCATCCAATCATTCTGCAGAAATCCAAGACCTTGACCTAGCCTGGTACTCCTCCTTCCTCTCAAATTGTTCCCTTAGGACTTCCTTCAATGGCTCCTTCTCAGCCCACACCCTCCTCTGGGTCAGGGTCCCCCAAGGCTTTGTTCTTGGTCCCTTGGTGTTCTTTCTTTATATCACCTCCATCGGCACACTCCTCTCCGGGTTTCAAATACCACCTATACGCAGATGACAACCAGATCTACCTCCATACAAAGGAGCTCTCCATTACCACCATGGAGAAGGTATCCTTTTGCCTCTTAACCACCTCATCCTGGATGTCAGCCAGGTTCCTGAAAATAAAGGGACACTGAGCAGTAGATAAAAATGAAATCAGTACTTACCTGGGGCTTCCTCTAGCCCACCGGCGTCCTCATGGCTCCTCTCCCGGTCCGTCCCGCTGGCAACTTTATTACTGGCGAAACCCGGGCCGAGTTTTGGCCCAACACTTCCTGAACGGTGGCGCTCCGCGTCATCATGCCAGCCACTATGTGCAATCACGGCAGCCAGTGTGACAGTCCTGAGCATGTGCAGTTCAGAGTTAGAAAAACGCGCATGTGCAGGACTGTCACGCTGGCTGGACGCGTAGCAGCTAGCGTGATGACGCGGAACATTACCGTTCAGAAAGTGTTGGGCTGGGCGTCACCGGTAATGAAGTCGCCAGCGGGACCGGGAGTGGAGCTAGGAGGACGCCAGGGGACCTCACGGCTGGAGGAAGCCCTCAGTAAGTACCAATTTCATTTTTATCTACTGCTCGGGGTCCCTTTAAAGCTGGATAAAACACAACTCCCAATTTTCCCACCCTGTGCTATCTCCCCCCCCTTTGGACATCTATGCCACTGTCAATGGTACAATCATCCACAGGACTGCAGAAGCCTGCTGCCTGGGTTTCACTCTGGGCTCTGCCCTCTCCTTCACCCCCCACATCCAAACCATTACTAGTGCCTGCAATTTCCATTTATACAACATCTCCAAGACCTGACCCTGGACACTGTCAACCTCCTCATCCATGCCCTCACCATCTCCCACCGGGACTACTGCAATACCCTCTACTGAGTTATCTAACTTTGATCTTTTTTTCCCCTCTCAGGTACCATTTAAATATTAATGCATAGCAAAAGCATTGACAAGCAAGGATATTAGTATATATTTGATGTAGTATTAAGATGGTAAACTACAATGTGATTTATGTAATATCATTTGGATAGTCCTGAGGCTTATCCATCGTACTGGATTCCACAGATCCAGAACTTGGATCCTCTAAGCGAATCTGACAAGGGCCGATATACTCCACACTCCCCTCAGAGTATCAGCACGGCCGCACTGCGTGAGTCCTGGTTACGGCTGCGCAGTAGCAGGGAACCACTCATGCATAGCCTTTCCCTCCGTGCATGGGTCGGCTTCATGCTGCCGCACAGCGGTGGTCAGGACTTGTGCGGGAATAGTACACGGCTGCACTCTTACACAGAGGGAAGCATGGCCGCAAAAAATAAAAGGGGCCTGGCAAGCAGCGGTGGGGTTGAGGAAGACATGGGAAGCGTCTTGATTGTCCAGATGCTTCCCTCTACCCAAGTATCTAATTTTTTTTTGTCAGCAGGTTTACTTTAAATGTAATTATACAAAAAAGGGAAAAAAAATAAATTAAAATAAAGCCTCACAAATTATCTTAGATAAAAATCTAAATCTACAAATTCTAGCTTCCCCTTATAGTGTAGCACAGGAGACATCTTAAATTAGGCAGGAATAAAGCAATGGTATTAATGGAAAATAAGGAATGGTCTCCTCACATGGCCATATGGAACTACTGATAACGACAACAAGCTGGTCTGCTCAATATGATATATGGTCAACCAATTACTGAATATGAAGGATTTCCTCTTGTATGAGACCAGTATGAGCTGAATTCACATCATAATGTGATATAAGGCAACTTATGGCACAATGGCATGAGCAGTAGTCACATGATAAATGAATGCAAAGGATCTACGGTCACGTGATCCTGTTGTGAACCGTGGTAACTAGAAGGCAAAGTAGAAGTGTGAGCATTACACAAGGCCACTGTGACCTCTTGTCATCTGAAAGCTAATATTAACAGAGGCATCTCATGAGGTCTCAATGAGAGGTGGTCAATTGATCACTGAATACAAGCCATGTGGAGCAACCCTGCATAAACAGAGGGAAAGAGCAGGTTAAAATAAGTGGGGCAGGTGGATGAAACTGGTGTAACCCATCTGTGGCCAGTTGTGACATAATAATAGAATAAATAGAAGGGGGGGGGGAACCTTACTTGAAGCCACTGTGTGCTTTGGTCACCTGATAATGGCCCACATTGTAATATTTGCTCACCTTAAACACAGTAGTTGATAGTTTCCTCTTCTCTAGAGTTGTGATAAATGGTGGGATGATGCGATTGTATTCCTCAGAGTCTTCAGATACATCGATCAACTCAACGTCTCTCTGTACATCTAGATTCATCATATCTGTTTGGACCTGGTCTTTGCGTTGGAGGGCCTCTACAATCTTGCAAAGATCTTGCCGGCATTTGCTGGGAGAGTCTAAAAATCCCTTTATTTCTAGTTGTCCTTCTTTCGTGGTAATTTTTACCTTGTGCTTTTTCTCCAGAGCCTCTAAGATCTCTGAAAGGTTTTGCACATCACCAATACCTTCTAAACTATCCACATCCTGCCTTGAGGTCACCGCTTTCCGCAAGGCTGCACATGCCACCACTAGATTAGTCTCATCTCCAGCAAGAACTCTCACCCGAGCGCAGTGCGAGGACAGCTCTGGTAGAACTTCACTGCTGGTAGAAGGCATTTCTGGAGATAAGACTGCTTTGCTAGAGCCATATCCCCATTGTTCTCGGAAAGACATTTCCAGAGCTCTTTGTAAAGACTCTTCCATCTCCTCAGCTTCCTGCTGTCTAAGTGACAGCTCTAATGCTTTCTGCAGATCCTCGTCCTCTGAGCTCTCAGTCTTGGTGACTTCCATCGACCTCTGTATGGCCAAGAGCATCTGGGCTTCTTCATCAAGTTCTCTGTCTTGATACTCCATGCGTGACATCTGGCATACTTTGTCCAGCTCTTCATCTTTTGGGTCCGTTTTTGCCTCCTTAGTGTCTTTACCAGCCTTTTCTGTGTATATATCCTCATCTGAATCTTCATCTGAATCATCCGAGTCTATAGTTATCAAGCTTGGCGGTTTTTCAGGGATGTCATTGTCTTGCTTTTCACTGTCCGCATTCTTCAAAAGAGAGGCGAATGCCTTTATATCCTCTGTGGGAGAGAGAAGTTAATGAAAAGGTTACCTAACGTGATAAACATGCCTATGGGCTCTAAACGATACCTTCTCTGCAGTTTGACAGTAGCTTAACCTCCCTGGCGGTATGATTATTTCCAGAATTTAGGGTCTAAAAGCAGTGAAATTTTTTCATGGGCTATTTGACCCTAAAAGCAGGAAAAAAAAAAAATCATACCACAGTGAGATCTGCAGATATCCAGCACAGACTAACCTCCCTGGGATCCAGCGCTGTACCTCTTCAGTAAGATTGCCATCTGTTGTCATGACAACAAATGGCGATCTCACCCCAGAGCCTCCGAGGACTGAAAGAAGAATGGCTGCCAGCGTCTGGATCCTGCGGGAGGCGAGTTAGAAACATTGCCAAGCTGCACTGTGTCTTCATACCTCCCGGCAGCTACTCAAAGCCAGGATCGGGATTGCCACTCCTGGTTGCTTTTTTCCACCACGAGCCTGACTCGGGGTTACCGCTAAAAAGGTTAAAGAGTACTTGAGGCAAGAACTGTCAGGGCCTGTCATGACAGGCTCTGTCTAAACTATGATTGATCAGGGTTGTTAGGGCCAAATACTCATCTTATCCCAACGTTTAAGAATCAAGGGTGACACTCCGCTTCCCTCTTTGGCAGTGCGGTGGTGGCCATGTTTCCAAAGACTGCCGAAGACCTTCGTAATCCTCCACCTGCGTGGCCCGCCCCAATCTTGGCAATCTTCAATTAGGCCACAGCTTCAGTGGGCCATTTAAAAATAATGACCAGGGGGCAAGGCGATCACCTTCCTGGAGGGATGACGCCAGGACAGTTAAGTATTTAGCTCTAACAACCCCCCTCCCCCATCATTTAGACAGAGCCTGCAATGACAGGCTCTGTCAATTTCACCTTAAAAACTCCTGAAAAAATGTTTGCTGTACAATTAACCACTTCGCATCCAGACCTGGTTTCCCACTTATGGACCAGAGCAGTTTTGACAGTTTAGCTATGTCCTTATTTAATCAGAAATAACTTTATCCCTACTTATGACACAGAAATGTGCTTCTGTTTAGAAATGCACTCGGCTCAAGCCAAGCGATGCCTATGGGGAGGGGAGGAAAGATGACATTGTGGTTTACAGCAGGTGGGGGAAGTAGGGAAACAAGGCACTCAGCTGTTACCTAAACTGAACCAAACAGCATCTCAATAGCACATTAAAAATGTATGCCAACAATGTGGCTCATTTTAAAAAAACGCTAAGAATTCTACCTTTTTATTTTTTTTATTTAACTGTTTTATTGCCCTACTTCCACGGCCTGCTGTCCGCAGAAAGAGCAGGCAGATAAGGACTACTGTAATTAGCAGTAGCAACGAGTAAACAAAAGCTGAAGGGGTGGGGAGATAGGACACTGTACTGCAAACAATTTAGAGAGATGCCACACTTTATTACATTCTCCCCTTCCCCTGGATAAATAAGGGCTGGCAGCTCCTACAGCTATTAGAAACCAGGACAAACTGGAAAAAAACAAAACTGCTTGGATCCATTTAAAGAGACTAACAAAAATGTCATCCTATTTTCTACCATCATACAAGTTTCTAAACCTATTCTAATGTGCTCTGGCTTACTGCAGCACTTTCTACTATCACTGTCTCTGTAATAAATCAATGTATCTTTCCCCTGTCGGCCTGTGTCTGGAAGGCTGCCAACTCTTCCGTGCTGATCTGTTATGCACACCCCTCTCCAGACCCCTCTATGCACACTCCAGTGCAGCGGTAGGGAACCTATGGCTCGGGAGCCAGATGTGGCTCCTTTGATGGCTACATCTGGCTCACATACAAATCAGTAGGGGTTGATTCACTAAGCTACTACTGTAGCGTACACTACTAACTTACTCGCACCCTGTCAGGTCCAGTGACTTTGTAGAATGAGATCCCCACACTTTGATTGGCCCAATAGGCTGCCTGTCACTTGACTCATCCTACAAAGTGAATCCACCACCAAGTCAGCTAGTTAATTGTACAAGCTGTTAAAGTGGATCCGAGGTGAACTTTTACACATTGCATAATTGTGTTCCTTTCCTATTGTTTATAGGGCATTCCTCAAGCCAAATACTTTTTTGTTTTTGTTTTAATACTCGAATTCCCTATAAACTAAAAAAGCCACGCCCACAGGTTTTCAGTCCCAGTCCCAGGTAGCAAGGACTTATAGGAGCTCAGTCTGGGCAGGAGGAGGGGGAGGTGTTACTAGCCATTGATTTCAGAGACAGAGGGGAGGAGGGAGGAGGAGAGGGGATTAGGCTGATGGCTCAAGATACAGATAAGTCTGGCTCTTTGTAATGTTTACAAACAACATGGCTGCTGTCATTGTATCACAGGAATAAATAATTATATTCTATTAAAACTGTTTGCAGCTAGATTTGCTGTGTAAACTATCTAAACTTTACATAAGATATATAGACAAGTTACTTGTTATAGTTAGTTTTTCATCTCGGATCCGCTTTAAGTCGGTATTTCTTCTGTCTGGCTCTTGGGGAAATTGCTGATGTTGCTGAAACCCAAGAGATGCTGAGGACGTGTCTGACACTTCCACTGCCCAGCGGATCAACTGTATACACATCACCATGGCAACAGGAATGTGAACCCTACTGTCCCAGTTAGTATGGCTCTCATGGAATTGCATTTTAAAATATGTGGCATTTATGGCTCTCTCAGACAAAAAGTTTCCTGACTCCTGCTCCAGTGTGTGTGTTATTTACATAAGCCAGCAGCGTCTCTGCTCTCTTATCAGTGACAGAGAGCTGGCTGACACATACTGAGGAATTACAGATACAGGCAGAGCTGTCTGCAGCCTGTCACTAGTATTCAGTGGATGAGAGCTGCAGAGGGACAGAAGGTAAAACACACAAGTGATCTCTTGAGATTCAAAAGGAAGGGTGTATACAGCCTGCTTGTGTATGGATGTATTTTCTATGTGTGGACATACTGTACATCAACCTACTTCCTGTTTTGGTGGCCATTTTGTTTGTTTATAAACTAACTTTTTAAAACAGTTTTTGACTATTTTTAATGCGGTGAGGAGCGGCGAAATTGTGACAGAGGGTAATAGGAGATGTCCCCTAACGCACTGGTATGTTTACTTTTGTGCGATTTTAACAATACAGATTCACTTTAAAGATACGGCATGTGGCCTCTGAGGAGTTCCACCTAGCATGATGTGATAAGACACAGAATAAAAGTGAAATGCGTATAATTCAATATCCATTATTTATTGACTTTATGTGTCTTTAATAGTAGCTCACCCAGTCTGGCTTTAAGCAATGGGTCCTCAGTCTCTGATGCCTCCTCTGTCACCATAGGCTGGTCAGGAGATGATTCAGTAGATGCTCCATCATTGACAAAACTCCAGGGATCCACGTACTGAAAGAAAAGCAGAAAAATGATACACAATTTTAAACGTGAAATCATGTGCATGCAGATTCCTGCCTTCCCCTCCAGGGGTCACCACTTTCTACCACGCTTGGCTGATAGGAATAAAAAGTGCAACTGTTGCTCAAAGTAACCAGATGGCCAGGAGCAAGCGGAAGGCTGCAGGACATCGCTGGAGGCTTGGTAAGTATTTAAAAGTCCTGGATAATGGGGACTTTGCTGTATGAAAGGGATACTGTAGGGGGGGGGGGGGGGGGAAATGAGCTGAACTTACCCAGGGCTTCTAATGGTCGCCCGCAGACATCCTGTGCTCGCGCAGCCACTCATCGATGCTCTGGCCCCGCCTCCGGTTCACTTCTGTAATTTCTGACTTTAAAGTCAGAAAACCACTGCGCCTGCGTTGCCGTGTCCTCGCTCCCGCTGATGTCACCAGGAGTGTACTGCTCAGACACAGACCATACTGGGCCTGCGCTGTGCGCTGTTGATGACATCAGCGGGATCGCGTTCTGCGTCATGCGGACGCGCTTTACGGCTCTTTACGACGGGGAATGCGGAAGAAGAGGACGCTTTGCCCGAGGAAGACTGGCAGTCGTCCGAAAACGAAACTTAGCCGCGGAGGGAGAACGGAGGGCACCGAAGGACCGGCGCGGGCACAGGACAGCTGCAGGAGGCTCGGGAAAGCCCCCAGGTAAGTGAATTTTTTTCCCCCACCAGTTAAGGTTCCCTTTAAGTCCACGGGGAAGCTCACTTCAATCACACCGATTGCTTAAACTATTTCATGGAAATTAGTATTTTTTTTTAATTTTTATCACCTGGAAGTTGATTGGAAAGTAAATCTAGTTGAACAAGGGGCTCTACCTTTCTAGGCTGTTTCAGTAAACTTACTACACATGCAGGATTACAGTTGCCCCAAATAGCCAATAGCCATCATTGCAGGTGAGAGGTTTAGCCGTGATCTTGGTACAGACACCTGGCTGGACCTGCATGTGGAAGACCAGTAGGAGCAGTCCTACCTTAAAGGAATACTGTAGGTGGGTCGGGGGGAAAAGGAGTTGAACTTACCTGGGGCTTCTAATGGTCCCCCGCAAACATCCTGTGCCCACGCAGCCACTCACCTATGCTCTGGCCCTGCCTCCGGTTCACTTTTGGAATTTGTGACTTTAAAGTCTGAAAACCATTGCACCTGCGTTGCAGTGTCCTTGCTCCCGCTGATGTCACCAGGAGAGTACTGCGCAGGTTGAGTCAGGGCTGTGGAGTCGGTCCAAAAATCCACCGACTCCGACTCCTCAGTTTAGGATTCCACCGACTCCGACTCCACGACTCCGACTCCTCTAATTTGCATATTACAATTTTGTTGATTAAAAGTATGTAACGTGAAATTCGTCTCTTAACTGCCAACGCTTAGGAATTTTACAAGACAACTGAAGTGAGAAGGATATGTAGACTACTATATTTATTCCCTTTAGACTAAAACTAGTCCTTGGTAAGAGTACTTGTAAAAGGTACAAACCGGAACAAAGAACATCTATCAGGCCTTAGGCAATGTAAGTGTGGGTACATGTAAGAATGATGTGCAGGTACTCTGCAGGGGAATGAGGAGATTGTAAACAGACAACACCTCTGTGTTCAATGTGCACAGCATTCTCAGTGGATTCCCTGCAGCTCTGTGGGGAGTGCATATGTATAGTACTACTGTGTAACAAAGTAAACCTGAGACAGATGAAATTAAAGTTTTATACATACCTGGGGCTTCCTCCAGCCGCCTTCAGGATAATCAGTCCCTCGTTGTCCTCCTCCACCACCTGTATCTTCTGCTATGAGTCCAGGTACTTGAGCCAGTCAGGCGTAGTGCGCATGCACACACTCCGCCGCCAGGAGCATACTACACCTGTGCAGCACTATTGCGCAGGTGTAGAATGTTCCTGGCTGTGGGAGCGGCATGCGGCCGGACAGTGCTGACTGGCTGAATTACCAGGACTCATAGCAGAAGATCCGGGTGGTGGAAGACAGTGAGGGACTGATTAGCCTGAAGGGGGCTGGAGGAAGCCCCAGGTATGTATAAAACTTTACTTTTCATCCGTCTCAGTTTCCCTTTAATTTGTAGTCACCAAACCAAATTTTAATAACATATCAAATTATTTTATTTCATCAGCAAAGGGAGTGCATACATTTGCATAAATCAGCATCAATGCAGAATTATTTCCATCTCGTTTACCATCTCTGTTAGTGACACAGCTACACATCAGGCTTTATACTTACAGTATAGATGTTAGTGTATATAAGAGATTCCTGTGTACACATCATATATACAGTCACAATCAGATATGTATATCTGACTTTAAAAATACAGGGACTGCTTTATTGAAGCAGCACAAGTAACTAATTTTGATTGGTTTATTTCATTTTTGTAGACTAAGCACAGCTATTACTGTATATATACTGTATATATACATTATTTTTAATGACTATTATCTGAGAAATAGAACATTTTATCATATTTTCTATTTTAATTACAGTTACAAATTCATTAGGAGTCGGAGTCGGTGCATTTTTTCCCGACTCCGACTCCAGGCACCCAAAATTGCCCGACTCCACGACTCCGACTCCACAGCTTAGGGTTGAGTATGGTCTGTGCCTGCACAGTGCGCTCCTGGTGACGTCAGCGGGAGCAAATACATGGCAACGCAGGCGCAATGGTTTTCAGACTTTAAAGTCTGAAATTCCAGAAGGGAGGCGGGGCCAGAGCATCAGTGAGTGGCTGCGCGGGCGCAGGACGTCTGTGGGGGACCATTAGAAGCTTCTGGTAAGTTCAACTCATTATCTCCCGACCCCCCTACAGTATTCCTTTAAGCTGCTGCAGGAAGTACAGTACAGGATGACCAAGGTTTTACCAACAACATGGTGGATTGCAAATCAATCACAAATGATCTTACAGACAATGAAAATCTACCACACATAATCAGCTTAAATGTTTGTTTCCACAGGCAACAAGCTGCATCTTCAAGGACCGCTACAGCATAAAAAGTAAGCAGTTAAAATCTAACAGATTCGAGGGGTTTTGGTCTAGTCCATCTCCTCATGGGGGGGTTCTCAGGGTTTTCAAAAGCATTTCCTCAACGGTAGGTGCTAAGTCTAAATGCCAAAATAGTAAGATACCAGCCAGCCTCCCTACTCACTTGCACGGTATTTTGGCACGTTCAGAGAGTGCTTTTGAAAACAAAACAAAAAAAACCCTGAGAATCCCCATAAAGAGAAGGACTAGTCCAAAACCATCAGTTCAGTCAGATTTTAAAGAGGAACTGTAACCAAGGACTGAACTTCATACCAAATCAGTAGCCGGTGCCCCTTTAGCCACGAGAAATCTTTTCCTTTTCTTGAATAGATCATCGGGGGGGGGGTGTCTATATGGCTGATATTGTGGTGAAACCCCGCCCAGTGTGATGTCAGGACCATTGTGCTGACATCACACTGTGGGAGCCTTGTTGCATTGAGGGAAATAACAGCTGTTTCCCACTGCCAAGCAACCAGAATCTCTCTTCGTTCATATGTACAGTGGCTTGCAAAAGTATTCGGCCCCCTTGAAGTTTTCCACATTTTGTCACATTGCTGCCACAAACATGAACCAATTTTATTGGAATTCCATGTGAAAGACCAATACAAAGTGGTGTACACATGAGAAGTGGAACGAAAATCATACATCATTCCAAACATTTTTTTACAAATCAATAACTGCAAAGTGGGGTGTGCGTAATTATTCGGCCCCCTGAGTCAATACTTTGTAGAACCACCTTTTGCTGCAATTACAGCTGCCAGTCTTTTAGGGTATGTCTCTACCAGCTTTGCACATCTAAAGACTGAAATCCTTGCCCATTCTTCTTTGCAAAACAGCTCCAGCGCAGTCAGATTAGATGGACAGCATTTGTGAACAGCAGTTTTCAGATCTTGCCACAGATTCTCGATTGGATTAGATCTGGACTTTGACTGAGCCATTCTAACACATAGATATGTTTTGTTTTAAACCATTCCATTGTTGCCCTGGCTTTATGTTTAGGGTCATTGTCCTGCTGGAAGGTGAACCTCCGCCCCAGTCTCAAGTCTTTTGCAGATTCCAAGACGTTTTCTTACAAGATTGCCCTGTATTTGGCGCCATCCATCTTCCCATCAACTCTGACCAGCTTCCCTGTCCCTGCTGAAGAGATGCACCCCCCGAGCACAATGCTGCCACCACCATATTTGACAGTGGGGATGGTGTGTTCAAAGTGATGTGCAGTGTTAGTTTTCCGCCACACATAGCGTTTTGCATTTTGGCCAAAAAGTTCCATTTTGATCTCATCTGACCAGAGCACCTTCTTCCACATGTTTGATGTGTCCCCCACATGGCTTGTGGCAAACTTGAAACGGGACCGCTTATGCTTTTCTGTTAACAATGGCTTTCTTCTTGCCACTCTTCCATAAAGGCCAACTTTGTGCAGTGCACGACTAATAGTTGTCCTATGTACAGATTCCCCCACCTGAGCTGTAGATCTCTGCAGCTCGTCCAGAGTCACCATTGGCCTCTTGACTGCATTTCTGATCAGCGCTCTCCTTGTTCAGCCTGTGAGTTTAGGTGGATGGCCTTGTCTTGGTAGGTTTACAGTTGTGCCATACTCCTTCCATTTCTGAATGATCGCTTGAACAGTGCTCCATGGGATGTTTAAGGCTTTGGAAATCTTTTTGTAGCCTAAGCCTACTTTAAATTTCTCAATAACTTTATCCCTGACCTGTCTGGTGTGTTCTTTGGACTTCACAGTGTTGTTGCTCCCAATATTCTCTTAGACAACCTCTGAGGCCATCACAGAGCAGCTGTATTTGTACTGACATTAGATTACACACAGGTGCACTCTATTTAGTCATTAGCACTCATCAGGCAATGTCTATAGGCAACTGACTGCACACAGACCAAAGGGGGCTGAATAATTACACACACACCACTTTGCAGTTATTGATTTGTAAAAAATGTTTGGAATCATGTATGATATTCGTTCCACTTCTCACGTGTACACCACTTTGTGTTGGTCTTTCATGTGGAATTCCAATAAAATTGATTCAGGTTTGTGGCAGTAATATGACAAAATGTGGAAAACTTCAAGGGGGCCGAATACTTTTGCAAATCACTGTATATCTATATAAAAAAAAAAAAAAAACACAACCTTTTAGCCTTTCACATTGTTAGGAGGTGCGGTTATAGATAATGGCAGTTGTTGCGGTTTGATTTTTTTCAGGTCTGTCAGCAGTAAAGATGATTATGTGCAGGCCGATTGTGGGTCAAAAAAATATGAACAAATCACACGGCAAATATCGATCATTTCTTGATCTCTCTTCTATTTTTTAACTTCTCACTTTGCAATGTATTTTTTTTTTTACCAATTTCGCAAAAAGTTCCTCTTTTTCGCTGTATTGGTACATTAAGCCACATACAAACTCACAATTTATACTTAATTTCACCATTTCAAACACGGTTCTCAACTAACGGTTGCGGTTGGTGTTCTGTTACTCCATTCAAGCGATTAGAAGAGCAGGAAAGAAACTAAATGTGTTATTTTGTTCTTTGCCTTTTTATAAATGGGCCTCTAAAAGAGTTTTGTTCATTTAACAACTCACCACACAATCCAGAACTTTCCACGAGATGCGGGAGGTGTCAATGATGCACTGGTTATATTCTTCAACATCGCGCAGTGTGCGTTGCCCTTCACTCTCCAAGAGAAAAGGTGCCACCCAGGGGTACTCCAGTGTGACGGTGCGAGATGCCAAAGTCGACACGATGTGTTGCAGAAGTTCCACAGCCGTCCTGCAGGAGAAGGCGTCTCCAGACACCTGGACGACACAGAGTGATGGGGATTATACAGCTACACACAGTTTAACCATTTCAGCTCGCGGGTATTTTTCACATTATGCATCAGAGCAATTTAAACCTCCCATTTATTCGCCAATGACTTTATCACTACTTATCACAATTAATTGATCTATATCTTGTTTTTTCCACCATCAATTAGGCTTTCTTTGGGTGGTACATTTTGCTAAAAATTATTTCTAAATGCATTTTCACAGGAATATTAAAGGGGAACTGAAGTAAGAGGTATACAGAGGCTGCCATATTTATTTCCTTTTAATCAATACCAGTTGCCTGGTAGCCCTGCTTGTCTATTTCTCTGCAGAAGTATCTGAATAACACCAGAAACAAGCATGCAGCTAGTCTTGTCAGATCTGACTTTAAAGTCTGAAACACCGGATCTGCTGCATGCTTGTTCAGGGGCTATGGCTAATAGTATTAGAGGCAGAGGATCAGCAGGGCTGCCAGGCAACTGGTATTGCTTAAAAAGAAATAAACATGGCAGCCTCCATACACCTCTCTCTTCAGTTCCCCTTTAAGAAAAAAAAAAGGAAAAAAAAATCATTATTTCTCAGTTTTCTGCCATTATAGCTTTAAAATAATACATGCTACCATAATTAAAACCTATGTATTTTATTTGCCCATTTGTCCCGGTTATTACACCATTTAAATTATTTTCTAAAAACAGGAAGTCCACCTGATAAAGATTGCACACGTGGTTCGCGTTCTCAAAAACTGCCTGTGTAAAGCAATATATGGTAAAACAATTAAACTAAGATCACGCACACAGTCTCAAAAATAAAGAGATACACTATCTCACAGTCTGTAGCCCAAAAAGATCCAAAAATCGTCAAGGCTGGGTTCACACTGTAATAGATCGACACTTGTTGTCTGTCGCTCTCTAGATTCAGACTCTCACGTCATATGCAATTAAAAAAAAAAAACAAATAGCATCACATAGCGTATAACTGCCAGGACCAATCTCCAAACACCTTATCTCTGTGTCTTACTCTGTCACCAGGAACCTCCACCAGTGCAGGGACGCTCCCCCCCCCCCCCCCCCACGTGCCCGCACTCACCCTAGAGACCTCCACAATATCCGGAGGCAGGAATGACAGTGTTGAGAGATAAAGATCCAGCAGGCAGATACTCAGATGCCACACTTCTGAACAAGTTACTGCAACTAAAAACGCTCATATAGTGTAAAACCAGCGTTTAATTCAAGATAAGAAAAAAGTATTGCACTCGCATGCGGTTAGTGGAAAAAAGGCATATAGTATACACAGGGCCGGCCCGCTCATGAGGCGGGGTGAAACTTTTGCCTCAGGCGGCAAATTTCTAGGGCGGCATCCGCCCGTCGGAGGGTGCGAGGAGCCGGCCGCCCAGCTGGAGGGGTAGCGGGCAGGACGGGGGTATTGGGCCTAGCGGCGGGGAGGGGGGTCGGACCCCCCCCCCCTCCCTCGCCTGGGTCCCCGTTCCTCCGCTCCCCTCCAGCCTTAAATCCATCAGAAGCGCAACTCTCGTAAGAGGCAGTGGGCGGGGAAGACTCACCTCTTCCTCGCTCGATCCAGCGTGCGCTCCACTGACGTCACTTCCTGCAACGCCGCCCACTGTATTGTAAATGGACGGCGCTGCAGGAAGGGACGTCAGTGGAGCGCACGCTGGATCGAGCGAGGAAGAGGTGAGTCTTCCCCGCCCACTGCCTCTTACGAGAGTTGCGCTTCTGATGGATTTAAGGCTGGAGGGGAGCGGAGGACGGGGGACCCAGGCGAGGGAGGGGGGGTTCCGACCCCCCTCCCCGCCGCTAGGCCCAATACCCCCGCCCTGCCCGCTACCCCTCCAGCTTGGCGGCGGCAGCAATAATTTTTTCAAAATTTGCCTCAGGCGGCAAAAAGTCTAGGGCCGGCCCTGAGTATACAGTGATGGTCCCCGGGACACTGACTCATCA
Source organism: Hyperolius riggenbachi (assembly GCF_040937935.1). Classification (NCBI taxonomy): domain Eukaryota; kingdom Metazoa; phylum Chordata; class Amphibia; order Anura; family Hyperoliidae; genus Hyperolius; species Hyperolius riggenbachi. Next base: position 395,836,583 of record NC_090650.1, on the reverse strand, counting down.
GGGGCCCCTGATGAGTCAGTGTCTGACGAAATGCATAGGGTGGAGCGACGACACATGTGACTGGCAAAGAAAGGAGAGCGGATTAGCGTGCGATCAAGCGTGGACCTGAGGCGGCATCAGTTTGATTGGTTACCCGGGGACCATCACTGTATACTATGTGCCTGTTTTCCACTAACCGCATGCGAGTGCAAAACTTATTTTTTTATCTTGAATTAAACGCTGGTTTTACACTATATGAGCGTTTTTAGTTGCACTAACTTGTTCAGAAGTGTGGCATCTGAGTATCTGCCTGCTGGATCTTTATCCCCCCTCCCCCCCCTTCCCCCCCCCCAACGCTGTCATTCCTGCCACCGTATATTTTGGAGGTCTCTAGGGTCAGTGTGGGCACGTGGGGGGGGGGGAGCGTCCCTGCATTGGTGGAGGTTCCTGGTGACAGAGTAAGACACAGAGGAAAGGTGTTTGGAGATTGGTCCTGGCAGTTATACACTATGTGATGCTATTTGTTTGTTTTTTTATTGCATATGACGTGAGAGTCTGGATCTAGAGAGCGATGTGTCGATCTATTACAGTGTGAACCCAGCCTTGATGATTGTTGGATCTTCTTGGGCTACAGACTGTGAGATAGTGTATCTCTTTATTCTTGAGACTGTGTGCGCGATCTTAGTTTGATTGTTTTACCATTTAAATTATGTCTCTATCACAATGTATGGTGCCAACATTTTATTTGGAAATAAAGGATTTTTTTTTTCAGCTTTTACAAGTTTTAATATTTTTTCATAATATACCCTCTTCACATGCATATTAAAAAAGTTCAGACTTCAGAAAAGTTCCATTTTTTTTTTTAATTGTAATTTTTTTTTCTTCATTAAAAATTTGATTTGGGCAATTTTTGGTGGAGGAGGTAAACAGTTAATATTAAATGTAATAATGTTTACTTCATTAAAAGGGAGCATAAGGAGGATAGGAAACTTTTTTTTTTTTTATCTGAAAGACGGCGACTTCTGATAAGAAGCTGTCGATCTTTCTACCGGGGACTTAGATCAATTAATGAATGGGAACTATGTTAACTATGGCTAACGGGGGGCAACACGTGCGCGCGCGGGAACACGCAGCAGCGCAACAGCAGCAGCTTGGACGTGACAATCACGTCCGGGCAGCTTAAATGGTTAATAATGAAGACCATTCATACAATACTGAACTAGAGTACTAAAGGATAAGGAGTCGCTTTACCCAGAATCCTTAAGTTCACATATGTACGGATCTTACTTAAAGAGACACTGAAGTCTCTCTTATTTTTAGTTTACCTTATTTTCGTATGCAGCCAGCTTCAGCAATAAATTCGTATCGGATTTGCCACATTCCCACGGCAGAACAAGGTATTTATGCCCAAGAAATAGCCCAGGAAAGTTGCACAACTTTACAAGTCGCAGATTTTGCTGCCTGGGAGAGGCAGTGCTGTGCGCAGTAGCTCCGCTTATTCTCCAGTCAATCTCCACCTCTTCCCGCCCTTCTCATTAAAGGAAAACTGAGAGGGGCAGGGAGAGGCAGAGATTGACTGGAGAGGAGGCAGAATTACTGCGCACAGCTCTGCCTCTTCGAGGAAGAAAAAATATGCAAGCCAGGAAAGTCGTGGAACTTTCCCTGGGATATTTCTTGGGCATAAATACCTCGTTCTGCCGCGGGAATGCTGTGAATCCGCTTGGAATTTAATGCTGAAGCTGGCTGCCTACGAAAATAAGTTAGGGGGGGAAAAAAAAAAAAAGACACTTCAGGGCCTGTAGTGACATATAGTAGAATGCAGTAAATTATTTGGGATATCCACTTCTGTGGTCATTTTCCTGGTTTCAGCATCAGAAACACTTCCTAAATATTGTACCTTGCTGTATATTGGTATGTAACCCTGCCCTTAATCAGATAAATGGAATTGATCCATTTTTCAGATGAATCCCATAGATCTGATTGGTTAGTGGAAATTTGGCTGTTAATTGGCACAACCGATAATTTCCAGTCGATTACTGCTGTGATCAGAAACAATCAGCCGCAGAATTGTTAATGGTCAGCATTAGTCACATGCTTAGAGGTCTGCTCAATCTACTATACTGAGTTCCACAGAGCAATGCCCGAGAGCAAGTTTAGGAGAACTCACTTCATGTACGTTCTCCCAGTTTCTGCAAGAGTTTCCTCCGAGGAGTTTGGTTTCCTCACACATCCCAATACATACAGCTAAGTTAATTGGCTTCCCCCTAAATTGGCCCTAGACTATGATGAACATGCATGTGACTATGGTAGGGATTAGATTGTGAGCCCCTCTGAGGATACCGTGTAAAGCACTATATAAATAGTAACGATTCATCCATTGGAAAAGTGGAGCTCACCTTGAATCCAGACACATCCTTCTCATCTAACGGAAGGATGGTAACATCGGTCATTCCAGCCAGAAGCTCATGATGATACCTCTGCAGAAAGAGAAGCTCAGCTGCTTCCATCAAAACCTCTCTTTCCTGTACATTGAATGAAGGTTCTCCAGCCGATGTACTCTTCACATCTACCCGAGGTGCTGAGGATCCTGACGGAAGAGCCTCATCTGGAGAACCTTCCTTGTACATATCCTGAGTTGTATCAGGAGAGTGCAATGCTCTTCGGTCATTCAGTTCAGAAAGTCCATTTACAGCAGAAGCCAGGTTGTCGGAAAGAATCTGAGGTGTCGTCTGTTGTACATCTGTATACAATTCGTCCATCTGGACTTCCATCAGTCCACCTATGTGTCCTCCTGTCTTCTCCACTACATCACCCACCTCCATTCCACAACTGTTATCATCATTTGCATGAAACATAAGCTTGCCAACTTCTGGAACTTCCAGAACTTTTTCACAACTCTGCTCCGGGCTCCCAGTGGCCTCTTCCGATTCTTCTACTTTCATTTCTTTATCATCAGGGGCATCATTATTTGGAAATCCTAAAATACCCGGATAGAATGGGGAGACAGACAGCTGGCAGCATTGTAGAGAGTGCGACCTACTCAGGACACGCTCTGTCACTGAAATACAACAAAAGGAAAGTAAGGTGTTTCGCTCATTAAACAGTGTATGCATCACCCTAACAATCATCAATGATAATACGATGGATGGAACTCTGGTTTTACATTCTGGACTCTCTCTTGTCACAAAAATGAAGGAATGTATTGCACAAATGACACAAGTGGTTTTCATTTAAATAAATTGTAACATCCGCTCCTCTTGTCCTCTTACTCCTCTAGCTCAGTCACCTACTCTCACTCCCACATCCATGACTTCTCACGAGCATCACCTCTCTTTTGGAACTCACTCCCACAACCTGTTAGTCATGTTCAGAGCCTGGATTCCTTCAAACATACTATGAAAACAAACCTATTCAGACAAGCCCATCATTTGATGTAAGTAACTTCAGAGCAGGGATGCTCATCACGGATTAATCACGAGTAACCACGGTGGTTACTTGTGATTCAAATTAGCTTTAATTGCTGCAGCTGAGCGGTAGATGCGGCGGGGGTTAATTACCCATAACGCCGCTCTCCGCCCAGCGTTTCAAGGACGTGCAAGCATCCTAATGGACTCGTTGCAAGCCCCGCTATGGAGCAGTACCTCCTTTCAGCTTGAAGGAGGAAGTGCTCCATAGCGAGGCTTGAAACAGCGTCCAATAGACGCTTGCAAGCTTGTTGAAACGCGGGGCGGAGAGCAGCATTATGGGTAATTAACCCCGCCACATCTACCCGCTCAGCTGCAGCAATTAAAGCTAATTTGAATCACAAGTAACCACCGTGGTTACTCGTGATTAATCCGTGATGAGCATCTCTACTTTGGAGGCCAACTGCCTCATCCGCTCACCCCTGTGTCTCCGTCCTTAAGTTCTCCAATCCTCTAGATTGTAAGCTCGCAAGGGCAGGGACCTCCTCCTAGCGTTTCTTATTTTGCTGTAATTTTTCATATGAACACGTACCCAAATTGGTAACGTCTCAAACCACACATCAAGTACATATGTATTTGTATTGCTAGCTGTCCGGATTGTACAGAGTTTTGAACATCTGTATCTATGCCCCCCCCCCCCCCATTTTGATTTTTACTATGTACAGTGCTATGGAAGATTCTGGCACTATATAAATAAAAATAAAACTAATAACTCATAGAAATGTACAGTCGTAAGAAAAAGTATGTGAACCCTTTGGAATTATATAGATTTCTGCAAAAATTGGTCATAAAATTTGATCTGATCTTCATCTAAGTCACAACACTAGACAATCACAGTCTGCTTAAGCTAATACCACCCAAATAATTAAATGTTTCCATGTTTTTATTGAACACACCATGTAAACATTCACAAAAGTATGTGAACCCCCAGACTAATTACATCTCCAAGAGCTAATTGGAAATGAAGATCAGATCACATTTTATGACCAATTTGTGCAGAAATCCATGTAATTCCAAAGGATACACATACTTTTTCTTGTTACTGTATCTTATGAAAAGTGGCTTTGGTTTGAGAGTGCAATTCTATACCATTTTGATTGTTTCAGTCGTGCTCAGGGTTTGGAGTCAGTACAAAAATCATCCAAATCCAACTCCACAGTTTATGAAACCCCCAACTCTGACTCCAGGTACCCAAAATGGCTCAGACTCCTCGACTCCGACTACTTTCTCTAATTCTTACCAGGGCTGTGGATTTGGTACAAAAATCATTTGACTCCGACGCCTTAGTTTATGAAACTACCGACTCCAACTCCAGGTACCCAAAATGCCTGCGACTCAGACTCCACAGCCTTGGTCGTGCTGGATTCTAATTTACTGTTGTGTTTATCGTGCTGCTTGGATTCCCTCACTGAAATTATCTGAGCCCGACTCTGGAAGACTTTTCCCTATACCCAAAAATCTCCTCCAGTACCCCCTCCTACAGTCTTTGATCATAAAGTATGATGCATTACTTTATGGGGAGACTAGAGCACCAAAGCGGTGGTCCTGTGGTCTATTCACAGCTGCTGATAACCACTAGACTCTTCGATCTGGGTAAACTGAATACAGAACACAGAGCAGTGATTTCTTCAGCAACTATGTGTGGAATAAAGACTTTTCATTATGCGCTGTGCAAGAGTTCGGTTCCACTTTAAAGTCAATTATCTCATCTGGGGGCTGATTCACAACACTTTTCTGTTCAATTATCACACCTTACATATTAACTCATGATTTATCTCTCCTTATTGGTTTATCATATGAATAGTCTCTCCTTACTTGTTTATTTCATGCGTTCTCTCTCCGTACAGTTAATGTGAAAAATAAGTAAGCTTTGTCACTCAACCCCACGGTCCTTTCTACAGTCAAAGATGGAGGAATAACTTTACTCTCTATCAGATCTGTGTGCTGATGTCATGTGACTTTTTTTTTTTTTCCTTTTCTTTTTTGTGCTGCTCTCAGATGGTTTGCGCCTGCAGCGGCAGGGCCATCCATAGCCCAATTCCAAGATATATAGAATGTGCATTAAAGGCAACCAGGTGAGAGATATCTCTCGTTTTCCTTTTCAACAATGCAAATTGCCTGGCTGTCCTGCTGAACAACTGCCTACAATACATTTGGCCATAGACCCCGAACAAGTATGCAGATCAGATTTCCCCGACTCAAGTCTGACTGGATTAGCTGCATGCTTGTTTCAGGTGTGTGATTCAGACACTACTGATGCCAGAATGGTCAAAAGGACTGCCAGGAAACTGGTATGGTTTTAAAGGAAATACATATGGCAGCCTCCATAGGTCTCTCACTTTGGGTTCTTTTTAACTTTGCATGCACACCTGAATTATTTTCATCTCACTGAAATTACATTCCCTACATATTACTAATTGTTATGGCCATGTCTAGGAGAACTCATGGAGAAGCATGTGATCAGTTTGGTCAGCTGATAGATATGCAAGTCTCTGATTTGCTAGTCATGTGATAAAGTAGGATGTGATCACAGCAAATCAGAGCTTTGCAAATCTATCAGATAATCAAATAATCACAGGCTTCTTCATGAGTTCTCCTAGGCATGTCCATCACTAATTTACTAATCCGTTATCAAGTCAGTCTCACGCTAAGTACACACGTTGGATTAACCACTTGAGGACCGCCGTGTTAAGCCCCCCTAGTGACCAGGCCATTTTTTACTTATTGGGCAACTGCAGCTTTAAGGCCTAGCTGCAGGGCCGCACAACTCAGCTCTCTGTGGGTGGGGTTTCATCGCTCCACAGTTGTGTTTTGTTTATTTAATAAATATTTTTTTAATAAAAGTTTTGATTACATTTTACCTTTTTTTTAAAAATTTATTTTATATCCCTCCCCCTGCCAGCCAATCAGTGTGATCAGCTGTCATTGGCTACAGCCTATGACAGCCGATCACTTTTGTGCCTGCAGATAGCAGCGCTATACAATGTTTATAGCCGACGGTATCGCTGTCTAACAGTCTACAAGCGTCGATCGCCGCTAGGAGACTGAAGGCAGACCGGAGCCCCGCCTTCCAAGCGGAGATGCATGCGCAATCTCCTGCTAGCCCCATACCCAGCCATTCACACCAATTGCCGTGGAGTGGTCCTGGGGCTTCTGCCGCGTTCATGCCAATTGGTGTAGAGCAGTCAGCAAGTAGTTAGACACAGCAGAAGACCTGTACAGGAAGCCCCCTTGATGGCGCTTAAAAATCCAGCATGTGGGTTCTTTAGCGATGTATTGTCCTCCTCCTCACCCCGCCTGCTTGGAGCTTTGCAAATCGCCACGTGTTGCTCCTCCTCCTCCCCTCTAGGCTACTGACGCATCTGTACAGGAGTCGGCTTCAGACTTCTAGGGGATCATGTCTCAATCCCTACGGAAGACAGTAATCGTACGTGTGTACGAGGGTTCAGCAGTCTGCCCCAGATAGCAGATAGCTAGAGTGTGAAGAGCAAGCATCCCACCCCTCCTATCCGCCTTGTAACTGGTCACACCACAGAGTAAGAAGCCATGCAAGGGCTGCTTCACTGACTGCCACATTTGTCCTTACTCATCCATAGCGCATGCAACTGACAAGGAGGCTGATCGCTGCTGCAGAGGCGAGTAAGAGAACAGCACTGCAGAACAAGGCTGATATTGGCAAAGAATGCTTATTTTTAGCAAGTTACTGTCACACACCATCTGTACAGTGACTCCTACCAATTGTCAATAGAAAAATATTCACATTAATCTCATTTTCAGCAGATACAAGACTTGGGGGAAGGGGCTTGGAAAGACTCTAGACATCAGTACCAGGAGAACCACATCAGTCTATTCTACCCTAGTGTGCTCTTGACAGAGAGTCCTGGGATGTGGAAAAATAAAGTATCTCCCAATTCAGTATTTTCATATCTTTTCACGTTGCTTATAATTAGTGATGATCACCGGATGAAATTCAAATGGGTTTTCCAGGTAATTAAAGCACCTGTGCAGGTGTGCGAGGGGGGGGGGGGGGGTGTTAAACTTACCCAGCAGGCATCTTCTTTAATCCGCCCCACGGCGCCTCCCAGGATGCGTTCCAAGCGCATCATGTGACTACAAACACTTCCTCCTTCAACCTGGTAGGAGGAGGTGTTTGTAATCACGTGACCGCGGCTTGGAACGCATCGTGGGAGGCGCCATGGGACGGAATTCATCCGGTGATCATCACTACTTATAATCTGCTTTGATAGGTGACAAAAAAAAAACAAAAAAAAAAAAAACACAACAGTCCTGTCAGTGCAGGATCACCTACACGGCAACCTAGGCAGGTGCCTAGGGCCTAGTAGATGTCACAGGGCCGAGCTACCACCTTCTTTGATTCCTCTCCCGCCCCAACTTACCACATTCATTCTTGCCTTGTGCCCAAACTCATGTTAATCATTCCCTGGTCATGTTGGCCTCAATTAAGACTATGTGGCCTGGCTTTAATTTAAAGTACCCCTAAACAGAGGGATATGAAAGCTGCCATATTTATTTCCTTTGAAATAATACCAGCTGCCTGCCTGGCTGTCCTGCTGATCCTCTGCCTCTTATACTTAAAGCGGATCCGAGATGAAAAACTAACTATAACAAGTAACTTGTATAATATGTCTTATCTAAAGTTTAGATAGTTTACACAGCAAATCTAGCTGCGAACAGCTTCAACAGTTAATGATTATTTATTCCTGTGATACAATGAGGGCAGCCATGTTCTGTCACATTACACACAGGCAAGCTGATAGCATCTCCAGCCCTCAGCCTGTGACAAATTCAGTCCCCTCTCCTCCTCCCCTCTGCCTCTGAAATCTCTGGCTAGTAACCTCCACCTCCTCCTGCCCAGACTGAGCTCCCATGAGCCCTTGCTACAGTGCCAAGGCACTCTGAAAAAGCTGTTGGCAAGGCTTGTTTAGTTTATAGGGTATTAAAACAAAACAAAAAAAAGTATTTGGCTTGAGGCATGCCCTATAAACTATATGAAAGGAACACAATTATGCAATGAGTAAAAGTTTATCTCGGATCCACTTTAACCCATAGACCCTGAACAAGCATGCTGATCAGCTGCTCTGACTGAAGTCTGACTAGATTAGCCACCAGCTTGTTTCAGGTGTCCGATTCAGACACTAATGCTGCCAACGTGATCAGTAGGACTTCCAGGCAACTGGTATTGTTTAAGGAATTAAAAATGGCTGTTTCCACACACCTCTAAGTTTAGGTGTCCTTTAAGGAGCACATTCCCCCCAAAAAAACAGTAAAATGTGTGTGTGAACCCACTTTTGAACCAGAAAAAGCGACAGAAGCGCCTGACCTGGGGTACAGAGAAGCAGCACTGGACTGTTGCTCAGTGGTCCAAAGTACTTTTTTTTCGGATGAAAACAACATTTACATGTCATTCGAAAATCAAGGTGCCAGAGTCTGGTGGAAGATTGGGGAGAGGGAAATGCCAAAATGCCTGAAGTCCAGTGTCAAGTACCCACAGTCAGTGATGGTCTGGGGTGCCATGTCAGCTGCTGGTGTTGGTCCACTGTGTTTTATCAAGGGCAGGGTCAATGCAGCTAGCTATCAGGAGATTTTGGAGCACTTCATGCTTCCATCTGCTGAAAAGCTTTATGGAGATGAAGATTTCATTTTTCAGCACGACCTGTCACCTGCTCACAGTGCCAAAACCACTGGTAAATGGTTTACTGACCATGGTATTACTGTGCTCAATTGGCCTGCCAACTCTCCTGACCTGAACCCCATAGAAAATCTGTGGGATATTGTGAAGAGAAAGTTGAGAGACGCAAGACCCAACACTCTGGATGAGCTTAAGGCCACTATCGAAGCATCCTGGGCCTCCATAACACCTGAGCAGTGCCACAGGCTGATTGCCTCCATGCCACGCCGCATGACCAAGTATTGAGTTTATAACTGAACATAATTATTTGAAGGTTGACTTTTTTTTGTTTTAAAAACACTTTTCTTTTATTGGTCGGATGAAATATGCTAATTTTTTGAGATCGGAATTTTGGGTTATCATGAGCTGTATGCCAAAATCATCAATATGAAAACAATAAAAGGCTTGAACTACTTCAGTTGTAGTGTAATGAATCTAAAATATATGAAAGTCTGTTTATCAGTACATTACAGAAAATAATGAACTTTATCACAATATGCTAATTTTTTGAGAAGGACCTGTATATGGTACAAAATAGGTCAGCTGACAACATCGCTAGATGTTGTCAGGGCTGTGGAGTCAGTACAAAAATCATCTGACTCAGACTCCTCATTTTATGAAACCACCGACTCCGACTCCAGGTACCCAATATTGCTCCGACTCCTCGACTCCGCTTCCATAGTCTAATTTTTACAAAGGCTATGGATTGGGTTCAAAAATCATTCGAATCCGACTCCTCAGTTTACTGAAACCACCGACTCCAGGTACCCAAAATTGCTCAGACTCCTCGACTCCGATTCCACAGCGACCTTAGGAGATTGAATTACCATGTATAAATACATCAAAGGGCAGATGTGCTTTTTGCCCCTGGGCTTGTATAAAAGGACAAGGGGACACGATCTGCACATGGAGGAAAAGTGGTTTTGCCATCTATTTGTGGAAGGGGCTGGTTTTAGTAAGAGAAGTTAAAATGTGGAATATACCGGTATTACCACTGGAAGTAGTTATGGCAAATTCTATAGTTGCATTTCAAGGGCTCTTGGATGCTTTCCATGCATTTAAAGAGAGCCCGAGGTGGGCTATTAAAAAAAAAAAAAAAGAAAAAAAAAGTAGGCTACCTGATCCATGGGGCTGAGCGGATCAGGTACCCGCAAAAACCGCCACTCCGGCCCACTTTCACTTGCGTGACCTCTGGATCACAACACTGCACTGAGACTGTGTCTCTCTCACAGCGTGTAGGGAGGCGGGGGATCGGCAGGAGGCGAGGCCAGGGAGAGAGATGCTCAATGGCAGCTCAGGAAACCCTGTAGGAACGCCCCTGGCAGGCATTTTAAACAGGGAATTCCTCTCCCCTCTGTTTACCTTTGAGTTAGCGACAAATCTTGTAGCTAAACTCGGGGGGCTATAGCGCAGCGGTGGGGGGGGGGGGGGGGGGTAGAGAGTGGCGTTTGGGGGACACAGAGACAGGTCAGTAGGCAGAGAACATGGCTCTGTGTCCCATCTGCCCCCCGAAGATCCACCTCAGGTTCTCTTTAACCACCCTGGCGTTCTGATTAAATCGCCAGGGTGGCTGCGGGAGGGTTTTTTTTAAATAAAAAAAAAACTATTTCATGCAGCCAACTGAAAGTTGGCTGCATGAAAGCCCACTAGAGGGCGCTCCGGAGGCGATCTTCCGATCGCCTCCGGCGCCCAGAATAAACAAGGAAGGCCGCAATGAGCGGCCTTCCTTGTTTTGCTTATATCGTCGCCATAGCGACGAGCGGAGTGACGTCATCGACGTCAGCCGACGTCCTGACGTCAGCCGCCTCCGATCCAGCCCTTAGCGCTGGCCGGAACTTTTTGTTCCGGCTACGCTGGGCTCAGGCGGCTGGGGGGACCCTCTTTCGCCGCTGCTCGCGGCGAATCGCCGCAGAGCGGCGGCGATCAGGCAGCACACGCGGCTGGCAAAGTGCCGGCTGCGTGTGCTGCTTTTTATTTCATTAAAATCGGCCCAGCAGGGCCTGAGCGGCAGCCGCTGGCGGTGTTGGACGAGCTGAGCTCGTCCAGACCGCTCAGCTGGTTAAGGGAGTCCACGACTTTCATATTAATTAGGTAATTTCCAGCAGAGTTGATCCAGGGATTTTATCTGACTGCCATCTGGAGTCGGGAAGGAATTTTTCTTCTTTTTAGGGCTACTTGGTCCAAGCCTTGTAAGGGTTTTTCACCATACCCTGGGTCAACTGGTATATGTGAGGAAGCAGGCTAGTATTGTACCCTGTTTTCTGGTTGAATTCTATGGACGTATGTCTTTTTTTAAACCTAACTAATTATGTAAATGTGGGCTCAGTTCACTAAACATCACATTTGGTAATGCAGAAAACAGCTGATTTTACCAAACATCTTGTTAAATTTCAATTCCCTGAGGCTGTTACCACATGGAAAAGAAAAATTACGACTTATGAGGTAAACTACTAGCTTGTGCATCAAATACCTCAATAAAAGGTCAATTCAAGGATTACAGGATTAATGAAACAAGTGAGAGGTTCAGTCTTTTACCTCCAGCGGTCAGTAACTAATAATCAGCCATTCTGTAAAATGTACAGGCAAAGAAGACAGCCAAAAGGAGGAGGAGCCACCCTGTTTAACTACTCGCCCCATTGGTACCGATGTACTGCTGGGTGGGACATTAGAAAGCAAAGAAAGCATGATATGCAGAAGCAGGACACATTTATAGACATTTCCCTGTAATCCTATAGATGTGCACATGTAAAGCCTAATACAGAGAATTAGAGGGACTAAAGGGACACCAGGGATGCCCTTTACTCTTGTATGCTGTCACAAGCAGCAACTTGCAAATAAAAAAAAAAAAAAAAGGTCGGTAAAATACTGCATTCAATATTTTAGATTTTTTTTTTTTACAGAACAGCCCTTAGAGCAGTATTTCTCAAACCTTGTCCTCACAATTTCCCAACAGTGTGGCAGGGAACACACTACATGCGTTTTTGCGCGTTTTGCCGCGAACGGCAAAACGCGCACGATTTTAGAGGCTATTGAAATTAATAGCCTAGCTCAGGAAACGCTGCGCCGCATGCGTTTGTGCGCGTTTACGTTCGCGTTTTTTTCCGCGTTTTCTAAACGCACAGTTTTCTGCTTTTTCCCGCACGTTGCATGGCAGTACATGCCATGCAAACGCATAAACGTGGAAACGCACGCGGAAAAACGCACGCGTTAGACGCGACCGCAAAACCCGACGGAAACCTGGGAAACGCAGGGGAAAACGGCCCTGCAAGTGTGTTCCCTGCCTGTATGTTTTGCAGGCAACCTCGCCTATCCACAGGTGGGGTAATTAGTGTCTCAGCTAGGTGGATTCCATGTAGCTTGAGACACTAATTACCCCACCTGTGCATAGGTGAGGTTACCTGCAAAGCATGCACTGTTGTGGAGTCATGAGGACAGGTTTGAGAAACACTGGGTTAGTGAATTGAAGCCTGTGTCGAGGTTTCGTCCTTGGAACCGATTCTTGCTCTAGCCAGCACCACTCTTGCAAGCATGCAAGCAGACATTTCAGCTTCATACTTTTGGGGGCATACTTGCAGTTCTAAACCGTTTTCTTCAATGGAACATACAGTATATATCATCCATCTATTACTGTAACAAGGGCACAACAAACTGACACTCAAACCATTTGTTACAAAATGACTAAAGGTATAGGCCAGTCTTTCTCAATCAGGATTGGGAAAAGTATAGTATAGTATTGCATCCATGAATGGATTAGGGGTCTGTTATTAATGGTTGTATTTATTGCAATCCTATGGCTAGGTTTAGAAGCTGCACCATTGTAGTACTGTTTTTTGTGTACTCACCATACTATTCTACTTCTGCGCTAACTTGGCTTTTGTCTTTCTGGACATATACCCTGATACAGGGCCGGAATTACAGCTCAGGAGCCTATAGGCACATAAGCTCTGGCACTCTAAGCACAGCCCCACAACACAGGCCACACCTCCTCAAGCCATGCCCTCTGGCCAGACTGATGTGCCCCATTAACAGCCCCCCCCCCCCCCCCCCCAGCCAGATGTGCCCCCTTCCCTCCAACCAGTACGAATAGCCTCCCCTCCCCTCTACAGTGGCGTTGAGTCTCTTCATAAACGCCCTGCTCGCACTCTGCAGAGGGATGAAGGGAGAGAAGGGGAGCACTTGGGGTGGCCAGTGAGCCGCCTTTCACACATGGGCTGCCTGTAGGCACTAGCCTACAGTGCCTATTGGTGAACCTGGCCCTGCCCCGATATATTGTATTGTTGGTTAGTTTCAAGCTCATTTATTGTTTGTTCATTTGTATCTGATAATTTTGCAATAAACGTTTAACAAAAAAAGAACAAGCACTAACAAAAAAAAAAAACAATAGGTGACAGCATCTGCCCATTTTTATATGTTATGACAATTTATCGACTAGCTGAGTAATCAAGTTTATATTATTACCAATAGTTCAAAGCGCTGCTGAAAATTTTACTATTGTTTTTAAACTACCAAATAGAGGGTCTGGGGAGACCCTCATCCCAATGCGGCAGCTGACTGAATAACTGGCGCAACATTGTACAATTTTTTAACTCATGCACGCCTACAGGACTTCTCAAGAGCCGCCCCCACCCTTAGGAAAGCCCTCTCACTCCCACCTCAGACTTGCCCCTACCTTCAACCAAGCCCTGAAAACACACTTCATTAAAATGGTCTACTCCCCATCTACCACACTAACTCTCTTGGCCGAGCACCTTTCCTGTAGCCCTGTAGTCTTATGTGTTGTTCTCCGTCCCCTTTAGATTGTATACCTTTGGCAGGTCTACCCCCCTCCCAACCCCCCTAGTGTGTCCTTCTTGATTTTGCAACCCAACTAATGACACTCTTCCCATGGACTAGCTCCGACTTGAACTGCTGGGTCTCTGTTAAAGGGAACCTAAACGGAGAGGGATATGGATGTTTCCTTCTAAACAATACCAGTTGCCTGGCAGTCCTGCTGATCTATTTAGCTCCAGTAGTGGCTGAATCACAGACCTGAAACAAGCATGCAGCTAATCCAGTCTGACTTCAGTCAGAGCACCTGATCTGCATGCTTGTTCAGGGGCTCTAGCTAAAAGTATTAGAGACACAGGATCGGCAGGAGAGTCAGGCAACTGGTATTATTTTAAAAGGAAAAATCTATATCCTGCTCAGTTTAGGTTCCCTTTAAATCACATAATCAGTATCTAATACCTTGTTTGGATTTATAACTTTGTGCTATGCTCTATACCGGTGTGCTACCTCTCTGTCTGTCACCCCTTGTCTACATTGTATGTATCCCTATATATTGTCCAGCGCTGAGTAATATAATGGTGCTTTATAAATACAATAAAGAATAATAATAACAACCACCTTTTGGGTTTATGTTGGGGGTTGGGAAATACTGTGAAGTCTGTACATTGGTTTGAAGCACTCACCATTACAGTCAGTGAAAGACACCACAGCAGCAGATCCATTCTTCAGCATCGTCACAGAGCTCACTTCTCCCCCACCACTGCGTTTGTTCTCAAAATACATCTCCAGTAATTCTGACGTTAACGTTCTGCTGAAATTCTCCACGAGAACGTCTCCGCAGACATGGACTCGCTCAGCAGTGATTGGTCTCGATTTTAATTTTTTCTGCTCAACATTAGTTATCAAAGACCGAAGTTCTGAAGAGAGAGACACAAGATGGGAAACCAGTCAGCAAAGGCAAAATGTACCTTTCAGAGCTGTGAATCTGCAGCTGCTACTCACCGTCCTCTGTCAGCCCTTCCGGGAAAGTGACCAGGACAGTGGTCCTGTCAGCTGAATAGAAGATGCTGAATGTCTCCTGTCCGCTGACATTCTCTATATACATTTCCAGAACGGACTGTTCTGTGCTTGGATCCAAACCACAAAGCGCCACTTTCTTTAGGTCCCATGGAGGAGGTCGCCTCACCTGGACTTTCACATTCAGCACACAGTGCTCTGGCCTAGACAAAACTCTCTCTGCATCTGGAAGACAAACAACATCATCGTACCGCCAACTCACTTGCTTCCTGGCTGCTACATGGCTGACTTACAGACACACTGACTGACGTTACTGAGCCTGTTTATGGGGAGGGAAGGATCTTGGTCCTATAGAGCCTTCCTGTTCCTCCTACGGTCCCCACGTTCCAGCGATGGATCCCCATTAGCAGTCTCCAACCATAGTTATCGAATTGCCATAAAATCGGATCATTTTATTGTATCGTGTATGGCCACCTTAAAGCACTACTGTAAGGGGGGGGGGAAATCGGGGGAAAATGAGTTAAAAAAAAACTTACCCGGGGCTTCTAATGGTCCCCCGCAGACATCCTGTGCCCGTGCAGCCACTCACCAATGCTCTGGCTCCGCCTCCAGTTCACTTCTGGGATTTCAGACTTTAAAGTCTGAAAACCACTGCGCCTGCGTTGTCGTGTCCTCGCTACCGCTGACGTCACCAGGAGCGTACGGCGCAGGCACAGACCATACTGAGACTGCACAGTACCCTCCTGGTGACATCAGCAGGAGCAAGGACACAGCAAGGCAGGCACAGTGGTTTTCAGACTTTAAAGTCTGAAATTCCAGAAGTGAACCGGAGGTGGGGCCGGAGCATCGGTGAGTGGCTGCGTGGGTGCAGGATGCCTGCGGGGGACCATTAGAAGCCCCAGGTAAGTTCAACTCATTTTGCCCTGACCCCTCTACAGTATTCCTTTAAGTGTCCCAGAGCTAAAAATGCATGAGCTTTTGACCTTTTTCTACCTCTGACCTGCTCTAAGACATTGTATTCTGCCAGGAAGACTTTTATTGCTGTAATCTGCTCATCAATTGGGTTTACTATGTTCCTGACAAGGTACCAAGACAGAAGCCGTCACTTGCATGTCTGAAAATTAACTCTTTCAGGTAGCAAAAAAAAAAAAAAAAAAAAGAAGAAAAAAAAAAGAAAAAATGGCCTAATGTTTTGCACTGTACATACAGATGTTTATCTCATGTCACATGTTGCCTCAGGTACCCTTTCAGGTAACCCAATCATATTTTTAGAATGTGATTTTTGACTGCTGTGGCTTTGATCGACACAAGAAGTGAAGGTTTGGCAAGATTTGGCATACACACCTTTGACGGACGTTGCCCGTTGAGGATCAGGACCTGATCCCCTTGTGTGACTTAGCTAGGCCAGGCTGCACTCACGCATGTCAGCTGTGTAGCTAACAACATGTTGTGTTGCTATGCTGGGAGGGCCCGGATGGGCGACAAACACTGCGTGCGTGACATCACTCCCACAGCGGACAGAGGAGTGGCACCGCTGGGGGTAAGTAGAACCACAGAGGAAATCACCCACGGATTGGGGGCTGCCATACACACGCCCTGACTTAAGTCTGCTGAGTCAGTTGTTATCAGCTGCCTCAGGCGTGTGGATGGGCCTCAAGCTATCAGATGGAGCACTTAGGGTACCCATACATCTAGCGATGTATGGGCAGATTCGACCAAGAGACAAATCTCTCTCTAATCGAATCTGATTAGAGAGAGATCTGTCAGCTACCCATACACCGCAGGCCAATTTCTGATCAAGTTCAGGCTGAAATCGCTCTGGAATCGGCCTTTGTTCACCGCATCCGATGCACTGACGCTGCCCCCTACTGTAAAATGTCCCCCGATGCCCAGTGTAAAGTATACATTACCTGTCCGCGCCCTGCGCTTGTGCCCCACTGGCTTCTGGGATTCCTCCTGCTACACGCGTGCCTCACATGGTCTCCCAGTAAGGGCACGAGTGTGTGACATCATACGCACACCCTTACTAGAAGGCCACGTGGGGCGTGCATGTATGGAGAGGGAAATGCACCCGGAGCAGCGGAGGGACAAGCGCAGGCCGCGGACAGGTAATGTATACTTTACACTGGGCACCGGGAGGACATTCTACGTTAGGGGACACCGTCGGGGGTTCCCGCCACGCACCCAATCGAGCATGTAGGCCCAACATCTTGCAGCATGCGTGATCGAGAATGTGACCAATTTTCATCTCGAAATTAGTCGCATTGTCAGTTGGGCATGCACTTGGCAACACCGATTTTCATTCAATTTGATTATAATAACCGAATCAGATGGTTGGTCGGCCGCCAAGTCACCTGAAGTAAGGCCTCCTTTAGACCTGTCTTATAACATAAAACACATAGGTGGATCAGAGGGCTGGGGGCTTTTCTATGGTGGGAAACTGTATACCACACTTACCACAAGGATCTGAGAACGTAATCAGCGCCACCGATCCCTTTCTGATGCACGACTCGACAGGTCCTCCGCCCGAGCGGCGCTTATTCTCAAAGTATAGCGGAAGATAGTCATCTGGAATGTTTTCAGCGATTCCGAGCACCTCCACTTGTGTACTGTAATGACAAATCATTTCAATGCCCACCATATCACTATTATAATGTATCTCGTCATCCCTCAACTTGCTGTACCGTAATATAATCAACACTTAGGAATATAAATAACCCTCATGCATAATTTACAGTGTACCCTGAGCTGTAAAATATAAAGTTACTCTGTAACCTCAGATTCCTATAGACAAAGTGAGCTGTGGTGACTGTATATGGCAGTAGAAAGTGAAGTTACTGCAGTTAGGCTCTGTTCCCACTTGAGCATAAAATAGACATTTTTGTCCCTTTACCGCATCGCAAAACTGACAGAGAACAGATCCTATTTTAAAAATAAGAGCCGTTCACCCTTGTCAGTCTGAAACAGATCCATTGCGGTCAGGGCTGTTGAGTGGGTACAAAATCATCCAACTCCGACTCCTCCGTTTATGAAACCTCCAACTCCAGCTACCCAAAATTGCTCCGACTCCTTAGCCTAAGGGTACGTCTCCACTTGTGCGTTGCATTTTTGACGCGAAAGTCGCGTCAACGAATCCGCATGCGGATTCGTTCGAGTTTCCATGCGGATTTTCACGCAGAATCGCTTGCGGTTTACGCTATACGATATTAACCATGTCAATGCTGGCAAGCATTGACATGGGTCTTCATGCGGAATCGCACGCGGAAACGCCGGGAAAACCGCAAGACTAACAAGCTTGCGGTTTTGTATTACATTACATTAGCGGCGATTCGCATGCAGGTGTGCGGCATGCGAATTCTGACGGCTCTGCACAGCAAACCGCACAGAATTCCTGACAAGTGGAAACAGCCCCATCCACTTGTATTGGTTATGCGAATTTGCATGCGGACAACGCATGCGAATTCGCGTTAGTGGAAACGGGCCCCGATTCTTACCAGGGCTGTGGCGATGGTCCAAAAAACTTCTGACTACAACTCCTCAGTTTATTGAAACCACCGACTCCAGGTACCCAAAATGTTGACACTAATTACCCCACCTGTGCATAGGTGAGGTTGCCTGCAAAACATGCTCTGCCTCCATTTGCATCAATCCATGCGTATTTCCGCCTCTCCCTGCCCCTCTCAGTGAAAGAAGACTGAGAGGGGCGGGGAGAGGCGGCGATCCGCGCTGATGGACGCGTGTAGAGGCAGCGCTGCAGTCGAAAGCTCTGCCTCTCACGGAAGCACTCCACGCAATGTGCCCCGGGGAGTTTGGGGGGGATTTAGTTAGAGTTCAGTCACAGCGATGCTGCGTTTTAGTTAGGGCTAACATGTTAAAGAGATTTTTAATATAAAAACATGATTTTTATGAGACTTCAGAGTCTCTTTAATATTAAACTCGCATTCCTACATGCAATCTACGCTCTAGGAGAAATATTCTACTGTCTTCCTCTCTGGTCACCTCTTCTCACTTTCCGCTTACAAGACTTCTCTTGATCCTCTCATCTCCTCTGGAAACCCCTTCCTCAACACATCTGCAATTCACCCACACTTTAGGCGCAGTCTGTAAACTCACCTCTCCAAGCAAGCATACTCTCCTACCTAGGACACTTTGGTCACTGACCACCACTTCTACCATCTCATACACAGCTTCCCTGGTACTTATCCGTTAGCCGGGCGCATCTGGCAGGTGGCGCTAATTACTATTCCCCCTCCAGGCCGACATGGATAGTAGGGAAAGATGTAACTGGAGTTTTGTCGCCACCTAGAGGATGCGCCCGGCTAACGGATAAGTACCGCTTCCCTTTTCCTACTGTCCTATCCGTTAAAGGATTAGTAAAGCTAAATAAAAAATAAATCAGTTTACCTTACCTTTGGCTTCTTACAGCCCCCCTGGTGTCATACTGTGCCCGAGCCGTCCTTCCACAATTCTCCAGGGTGCAGCGGCAACCCCCTGAATGCAGGCTGGTCACCGAAAGTCAGAGGCCGCGTGCACCCTGATCACGCTCCCCTTGATGGAAATGCTCTGCACATGCGCAGTAGTGATTTTCATGTAGTACGCATGCGCAGAACTCTGCAAGCAGTGGGGACGTGGCGAGGAGGCGCATGGCCGATGAGCTTTGCAGGGGTTGCTGCTGCCGAACTGACGGCGCAGGCACAGGACAACTCCAGGGGGCTACAAAAAAGCCCCAGGTAAGTTAAACTCCTTTTATTTTTATTTGGCTTTAGATTTCCTTTAGACTGTATGGCTTTTGGGCCAGGACACTCTTCCCCTTTTGTCTCACAATGCTGTGTAATGTGTGTGCACATCATCCTCCCCTATGTAAAAATATGTGATTTCTTTCTTCATTGCATCAGTGGTAATCCACCATTGTCTTGTATTGTTCACTGTTGTATTGTTTATTTTGTATGGTTATACCCTGTATGTTGTTGTACAGCCACTGAAGATAATGGCGCTATATAAATCAATAATAATAAAAAACTCAACCGAAGACCACCTTGAGCGAGAATCTAATGTGTGTATAGTGGCCCCGACACATTCGCGAGAGATCCAGCGCATCAGATCATCATCTTAACGCAGCCCAATGTTCTTTCCACCTGAGCCTCCCATTGTGTGTCACACATCGACCGCCGCCTCTAGTGACAGAACGCTTTGTGACATGTCTGTACAGCCTCGGCTAGAAACTGTCACCCCAGTGATTGTGTCCCAATCCCTGCCGGGCAACGGTAGTCTGTAGTGTGTATAAGGTTTTAGCTGTCACTGGAAACAATCACTCGATTTATTTACCAGGCCACCAGCAGCATTAACCACACCCACTTTCATATTCCTTATAGGAATCATCAGGCAATTAAAAAAAAAAAATAATAATAAAAAAAACAACTTTACTCACCTGGGGCTTTCTCCAGCCCCTTGCAGCCGACTGTCCCACGCCGACCGATCCGCTCTCCGCTGCCGTCCCTGTCTCTGCGCACGGTATTCAGGCCAACCTCGAGGTCTTCCTTACTGCACCTGCGTGAACCGCCGCTGTCAATCAAGCCCACATTGTAAGCGGCTTATTGCACAGGAGCAGTAGTTCTGCGCCTGTGCAGTAAGCCACAAAGTGGGCTTGATTGACAGTGGCGGTTCGCACAGGCGCAGTAAGGACAATCTCGTGGTCGGCTTCCGCACCGAGCACAGAGACCAGGACGGCGGCGCGGAGCGGTCAGCTGCAAGAGGCTGGAGAAAGCCCCAGGTGAGTAAAGTATTTTTTTTGGGAGGGGGGTTGCCTGATAACACCTTTAATGATTACTACTATTAAAAGTAATTATAGAAGTGATTATTATTATTATTCTACAGGACCAATAGAGAGCTAATACTGTGGTTGAGGGAGGGCCCCTCTGGCCCAAGGGCCCCGATGCGGTTACAAACTCTGCACCCCCTATTGCTACGCCCATGCCTGGAGCTATATATTATTAGCAGTTGTAGATTCAGTTGAGTCACATGATGGCCAGCTAGCACGCTTCCTATTCAGGAAATGCAGCATTCCTCCTCTCTGCCATGCTGATCCGGGGGCAGCACACACTCCCCAGTCACAGGGGGGTCACTGGAGAGCAGTGAGGGGTACAGCACAGCACTGTCCCCCTCTGTGCCATGCTGTGACACTGCATATACACCTATCAGATCTGCCCACACATACTCACAGGCTGTCTGTAGCCGACATTATGGAAGAGCCAAGGAAGCCCGGAGACAGGAACACCCGAAAAGGGGCGGCCGCCAAGCAGGGACCACCAGGAAGTACGAGAGACAAAAAAAGAAGCGAAAGTAGAAGTGTAAGGGGCGGAGCTAGGAAGAGGCCTACTGAGCGCTGATAGAGCGAGAGGAGGGGCAGAGTGTAAGAAGGGCGGGACAGAGTATGAGGGGGCGGGGAGAGAAAAATAACCGTGCGTAGAGCTGCTGAGTGCCGAAGGGGTGGGTGGGTGGACGAAGAGTGTGAAGAGGGCGGGACTGAATGAGAGGAGCGGGTAGACGAGCAAAACTGGGCAGAGGTGGAGCTCTGACAGAGCGACAGGAGGGCGGGACAGAATTGAAGAAGGCGGGATCTACAGCGGCAGGGGGAGGCGTTTTTACGCATCATCACCACCTCCTTAAAGTGTCCGTGCTGTCATTATTAATTAAAGCGGACCTCAACTCAGAACTGTCTGTTTGCTCTAAGAAACAGCATAATATTTAGTGCTAGCATTTTGCACGGTTGATTTGAGGCCTCTTGCACACTACATGTGATTCCAATTTGCGATTTTTAGTCGGTACTGCATGCTGCATTTTTCTTCTTATTTTGATAGCATCCAGGGAAAAGCAGAATCGCAAATCAGAAACGTGCATGCTAATGGCGGTCGCTCCTAAATCACCCAAAAATGCTGCACGGAACGCGTTTGAGATTGCTGCTAATCGCGAAACGCCCGCAATCGGCGGCAATCGCGGCAGTAAGATCACTGCCATATAGTTACTATTGCACTAGCGCTTTAAAAAGCCATTTACCGCTAATCGCCCTAGTGTGAATGGGCCCTCAAGTTTCACTTTAACTTCTAGGCGACCGCTCCACGCCAACGGGCGTGACCGCGGCGGTAACCCCTCGACTGCCTAACGCCAATTGGCGTCAAGTCCTAGGGCTGCAGTCTGCAGGAGATCAGACCCCACCAGCCACCAACTGTGAGCTCCGTTGGTGGGGAGAAAAGGGGGGGAGGGGGAATCACTACTGTGCTGTATTGTGCGGCCCTGCAGCTTGGCCTTAAAGCTGCAGTGGCCAATTATGAAAAAAATAGCCTGGTCTTTAGGGGGGTTTACCACTGTCCTCAAGTGGTTAAAGATAAACATATCTTTGTTACAGCTGCTACAAATCCTTCAATAATGCTGCAGTATATCTACTTCCTGCTTTCATGGAAGCAGACAGGGTTAACATCCTGTGTTTACAAAGAAGCTGCTCTGCCAAAGCAGCCATCAGACACGATCAAATTACAGTTATGTAATAATTAGTCATAGATGTGGGGCAATTACTTAGACAGGCTAAGCTTTCAAAATACATACAGGGTGGATTTCTCTCTGTTTTCTTCTGTCCTGAGCAAGAGATCAGGTCCACTTTAACCACTTCGGGACCAGCACCCTCTGCCCCCTTAAGGACCAGAGGGTGCTGGTACAGTAAACCGCCGCTTCCCGACGATTCCCCGCTAAAATCTGCCGCTCCCGCCGGTCACGACGCTCTGTCCCCGCCGCAGGCTGCTCTCTCTGCCGTCTCTATGACGGCAGAGCGCTGTGCGCCAGTCAGGAGCCGCTTTCATTGGCTCCTGTCACTCAATGTAAGTCAATGGGAATGGCTTACAGGAATGACAGGGCCAGGAGCCAATAAAAACGGCTCCTGCCCGGCTCACAGTGCTCTGCCGTCATAGAGACGACAGGGCAGCACATTGCGGCGGGGGCAGAGCGGGCGGCGGGGACGGGCGGGGGCAGGCGGTGAATGGGACGTAGAGTTTACGTCCGGTCAGAACCGCAGCGCCCCCTGCCCGACGTAGAATCGTACCGCGTCGGTCCGCAGGTAGTTAAAGGAAACCTGAGATGGAGTAAAGTAAAGTATTTATATTTACCTGGGGCCAACTTTGGGTCATGGGTTCCCTTACCGTCTTCTCGGCCTGCTCAGATCGCCGCTGGATGTCCTGGTTCATTAGCTCAGTTGAGGTCTTTTGCACATGCCGCCCAACAAAGCACGACTAAGCTAATGCGGATAACAGACAATCTAAGTGGCTCAAAGGGGACTGGAGGAAGCCCCAGGTAAGTATAAATGCTTTACTTTAATCCATCTCAGGTACACTTTAACTACGGTGGCCATACGTCCCGCTTTACCCGGGGTCCGCTGTCCCAGGCTGCATGAGGTCCCGGGAAACGTCCCGCTTTTAGCCGCTGGACGTCCCTGTCTCGGGACTCTGGCCACCGTATCTGCATGAACTGGCTGCGGCGTTTATAGACGCCGTGCCAGTTCATTGCCTGCAGCCCCGCTCCAGCCTGCACCCTCTTCCGTTCCGGCAGGCGAGCAGGGCTACGGGAAGATGGCTGCCGAAGCCCTGTACTGGAGACTATTTGTGTCTCCAGTACAGGGCTTCGGGCGCCATCTTGCCGTAGCCCTGCTCTGCCTGTCAGGGCAGGAGACTGCAGTGCAGGAGCAAGATGGTCCCGGGAGCAGCGTGCCAGACGCTGGAGACTTCAGTCAGGTGAGTAAATGCTTTTTTTTAGAGGTAAAATGTTGCTCACATTGTGTTTATTTTGTGCTGAAATGTTGCTCACATTGGGCTTGATTCACAAAGCGGTGATAACTCAGTTATCACGCCTAAAAGACTTTAGGCGTGATAACCTTTGCACCACTGAGTTATCACCGATTTGTGCTGCTCTTCGCGCGAAGGGCTTTATAGGTCTTAATGGGAGCTTCGCGCGAAGCGCCGGGTGCTGCGCGCTTGCTCGCGGAGAACTTTGCGCGCGGAAAATTCGCGCGAGTTTCTTCTTATCACGCCTAAACTGAGTTTAGGCGTGATAAAGGGCTTTTCACAGGCGTGCAAACACTTTGCACCGCTTTGTGAATCAAGCCCATTGTGTTTATTTTGTGCTGAAATGTTGCTCACATTGTGTTTATTTTGTGCTGACATGTTGCCCATTGCGTTTATTTTGTGCTGAAATGTTGCTCACATTGCGTTTATTTTGTGCTGAAATGTTGCTCACATTGCGTTTATTTTGTGCTGACATGTTGCATACATTGGCTATCATTCATAAAGGAGCTGTCGGTAAGGGGAATCAATGCGGGAAAACACCGCTGCCGGTATTTTAGACTTCTGGGTGGGCATTCATGAAAATGTATCCATGTGCGGTAGCAGTGCAGAGATTCCCCGAACTAGGCTGGCGGTAGGCAGGCGGTAGGCTTGCGGAGACACGGAAGCTGCCGAGTTGATACATTTCTCCGTGTTCCGCTCTGCTGCAGCTCCCTGGGAGGTCTGTGTGTCTCCATTCACTTACATTGGTATCTCCACATCAGAGGGAGCGGTACTTCCCGACCTCACACCGCTTACGGTGATCTTTATGAATTAACATTTTCCTACATTTGTTTTCCGATAATCACCGCACAAGGCGGTGATTTATCACTCTGCTCGGTAGTGTCATTTTTTTATGCGGAAAGAGCCTTTATGAATGCATACTTTGCTGAGTGTTCGGTAAAGTCAGCTGTTTTAAGCATTTCCGCATGCGGAAATGCTTTATGAATGATAGCCATTGCGTTTATTTTGTGCTGACATGTTGCACACATTGGGCTTGATTCACAAAGCGGTGCTAACCTACTTAGCACGTCTAAAGTGTTAAGGCGCGCTAACCAGGGTGCTAAGTAGGTTAGCACTGGTTTTCTCAATTGAGAAATCCGGTGCTAACCTACTTAGCACCCTGGTTAGCGCGCCTTAAGACTTTAGACGTGCTAAGTAGGTTAGCACCGCTTTGTGAATCAAGCCCATTGTGTTTATTTTGTGCTGAAATGTTGCTCACATTGCGTTTATTTTGTGATGA
This sequence comes from Hyperolius riggenbachi, assembly GCF_040937935.1. NCBI lineage: Eukaryota > Metazoa > Chordata > Amphibia > Anura > Hyperoliidae > Hyperolius > Hyperolius riggenbachi. The sequence continues at coordinate 395,811,563 of NC_090650.1, read as the reverse complement.
AATGTTGCTCACATTGCGTTTATTTTGTGCTGACATGTTGCCCACATTGCTTTTACTTTGTGCTGAAATGTTCCCCCATTGCGTTTATTTTGTGCTGACATGTTGCACACATTGCGTTTATTTTGTGCTGAAATGTTGCTCACATTGCAATTATTTTGTGCTGAAATGTTGCTCACATTGCGTTTATTTTGTGCTGACATGTTACACACATTGCGTTTATTTTGTGCTGACATGTTGCCTATTGTGTTTATTTTCTGCTGACATGTTGCCCATTGCGTTTATTTTGTGCTTACATGTTGCCCATTGCGTTTATTTTGTGCTGAAATGTTGCTCACATTGCGTTTATTTTGTGCTGACATGTTGCCTATTGCATTTATTTTGTGCTGACATTTTGCCCACATTGCGTTTATTTTCTGGTGTCTGGGGTAACTGTTGCTGCATTTATTATTTAATGGTCATATTTGGCTATGTTTGCTGCTTTGGGGTTACGGTATATTATTAAATAGCATCACACAGTTTCTGCACACCCATGATGCAAATCCTCGTTTGACCACATCATGGCATAAACACTTCTTTCGTATGCCTCGCTGTTACATCATTATGCTAGCTCCGCCCATAGAATGTCATGACCACGCCCATTTTTCGGCGCGCAACCCCCCACTTCTGGCGCATTTTTTTTCTTTATGTTTCTTTTAAAAACCAGAGCAATTTTCACATTTCACACTCCTCCCTTTCATTCATCAATAACTTTATTGCCACTTAGAACACCAAAATAATCTATACATTATTGTTTTTTTTCACCACAAATTAAGCTTTCTTTGGGTGGTACTTTTTGCTAAGAATTATTTTATTTTTTAGCTGCATTTTAAAGAAAACCTGTAACTAAAAAAAGTACTCACCTCGGGTGGGGGAAGTCTCTGGATCCTATCGAGGCTTCCCCCGTCCTCCTGTGTCCCACGGCGATCTCACTGTGCCCTCCGAACAGCGGGGATGTAAATATTTACCTTCCCGGCTCCAACGCAGGCGCAGTATCGGCTCTCCGCTCGGAGATAGGCTGAAATAGCCGATTGCTGTCGGTCTGCTCTAATGCGCAGGCGCAAGTCTCCTGCACCTGCGTAGTAGAGCGGACGCGACAGAGATCGGCAATTTCAGCCTACCTCTTGTAACGATCGGTGTAACACAGAGAGGGTCTGATTAATTTACCGGGGAACTGCAGTATCACCCAGAATACAGAATATACCCGATTATTGATGATCTGCAGTATCACCGATAATCAGATATATCTACTAACCTCTGGACACCTGAGATAGCAAGTGAGTGTTAAGTGCAACAGTAACATTTTAAGTATAGCACAGTAGTAGTTTCTTCCGTAGGCCTAGACTCTCCCGGGGGAGGAGCTAGGCTGAGAGTAGGAAGGACAGGGTGTGAGTGACACCAGAGAGAGGGTGTCACTAACGGGTCTAGGAACTGCCTCTAACAGTAAGGCCAGTTCTCGAGGTCGGGCAATCCAGGTCGTTAACACACAGACAGATACGGTACAGATTCAGGAGACAGATACGGAATCCAATAAACAGGCAGGGTTTGGCCACGGCGTATGAGAATAGCGGGGTACAGAATCAAGAGGCAAATACAGAGTCCAGGAACGAGCAGAGTTTGGCAACAGGATATCAGAGATAGCATGGTACAGAATCAGAGTACAGGAGAATAGTCAGGCAGGCAGAAGGTCATAACAAATAATACAGTTCAATATTCCTAACGCTAAGGTGTGAGGTCCGTGATCGTCAACACCTTTGGAAACTATGCTAGAACACAGATACAGACAAGGCCTGAGTGCTACCACGTAGTGATCGCAACGCCAGACACCAGAGGAATGACCAGCACCCAGTATATATACACCAGTGCTCTCCAGCACCTCCCTTAAGTGCTGGACCAATGAACGTTGCTGCAATTGTCAGCTGACCGGCCTGGTCAGCTGACCCTCCTCTGACTGCCATAAAGGCCCTGCCTCACTGCGCGCGCACGCGTCCTCCTAAACCAGTGTGGACTATCAGTCCCAGCCACACCAGTCATGTGTTGTAATGTTGTTGCTGTATGGGATGCGCAGCCCGCCTTACTGAGAGAAGCAGGCCTATGCGTACAAACCGCTGTGTCAGACGCGGCGGTTTCTCCGCGTTCTGCTATGCCAGTCGCGGAAACAGCCACCTCATCCTGCGTCTATGCGGCGGCTTTTCTGCGTTTCTTCACAGTACCCAACCCCCCCGAGGAGTGGACTCCGGACAGCTCCTTCCAGGCTTCTCAGGATGTAAAGCGTGGAATTCACTTTTTAGTTTGTCGGCATGCATGCGACATTCAGGTACCCATGATCTCTCCTCAATACCATACCCTTTCCAATAAACCAGATATTGTACTGAGTTCTAAACTATGCGTGAGTCTAAAATCTTCTCTACCTGATACTCAGGTTGGTCATCTATCATCACAGGAGGAGGAGGAGTGGGACCCACATGGACAGCTGGCTTAAAGAGAACCCGAGGTGTGTTTAAAGAATGTTATCTGCATACAGAGGCTGGATCTGCCTATACAGCCCAGCCTCTGTTGCTATCCCAAACCCCCCTAAGGTCCCCCTGCACTCTGCAATCCCTCATAAATCACAGCCGTGCTGTGAGGCTGTGTTTACATCTGTAGTGTCAGTCTCAGCTGCTCCCCCGCCTCCTGCATAGCTCCGGTCCCTGCCCCCGTCCCTTCCCTCCAATCAGCAGGGAGAGAAGGGATGCAGGCGGGGACTGGAGTTCTGCAGGAGGCGGGGAGAGCAGCAGACTGACACTATAGAGATAAACACAGCCAGCTCTGACAAGCTGTTTGTCAGCAGCAAGGCTGTGATTTATGAGGGATTGCAGAGTGCAGGGGACCTTAGGGGGGTTTGGGATAGCAACAGAGGCTGGGCTGTATAGGCAAATCCAGCCTCTGTATGCAGATAATGTTCTTCAAACCCACCTGGGGTTCTCTCTGGCTAAAGCAAAGACACGTGAAAGGATCTTACGCCACGCATACTGGCAGGAAGATCAATGGCATAAGTAACATTGTTGATCTTTCTAGTTACTGGAAATGGACCCACAAACTTGGGCCCCAACTTGGCTGAAGGCTGTTTAAGTGACGTGTGGATACCCAGACTAAGTCTCCTGGTTGAAATTTCCACTCTAAGGAACGTTTTTTGTCAGCTTGATCTTTCTGACTTTGAAACGCCTTCCCCAAATTATTTTCCACGATCCCCCACACGTCCTTAAATGACTTTTGCCAGACCTCCAGAGCTGGAAACGGAGTGGAAGCGATTGGCAATGAAGAAAATTTGGGCAGCTTCCCAGTAACTATCTGAAATGGACAGAATCTCGTGGAAGAACTTTTCAAATTATTGTGCGCAAATTCTGCAAAGGGCAGAAACCTGACCCAATCGTTTTGCGCCTCTGCAACGTAACACCTCAAAAATTGTTCTAACGATTGGTTGACCCTCTCAGTCTGACCATTGGTCTGTGGGTGGTAGCCAGACGAAAATGACAGTTCTATGCCCATTTGGTGACAGAATGCCCTCCAAAATCTCGAAACAAATTGGACTCCCCAATCTGACACAATGTTTTCTGGAATGCCATGCAAACGGAAAACATGGATGATGAATAAATCGGCCAACTCCTGGGCCGAGGGGAGTCCTTTTAAGGGCACAAAATGGGCCATTTTACTAAAGCGGTCGACTACCACCCAAATGACCGACATGCCCTCAGACCTGGGAAGTTCACCCACAAAATCCATGGACAGGTGGGTCCACGGCTCACTCGGGGTGGGTAAGGGCTGCAACGTTCCCACAGGTGCCAGCCGGGAGGGCTTACTTTTTGCACACACTGCACACTCTCTAACATACTCCTTGCAATCCGTTGTCAGAGAAGGCCACCAAGCGCACCTGGCAACCAGATCCTGTGTTCTGGAGGCCCCAGGGTGTCCCGCATTTTTGTGTGAATGGAATATTTCTAAAATCTGAAGACGGAATGGCAGTGCTACAAACATAACCCCTTCAGGCTTCCCCTCCGGGGCGTCCTGCTGAAAGGGCCCTAAGGTCTCCGTCCAGTCTTTCCATGTCTCAGTTGTTGCTAGTATCAGTTTCTGTGGAACAATGGTCTCTGGGGTAGAGGGCTGGGCTGTCTCTGGCTCAAAACATCTGGACAGGGCATCTGCCTTAATGTTCTTGCTACCTGGAGTGTACGTAATTATAAATCTAAACCTCGAGAAAAACAAAGACCATCGAGCCTGACGGGGGCTTAATCTTTTAGCTCCCTCGATGTACTCCAAATTTTTGTGATCAGTGAAAACTGTGATCGTATGTTCTGCTCCTTCCAACCAATGACGCCATTCCTCAAAGGCTAACTTAATGGCCAGGAGCTCCCTGTTTCCTGTGTCGTAGTTTCTCTCTGCCGGAGAGAACCTACGAGAAAAATAGGCGCATGGATGTAATCTACCCTGCAACCCTGATCGCTGCGACAACACAGCCCCCACCCCGACCTCCGAGGCGTCCACCTGAACAATAAAGGGGTAGGAAGTGTCGACGTGTCTTAGGATGGGTGCAGAGCAAAACAAGTCTTTTAACGTGGAGAACGCTTGCAAAGCTTCTGGAGACCAGTGGGAAGTATCTGCCCCTTTTTTAGTGAGACTAGTGAGGGGTGCAATGACAGTAGAATACCCCTTTATGAACCTTCTATAGTAATTGGCAAAGCCCAAAAATCTCTGAAGAGATTTCAACCCCACAGGTTGAGGCCAATCTAGCACAGCAGAGACCTTGGCAGGGTCCATCGATAGGCCCGAGGTGGAAATTATGTACCCCAAAAAGGTGACAGATGTTACCTCGAAGATGCATTTCTCCAATTTACCGTAAAGCATGTTCTGCCTCAGTTTGTCCATGTAATGATCTGCTCAGCTGCCTGTGCAGGCAGGCAGCCTTTTGTCCACTGTTCAGGTCTGCATTCTGCAGGTCTCTGGAAGAGAGACCTTTTGTCAGTATTGCAGCTTGCTGCTGAGGAATTTGCATATGTTTGTCATGCAGATTGCCTAGCCACATCCCTTGTGGGCTTGCTCTATAAAGAGCTATGTTTCCCACAGTAAGTTGCTGGTCATAAGAGTTAGATCCTGTGTGACACTCGCCGGGAGTGTCAGCCTTGCTCTTTGTTGAAGATTAGCCTAGAGTAATCCCTGGAAACTGCACTGGGCACGTTTCCTTAGTGCAGTTAGGATTGCTTATCTGTTTTGTTTGTCTGTTGCGATTGTCCTGTCCCAGCGGTGGTCGACAGGAAATCGTTCTGTGTGTCTGGGTGCTAACCGGAACAGCGGTTGTTACTGGTAGCCCCTTCTGATCTGTTTCCCTGGATCGCACTAGCATCTTGCGCTAGTGCTGTGGATCCTTCTGTTCTGCTACTCTGTACTTGGATCGCACTAGCATCTTGCGCTAGTGCTGTGGATCCTTCTGTTCTGCTACTCTGTACTTGGATCGCACTAGCATCTTGCACTAGTGCTGTGGATCCTTCTGTTCTGCTACTCTGTACTTGGATCGCACTAGCATCTTGCGCTAGTGCTGTGGATCCTTCTGTTCTGCTACTCTGTTCTTGGATCGCACTAGCATCTTGCGCTAGTGCTGTGGATCCTTCTGTTCTGCTACTCTGTACCTGGATTGCACTAGCTTCCTGCGCTAGTACTGTGGATCCTTCTGTTCTGCTACTCTGTACCTGGATCGCACTAGCATCTTGCGCTAGCGCTGTGGATCCTTCTGTTCTGTCTTCCTGGATCGCGCTAGCCACTTTCGCTAGTGCTGTGGATCCTATCGTTCGCTTATTCATGTTTTTGTGTGTCTGTCTTGTCTGCTACGAACGCTTGCTGGAGGCTCGGTGAGGTAACCGTTAAGCAAGCGCTCGCGTCCTCTGTTTCATGTTTGTCTGTCGGTGGTTAGTTAGGCGTGTTTGTCTCTATTGTGCTTATCACATGGAGACCGCGCATAAACGCGTGCACTGTTGCGAATGAGTGCGGTGTTCGCGTTTAGCTAGCGTTTGTTATTTTCCGTATCTCCTCATTGTATGATTTGCTGTGCCTTTGCTACTCTTGTGCTCTGCCTTGCTGTAACCTTGTGTCACGTCTGGCGATTGCACCTCTCGCGATCGCGTTCCTACTTCATATCTGCTGTGGTGTGTGCACCGTCGCGGGTTGGCGACTAGTTTGGTGCACACACATACAATCTGTCTCTGTGCTCATTCTCAATCGCCTCTCTTGCGATTGCGTTCCGTCCCTTCGTGCAATTCCTGTCTGGCGTGTGTGGTAGGGCAGAGGAGCTGTTCCTCTGCACTCCACAGCTCCCCCTGTCGACAGGAATTTCCCTCTACAGGTGCATTGCACCTTCTGCTGGGTTTCCGCAAATTATACGTTCGTGGAGGATTTCCGCAGTGTCAGCGCACACGTCTTGTGCGCTGATCACGGAGAGAATTCCACAATCGTTACAGTCCAATACAATTCGGACGTGTGTCCTGTGCTCAGAGAGGTTGTTGGAAAAAATAAGTATATCATCCAGGTATACTAACACGAATTTGCCCAACACCTCATTAATTAGTTCTTGGAAGACGGCCGGGGCGTTACACAGCCCGAAGGCCATCACTAAGTATTCGTAGTGCCCGTCGGGCGTGTTAAAGGCCGTCTTCCATTCATCGCCCTTTCTAATCCGCACCAGGTTGTATGCACCTCGTAAATCTAACTTTGAAAAGACTTTAGCGTTGGTAACTTGTGTAAACAGGTCATCTATCAGAGGCAAGGGGTTGCGATTCTTTACAGTGATTTTATTCAGGTAATCTATGCATGGCCGCAGACCTCCGTCTTTCTTTTTAACAAAAAAGAACCCTGCGCCAGCGGGTGACCGGGAAGGTCGAATGAACCCCTTGGCTAAATTCTCACGAATGTACTCTTGCATGGCCACTTTCTCTGGCCCGGACAAATTGTAAAGATGACCCCTTGGGGGCATACAACCAGATTGAAGATCGATGGGGCAATCAAACGGGCGATGTGGCGGTAACTTGTCATCAGCCTTGGGACAGAACACATCAGAATACTCGGAATATTGTACTGGAACCCCCTTCAAATGAATCCTGGTCTGGCCTAATGTCACCTTCCCTAAACACTGCTGGAAACAATGAGGTGACCAGCTGGTTAACTGCCCAGTGGTCCAATCGATCTGTGGAGAGTGAAGGTGCAACCATGGCATGCCAAGGATGACTGTGGAGGTGGTCATGTGTAATACAAAAAACTGTAATTTTTCGCTGTGCATTACCCCTATAGTGACCTCCACCTCTGGTGTCTGAGACAGCGGATGATTACTTTGTAAGGGGGAATCATCTACTGCCGTAACCTGAATGGGTGGTTTTACCGGGGTGAGCGGAATACCTAAATTCTTTGCAAATTCAAAATCCATAAAATTTGCTGCAGAGCCTGAATCAACAAAGGCCTCGGAAACCTCGGTTTTATCTTCCCATGTAACAGTACAAGGAAGAAGTAACCGTTTATCTTCTAGGGGTAAGAGACGCGCACCTAGGTTGTTACCCCCTACAACTCCTAGGCAGTAGCGTTTCCCGACTTATTGGGACAATTACGTACTCTATGACCCCCCTCTGCGCAGTAAAGGCACAGCTGCTCAGACATCCTACGTCTTCGCTCCACTTGAGATAGTTTTGACCGACCAATTTGCATAGGTTCAGGTGGAGGCGAGACAGGAGGAGGTGGAGTTACTGGAGGCGCAGCGTAGGACACCATCTTTACCTGACTACTACCCTGGGTCTGTTTCTGATAGCGCAGCCTGCGGTCGACTCGAATGGCCGATGAAATGGCCTCATCGACTGTCTTAGGTTCAGGCAGACTTAGCATGAGATTAGAGACCTCATCCAATAGACCCGATAAAAAGCAATCTAAGAGGGCATAAGTGTCCCACCTGGCTGAAACTGACCACCTCCTAAATTCCGCTGCGTAATCCTCGACCGGACCCTTGCCTTGACGCAAAAGCTTGAGCTTCCGCTCAGAAGTCGCAGCAAGGTCTGGGTCGTCGTAAATTACTGCCATAGCTTTAAAAAATTCGTCCACTGACGTGAGGGCTAAGTCTCCAGTGGGCAAACTGTCCGTCCACGTCTGAGAATCGCCAGATAACAACGTCTTAATAAATGTGACCCGGGGTCTCAACTCAAAATAAGATAACACTCTACTTCTGAAATTTCGGAGGTCAGATCTGTGACCAGAAAATTTCTCAGGTACGGGTAACCGTATATCAGAACTAGGAGGGGATCGCACCTCATCAACTGCTGTCTGGAGGGTTTGTAAAGAACCAGACAAGGCTTCAATCATAGTCTTGTGAGTACCCAGCACTTGATTGATGGTGTCCACCGAAGTGGCATGTGCGCCCAGATGGTCAGAGTGTGCGTCCATTTGTATTTTTGGTCTGGCGTTCTGTAACGATCGGTGTAACACAGAGAGGGTCTGATTACCGGTGAACTGCAGTATCACCGAGAATACAGAATATACCCGATTATTGATGATCTGCAGTATCACCGATAATCAGATATATCTACTAATCTCTGGACACCGGAGATAGCAAGTGAGTGTTAAGTGCAACAGTAATATTTTGAGTATAGCACAGTAGTAGTTCCTTCCGTAGGCCTAGACTCTCCCGGGGGAGGAGCTAGGCAGAGAGTAGGAAGGACAGGGTGTTAGTGACACCAGAGAGAGGGTGTCACTAACGGGTCTAGGAACTGCCTCTAACAGTAAGGCCAGTTCTCGAGGTCGGGCAATCCAAGTCGTTAACACACAGACAGATACGGTACAGATTCAGGAGACAGATACGGAATCCAATAAACAGGCAGGGTTTGGCAACGGAGTATCAGAATAGCGGGGTACAGAATCAGGAGGCAAAATACAGAGTCCAGGAACGAGCAGAGTTTGGCAACAGGATATCAGAGATAGCAAGGTACAGAATCAGAGTACAAGAGGATAGTCAGGCAGGCAGAAGGTCATAACAAGTAATACAGTTCAATATTCCTAACGCTAAGGTGTGAGGTCCGTGATCGTCAACACCTTTGGAAACTATGCTAGAACACAGATACAGACAAGGCCTGAGTGCTACCACGTAGTGATCGCAACGCCAGACACCAGAGGAATGACCAGCACCCATTATATATACACCAGTGCTCTCCAGCACCTCCCTTAAAGGGAAGGTTCAGGGACGCCTTGAAAAAAATAAAAATTCATATCCACTTACCTGGGGCTTCCTCCAGCCCGTGGCAGGCAGGAGGTGTCCTCGCCACCGCTCCAGAGGCTCCCGGTCGTCTTCGGTGGCCGACCCGACCTGGCCAGGCCGGCTGCCAGGTCGGGCTCTTCTGCGCTCCAAGGAGGGGCTCTTCTGCGTCCCACGCGGGCGCGCTGACGTCATCGGACGTCCGCCGGGCTGTACTGCGCAGGCGCAGAACTACTGTGCCTGTGCAGTACAGCCCGGAGGACGTCCGATGACGTCAGCGCGCCCGCGTAGGACGCAGAAGAGCCCGTCCTTGGAGCGCAGAAGAGCCCGGCCTGGCAGCCGGCCTGGACAGGTCGGGTCGGCCACCGAAGACGACCGGGAGCCTCTGGAGCGGCGGCGAGGGCACCTCCTGCCTGCCACGGGCTGGAGGAAGCCCCAGGTAAGTGGATATGGATTTTTATTTTTTTCAAGGCGTCCCTGAACCTTCCCTTTAAGTGCTGGACCAATGAATGTTGCTGCAATTGTCAGCTGACCGGCCTGGTCAGCTGACCCTCCTCTGATTGCCATAAAGGCCCTGCCTCTCTGCGCGCGCACGCGTCCTCCTAAACCAGTGTGGACTATCAGTCCCAGCCACACCAGTCATGTGTTGTAATGTTGTTGCTGTATGGGATGCGGAATCCGCCGCCACGCTGTCTGAGCGTGTGGCGTTTCCTCCGCATCCCGCCTTACTGAGAGAAGCAGGCCTATGCGTACAAACCGCCGCGTCAGACACGCCGGTTTCTCCGCGTTCTGCTATGCCAGTCGTGGAAACAGCCGCCTCATCCTGCGTCCATGCGGCGGCTTTTCCGCGTTTCTTCACACCTCTGTGCTGAGAGCCGCAACAGCGCCCCCGCTGGACCCAGGGAAGGTAAATATATCAAGCCTTGTCAGGCGTGTCGAGCCCGGATTGCAGGACGCTTCAGGGGAGCCAGCGCTAGATTGTCTGCAGCTTCAGGGATGGGGGCCTCATTGGGACCCTAAGGCTTCCCCTCCCGAGGTAAGTACCTCCCAGGGGACTTTTTTTTAATTTTTTTTATTAAGAGTCTCTTTAACCACTTAAGGACTGCAGTCATAAAACCCCTTAAGGACCAGAGCCTTTTTTTCCATTCGGACCACTGCAGCTTTCACAGTTTATTGCTCAGTCATACAACCTACCACCTAAATGAATTTTACCTCCTTTTCTTGTCACTAATACAGCTTTCTTTTGGTGCTATTTGATTGCTGCTGCGAGTTTTACTTTTTATTATATTCATCAAAAAAGACATGAATTTTGTCAAAAAAATGACTTTTTTAACTTTCTGTGCTGACATTTTTCAAATAAAGTAAAATTTCCTATACATTTGAGCGCGAAAGTTATTCTGCTACATGTCTTTGATAAAAAAAAAAACATTCAGTGTATATTTATTGGATTGGGTAAAAGTTATAGCGTTTACAAACTATGGTGCAAAAAGTGAATTTTCCCATTTTCAAGCATCTCTGACTTTTCTGCGCACCTGTCAGGTTTCATGAGGGGCTAAAATTCCATGATAGTACAAATACCCCCCAAATGACCCCATTTTGGAAAGAAGACATCCCAAAGTATTCAGTGAGAGGCATGGTGAGTTCATTGAAGATTTTATTTTTTGTCACAAGTTAGCGGAAAATGACACTTTGTGACAGAAAAAAAAAAAAAAAAGTTTCCATTTCTTCTAACTTGCGACAAAAAAAAAATGAAATCTGCCACGGACTCACTATGCTCCTCTCTGAATACCTTGAAGTGTCTACTTTTCAAAATGGGGTCACTTGTGGGGTGTGTTCACTGTCCTGGCATTTTGGGGGGTGCCTAATTGTAAGCACCCCTGTAAAGCCTAAAGATGCTCATTGGACTTTGGGCCCCTTAGCGCAGTTAGGCTGCAAAAAAAGTGCCACACATGTGGTATTGCCGTACTCAGGAGAAGTAGTATAATGTGTTTTGGGGTGTATTTTTACACATACCCATGCTGGGTGGGAGAAATATCTCCGTAAATGACAATTTTTTTATTTTTTTTACACACAATTGTCAATTTATAGAGATATTTCTCCCACTCAGCATGGGTATGTGGAAAAATACACCCCAAAACACATTATACTACTTCTCTTGAGTACGGCGATACCACATGTGTGGCACTTTTTTGCACCCTAACTGCGCTAAGGGGCCCAAAGTCCAATGAGTACCTTTAGGATTTCACAGGTCATTTTGAGAAATTTCGTTTCAAGACTGCTCCTCACGGTTTAGGGCCCCTAAAATGCCAGGACAGTATAGGAATCCCACAAATTACCCCATTTTAGAAAGAAGACACCCCAAGGTATTCCATTAGGAGTATGGTGAGTTCATAGAAGATTTTTTTTTTTTGTCACAAGTTAGCGGAAATTGATTTTAATTGTTTTTTTTCACAAAGTGTCATTTTCCGCTAACTTGTGACAAAAATAAAATTTTCTATGAACTCACCATACTCCTAACGGAATACCTTGGGGTGTCTTCTTTCTAAAATGGGGTCATTTGTGGGGTTCCTATACTGCCCTGGCATTTTAGGGGCCCTAAACCGTGAGGAGTAGTCTTGAAACCAAATGTCGCAAAATGACCTGTGAAATCCTAAAGGTACTCATTGGACTTTGGGCCCCTTAGCGCACTTAGGGTGCAAAAACGTGCCACACATGTGGTACCGCCGTACTCAGGAGAAGTAGTATAATGTGTTTTGGGGTGTATTTTTACACATACAGATGCTAGGTGGGAGAAATATCTCTGTAAATGACAATTGTTTGATTTTTTTTACACACAATTGTCCATTTACAGAGAGATTTCTCCCACCCAGCATGGGTATGTATAAAAATACACCCCAAAATACATTATACTACTTCTTCTGAGTACGGCGATACCACATGTGTGACACTTTTTTGCAACCTAGGTGCGCTAAGGGGTCTAACGTCCTATTCACAGGTCATTTTGAGGCATTTGGATTCTAGACTACTCCTCATGGTTTAGGGCCCCTAAAATGCCAGGGCAGTATAGGAACCCCACAAGTGACCCCATTTTAGAAAGAAGACACCCCAAGGTAATCCGTTAGGGGTATGGTGAGTTCATAGAAGATTTTATTTTTTGTCACAAGTTAGTGAAAAATGACACTTTGTGAAAAAAACAATAAAAATCCAATTTCCGCTAACTTTTGACAAAAAATAAAATCTTCTATGAACTCATCATACACCTAACAGAATACCTTGGGGTGTCTTCTTTCTAGAATGGGGTCAGTTGTGGGGTTCCAATACTGCCCTGGCATTTTAGGGGCCCTAAACCGTGAGGAGTAGTCTTGAACCCAAATGTCTCAAAATGACCTGTGAAATCCTAAAGGTACTCATTGGACTTTGGGCCCCTTAGCGCAGTTAGGGTGCAAAAAAGTGTCACACATGTGGTATCGCCGTACTCAGAAGAAGTAGTATAATGTGTTTTGTGGTGTATTTTTACATATAACCATGCTGGGTGGGAGAAATATCTCTGTAAATGACACATTTTTGATTTTTTTTTACACACAATTGTCCATTTACAGAGAGATTTCTCCCACCCAGCATGGGTATGTGTAAAAATACACCACAAAACACATTATACTACTTCTCCTGAGTATGGCGATACTACATGTGTGACACTTTTTTGCAGCCTAGGTGCGCTAAGGGGCCCAACGTCCTATTCACAGGTCATTTTGAGGCATTTGTTTTCTAGACTACTCCCCACGGTTTAGGGCCCCTAAAATGCCAGGGCAGTATAGGAACCCCACAAGTGACCCCATTTTAGAAAGAAGACACCCCAAGGTATTCCGTTAGGGGTATGGTGAGTTCATAGAAGATTTTATTTTTTGTCACAAGTTAGTGAAAAATGACACTTTGTGAAAAAAACAATAAAAATCCAATTTCCGCTAACTTTTGACAAAAAATAAAATCTTCTATGAACTCATCATACACCTAACAGAATACCTTGGGGTGTCTTCTTTCTAAAATGGGGTCACTTGTGGGGTTCCTATACTGCCCTGGCATTTTACGGGCCCAAAACTGTGAGTAGTCTGGAAACCAAATTTCTCAAAATGACTGTTCAGGGGTATAAGCATCTGCAAATTTTGATGACAGGTGGTCTATGAGGGGGCACATTTTGTGGAAACGGTCATAAGCAGGGTGGCCTCTTAGCTGACAGGATGTATTGGGCCTGATCTGATGGATAGGAGTGCTAGGGGGGTGACAGGAGGTGATTTATGGGTGTCTCAGGGGGCGGTTAGAGGGGAAAATAGATGCAATCAATGCACTGGGGAGGTGATCGGAAGGGGGTCTGAGGGGGATCTGAGGGTTTGGCCGAGTGATCAGGAGCCCACACGGGGCAAATTAGGGCCTGATCTGATGGGTAGGTGTGCTAGGGGGTGACAGGAGGTGATTTATGGGTGTCTCAAGGTGTGATTAGAGGGGGGAAATAGATGCAAGCAATGCACTAGCGAGGTGATCAGGGCTGGGGTCTGAGGGCGTTCTGAGGTGTGGGCGGGTGATTGGGTGCCCGCAAGGGGCAGATTAGTGTCTAATCTGATGGGTAACAGTGACAGGTGGTGATAGGGGGTGATTGATGGGTAATTAGTGGGTGTTTAGAGGAGAGAAGAGATGTAAACACTGCACTTGGGAGGTGATCTGATGTCAGATCTGCGGGCGATCTATTGGTGTGGGTGGGTGATCATATTGCCCGCAAGGGGCAGGTTAGGGGCTGATTGATGGGTGGCAGTGACTGGGGGTGATTGATGGGTGGCAGTGACAGGGGGTGATTGATGGGTGATTGACAGGTGATCAGTGGGTTATTACAGGGAATAACAGATGTAAATATTGCACTGGCGAATTGATAAGGCGGGGGTCTGAGGGCAATCTGAGCGTGTGGGCGGGTGATTGGGTGCCCGCAAGGGGCAGATTAGGGTCTAATCTGATGGGTAACAGTGACAGGTGGTGATAGGGGGTGATTGATGGGTAATTAGTGGGTGTTTAGAGGAGAGAAGAGATGTAAACACTGCACTTGGGAGGTGATCTGATGTCGGATCTGCGGGCGATCTATTGGTGTGGGTGGGTGATCAGATTGCCCGCAAGGGGCAGGTTAGGGGCTGATTGATGGGTGGCAGTGACAGGGGGTGATTGATGGGTGGCAGTGACAGGGGGTGATTGACAGGTGATCAGTGGGTTATTACAGGGAAGAACGGATGTAAATAATGCACTGGCGAATCGATAAGGGGGGGGTTTGAGGGCAATCTGAGCGTGTGGGCGGGTGATTGGGTGCCCGCAAGGGTCTAATCTGATGGGTAAAAGTGACAGGTGGTGATAGGGGGTGATTGATGGGTGATTGATGGGTAATTAGTGGGTGTTTAGAGGAGAGAATAGATGTAAACAATGGATTTGGGAGGTGATCTGATGTCGGATCTGCGGGCGATCTATTGGTGTGGGTGGGTGATCAGATTGCCCGCAAGGGGCAGGTTAGGGGCTGATTGATGGGTGGCAGTGACAGGGGGTGATTGACGGGTGATTGACAGGTGATTGACAGGTGATTGACAGGTGATCAGGGGGGATAGATGCATACAGTACACAGGGGGGGGGGGAGGGTCTGGGGAGAATCTGAGGGGTGGGGGGGTGATCAGGAGGGAGCAGGGGGCAGTTTAGGGACTAAAAAAAAAAATAGCGTTGACAGATAGTGACAGGGAGTGATTGATGGGTGATTAGGGGGGTGATTGTGTGCAAACGGTGGTCTGGGGGGTGGGCAGGGGGGGGTCTGAGGGGTACTGTGGGTGATCAGGAGCAGGGGGGGGGCAGATCAGTGTGTTTGGGTGCAGACTAGGGTGGCTGCAGCCTGCCCTGGTGGTCCCTCGGACACTGGGACCACCAGGGCAGGAGGCAGCCTGTATAATACACTTTGTAAACATTACAAAGCGTATTATACGCTTCCTATCCGGCGACCGTCGGGTTAACAACCCGCCGGCGCTTCCGATTGGCCGGCGGGTTGACGTCGCGGGTGGGCGGAGCCTATTGCCGGCGGATGCGCGCGCATCCCAGCGCGCGATCCCCGGCCAGAGAGTGCCCCAGGACCTGACGCCAATCTGCGTTACGTGGTCCTGGGGCTGCCACTTTGCCGCCGCCAATATGAAGTAGGCGGTCGGCAAGTGGTTAAAGGGAGTACTAAGTCTCTTTAAAGAGAATCTGTAACGACAAAACGTCCCCTGGGGGGTACTCACCTCGGATGGGGGAAGCCTCAGGATCCTAATGAGGCTTCCCACGCCGTCTGCCGTCCCTTGGGGGTCTCGCTGTAGCCCTCCATACAGCGGTGACGTAATATTTACCTTCCTGGCTCCTGCGCAGGCGCTCTGACGGCTGTTGGCTCCGAAGGAGGCGGAAATACCCAATCGCCGTCGGGTCCGCTCTACTGCGCAGGCGCAAGTCTCCGGCGCCTGCGCAGTAGAGCGGACCCGACTGAGATCGGGTATTTCCGCCTCCTTCGGAGCGAAAGCAGCCACAGCGCCCCCACTGGAGCCTGCAAAGGTAAATATTGAATTGAACAGTCGGGCCTGTCGCCGGCTGTTCGGAGGGCTGCAGCGAGACCTCCGTGGGACAGAGGACGGCGTGGGAAGCCTCATTAGGATCCTGAGGCTTCCCCCACCCGAGGGGAGTACCCCCCAGGGGACGTTTTTGATGTTACAGAGTCTCTTTAGAGGGTGTACTAAGAAAAAATAATTTAAAAAAATTATTATTTCTCAGTTTTTAGCCATTATAGTTTTAAAATAAAATATGCTGTGATTGATAAAACTGACACATTTTATTTACCCATTTGTCTTAGTTATTACAATGTTTAAATTGTGTCCCTAGTACAATGTATCACGACAATATTGTATTTGAAAATAAAGGCGTATTTTACCATTTGCGTTTCTTTATACAAGACCAATTCTTCCAAGCCCTAATTTGCAAAAGTAATAGTGATATACCCTAATTAAATAAATAATTAAAAAGCTGAATCCCTAAGGCCCCTCTCACACGAACGTTTATTCCAGGCGTTTGAAAGCAGCGTGAACGCCTATCTGCCGTCCTTATTATCGGAGCGAATGGTGGCATTATGTTATTTTGAACTGTAAGCATTTGTAGGCGTTCAATGAGCTGTGCAGGCATTGATGTTTGTAAACCACCGCATGTCACGTCTGGGATCGCCTACTGCCTACAAATGCTTGCCTGGAGGTGATGCAATCGCCTCTGAACGCTTGCCAATGCTACACAGTCGTTTGGCAAGCGTTTGGGAAGTGTTTTGGAGGACTGGAAGTGGTCCATATTGCCTTGAGGTGTAACAGGAAGTAATCTTCACTGTTCTGTTAGTTTACACCTCTTTTTGTAGGTGAACTTCCAAGTTCAACACCATTTTGCTATTTTATTTCCTAGATCATATAAAAATTTCCTGTTATCAAAATCAAAAGTTTTAGAAATTGAAGGTGTTTGCCTTTAAAAATAAACGCTTTCTACTGCAAAAAAACCCCCCTGTTTACTAAACGCATTACACGCGTTAACGCAGCGTTTACCACCCAAACGTGAACGCCTATTAAATGCTCACTAAACGCCTATCACTAACGCCCAATAATGCTTACAAACTCACAAAAACTCTTGAGCTGCTTCCATAAGTGTTTAACTAGCAGTAAACGCACTGCTCAACTACAGCCTGTGTGAAAGGGGCCTAAGGCAGGGGTCTGCAAAGTTATTCATCAAAAGAGCCGAAGATAAGCATTACAATGATTAAAAAGTATTTAGAGAGCCAAATTTCGTTCAAATACCCATGTTTAGAGGAGTCATTTAAAACTAGCTACTAACATTAAAAAACCCTCAGCTATCATAATAATGTTATAACATGACAATTACTCCATGTTGAAAAAGCATCAGTCACCTCACATATAAAATGCAGCAATTACCCCATCCTAGCAGCTAAAACAAAATATCCCATCCCCCCCACCCCCCGTCGGTAACTGCAGGTCTGAGGAGCAGTGCACACCAAAAAAACGCTAGTGGATGCGCAAACACTAGCGGTATGTTGTTACAGTACAGCTGTAATTGAACAGCTTCTGTAACAAAAACGCCTGGAAAATCGCTCTGATGTAGTGCTTTTCAGAGGTTTTCCACTTTCCTATACTTTACATTGAGGCAGAATCGCCTCAGAAATACGCAAAAATGCTGCAGGACCCAAGTTTGCGTTTGGGGAAAAAACAAACCGCTCTGGTGTGCACCATCCCATTCATTAGCCAAGCGGTTTTCCCCCTTCAAGCGTTTTAAAAACCTCTCAGAACCGCTCTTGGTGTGCACCAGCCCTGACTCTTGGGCAGTGTAAAGTACCAATCCGGCCTGCTAAAGTACACATTGACCCAAAACCAAGATAGCATTACATCCCCCCTCAACACTCACCTCTCCCCCCACCCACCCTTGTCAGGAGCTTGTTTGGGTAACTGCAGGTCTTGGGCAGTGTAAAGCATACACTGGACTGGAGCAGTGTGAAGCATAATTCCAGCCCTGCCCCATCAAAACCAAGATGGCACAATTAGCATCGTCTTTCCACAGTACTGAGCATGTGCGGTTCAGTTAGAAAACCACGCATGCGCAGTACTGTCACGCCGGTGACGCTGAGCGGCCGGCACGATGACGCAAAGCGGGCGCCAAGGATTCAAAACTAGGAAGTGTCGGCCTGACACCCGGCTCGGGTGTTGCCGGCAACGGAGCCGCCAGCGGGACCCGCAGAAGAGTCAGGACAGCGGGGGACCTCGCAGCCTACGGTGGGCTGGAGGAAGCCCCAGGTAAGTGAAAGTTTTGATTTTAACTACTGCTCGGGGTCCCTTTAACCTATTTTGGTTCCTGGACGTAGAAACTACGTCCAGGAAGCATGTGCGCTACTGCGCGCCCCCACGGCCGATTGCGCGCGTGCACGCGCACTCCCGGCCGCAGATTCGGTAGCCAGGGAATCAATGTATCGGGCTATGGTGCCTGATCACTGATTCCTCTCCCCCACTGAAAAAGCGACAGCTTCTCTCGGAAGCTGCGCCTTTTCTGGCCGTTCCCTGCCCGATGCGCCACTCTAAGCGTGTGTTACGCTTAGAGTGACGTCATGTAAACAAACTCATGGCCGCCATCTTGTGGCCAAAAAGTAATACTACAACTGAAAATAAAAATACATTAAAATGAACACACATTTACATTATAAATCTATTGTTTACCCCCCACCCTCCCAAAACTACCCAAATAAAATGTTTACTATAAAAAAAAAAAAACCATTATAATAAAAAAAAAAAAAACATGTAAATATTTACCTAAGGGTCTAAACTTTTTAAATATCAATGTAAAGATGAAATATTTCTATTTTTTTTTATTTTAAACTTGTTAATAGTGATAGATGCAAAATGGAAAAAATGCACCTTTATTTCCAAATAAAATATTGTCGCCATACATTGTGATAGGGACATAATTTTAACGGTGCAATAACCAAGACATATGGGCAAATACAATACGTGAGTTTTAATTATGGAGGCATGTATTATTTTAAAACTATAATGGCTGAAAACTGAGAAATAATGCATTTTTCAATTTTTTTCTTATTCTTCCTGTTAAAATGCGTTTACAGTAAAGTGGCTCTTAGCAAAATGTACCCCCCAAAGAAAGCCTAATTGGTGGCAGAAAAAAAAAAGTTATAGATCAGTTCATTGTGATAAGTAGTGATAAAGTTATAGGCTAATGAATGGGAGGTGAACATTTCTCTCGTGAAAACCACGGAACCTGAATGGGTTAAATATTGGCGGCTCGCATACAGAATAGCAGTGCTGGCACCACCCATCCACATACTGTTGAAGCAGTAATTCCCTGGCTTCCAATCCAATTCTGCATCAGGTGACACTGCTGTCCAATTGGACGGCAGGTTGTCACCTGGGTATGTTTCACTGTCTGGTGCACACGACGTTCTTCCGGTGCCGCATGACTGAATGGCTGCTGCTGGGAGTTCTTCTCCGGGCATGATTGGGGGGAATCAATGCTTAGATTCAATGTAACGTTTTTCAACTTCATTATATGCATGTTCAGGGCACTCCAGCAGTCTGAAGTATGTTGACCCGGCCCTTGACTGAGAACATTTGGGGACCCTTGCTTTAAAGTGTATCTGAGATGGGATGCATGGGTGTATGTATACTTACCCGGGGCTTTCTTCACCCCCATGTGATGCGTGGGATCCCTTGCTGTCCTCTTCTAAATCCTCCCCCACCCCCCAGTAATCTGGCTCCCTTAGGCCTAGTGCACACCAAAACCCGCTAGCAGATGCACATAACGCTAGTGGATTTTGAAGCATTTTTTTCTTATTATTATAAAGCGTTTTGCGGTTTTGTGTAGGGTTTTTTTTTTGTGTAGCAGATTACAGATATTGTTACAGTAAAGCTGTTACTGAACAGCTACTGTAACAAAAACACCTGTAAAACCGCTCTGATCTGGCGTTTTATCAAGCGTTTTTTCTATACTTAACATTGGAGGCAGAAACGCCTCCGAAATCGAAAAAATGCTGCAGCCCGGGAGTATGCGTTTCTGCAAAACTCCTACCGCTCTGGTGTGCACCACCCCATTGAAATACATTACCCAAGCGTTTCCACATCTGCAAGCGGTTCTAAAAACGCTACCAAAACCACTCGGTGTGTACTACGCCATAGTGCCTGTTTCCACTACACGCAGATTGGATGCAGAAAAACTCTGAATGAATGTCTAGGGTAAAATCTGCATCCGAAAAATCGCATTTAGTGGCGACAGGCCTATAGGCATTCATTGGAGTCAGTTTTTCTGCATCCAGTCTGTGTGTAGTGGAAACAGGCCCTTACCCAGGAGCAGAACATTCCCAGATACGGAAGCACAACGAGGGTGTGCCCGCGGCCAAGCCGCGCTCTTCTGTACATGGGCAGATTGCCGAGGCGAATTATAAGAGACCAGAGACGCCGGCGAGGGATCCCACGCACCTCAAGCCAAGTATACTTACCTGGGTAAGTATAAAATACACCCATACACCCCATCTCTGGTTCCCTTTACATGCGCCCACCACAGCAACATTGGATAGTGACAGCAGGGACGTTTCTGTGCGCTTTTCACAGCGCATTGCCCTGTACGTTCTGCAAAGTATTGATTTTCCCATTTAATTACATGTGCCTGGTTCACATCTATGCGCTGCACAGCGTTACAAAAATGTACAGTTGCTTGCATTTCTGTGCGTTAAGCTGTAAAGCACACATCAATGGAAGTAAATGGGTCCACTTTTGTAGCACATACAAGCGCGTAAAAGCGCATGCATTTTTTACCCCTAATTGGAAAAAAAAATAAATTTACATATGAAAACAATGCTTTATAGACAACTGCTAAAATAAGAAAACCGGGCTTAAAAAAGCGCAGCGCAACACACTGAATTTTTTAACATGCGCTTTTACACGTTTTTCAGCGCACCTAATGTGAACAAGGCCTAACAAATTCTCTCCGCAGACCGCATCAGGGCCAGAGCTACCGTAGAAAAAATGGGCAATTGCCCCAGAGCCTGTAGGGGGCCTAGGGTGGCCATACGTCTGGATTTAGGCCGGACAGTCCGGTTTTTGGACTTCTGGTCCTCTGTCCGGCGCAAGGCTAGGACGGACGGCCAAATGTCCTCCTTTTTGGCTCCGGCCCGATCTCCATCTCTCCCCAACACAGTGAGTGACGTCACACGTCACGTCGGCGCACCGCCGCGGTGCACGCAGCGGGAAACAGGCAGCCCCACCTCACGCTTGGCCCGGGTGACGGAGGGAAGAGCCGACAACGCGAGCCAGGCCCAGGCAGCCAGCACTGCAGTGTGTGAGACTGAGGCTCTGTGCCCGCACCGGTAAGAGGTGAATTCCACCCGTGTGTACTGCACTGCATCTGGCCTGTGTGCTGAGCTGGGCTGCACTCTGCTGCCAATAAGATTGCATTTGTGGGGAAATCTGCTGCCAATAAGATTGCATTTGTGGGGAAATCTGCTGCCAATAAGATTGCATTTGTGGGGAAATCTGATGCCAATAAGATTGCATTAGTGGGAAATGTGCTGCCAATAAGATTGCATTTGTAGGGAAATCTGCTGCCAATCTCATTGCATTTGTGAAGAAATCTGCTGCCAATAAGATTGCATTTGTGGGGAAATCTGCTGCCAATCTCATTGCATTTGTGGGGAAATCTGCTGCCAATAAGATTGCATTTGTGGGGAAATCTGCTGCCAATCTCATTGCATTTGTGGGGAAATCTGCTGCCAATCTCATTGCATTTGTGGGGAAATCTGCTGCCAATAAGATTGCATTTGTGGGGAAATCTGCTGCCAATAAGATTGCATTTGTGGGGAAATCTGCTGCCAATAAGATTGCATTTTTGGGGAAATCTGCTGCCAATCTCATTGCATTTGTGGGGAAATCTGCTGCCAATCTCATTGCATTTATGGGGAAATCTGCTGCCAATAAGATTGCATTTGTGGGGAAATCTGCTGCCAATCTCATTGCATTTGTGGGGAAATCTGCTGCCAATCTCATTGCATTTGTGGGGGAATCTGCTGCCAATCTCATTGCATTTGTGGGGAAATCTGCTGACAATCTCATTGCATTTGTGGGGAAATCTGCTGCAAATAAGATTGCATTTTGTGGGGAAATCTGCTCCCAATAAGATTGCATTTGTGGGGAAATCTGTCAGGAACCGGCCCGCGGCACGCCTGCGTATACGGTTCCCGACTGCGGGTTTGACCAGACTGAGAGGGGAAGCAGCCTTAGTCAAGCTAAAACAAGGCTGGGACCCCTCAGAACACCTCTCACTGCCACCACTAGCGGTTCGCTAGACACTTCCACTCTGCTATCGAGTCCTCAGCGCGCACTCCGCGTTTTCGTATTTGGGTCAGCTTTGCGCTTAGGCCGAATACGAGAACGCCACGCACCCACACACACAGTACAGTTGTACAGTAACACAGCACAATCAGACACTGACTTGTAATGCAAGTTACACTGTCGTGCAACAAAACCACTAACAGTCGTTCCGAACGATACTGTTAGCTACTCGCACTGGCGTTTCGTACGTTGGGTCAGCTGCGCGCTTTAGGCCAACGTAGGACAAACGCCCCCACACACACAATGCAATTACAATTTCATATGGTAGTGTTGCTCAAACATACAACTAGGCACGGACTTGTACACAGCTACACTGCAGTCTCCTTTAGGCTATGAGTGTTAGTTTAGTACGGCAGAAGTCAAGCTTATTAAATAATAATTTAATATTCCAGAAAAACATAGAACAATGCAGAACTTAATATATACAAAAGATTACAAAAAACAAAGTAAAAATAGTTACAAGATAAAAGTTACAAAGCTAACACACACGAATATTTGCGTAAAATAAAAATGGGGATTATAAAAAAACGTTACCAACTTGAAGGTCTCAACGTTGTCGGCAGGAGCATGCCGCTTGTTCGACCAGAAGTCGAGATCAACTCTAGCTATGCGCTAACTCCAAGAGCAGATACCGGTGGCTGTCCTGGGTCAGCTTAAAGAGACTCCGTAACAAAAATTGCATCCTGTTTTTTATCATCCTACAAGTTCCAAAAGCTATTCTAATGTGTTCTGGCTTACTGCAGCACTTCCTGCTATCACAGTCTCTGTAATAAATCAATGTATCTTTACCCTGTCAGACTTGTCGGCCTGTGTCTGGAAGGCTGCCAAGTTCTTCAGTGTTGTGGTTCTGCTATGAACTCCCTCTTCCAGGCCCCTCTATGCACACTGCCTGTGTATTATTTAGATTAGGGCAGCTTCTCTCTTCTCTCTTACAAGCTGGATAAATCGTCCTCTGAGCTGGCTGGGCTTTCACAAACTGAGGAATTACATACAGGCAGAGCTGTCTGCACTCTGCAGGAAGAAACAGCCCGACACTTCAGTGGAAGATACCTGCAGGGGGAAAGAAACACAAAATGATCTCTTGAGATTCAAAAGGAAGGCTGTATACAGCCTGCTTGTGTATGGCTGTATTTTCTATGTGTGGACATACTGTACATCAACCTACTTCCTGTTTGGTGGCCATTTTGTTTGTTTATAAACAAACTTTTAAAAACTGTTTTTAACCACTTTTAATGCGGCGGGGAGCGGTGAAATTGTGACAGAGGGTAATAGGAGATGTCCCCTAACGCACTGGTATGTTTACTTTTGTGCGATTTTAACAATACAGATTCTCTTTAAATAGTCTGAAGTGTCCCCTGGGGCATTTAATGTCCAGCCCCCAGGAACTAATGCACTTTCCCCGTTTGTGACATCACTGAACGCTTGTCATAATCTTGAGAACAACAAATATCCTGTTGACATGTGTTAGTCTTTTCCTGACTAGGCTTGCTTTGTGTATTGAGACAATGGGCCGTCTCCTGAGCTCAAAAAGCCAGACAGATAATCCTATTAGCAGAAACTCAAAGCCCTTCATATGGTCAAGACAATACCCACTTCCTTGCCTATTGAAGGGGACTGGTCCATTCACTGAAGACAATGGCAGCTGTCTACACTAATACAAAAGATCACAGCCTACAGTTCCTCTGGACAGCCAGAAACAGGTAATGAGGTTCCCTTTGTCTGTCTATTAACCCCACACACAATCACATTAATAGTCCATGAAGCTAGCTGCCACTATCTTCAAGTCATACTGGCTGACCTCCACCTCTGAAAGATATACAGCAGACATAAAAATGATAGAATAGGTTTCTGTACTCCCTAATATCATCAGCACCTCAATATATCTCCACACCTCCGCCGTTAACTTGGTGCAAGGCAGATGATCTTCCCAGATCATCCTGCCTGCACCTACACTGTTGGTTCTTCTTGACGGGACAGCCCATCAGCATTCCCATGATTGCTCCCCTTCTGGATAGCGCTGGCAGGTGATTCTAACGAATCATCCTGCCAAAGCCTACATTGACGGCCTGGCCGGGTGGGGTAACCCTTTAGCATCCTCAGGAGGGTTCCCCACCTGTCAGTTAGCTCCAAGCTACACGACTGGAAAGCTAGGTCAGGTTTCTGCAATGTGTCGTTGCCCTTGGCAACCTGACATAACCAACCAGGGGAATGCGGGTCAGTGACGACCGTGAATTCGCGACCATAGAGACAGTGCTGCAGCTGGGGGAGGGTTTCAACCGTCGCTACACGCACTTTCTCTATAGTGGCAGGAGCTATCTCTCGGTCCCTTTGGGGAACGATTCTCTGCCAGGCTGCCTCCTCCACTTCGGACAGCTCCGAGGGAACAACTTCCCAGAACCCTCTCAGCCCGCCCTCCCAGCTGGTGACCTGCTGGCTAGCCCCCTGAGCTCTTCCAGGCTGCTGTCAAATCGAACAGCCCCAGAGAGCTCAGTGCTGCCTGTCACACATTCTAGGAAGGCTGCAGACGGAGAGGCTCCTGGGCCCTCAGAGCCTGGTTCCGAAGTGGATGTTGCTGACCCAGCAACATTTGTCACTTCAGTGGACAGTCCCTCTGCTGTAGACTCGCTAGCGCTGCGGGTTACCACGGCAGCAGAGGGAGTGCCCACATTACACATATCATAAACCACATCACCTTTGGTCTTGAAAACATCTGAAGGAGGAAGATCTGGCCTGTTGCTGTCTGCCCCTTCAGTGGACAGTCCACCTGCTGCAGCCCAGCGACCATTGCTGGTTACTCCTGCAGCCGACGGAGTGTCCACAGGACAAGCATCATTATGTAGCACAACACATATGATATCAACATTATCCGTCTTATACATATTGACATTTAGAACATCACCGAAAACATCCACATTATCGGTATCATTACACACATTGCTACTCAGCACTTCACAAGTATCAACAGTTCCTGCATCGATCGCCTCGATAGTCCGTGCGTCATAAATGACATTATCAATTTCTGCATTCTTTGTATCAACATGTCCCACTCCCGGCCTAGGCACTGGAGACTCACTAGGGCTGGCTCCTAGCATACAGTCCGTAGCCCCTGGGGCCTCGCCAGCACTCCCCACTTGCCCAGCATTATCACACAGTACCTTGCAAGAGTCCTGAACTTCTGCTGGGGAGGCGGGCTCCACAGGGTTTGGAGCAGGCTCATACCAGGCCACTAACCGTCCCAGGTCAGTACCCAGCAAAACGTTGGTGGGGATTTTGTCAGTTACCCCAACTTCTTTCAGTCCGCTGCCGGCCCCCCAATCCAGGTGGACCAAGGCGGTGGGTATTGCTGGGGGTGACACCCCCAATTCCTCTGACAGCAATCATTTTCCCAGGTATGTACTGCTCCGGGTTCACAAGCTGGGGATGTATGAGAGTCACTTCTGCTCCAGTGTCTCTCAGCCCAGTGGCAACTGTACCCCCAACCGTGACAAGCTGCAGATTCTCTGCATAGCCAGTGGCAGTCCTGGTAGCACACAAAGCCGTTGGGACTTCACTGGCGTTTGAGGCCTCACTGGATTTTGGGGCCTCCCTCTTCCTCTCTGGGCAAGTCATGCTGATATGACCCACCCTGTCACATACAAAGCATTTCCGAGTGTCAGTGGTTGGTTGCCTGAATCCAGGAGACAGCGGTGCTTGCCTCCTCTGGGTGCTGGGTGAAACAGGTTTAGCAATCTGTTCTCCTCTCCAGCTGGGCGTAGTAGTCCTCCGGGACTCGGGTGCTCTATGGGCCGTGTAGGAATCGGCCATTTCCGCAGCCTCATCCACTGTCTTTGGTTCTCGATCCAGCACAAACAGCCGGACCTCAACAGGACAGGTGTGTAGGAACTGGTCTTTTATCATCAGCTCCTGCAGGGCATCCAAGGTTTTGACTGACAGTCCTTTTACCCACTGCTGGAAGGCAGTGCGCAGGTTGCACGCGTGATCCAGGTAACTGTCATTAGGACCTCGCTGCACTGTCCTGAAACGTTTTCGATACACCTCTGGCGTAAGGTGGTATCGTGCAATGATGGCTTTCTTAATTGCCTCAAAGTCTGTTTCTTCCTCCTGGGGGAGACTCACAAACGCCTCCAGGGCCTTGCCTCTCAGCCCTGGTGTGAGATATCTTGCCCACTGCTCACGGGGCACCCCATACTGCCGACAAGTCCTTTCAAACCCCTGTAGGAAAGTGTCTATGTCAGAGTCCTTGTCCATAGCGGGGAACTTATCCAGGGGGATTCTGTGGACTCGCTCACCTTCGCGTTCTGTGGGTCCAGCAGACCGGTTCTGCTGCTGAAGTTTAGCCAGCTCCAGCTGGTGTTGCCGTTCAGCACTTTCCCTCTCTGCCTGGTGTTGCCGTTCAGCTCTTCCCTCCTCTGCCCGGCGTCTTTCACTCTCGGCCTGGCGTCGCCGTTCAGCTCTTCCCTCCTCTGCCTGTCGGTGCAGAAGAATCAGCTTTAGGCGCAGTTCAGGATCAGCCGAGTTCAGTAGCTGTAGATCAGCTTCCAGAGATGGCATCTCCCTGCTCGGTGGATCATCCAGGACATCGTCTCCCCTAGCATTCTGTGGCGGGAGCGATTCCAGTGGCGTTCCTACCATAGGGCGGCATGGGGCGCCCCGCACCGGGTGTCGGGCGCCCCAGGGGGTGTCATCAAGGCCCCCACAGAGGCCTGTGCCGGCCGGACAGGAGGGGGAAAGCAACCCGGAAAGGAGGGGTGGCGGGGAAAGCGGCGGGGAGGGGGGCCGGACCCCCCACCTCCCTCACCTGGGTCCCCTCCTTCTGGCGCTTCACCCTCCTAATTAGCAGCAGCTTGATGAGCGGGCAGGAGCGGGCGGAGAAGACTTACTCACCTACTTCCTGCGTTCCAGGCGATGGCAAATAGCGTCATCGTCACCTGACGCTGGTCTCCACCTTCTCCACCGCCCACTGTGCTTCCTGATTTGCGGAAGCACAGTGAGCGACAGAGAGACCAGCGTCACGTGAGGATGACGTTATGCGCCATCGCCTGGAGCAGGTGAGTAAGTCCTCCCCGCCCGCTTCGCTAAGCTGCTGGCTGCTGCTAATTAGGAGGGGGAAGCGCCGGAAGGAGGGGACCCCGCCACCCCACCTTCCAAGCTTCCCTCATACCGGGGGCCACTATGCTACACTGGGGGCACCTATGCTACACTGGGGGCCACTATGCTACACTGGGGGCCACTATGCTACACTGGGGGCCACTATGCTACACTGGGGGCACCTATGCTACACTGGCGGCCACTATGCTACACTGGGGGCCACTATGCTACACTGGGGGCCACCATGCTACACTGGGGGCCACCATGCTACACTGGGGGCCACTATGCTACACTGGGGGCCACTATGCTACACTGGGGGCACCTATGCTACACTGGGGGCCACTATGCTACACTGGGGGCACCTATGCTACACTGGCGGCCACTATGCTACACTGGGGGCCACTATGCTACACTGGGGGCCACCATGCTACACTGGGGGCCACCATGCTACACTGGGGGCCACTATGCTACACTGGGGGCCACTATGCTACACTGGGGGCACCTATGCTACACTGGGGGCCACTATGCTACACTGGGGGCCACTATGCTACACTGGGGGCCACTATGCTACACTGGCGGCCACTATGCTACACTGGCGGCCACTATGCTACACTGGGGGCCACTATGCTACACTGGGGGCCACTATGCTACACTGGGGGCACCTATGCTACACTGGGACCACTATGCTACACTGGGGCCACTATGCTACACTAAACTATACTGGGGCCACTATGCTATACTGGGGCAACTATACTAGCTATACTGGGGCAGTGGCGGTGCCAGGGGGGTGGTTTGGGTGCTGAGGCACCCCCTAATATTGTCCAAGCACCCCCAGCGTGAACTGATTTTCGGCGTCTAATAGACGCTGTGTCAGTTCACTGACAGCAGCAGCCCGCAGCTCCAACAGCGGCAGAGCAGGGCTACAGTAAAATGGCGTCCGAAGCCCTGCTCTGGAGACTGAGTCTGCAATGCAGGGCTTCGGGCGCCATTTTCCCGTAGCCCTGCTCTCACCGCGGGAGTTTCAGTTGCTGGCTGCAGAGGATCGTGAGAGCTGCGCGCCGGACGGAGGCCGGGACAGGAGGTCTGCTGCTGCTTCAGGTGAGTAAATTTTTATTTAATTTATATTAGCAGGTGTATCGACTGTTCTGGCCAGGTCTGCTACATGATTGAAGTGTTTTCTGGCCAGGTTGCCACATGATTGCATATATTTTCTGGGCAAATCTGCCGACATGATTGCATGTATTTTCTGGGCAAATCTGCCGACATGATTGCATGTATTTTCTGGGCAAATCTGCCGACATGATTGCATGTATTTTCTGGGCAAATCTGCCGACATGATTGCATGTATTTTCTGGGCAAATCTGCCGACATGATTGCATGTATTTTCTGGGCAAATCTGCCGACATGATTGCATGTATTTTCTGGGCAAATCTGCCGACATGATTACATGTATTTTCTGGGCAAATCTGCCGACATGATTGAACGTGTTTTTTGGGCAAATCTGCCGACATGATTGAACGTGTTTTTTGGGCAAATCTGCCGACATGATTGCATATATTTTCTGGGCAAATCTGCCGACATGATTGCATGTATTTTCTGGGCAAATCTGCCGACATGATTGCATGTATTTTCTGGGCAAATCTGCCGACATGATTGCATGTATTTTCTGGGCAAATCTGCCGACATGATTGCATGTATTTTCTGGGCAAATCTGCCGACATGATTGCATGTATTTTCTGGGCAAATCTGCCGACATGATTGAACGTGTTTTTTGGGCAAATCTGCCGACATGATTGAACGTGTTTTTTGGGCAAATCTGCCGACATGATTGAACTATTTTCTGGTCAAATCTGTTCACATTACGTGTATTTTCTTGAGAAAACCTGAACAATTATGTGAATTTTCTGGGGAAAGGCCCACTGTCTTTGTGTTGCACTTTTAAGGGGAACCCGAGGTGAGAATAATATTGGGCTGCAATATTTATCTCCTTTTAAGCAATACCAGCTGCCTGGCTGCTGTGCTGGTCCTCTGCATCTAATTCTTTAAACCATAGACCCTGAATAAGCAAGCAGCAGGTCAGGGGCTTCTGACAATATTGTCAGAACTGACAAGATTAGCTGCATGCTTGTTTCTGGTGTAATTCAGTTCACTACTGCAGCCAAATAGATCAGCAGGGCTGCCTATTGTTTAAAAGAAAATGAATATGGCAGCCTCCATATCACTCTTATCCCGGGTTCACTTTAAATTAGTTAGCTCTGCCCTCATCCGGTCATGGCCACGCCCATTTTTCGCCGCGGCGCGCAATGCGCGCCGCATGTTATAACCGCACCCATTTTTTGTTAGCTATACTGGTGCCACTATACTATACTAAGGACAACTTTAGGGGGGGGAGCGAGCCTACACCTGGCATTACCCGCCGTGTCACGTTTAGCATGCCACATTTGCTGTTTTTTTTTTTTTTTAATGGGGGGGGGGGGGGTGTCTTTTTAATACCCAGCACCGGGTGTCAAATGCCCTAGGTACGCCACTGATTCCTCCTCTGGCGTGTCGTGAGCTGCATCTGCTGACGTTGAAGCACGGGCTCGCTCTGCCTCGTCATACTCCTCGAGCGCACGAACTAACTGCTCCTTAGTCTGGCCGCTCACCGTCTCGATGCCTTTGTGCTCACACAGGTTGAGTAGTATCTCTTTGTTTTGCCTTGCATAGCTGGATGCTTTCTGAGCCATCGTGTTGCAAAAAAGAAAAAGAAAAAATGGGGGGAGGGAAAGCAAATACCAAGTGTGTATCTTTGAACAAAAAAAAAAGTATATAGATTCTGCACTGAGTAGACTTCTGTAGGCTAGTTGCTTCTAGCAAGCTTCTAGCCTTTAGTACTCAGAATAGCGAGCTAAACTGCGTACTAATGTACTAAACGATGCCACCACTGCCAGCCAATTATGTCAGGAACCGGCCCGCGGCACGCCTGCGTATACGGTTCCCGACTGCGGGTTTGACCAGACTGAGAGGGGAAGCAGCCTTAGTCAAGCTAAAACAAGGTTGGGACCCCTCAGAACACCTCTCACTGCCACCACTAGCGGTTCGCTAGACACTCCCACTCTGCTATCGAGTCCTCAGCGCGCACTCCGCGTTTTCGTATTTGGGTCAGCTTTGCGCTTAGGCCGAATACGAGAACGCCACGCACCCACACACACAGTACAGTTGTACAGTAACACAGCACAATCAGACACTGACTTGTAATGCAAGTTACACTGTCGTGCAACAAAACCACTAACAGTCGTTCCGAACGATACTGTTAGCTACTCGCACTGGCGTTTCGTACGTTGGGTCAGCTGCACGCTTTAAGCCAACGTAGGACAAACGCCCCCACACACACAATGCAATTACAATTTCATATGGTAGTGTTGCTCAAACATACAACTAGGCACGGACTTATACACAGCTACACTGCAGTCTCCTTTAGGCTATGAGTGTTAGTTTAGTACGGCAGAAGTCAAGCTTATTAAATAATAATTTAATATTCCAGAAAAACATAGAACAATGCAGAACTTAATATATACAAAAGATTACAAAAAAACAAAGTAAAAATAGTTACAAGATAAAAGTTACAAAGCTAACACACACAGATATTTGCGTAAAATAAAAATGGGGATTAAATAAAACGTTACCAACTTGAAGGTCTCAACGTTGTCGGCAGGAGCATGCCGCTTGTTCGACCAGAAGTCGAGATCAACTCTAGCTATGCGCTAACTCCAAGAGCAGATACCGGTGGCTGTCCTGGGTCAGCTTAAATAGTCTGAAGTGTCCCCTGGGGCATTTAATGTCCAGCCCCCAGGAACTAATGCACTTTCCCCGTTTGTGACATCACCGAACGCTTGTCATAATCTTGAGAACAACAAATATCCTGTTGACATGTGTTAGTCTTTTCCTGACTAGGCTTGCTTTGTGTATTGAGACAATGGGCCGTCTCACGAGTTCAAAAAGCCAGGCAGATAATCCCATTAGCAGAAACTCAAAGCCCTTCATATGGTCAAGACAATGCCCACTTCCTTGCCTATTGAAGGGGACTGGTCCATTCACTGAAGACAATGGCAGCTGTCTACACTAATACAAAAGATCACAGCCTACAGTTCCTCTGGACAGCCAGAAACAGGTAATGAGGTTCCCTTTGTCTGTCTGTTGACCCCACACACAATCACATTAATAGTCCATGAAGTTAGCTGCCACTATCTTCAAGTCATACTGGCTGACCTCCACCTCTGAAAGATATACAGCAGACATAAAAATGATAGAATAGGTTTCTGTACTCCCTAATATCATCAGCACCTCAATATATCTCCACAAAATCTGCTGCCAATAAGATTGCATTTGTGGGGAAATCTGCTGCCATCTCATTGCATTTGTGGGGAAATCTGCTGCCAATCTCATTGCATTTGTTGGGAAATCTGCTGCCTATCTTATTGCATTTGTGGGAAATCTGCTGCCAATAAGATTGCATTTGTGGGAAAATCTGCTGCCAATCTCATTGCATTTTGTGGGGAAATCTGCTGCCAATAAGATTGCATTTTGTGGGGAAATTTGCTGTCAATAAAATTGCATTTTGTGGAGAAATCTGCTGCCAATAACATTGCATTTTGTGGTGAAATCTGCTGCCAATAAGATTGCATTTTGTGGGGAAATCTGCGAATAAGATTGCATTTTGTGGGGAAATCTGCTGCCAATAAGATTGCATTTTGTGGGGAAATCTTCTGCGAATAAGATTGCATTTTGTGGGGAAATCTGCTGCCAATCTCATTGCATTTGTATGGAAATCTGCTGCTAACAAGATTGCATTTTGTGGGGAAATCTGCTGCCAATAAGATTGCATTTTGTGAGGAAACCTGCTGCCAATAAGATTGCATTTTCTGGGGAAATTTGCTGCCAATAAGATTGCATTTTGTAGGGAAATCTGCTGCCAATAGGATTGCATTGTGTGGGGAAATCTTCTGCGAATAAGATTTCATTTTGTGGGGAAATCTTCTGCGAATAAGATTGCATTTTGTGGGGAAATCTTCTGCGAATAAGATTGCATTTGTGGGGAAATCTTCTGCGAATAAGATTGCATTTTGTAGGGAAATCTTCTGCCAATCTGATTGCATTTTATGGGGAAATCTGCGATTGTGATTGCAATTTGCGGTCGGCCGGCCCTCCACCATGTGGACTATTGTGCGCCACTGTCCTCGGTATGATGTCCTCGTTTTCAGGGTGTGATGTCCTCCTTTTTGGGGTTCTGCAAGTGGCCAACCTAATGGGCGCCCCAAGGTGTCCCTCTGCATCTTAAAGGGAAACTTAAGTCAACTTTAAAAAATGAGATTTACTCACCTGGGGCTTCCCTCAGCCCCCAGCAGCCGATCGGTGCCCTCGCAGCCCCGCTCTGACGCTCCAGGACCCGCCGGCGAACACTTCCGGTTTGGCCGTCACCGGCCGACAGGCATGGGAACGCAAGTGATTCTTCGCGTTCCCAGCCTGTATATATATTGCTGGCCGCAATAGCAGCATAGGGGGCGATATACAGGCTGGGAACGCGAAGAATCACTCGCGTTCCCATGCCTGTCGGCCGGTGACGGCCAAACCGTCAGTGTTCACCGGCGGGTCCTGGAGCATCAGAGCGGGGCACCGATCGGCTGCTGGGGGCTGAGGGAAGCCCCAGGTGAGTAAATCTCATTTTTTAAAGTTGACTTAAGTTTCCCTTTAACTGTTGCTCCCCAGGGACTTTGCAGAGTATTTCCAGAGTAGCATCTCATCTGTGCTGGGGGTCAGGTGAGACACTACTCTAAAATAGATACTGCAGAGGTCCTAGGGAGCACAGTTAAGTTGGGCGGTGATTGGGGGAGGATCAGCAGCCACCTCAGGGGCCCAGAAGGGAAATTTGGCTGCAACAAAGGGCCCCTAATGACGCTTTTTGGTCGGGGGGGGGGGTCTGTTGGGGGGCCCCCAGGCTAATTTTTCCCTAGGGCCCAATTGTTACTTGAACGGCCCTGCACCGCATATTACAGCTACAAGCCATGGAGAGCACCGCCCCCTCCCATCCTCTTACCCCAGACCCTGAGGCCACGCAGGAGGGAAACTCCCAGGTGTCGCAAGCACTGGCCAGGCGACAAATACAGGGATCAGTAACGTAATAGGAGGACGAGAGT
Organism: Hyperolius riggenbachi; assembly: GCF_040937935.1. Taxonomy (NCBI): domain Eukaryota; kingdom Metazoa; phylum Chordata; class Amphibia; order Anura; family Hyperoliidae; genus Hyperolius; species Hyperolius riggenbachi. The sequence continues at coordinate 395,778,048 of NC_090650.1, read as the reverse complement.
GGGCGCAAGCCTTCTAGTAGTGTTGTCCGGATCATGAACGATTCGGATCTTTGATCCGAATCTATTTTATGAGTCGATCATCCGAATCATCAAAATGAGTGATTCGAATCGCAAAAGGGGCGGGGCCAGAAGCGACACGCCCCCTCTCAGCGGGCAGCGGGGTCCTGGAAGCAGAGCTGAGATGGGTCGCTGAGTTGGAGGGGAGGCAGCCTTGCAGGAACAGCAGGTAGATGAGAGAGAGGGGACATGGGTGCCACTGCCAGATATGTGTAGAGCACACATACTGGCTATAACGTGCTGCCCATTATAGGCTGTCTGTTCCGTAGTTGTGCACAGTGATCACATTGGAAGCTTTTGGCTCAGCACAGCTCAGTAACTTTGCAGGGACTGTGATTGCTTTGCAATATGATCCTCCTGCATTCGCTCTATACAGCTGCACTTATCTTCTGGGAATGTTTTGGGGAATGCTTTCTTTCACTGTGCGACGTTTGCTTTGAAAGTACACAGATGAGCATATAGGTGAAATACATGTAAAGCATATGATTGCTGCATGTGGGTATTGTGTGCAAACATTTCTGCTCTCTGCTTCCCTCCTCCCTTCTCTGTCCACTCCCTGCCCTCTGTCCATCTTCTCCCCTTCTCTGTGTGTCCACCCACCTCCCCTTCTCCTGTCCACAGCAGGGAAAGACCTGTCCTGTTAGTCATTTCACCCCCGAAATGCTTCGGTAGTAAAATGATCCGAGATTCGGATCAAAGATCCGGATCTTTTCAATGATCCGATTCGAATCATCCGGATCATTGAAAAGATCCGAACTTCCCATCTCTACCTTCTAGAATTGCGGGGTGGGCGTGTTTTGATGCAGTGAAGGGGCGGGATCCGTGATTGATGCTGTGGTGACTGTGGTCGGCGTGTAAGTGGAGGAATAAGTAATAAGTACAGCGGTAGGCGGGGTCTGTGTGTAGCGGTCCAGTGGAGAGGAATGCGAGCAAGGGACACCATGGTAGGCGGGGTCTATGTGTAATGTGAGAGGAAAGTGGTGTGACGTCAGGGTGGGCGTCATATTATATATATTCATGCAATGAATGAATGAATATCGACGTGGGCGGGGTTTGACAATATGACGGGCGGAGCACTTGCGTGAGAGTGGGAGGAATTGGTCGGGATTTGATATGTGATGGGCGGGATAGTCATGTGAGAGGGGGTGGGAATCTATGAGGTGGGTGGAGCTAGGACTCAGTTGGGCCTCGTCTCGCGCAGCGGCAACAGCTGGTGAGTGTTTTGCGTCTGATTGATCACTGTTATTGCTGTCATCCATCGTCGTCATCTCCATCCTCCGGGGCGCCCAGCACACCTGATCCTCTCCCCAACACCCGCATCCCTGGCCTGTGCGGCAGCGCCATGTCTGCGGAGGTTATGTAACCCCGTATATAATACAGCAGGCATGTCTGTAGTGTAATCCGGACTGCCCTCCTATGGCTCCAGTCAGTGTACAGCACTCCTTCCCCTATGCATTCCCTATGTGGTTATCAGTATTATTCCCCTGCTTTGTATATATGCAGGTCATTCTCAAATATCTTTCATCTATCTATCTATCTATCTATCTATCTATCTATCTATCTATCTATCTATCTATCTATCTATCTATCTATCTATCTATCTATCTATCTATCTATCTATTCTATCTCTGTTTGATCATTAAAAGTTCATGTGATTTCTGAATATAATGGCTTCCCATTATATTCAACACCCCCCCCCCCATTATCCTGCCATCCATCCCTTTATCTGAACCTCCATCTTTTATAGACCTATAATTCTCCCCTCCGGAGACAAATGTCACCCTATTGCATCAGGGCAGCATGGATTTCTTATATTCTAGGCAGTGGCGTAGCAGTAGGAGGTGCAGAGGTAGTGACCAGATCAGGGCCCTTGGGCCAGAGGGGCCCCATGGGGCGGAGCAGTGCTTTTTAGTGGTGCTAGATTTGGGCGCAGCCAGCGCCACCATAGACTATTATAGGAATCACATCTATAGCGGCGCTCAGTGAGTAATGTCGGCGCCATCAGAAAACTGAGCCAAAGTTACTTAAAAAAACACAATAATTCGGCTTCTAGCAATCGCTGGAAGCCAAATTATATCATTCCCCCACTATCCATGGCGGCCTGGAGGGGGAATAGTAATTAACATGGCTGGGACTTTTGCAGAAGCAGGATCAGCCATATATCGGCTGTATCCTGTGCCCAGGTCTTCCTGCGCTGATTTCAAATGTATGCCCATGCGGCCCACTCTCAACTACAGTATTAGCGCTTTATTGGTCCTGTGCTGATAATATTCACTTATGTAGATGATATGACTAGTAGTGATCATTAACAAGCTGTTTCCCCATCCCCTTCTTTGCTCCTCTGACACTGGTTATCCTTGATTGGTTTTGGTGCGCCGTATCAGTTGTTCTGTATAGCAGGTTTGCAAGGGGACCACAGCTGCTTAGCTATGCCACTGATTCTAGGCCAGTGTTGATAACCAATAACCAATGCGTCAAGAAGATTGATGCCTAATAACGTGCTGGGGCAACGCTTATGCCTAGTATACCAGTGGGCAGTATTAAAGAGACTCTGTAACAACAAAAACCTCCCCTGGGGGGTACTCACCTCGGGTGGGGGAAGCTTCCGGATCCTAATGAGGCTTCCCACGCCGTCCTCTGTCCCACGGGGGTCTCGCTGCAGCCCTCCGAACAGCCGGCGACAGAGCCGACTGTAGCTTCAATATTTACCTTTGCTGGTTCCAGCGGGGGCGCTGTGGCGGCTTTCGGCACGGAAATAGACGGAAATACCCGACCTCCGTCGGGTCCGCTCTACTGCGCAGGCGCCGGAAACTTGCGCCTGCACAGTAGAGCAGACCCGACGGCGATCGGGTATTTCCGCCTACTTCGGAGCCGACAGCCGTCAGAGCGCCTGCGCAGGAGCCAGGAAGGTAAATATTACGTCACTGCTGCACGGAGGGCTGCAGTGAGACCCCTGACGGATGGAGGACGGCGTGGGAAGCCTCATTAGGATCCGGAGGCTTCCCCCACCCGAGGTGAGTACCCCCCAGGGGACGTTTTGTCGTTACAGTTCCTCTTTAAGTCCTAATGTTCCAGAAATAGTCTTTTGCATGGTTTAACAACAATCGTAAAGGTTGGCACTAATGAGGCAATCATAAAATATACATTCAAAGTCAATTCACCCAATTTGCTCTTCTAGTACTTGGATTTGGTAAGATTGTGCACTCATAAGGGGGCAGCTTAGCAAATGTGCGCTAGTCTACTTGAAGGGACCCAGCAGGAAACCTCATAGGAAACAGTTCTCCATTCACAGCACCCTCTAAGTAATTGGCCGAATAGTGTGAGCATGGTTTACTACAACCCATCCAAAACCTAGACGTTTGAGAGGCTGTTGTCCACCCTATCGTGTTAGCGGAATTTCTCTATGAGGTTTCCTGCTGGGTTCCCTCAAGCAGACTATCGCCCATAAAGTTGGGCAAGATGAATGAAATAATGTGGACAATAGCGGATGGTGACACACAGGACATAGGGTGCCGGAGTTCCAGTGCTCCCATTTGTATAGTTGAATCTTTCCTGTGCCCCAAATACTTTACTAGGGATGGTCAATGAGAGGCAAATAATTTCAAATTGATGTCAGATTATGCAAATTCATGCAGCTTCAAAATTGACTTTCATCAGTATTCATTATCCCGTATTGAATGGGTCCATTTGCAAGCCACATACATTTTTGGAGCCAGTATGGTTGAGGTGAGCCAGCGAGACCATCCATAGGGAATGGTTCTCCCATCACAGCAACGTCTACAACTTGAAGCATTCTAATTGGCCAAATAGTGTGGGCTTATTATTACTACAACCTATCTGAACCCGAGCAGTTCGGGAGGGTTCTGTCAAACAAATCATAGTAGGAATTTCCCTATGGACTCCCTCTGTGTCTGAAGTTACATTAGAAAGGCTCATTAGGACCCAGAGCCTTCCATCACCTTAGGCAAGTATCTGCTTGAAAATGGACCAATCAAATTAAGCCAAGGTGGGATTTGATTAGTTTGTTTTCAAGCTGTAAATGATCTTACAATTTCAGGGCTGTGGAGTCGGTACAAAATCATCCGACTCCAAGTACCCAAAATTGCTTCGACTCCTCAACTCCGACTCCTTAGTCTAATTTTTACAAAGGCTATGGGTTTGGTTCAAAAATCATCCGACGACTTATTTATTGAAACCACCAACTCCGACTCTGGGTATCCAAAATTGCTCCGACTGCCGTGCAGTTTTTTTCCATCTCCTTGATGATCCGTGTGGCAGAATGTTGCATGGTCAATGAGATGCAAATAAAGGTACATTTCCAATTGTGCGGCGCGATTTGCTTGCGGAAAACGCGTCAACGAATCCGCATACGGTTGCGGATTCGTTGACAGTTTCATGCGGATTTTCACGCGGAATCGTTCGATTTTAACGCGATTTTAACCATGTCAATGCCGGCAAGCATTGACATGGGTTTTTTCACGAAATCGAGCGCGGAAACGCCGGGAAAACCGCAAGACTCAAGTGCTTGCGGTTTTCCTATTTAGTTACATGACCGACGATTCGCGTGCGGCGTGCAAATTCTGACAGCTCTGCTGTGCAGATTTTTTCTGCAGAGCGAGCCGCACAGAATTCCTGACAAGTGGAAACGGCGCCATCCACTAGTATTGGTTGAGCGAATCTGCATGCAGGAAACTCATGCAGATTCGCTCTAGTGGAAACGAGCCCTAACTCCTGTTTGATGTAAATTGTATGTAAATTTTATGTAAATCTACACAGCTTGGAATTGTGCCAATAATCAGATACTGTATTTGATTGGTCTATTTCTCCTAAAAAATCCTCCTACCTATCACAGGAGATCGCAAAGGCCGCCAACAGACCAGCCCAACTATTCCGCACAGTTGATAGACTATGTAATCCATCCTGTCTAAAACCCACTATAACTCCCTCAAAGGAGCTATGTGAGAAATTTGCCTGCTACTTTGCTGACAAAGTATCTTCTATTCGGTCTCTCATTCAGTCCACAGCACCCAAGACTCATGCAACTAATGGAAATAGCTGCAAAAACAACCTAACACCCTGGACTGATTTCAAAAGTATTAGTGAGGAAGAGATCTCAGACACCCTCTGTCGTCTCCACCAGACAACCTGCGACCTGGACCCTGGACCAACTAAACATATGCTGAAATGCCCTGACCTGCTTGGTCCAGCATTTCACAAAATAGTAAATTGCTCTCTGCAAGCAGGGAGGTTTCCTACCTCTCTAAAAGAAGGAATCATCAAGCCCCTTCTCAAAAAACCTTCCATGGATCCAGATGCTATGAGCAGCTACAGACCTGTCTCCAACCTCCCCTTCTTAGGTAAAGTTATTGAAAAGGCTGTCTATCTGCAACTTGAAACCAAGCTGTCAGTAAACAACATCCTGGACCCACTACAATATGGCTTTAAGAAACACCACAGCTGTGAAACAGCCCTCATCCAAGTCTGCAACGATCTGCTCATGGCAAGGGACAGAGGGGAATGCTCCATCCTAATCCTGTTGGATCTCTCAGCTGCTTTTGATACAGTTGACCATGAAATCCTGCTTAACAGACTGCAGGAGTACTGTGGCATCAGTGGATCAGTCCTCCAGTGGTTCAGATCATTCCTGACTGACAGAACACAGAGAGTATCCCTAGGACCTAAACCTGCACCTCTACAATTCGGAGTGCCACAAGGATCAATCCTATCCCCTCTGCTGTTTGCAATCTACATGTTGCCACTCGGTACACTTATCCAACGACATGGCCTGACGTACCACTGCTACGCCGATGACACACAGCTATACCTGTCCTTCAAACCTGGTGGAACAGACCCTACCCCAAAAATAAACTCTTGCTTAGCTGAGCTTCAGGCATGGATGAATGATAACTGGTTGAAACTGAATGCTGACAAAACTGAGGTCCTGTTTGTCCAAAGCCAGTGCTCGCCATCAAAACAGCTCTATCCTAAAGCAACACCAATCAGGATTGGGAATTCAGACATAAACAGCTCCAACCTTGTGCGCAGCCTTGGCGTACTAATCGATGGGGAATTGAGTTTCAGAAACCAAATTTCATCTGTAGTTAAATCTTCCTTCTTTCATCTGAAGAACATTGCAAAGATTAAACATCTGATTCCCCCAGAGGATCTTCAAACCCTAGTCCACGCCTTCATCACATCACGGCTGGACTACTGCAATGCCCTTTATGCTGGCCTCCCCAAAAAAGACTTGCGTCGCCTGCAATTAGTGCAGAATGCTGCTGCCAGATTGCTAACAAACCAGCCTCGCCACTGTCACATTACACCGATCCTTCGCTCACTGCACTGGCTACCAGTAGAATGGAGAATACTCTTCAAGATTGGACTGCTGACATTCAAATCCCTGCACAATCTGGGCCCTGGATACATGAAGGACTTGCTGAAGCTGCACCACACCTCTCACAACCTCAGATCAGCAAGTTCTATAAACTTGGTCACTCCCAGAGTGCACCTCAAAAAATCTGGAGACAGAGCCTTCTGTCATGCTGCCCCTACTCTTTGGAACTCCCTACCACACCCAGTAAAGACAGCACCATCCCTGGAGCTATTCAAATCCAGACTGAAAAGCCACCTGTTTAGCCTGGCATTTCCAGATTTATAAAATTCTTCCCCTGTACCACGATGGTCGGAGCCATGCTTATGCGCTTTGAGTCCCACGGGAGAAAAGCGCTTTACAAATGTTATTTGTTGTTGTTTGTTGTTATTTCTAAGCTGCATTTATCTGCATTAACACAAAATATTTCCATTTCATTGGCTGTCGCTAGCCAGGACGTTTTAAATGGCTAATTAATAGAGCAAGAAATCCCAGGGCAGCTTTTATACCTATTGTGCAAGAGCAAAGCAATCTTGCTATTAATTGCCAGTTTGTGGTGTAAATATTGGACAGTTTGTTGAAGAACTGCTTCAGTTAGAATTGACTTTCTCTTTCTAGCTGGTGTTTTTGTAAAAACATGTGACTCACCTCAGGTAGAAATATCACAGTAATAGGCATTAGTTCACCGCTGCTTAGTTCTGTTTAAAAGCTAAAAGAAATGAAATTCAGGTTTTTGTTGTCTCTATTAACAGGTTAAGGTGTATTACAATCCTCCTTTAGATTTTAAGCTTGCAAGGGCAGGGCTCTCTAACCCTTTTGTGTCTTGGAATCTGTTATACATTCTATTCATCATGTTACTTTTGTTACTGTAATTACAAGTTCTGTATTTATACCAATTCTGTATTTTGTACATTGGTGTGCACCATTGTCTGTATTATGTAACCCATGTTTGCTTCTTACTTTGTGAAGCACCACAGAATATGTTGCTTTATAACTCAATAATAATAATAATCCCCATCTTGAACTTTATCTATTCCCTGCCTTAAGAATTGTCTTTGACTTGCAAGTGTTTTATAACCTTTAATTAGTTCTCATCGAAGGCTACCCTACAGTCGGACTGAGAGGGCACCTGAACTGAGAGGAATATGGAGGCTGTCATATTTACATCTGGATCACACGCCTAAAACAAGCATGCAGCTTATCCAGTCAGACTTCAGTCAGAAACATCTGATCTGCATGCTTGGTTAAGGTCTGCATTTAAAAGTATTAACACAGACAAATGCAGAACATTTATATCGCGCTTTTCTCCTGGCAGACTCAAAGTGACCGAGCTGCAGCCACTAGGACGCGCTCTATAGGCAGTAGCAGTGTTAGGGAGACTTGCCCAAGGTCTCCTACTGAATAGGTGCAGGCTTACTGAACAGGCAGAGCCGAGATTCAAACCCAGGTCTTCTGTGTCAGAGGCAAAGCCTTTTAAGAGAACCCGAAGTGGCTTGTAAGTATCCTATCAGCACACAGAGGCTGGGTCTGCATATAATGTCCAGCCTCTGCTGCTATACTGTCTCCCCCCTGTGCTCTGCTGGCCCCCATAAATCAAATCACCATGCTAGCGACATGCAGCGTGTTGATAGCAGGCTGTTTACATCCACACTTTCACCCTCCGCCACTCCCCTGCCTCCTCTATATCGCCGCTCCCCGCCTGCGTCCCTTCCCTCCCTGCTGATTGGAGGGAAGGGACGTTGGCAGGGAGTGGCGATGTAGAGGAGGCGGGGGCACGCGGAGAGTGACATTGTGGATGTAAACAGCTTGCTATGGACACACATTAACCATTACACTATCCAGCCACTTTAGAGGTAGCAGGGCAGCCAGGCAACTGGTATTGTTTAACAGGAAATAAATCTGGCAACCTCTATATCAGTCAATCCAGCTGTGGTGGAACTACAAGTCCTATGAGGCATTGCAATATTCTGAAGGCTCTAAGCATAACTCAGGGAGGAAGAAGCATGATGGGATTTGTAGTTTTGTCACAGCTGGAGTGCCAAGGTTAGGCATCACTGCTCTATATCCTCCTCCATTCAGGTGTAGGTGAAGTCTGAAAAGAAACTGTCATTGAGGAACACAGCCTGACTGTATGCTTGGTACTGTACATGTAGGTTTATTAATCATCTAGCATTTCAGTTCAGATACCCTTTTAAAGAAACCTGAGGTGAGGAACAAATGGAAGCTTCTAAATGTATTTCATTTTAAACTATACCATTTGCTTGGCAGTCCTGCTGATCTTTCTGGTCAGTAGGGTCTAAATCACACACCTGAAACAAGCATGCAGATAATCTTGTCAGATTTGTCATAGACATCTGATCTGCATGCTTGTTCAGGGTCTATGACTTTAAAGTTTTAGAGGCACAGGATCAGCAGGGCAGCCAGGCAATGTACATTTTAAAAGTAAATAAACCTGTCAGCATTGGGGGAGGGGTGGGGCAAGCGAGCGTTGGGGCAGCGAGGCAGACAGATGCGGTGCACTAGGCTGCTTCCAGATCGATTTCAGCACAAAATTGATTGGGAATTGGCCTGTGGTGTATCGGTAGCTGACAGATTTCTCTCATCAAATTCGATCAAAGTAGCCGCTACCGGTCCAATTTCAGGCGAAAAATCATTAGCAATCAAATTCTGATCGGATTGGTTGTAAATCTCAGTTGATGGGCACAATCGATTACGAACGATTTTAAAAATAGTCATTTGATTGGATTTTCGTCAAACCTAAATTTGGATTTTCTTGTTGGTTGTGATAGATGGGAAGCAAAGATTGGTTCGTTGATTGGTGTAGTGAACAATTTTTCTTCCCGATTAGAATAATCTGATCGCTCGAACAGTTTTTCGCTAGATGTTGGATCGTTGGTGGCTACCTTTAGAGAGACATTTGTATTTCAATATTTTTTACGGGGTTTTAAAGAAAAAGAATAACAAATGATCGTTATTTCCATAAGTACAATTGCATACATAAAGGCTTGTAATCTTTCAATATATTGGACCAAGAAAAGTATACATAAGCATTTTGGATAATCGCTTATGAATAATTAAGATTTTACATCATATCTAGTAGTATATTGCATAAAAGAAGTTATACAATCTGAGGTTAACTAGGAGCGATATCATTTTGGAGCCTGGGACCTAAGAGACACCCTGCTAAGGCCCAAAAGTCGCATATTATATATAGTAGATTGGATTCTTTATAGTTTAGATATACTACTTGTGGTAATTCTTGTACATTTATAAGATAGAGTAATAATATTGATACCCAATTATGATAGAGCTTGATAAACTGTTTTAAACTATTTTAATAAATTAAAGAAATTAAAATAAACCTTGTCTCTTGGTCAATTCTGACCATATATCGCTAGATGTATGGCTACCTTTAGATCATCGGGGAGACCCAGGTCACAACCGGCTTGAACTAGAAGTGGCCATCTTGCATAATAATGTAATATACAGTTCAAATAGAAAGCTGGAAGTCTATGCAGTATGCTGATTACAATCAATGTAGCTTGTACACAAAAACATCTTGTAGGTTTGCTTTATGCTGGGCATACATGGGCCGATGAACCCTTATCAATCGAGCCTCTGATGGCTGGAATGATAATTTCCGACAGGTCCGATGACCCGCCGGATCTATACCCCGCTCGATCCCAGCGGGCGGACAATAGCGGGAAATCGAGCGGAAGATAAGGAGCGCCCGCAGGGATGAGCGGGAATCTATTCGGTCGTCCACGGGGACGTGGCGGGAGTTGATCCGGTGGCTAATCGAGTCGCCTTGCATTTGGTCATCAGCTGGGGGAGCTCAATGCTGTGTGACTGATACGGCTTTAGGAAAATTAAAGTAAACTTTATAGGCTTTTTTTTTTGTTTCTGATTAAAAAAACAGCTTCTAAATAGAGCTGAGGAGTTGAGGCAATTTGGGTAGTTGGACTCGGTGGTTTCATAAACTGAGGAGTCGGATGATATTTGTACCAAATCCACAGCCAAGGTAAATATTATGCTAGGTACACACCATACAATTTTCTGTTAGATTATTCTGTTAGCTTTTTTTCCATGTTGTAGGTAAATCTATCTGGCAGGTAAATCTAACAGAAGAATCTAACAGAAAATTGTATGGTGTGTACCTAGCAGACTAAGTAGTCAGATTCGAGGAGTCGGAGCTATTTTGGGTACCTGGAGTCGGTGGTTTCATAAACTGAGGAGTCGGAGTTGGATGATTTTTGTACCGGCTCCACAGCCCTGTTTCTAAAGGTGGCTATACATCAGGCAATGTGGCGTCCGATCGGCTATCCAAATCGATTATTATAGTCGAATCTGATGAAATCGGTGCTGCCAATTGCATGCCCGATCGGTTATGCAACCAATTTCGGACCAAAATTGGTCGAACATGCTTCAAGATATAGGGCTGACTTGCTCGATCAGGTGTGCATCGGTAACAGCGAGCGATATCGGGACAAGCGACAACAACCCCCCCTGTTATCCCCAATGTATAAATATGGGTGTGGTCCGTGCAGGTGTGCGTTTATATATTACCTGCCCTGTGTTGCCGTGCCCGTCCACCGCTTTTTCATTAGCCCCATACACGCCCCGGAGCATAGCACGCCGGCGCATGTGTGCCATCAAAAACCAAGCAGTCGGCATGTATGCGGCTATTGGAAGAGCAGTGGATTCGGAAGACGGGCACCGCGACACTGAACAGGTAATGTATACGTGCATGCAGCACACACATGCTTTTATACACTAGAGGAACAGCTGCGAGGTGGCGCATTGCAGCGATTCCAAAGAGATTTAATGCGGAAATCGATCGGGAATCGGCATGCAGTGTATGGGCAGCTGACCGATATCTTTCATCAGATTCAATCAGAGAGAGATTTGTCTCTTGGTCGAATCTGCCCATTATCGCCTGGTGTATGGGCACCTTAAAAGTGTTATTTTAGGGCCGCTTGCTTGACTTCTCAAGCAATCGGTAAGAACACATAGCCGTAATCGGGCAATTCCCGCCTCTGCTAAATAATAGGGATTTTACTGTATTTGTAATATATATATATATATATATATATATATATATATATATATATATATATATATATATATATATATATATATATATATATATATATATATATATATATATATATATATATATATATATATATATATATATATATATATATATATTACAGTGGCTCAAGATGTTGAGAGCTGTTTCTTAGTTTGGTTCCTCTTTTAGGTTGAAGGTATCACAGATTTGGAGAAATGACTCCTTGCCAATTAGTTCTAAGAATGGGGATGGTTGTGTAATACCATAGCATTGCGACCACAAAGTCTTCTCGAAACTAATACATATCACAGAATAGCAGAAGATGAGTGTTTCTATTGTGTAAGGCAGGACTGTAATTAAGTCAGAGTGGTCATGAGACGACTGTCAGTCTGGCTGCAAAAATAAAAATTATACAATCACCAGACTTCCTGGCTAATGCTGGGCATATATGAGTCGACCCGGCTGCTCGATTAGCCGCCGGATCGACTCCCGCCGCATCCCCGCAGGCAGCCGGATCGATTCCCGCTCGTCCCCGTGGGCGCTCCTTATCTTCCGCTCGATTCCCCACTATTGTCCGCCCGCGGGGATCGAGCGGGGTATCGATCCAGCGGGTCATCGGACCTGTCGGAAATTATCAATCGAGCCATCAGCAGCTCGATTGATAAGGGCGCATGGGCCCGTGTATGCCCAGCATAACACAGCGATGAAAGTTCTGAATGTAAAGATGTTAGGGGTAATAGTGAAATTTGGGGCCCCACGGTAAAGTGTTTATTAATAGCGCTGACATATTCCTTAGCACTTTACAAAGCGCATAATCATGTCCCATGCTGTCCCTCAGAGGAGCTCACAATCTGTCCAATCCCTGCCATAATCGTAGTCTTAAAGAGAACCTGAGATGAGGCTACAGCAAAAATCTATACATACCTGGGGCTTCCTCCAGCCCCCTCCGGCCTGATAGCTCCCTTGCCACCGTCCTCCACTGCCTGCAGCCACCACACATTTCCCCTGAAAGGTCTCCGGTCCGGGGCATACTGCAGAGGCGCAGTCTGGCTGTGCGCACCCCCATTGCGCTCCTGTGGTTGGGAGTGCGCATAGCCAGACTGCACCTGCGCCGACTGGACGACTTTCCAGTTGCGGAGGATGGCGGTGTGGGAGCGATCAGGCCGGAGGGGGCTGGAGGAAGCCCCAGGTATGTATACATTTTTTTCTTTGGCCCTGTCTCGGGTACACTTTAAGGTGGCCATACACTACTCGATTTACTTGGGTGATATCGGGCCAATTTGATCATTTGAATGAATTTGCTGGAAACGATGGCCGATTGATATTTGCCAAAATCGATCGATTTGGACAATCACGCCAGACAGAAGATTTTGTTGATTGTCTGCTGGCTGGGAGTGCATCACTAGCTGCATTTAATTTCAGGATGTAGCAGCGGAGCTCCTCTTACCTGTCTGTGCTACTTTTCCCATGTCTTCTCTCCACCGCCAGGGCTTCTTCCTATTTCATTACTCCCGAGGAGCTGTGTCACATGACTAACACTAGAGGCCTCTAGTGGTGTCGTGTAAGGTACGTGCCACAATGTCCTTATTATTTGGCCTCTAGTGTTTAGTCATGTGACACGCAGCTCCCCGGGAGAGAAGATACAGGAGAAAGCCCCAGCGATGGAAAGACGACACACGTTGGCCTAAAGATGATCTGCTGCCCCTACACTGACTGCAAATAAGAATGAGAATCCAGGAAAGTTCTAGTTTTCATTAAAGCTACACATACAATTAAAGCGGACCCAAACCGAACTTTTTTTTTAATTCAAAATATTTAGTTGCACCACTCTGACACATACAAAGATAAATAAACACTCCTTCAAGCCTATGAGCATTTCAGTGCATGCTTTTCACCCTCCTCTTTGCATAACTAAGGTTATACAGGTGGCAGCCATTAGCAATTCCTTCTTTGCTGGGCACCATCTACTCCACAAGTTTGCCGGATTATTTGCCGGCAAAATGAAAGGAAGGGAGGGGTTCATCCAATAAATGTAAAATATTTTATATTTGTCATCATGCAGCTAAAAAAAGGCTGCTATTTATTATTATAATTTAGAAAATAGATTTTATTTCTGAAATCTTGTATTTTTAATTTGGGTCCACTTTAACTACATTAAGACCGCTCCACGCCAATGGGCGTGGCTGCGGCGGCAGCCCCAGGACTGCCTAACGCAAATTAGTGTCAAATCCTGGGGCTGCAGTTTGCAGGAGATCGCGTGCAGGCTGCGCGCGCACCTCCTGCTTGAGGGGCAGAGCTCCGCCCCGCTTTCAGTCTCTGACTGTTAGACAGCGAAACCGCTGTCTATTAGCTTATCACAGCGCTGCACGGAAATGATCAGACCCCACAAACAGAGAGCTCTGTTGGTGGGGGGAAAAGGGGGGTGGTGGAAATCACTTGTGTGCTGTGTTGTGCGGCCCTGCAGCATGGCCTTAAAGCTGCAGTGGCCAATTACACAAAAAACAGCCTGGTCTTTACTCTTTAGGGGGGTATAGCACTGTGGTCCTGAAGTGGTTAAAGGACCACCATTGTGTAAAATTTAAAATACATGGAAACATAAATAAAAAGTACATTTCAACCAGAGTACAATGTGCTATAAATTACTTTTCTCCTATGTTGCTGTCACTTACAGTAGGTAGTAGAAATCTGACAGAACTGACAAGTTGTGGACTAGCGCATCTCATGGGATTTCTCATGGTTATCTTTATTTTCCAAAGCACTTAGTGAGTGGCAGTTGCTCCATCCAACTACCAGAATAGCCTGAAAACGGGTGGGCTCCATCTTTGTATAAATCATTTCCAGGGTGAGCTTTTGTAAAGAATAAATGAAATACTGAAAATTCCCTATGAAGAGATGGGATAGTCTAAAGCCCCGTCTACACGAGGCGATCCGGCGGCTCGATTAGCCGCCGGATCGCCTCTTCCGCATCCCCGCACGTACCCGCTCGCCCGCCGGATTCGATCCCCCGCTTGTCCCCGCCGGCGCCGCTTATCTTCCGCTCGATTCCCTGCCATTGTCCCCTCGTTGGGAACGAGCAGGGAATCGGCGGTGGCGAGATCCGACCTGTCGGATCTTATCAATCGAGCCACATCGGCGGCTCGATTGATAAGGCACATCGTGGAAACCTCGCTCCGTGTAGACGGGGCTTAAAACCTGTCAGTTCCGTGAGATTTCTAACTACTGTAAGTGACAGCAGCATAGGAGGAAAGTAGTTTATAGCTCATTTTACTCTGGAAGTAACATACTTTTTATTTGTATGTGTTTTACATGTATTTTAAATTTAGCAATTCTCTACAACAGTGGTCTTTTAATTAACTTGTATGTTTTTTTTCAGGTTTGCTTAAAGAGGAACTCCAGTGAAAATAATGTAATAATAAAAGTGCTTCATTTTTGCAGTACTTATGTATAAATGATTGTTAGTGTTTGCCCATTGTAAAAGCTTTCCTCTCACAGTTTTCTGTGGGAGGGTTTTCAAGAGGAACTGTCACGAAAATCTTAAAATTTAAAACCCATACAAATAAGACGTACTGTAACGTTTGCGGAATCGTTTCAGTGGTCAGCGCACAAGATGCGCACTGACACAGCGGAAAGCCTTCACAAGCGTATCATTAGGTGAACCCACGTTAGGTGCATGCACCAGCAGAGGGCAATTCCCACCGGCAGATGGCGCTGTGGAGTGCAGACGAGCACAGCCTCTGCACGGCCACAGATGCCAGATGGGAATTGTACAGATTTAAAGCAATGCAGGGCTGAACAGCCCTAAAAGAGAAGAGCACAGAGACAGACTAAATGTGTGTTTCCCAAGCTAGTCGCCACCCAGCGACGGTGAACACACATTCGCAGAAACAAAGCGGGAACGCAATCGCAAGAGAGAGACTATTGCCAGAAGTGACACAAGGCTGATCAGAACAGAACACGAGAGTAGCAAAGGCACAGCAAACCACAATAAAAGATAAGGAAAATAACAAACGCTAGCTAAACGCGAACACCGCACTCATTCACAACAGCGAACGTGTTTACAGCGCGGTCTCCGCACGAAAAGCGAGACAAGCACGTCACCCTAACTAGCCACAAGTAACACAAAGGAGCACAAACAGACAAGACAGACAGATGAGGTAGCCAGTAGCAACCGCTGCTCCAGCTTACACTCCAGGAATACAGATCAGAAGGATCCACAGCCGCTACCACTAGAGGCTAGTGTGATCCAGACAGATGAACAGAAGGGGCTACCAGTAGCAACCGCTGCTCTGGTTAGCACCCCCAGACAGACAGAACGATTTCCTGTCGACAATCGCAGCAGTGAGGCAACACAGACAAAACAGAAGGCAACCTGACTGCACTAGAGGAGCTGACTAGTGCAGTCCCAAGAATTACTCTAAGATAAACTTTAGAAAACAAAACACAGGGCTGATACTCTAGGAGAGTTCATCAGAAACAAACCATGAAGGATGACCAGCAAAGGATTCTGGGAGAACATGGCTTTTATACTGCCAGCCTTCAAAGGAGGCAGCTAGGGGATTTGCATAACAAATGTATGCAAATTCCTCAGCAGCAGAGCAGGTCTGAAACTTGCAAAGAAAAGACAGGTCTCTTTTCCAGAGACCTGCAGCCCTCATACGTGCAGCCAGCTGAGCGGATCATTACACGTACATTTCTCACAGGAGAAAAGTAGTTTATGGATCATTTTACTCTATGTTCCTGTCATTTACAATAAGAAGTAGAAATCTGTCATTATGTCTGTCATAGGAGGGTTCTCAGGGTTTTCTTTATTTTTAAAAACACTTAGGGAATAGCAGTTGCTCCATCCAACTGCCAAAATAGTGTGCAGTGAGCAGGGAGGCTGGTCAGCATCTTTGTATAAATCCTTTTCAGGTAGTGTCTTTATAAAGAATAAAGGCCATGATGAGAATCCCCCATGGAGAGATGGATTAGCCCCAAACCTGTCTGTAATGTCAGATTTCTCCTACCTACTGTAAGTGACAGCAACATAGAAGAAAAGTAATTTATGGCTCATTTTTACTCTGGGAGAGATGTACCGGTACTTCTTATTTGTATGTGTTTTCACCACTTTACCCCAGCCATACGGATATCTTCGTCCCTTTTTCCATCCTTTCACCCCCAGGGACGGAGATATCCACACCTCCCGCCGCTGCCGGCGCTCCCGCTCGCTTGTGCGCGCGCTCTCGTGCACGACGACGCCCGCTCACCCGGAAATCAATGAACGGGAAAAAACTTTTTCGTTCGTTGATCTAAGCCCCCACAATTAACAGCTGCTTCTATGAGAAGCAGCGATCATTGAGAGAAAAAAAGTTTCCCAGCCTCATAAGACTTCCTGCAAGCGTACTTGCTACGCTTGCAGGTCGCATAAACAAAAAGTTACTGTGGCCAAATAGTAAAACTACACCCTAAAGCATTTTTCATATACAAACACATTAGTTTTACACAAAAAACTCATTACCTCCCTCACTTCCCAATTTTTTTTCTTTGTAATAATAAAAAAATAAAATAAAATAAAAAAAAAAATTACAATAAAAAAAATACATAAATAGTTACCTTAGGGACTGAACTTTTTAAATATTTATGTCAAGAGGGTATAACACTGTTACTTTATAAACTATGGGCTTGTAATTAGGGATGGACGCAAAACTGAAAAAAAAATGCACCTTTATTTCCAAATAAAATATTGGCGCCAAACATTGGGATAGGGACATAATTTAAACGGTTTTATAACCGGAACAAATGGGCAAATTTCATGGGTTTTAATTACAGTAGCATGCATTATTTAAAAACTATAATGGCCGAAAACTGAAAAATAATGAATTTTTCCCCCACATTTTTTCCTATTTTCCCATTAAAACATATTTAGAATTCTTGGCATAATGTTACACCTAAAGAAAGCCTAATTGGTGGCAAAAAAAAAAATATATAGTTCATTTCATTGTGATAAGTAATGATAAAGTTAGACGAATGGAAAGGTGAAAATTGCTCCGGTGCTCAAGGGGTAAAACCCCTCAGTGGTGAAGTGGTTAAATTTTAAGATTTTCGCGAAAGTTCCTCTTTCACCACAATATCAGCCATACAGTGCCCTCTGATGATCCGTTTGTGAAAAGGAATAGATTTCTCATGTAAAAGGGGGTATCAGCTACTGATTGGGATGAAGTTCAATTCTTGATCACAGTTTCTCTTTAAAGAGAACCTGAACTGAAAATAAAAAGTCAAACTAACAATACACAGGTCATACTTACCTCCTGTGTAGTCTACTACTCAATCTCTTTCTACTCTCCTGCGTCCCATTTGTCCACTGTGATCAATGGATTTCTCAGTCCTCCATTTTAAAAATGGCCATTACCCCCTAATAGCTTGCTGGTCAGCAGACTGTTAAACTGTAATATCGCCACTTGAGCCATAGGGAAACATGGACATTACCTTGCACGTTCAGTTGTAACTGACAGCTGCTGATATATAACTGACAGCAACTGGTATATTTCAGTTCTGACAAAATATTGTCAGAACTTGAAGGGATCACTGTAAGAAGAAAATGGTGTGCTTCTGAGAGGGACTGATGGTGAGGTTCGTATGTAATCTTCATTTGCAGCTACGTCATGTGTTTATTTTATATATTTTTACTCACTTCAGGTTCCCTTTAAGGCTGGTTTCACAGTGAGACGTTAAAGTCCCACGTTACAGCAGCTCGTAACGCAGCCCAACTCACAGTAATGAAAAATCAATGTGCTGTTCACAGTGCCCACGTTGTGTTACATAGTAACGCTACACGTTGAATGAAAGTGCAGCATGCTGTGCGTTATACTGGGCTTTAGCTGCGTTAGACTGTTTGCACATGCTCAGTGACTAGCCACATGGCTAATTAATATTCACTGCACTGTGGTGACTCATGGTGGGACTCGTAGTTTTGTCCGGATCATGAACAAATCGTTCGTTTGATCCGGATCTTTTTTGTGAGTCGAATCATCCGGATCATCACAATGAAAGATTCGGTTCACAGTGGATGTCTGTCTGGAAGAAACAGGAACATACAGAATGTACAGTGCAGGGAAAGTCGTGTCCTGCTAGTCATTTCACTCCCAGTCTGCTTCCCTAGTAAATGATTCAAATGATTCGGTTCAAAGATCCGGATCTTTTCAATTATCCGATTCAAATGATCCGAATCCTTAAAAAGATCTGGACTTCCCATCACTATCCTGGATTGGCTGCTTTGAGAGCCGCATAACACGGCTCAATCTGATGTCCAACTTCAACACCACCATGCGTTGCGTTAGGGGCACGTTATGCGACCTTAACATCCCCTAAAACGCAATGTCTTGGTGTGAAAGAGGCCTAAGTGGATAATGTCCTAGACTCTTCTGATTTGGTAATCATTTCAGTTGCAGCCTGAATAGGAGCCCTGCTAATTCCTTTGCTGTTCTTTACAAAATGTGCAGACCATTTGATGGCAAGCCGCCCCAGGTTTACACTATGTTTAATTGCTAGAGGTTAGGTCTCTTCCGTGAGGACCTTTCAACGTGGTGGAAGAGTCTAGTACTGAACAATCTGTGCACAAACTGTTTATTGGAAGCTAACGTCCTTCATTGGTTGCGGGTTATGGCAGGGACGGATCTAGACCAAGTTGCACCTGGGGCAAGGTCAGGTTTTGGCGCCTAAACTGCCATTCCCCATCCAAATTTTGCCGCCTTTTTAAGAATTCAACAAACTGCGCCTGGGGCAAGAGACCCGCCTGCCCCCCCCCCCCCTAGATCCGTCCCTGGGTTACAGGCAGATTACAAAATGCAAGTTGTGTAATCTGCCCTTGTATTGGGCTCTGCACAGCTATGCAGCTGATTAATTTGGGTGCATCCCACATTTGGAAGCGCTGCCATCTCTTCCTGTTGGATAAATGTCCCGCTTCTGACACTCAGCCCTTTGTAAATGATCTTGCGTGACTGTAGAATGTATCTGAACTCCTATGCACAAGATTATTATGTAGAGCATGTTAGACAACTTCCTGGAAAGGTCAGCCAGCCAACACCCATGAATGAGCAAGCAAAACAGTGGCATTTAATTCAATAGAGATGAAAACGCTTTCATTTCTGAGCCACTCGGGATCCCTTTATTGTGACTGTCAGGTGATGCCAAGATAAAGTCATCGTGGGCATTTCTGAGATGTTGGCTTTTTCATCACAGATGTATTACTGTTCACATCAGGTTTTGCTTTATGATTCAGGAGTGCTGACTGTTTGATCTTTTGCATACGGATTGCCACATCCATATGTGCACACCAAGTCATCTGGCTTCTCTCCTAGAGGGGTATGAGTGCCATCTACAGTCCTGGCCAAAAGTTTTGAGACTGTCAAAAATATTAGTTTTCACAAAGCTTGCTGCTAAACTGCTTTTAGGTCTTTGTTTCAGTTGTTTATGTGATGTACTGAAATATAATTATAAGCACTTCATACGTTTCAAAGGCTTTTATTGACAATTACATGATATTTATGAAGAGTCAGTATTTGCAGTGTTGGGCCTTCTTTTTCAGGACCTCTGCAATTCGACTGGGCATGCTCTCAATCAACTTCTGGGCCAAATCCTGACTGATAGCAACCTATTGTTTCATAATCACTTCTGAGTTTTTCAGAATTAGTTGGTTTTTGTTTGCCCACCCGCCTCTTGAGGAATGACCACAAATTCTCAATATGGTTAAGATCTGGGGAGTTTACAGGCCATGGACCCAAAACCTCAACGTTTTGGTCCCCAAACCGCTTAGTTATCACTTTTGCCTTATGACTCGGTGCTCCATCGTGCTGGAAAATGCATTCCTCTTCACCAAACCGTTGTTGGATTGTTGGAAGAAGTTGCTGTTGGAGGGCGTTTTGGTACCATTCTTTATTCATAACAAAAGTTTGCTTTCCTAAAACAGAAAGAATTTGCGATAATTCAGGTTGGAGTGAGCTCGAGATGTCTCCCAGGCACCACTGCTGAATATATGCAAATTAATGCTTTATTCATGGCTGTGTGTTTTGGCAAAATTGTGAGTGAGCCCACTCCCTTGGATGAGAAGCAACCCCACACATGAATGGTCTCAGGTTGCTTTACTGTTGGCATGACACAGGACTGATGGCAGTGCTCACCTTTTCTTCTCCTGACAAAGCCTTTTTCCAGATGCCCCAAACAATCGGAAAGGGGCTTCATCGGAGAATATGACTTTGCCCCAGTCCTCAGCAGTCCATTCACCATACTTTCTGCAGAAGATCAATCTGTCCCTGATGTTTTTTGGGGGAGAGAAGTGGCTTCTTTGCTGCCCTTCTTGACACCAGGCCATCTTCCAAAAGTCTTTGCCTCACTGTGCGCTCACACCTGCCTGCTGCCATTCCAGAGCATTCTCTGCACTGGTTGCACGCCGATCCCGCAGCTGAATACTCTTTAGGAGATGATCCTGGCGCTTGCTGGACTTCCTTGGACGCCCTGAAGCCTTCTTAATAAGAATTGAACCTCTTTCCTTGAAGTTCTTGATGATCCTATAAATTGTTGATTTAGGTGCAATCGTAGTAGCCACAATATCCTTGCCTGTGAAGCCATTTTTAACAACTCATCCTCCAGGATGGCTAATACATGAGGAAGCCTGCTCCACCCCAAAGGAAACACCCCATCAATCATTCAATTAGATAGACCATACAGGTCCTCCCCTGCCATAGTCCCCCAGTTTTAGTGTGTTTCCTACACCTGAAGGACACCTTATGAGGCAGAGTAGTACCTGTCTCCTACGTTCTTTTTTTCAGGCTGGGGTGCAGCGGCGTAGCTAGCGTAGTTGCCCCAGTCTAGGGGGTTTAGTATCCCCAGTATAGCTAGTAAGCTAGTATAGTGCCCCTGTATGGGTACCGCGGCTCGGATAGGCTTTCTGGGAAAATTGTGGGTGACAGGAGTCGCCCAGGGAGACTGCAAGGGACGAGCAGCCCTAACGGGGCTTAAAGTGAACCTCCGGACTGAAAATCTACTCAGCAGAACTGAAAAGGCTTGGTATTTCACAGTTTTACAGCATCAGAACTTTGTTTTTCTTACCAAAGCATCATTTTTAGCTGCACAGAAGCTAAGCTCCACCCCATCAAAGAAAACTGCCCGGGCTTTTTTTCCCCTGATGCTGTGCAAAGCATAATGGGATTTCCTATGTTGTTATGCACGTTGCCTAGCAACTGGGAGGGGTAATCAGCACACAGGACAGTTGGAACTGTGTCTCATGCTCCCTGTCACCTCCTTTCAACCAAAAAGATGGCTGCCCTCATGAAATCACAAACATTTGCCTGTTCTTTTAAAACAGGGTGGGTAAGAGATTATACTACCTATCTATTTTAATTAACATAACTAATGTAACTTAATAACAGTATGTTTGTTTAGGCTGAAGTTCCTCTTTAAGGAAGCCCCAGGTGTGTAATGTAGCAGAGATGCTTCTCGTCTCAGGCCCACTTGGCCATGTTCACATCATGAAACGCGGATGGGCGTGCGTTCGGAACACAACGCGTATGAACGCACACCATCTGCGTTTGTAAGCATTGCGTGGCTGATCCCATTCACTCATTGTGAAAAAAAGCGTGTAGCATGTGTTCGCAGACCGCACTGGTCCGAAACACATGCAGTGTCGTGCGTGTCTGCCTCCTGCATGCGTTGCCGAAATCCGGACAGCAACGCGTGCAGTGTGAACGGGGCTTCACAGCTGCAGTGACAGACATACTAAGAACCACAGCACTGAACTGCTGCCACATGATTGGCCGATTATAACTACAGGTAGTCCCCGGGTTACGAACGCCCTACTTATGAACCACTTAGCTGATATGAACGCCCGCCGCGATGACGTCACGCAGCCCGGGGACTACCTCTTGTGCCCCCTTTAAATTAGAAAAGTTGGTGTTTAAGTTTTTATAGTAACAATTTGCATATACGTCAGAATGTTATGAAGAGTGTTCAGATGAATTGCATAGTCCTTCTTTGCTATGCAAATTAACTGAATCCCCCAAAAAACCTTTCCACTGCATTTGATTGCTGTCATTAAAGAGGAACTGTAACGACAAAACGGCCCCTGGGGGGTACTCACCTCGGGTGGGGGAAGCCTCAGGATCCTAATGAGGCTTCCCACGCCGTCCTGCGTCCCTCGGGGGTCTCGCTGTAGCCCTCCGTACAGCGGTGACGCAATATTTACCTTCCTGGCTCCTGCGCAGGCGCTCTGATGGCTCTCGGCGCCGAAGAAGGCGGAAATACCCGATCGCCGTCGGGTCTGCTCTACTGCGCAGGCGCAAGTTTCCGGCGCCTGCGCAGTAGAGCGGACCCGACGGAGATCGGGTATTTCCGTCTATTTCCGTGCCGAAAGTCGCCACAGCGCCCCCGCTGGAGCCAGCAAAGGTAAATATTGAACTGACAGTCGGCACAGTCGCCGGCTGTTCGGAGGGCTGCGGCGAGACCCCCGTGGGACAGAGGACGGCGTGGGAAGCCTCATTAGGATCCCGAGGCTTCCCCCACCCGAGGTGAGTACCCCCCAGGGGATGTTTTTCATGTTACAGAGTCTCTTTAAAGGACCTGCTGAGAGAATTTCAGTAATTGTCTTGTTAACTCAGGTGAGAATGTTGATGAGCACAGGGCTGGAGATCATTATGTCAGGCTGATTGGGTTAGAATGGCAGACTTAACATGTTAAAAGGAGGGTGATGCTTGAAATCATTGATCTTCCATTGTTAACAATGGTGACCAGCAAAGAAACACATGCAGCCATCATTGCGTTGCATAAAACCCTGTTAGAACTTACCGGTAGCGGTATTTCAACGAATCCTCCAGGATGGCTAATACATGAGAGGAAGCCTGCTCCACCCCAAAGGAAACACCCCATCAATCATTCAATTAGATAGACCATACAGGTCCTCCCCTGCCATAGTCCCCCAGTTTTAGTGTGTTTCCTACACCTGAAGGACACCTTATGAGGCAGAGTAGTACCTGTCTCCTACGTTCTTTTTTTCAGGCCTCCTTCCCCCTCCAGCAGACGGAACTGCGTTTTGAGCTCTTCTCGCCTATGGTGGTAGCAGAGAGAGCTCATGCGTCCAGGGGCAGCGGCGCACATGGAGTGTCTTGTGCTGGCCGTGTCCGCGGGCAGACTGTTTGTCCATAGGCGAACGCGCGAGATCTTAACAGTTCGCCGGGGGAGGAGGCAGCGTGATGACGCACTGCTGCTTCCGCATAAGGCGGAAGTTATTCGGCGTTTCTTCGCCATTACATACCGGACAGTGCTTGGTAGAGGAAGGCATGGAGCAGTCAGACGCCTTACCCTCTGAGCCCAGCTGACCCCCGGCGGCTACCTCACAAGCGGCAGGACAGGTGAGAGGTGGACAGACTGAGGCTTTTTGGGAAAGCATTGCCTAAAGTCTGTCCACAGAGAAATCTGCCTTGTTTTCTGTGGGGGTTGCTGGGTAATGCTAAACCTATTTAACCTGTGTAAACCAGGGCTGTGGAGTCGGGCAATTTTGGGTGCCTGGAGTCGGGAAAAAATGCACCGACTCCGACTCCTAATGAATTTGTAACTGTAATTAAAATAGAAAATATGATAAAATGTTCTCAGATGATAGTCATTAAAAATAATGTATATATACAGTAATAGCTGTGCTTAGTCCACAAAAATGAAATAAACCAATCAAAATTAGTTACTCGTGCTGCTTCAATAAAGCAGTCCCCATATTTTTAAGGTCAGATATACAAATCTGATTGTGACTGTATATATGATGTGTACACAGGAATCTCTTATACATACTAAATAACATCTATACTGTAAGAATAAAGCCAGATGTGTAGCTGTGTCACTAATAGAGATGGTCAATGAGATGGAAATAATTCTGCATTGATGCTGATTTATGCAAATGTATGCACTCCCTTTGCTGATGAAATCAAATAATTTGATATGTTGTTAAAATTTGGTTTGGTGACTACAAATTAAAGGGTAACTGAGACGGATGAAAAGTAAAGTTTTACACATACCTGGGGCTTCCTCCAGCCCCCTTCAGGCTAATCAGTCCCTCGCTGTCCTCCACCACCCGGATCTTCTGCTATGAGTCCTGGTAATTCAGCCAGTCAGCGCTGTCCAGCCGCATGCCGCTCCCACAGCCAGGAACATTCTGCACCTGCGCATAGTGCTGCACAGGTGTAGTATGCTCCTGGCGGCGGAGTGTGTGCATGCGCACTACGCCCGACTGGCTCAAGTACCTGGACTCATAGCAGAAGGTCCAGGTGGTGGAGGAGGACAACGAGGGACTGATTATCCTGAAGGCGGCTGGAGGAAGCCCCAGGTATGTATAAAACTTTAATTTCATCTGTCTCAGGTTTACTTTGTTACACAGTAGTACTATACTCTACATATGCACTCCCCACAGAGCTGCAGGGAATCCACTGAGAATGCTGTGCACATTGAACACAGAGGTGTTGTCTGTCACCCATAAGAATGTGTAATAGAGGAAGAATCTCCTCATTCCCCTGCAGAGTACCTGCACATCATTCTTACATGTACCCACACTTGCATTGCCTAGGGCCTGATAGATGTTCTTTGTTCCGGTTTGTACCTTTTACAAGTACTCTTACCAAGGACTAGTTTTAGCCTAAAGGGAATAAATATAGTAGTCTACATATCCTTCTCACTTCAGTTGTCTTGTAAAATTCCTAAGCGTTGGCAGTTAAGAGACGAATTTCATGTTACATACTTTTAATCAACAAAATTGTAATATGCAAATTAGAGGGGTCGGAGTCGGTGGAATCCTAAACGGAGGAGTCGGAGTCGGTGGATTTTTGGACCGACTCCACAGCCCTGGTGTAAACTGCATGTTATGGTTAGCTGTCACAGGGCTTATAGGAATATTGTTTACTATTGTGTTTTGCGGACTGTCCCTTCACTGCCTGAGGACTCTGGCCAACCTCATAAGTCTGACAAGTCCAGGCGCTGCAAAAATTGTGATATTAAATTATCAAAAACTTGGACTAGGTCTCAGTGTGAGAAATGTATAAAGTCATCCTCTACCCCTAAAACCCCAGACCCTTCGGTAGTAATGATGAACTTTATGGAGTCCATGCGCACAGAGTTTTCTTCCACATTTAAGACATTTAGGTCAGTCATGTCTTCCCCGGCTCAGTGGGCTGTACCTCAATTGCCTCCACCCTTGGTGCCGACTCTCCCAGTTCCGTCAGATGTTCAGCCCTCTCCCTCCCCCACTCCTCTTCTGGCCGTTCCGGTTAATCCTAGTGGGAATCTGTCGGTCCCTGACCCTCAGGATTTCCTGATTTCTTCCACTGCTGACTCCTTAGAGGAGGGTGAGGAGAGGAGTGGGCCTGATTCTGACCTGGAAGACATTCCAAAAAAATTATCCAAATACCTGTTTAACGCTGAAGAAACTTCCGAGTTACTTAAAGCGGTATATGAGGCGGAGCAGCTGGCTGAGCCGGTAACTTCGTCGTCAGCTAGAGACGATATATATTCTGGGTTGAAGTGTTCAGAAGGTAGAACCTTTCCGGTCCATCCGGCTATTCAAAAAATTATTTTGTCCCAATGGGAGGACCCGGAAAAAAGGCTGTATATTCCCAGGTCTTTTAAACGCAGATTCCCCTTTAAAGAGGAGGACATTGCTTTATGGGAAAAATGTCCCAGACTGGATGCTGCTTTATCTCAATATTCTAAGAATGCTGATTTGTCTTTTGAGGACGCAAGGGTCCTGAAAAACCCTATGGATAAAAAAGCTGAAAATTTGTTAAAAAGAGCATGGGAATCTATTTTTTCCTGTCTTAAGTCGGCAATCTCGGCTATTTGTTTATCCCGCAATTTAAATAAGTGGCTAGCAGGGCTTAATAAACACCTGGTGGATGGTATGCCTCCTGCTACTATTCTAGAATCTTTTCCGGTAATCGCACGTTCAGTAGTGTTCTTAGCGGACGCAGCTACTGAATCCCTGAAATCAGCAGCCAGAGCTCTATCATTAATCAATACAGCTAGGCAGGCTTTATGGCTAAATACCTGGAAGGGTGACATAGGCTTCAATTCATCAAAGGGTGTTCGATAACAAAACCCCAGTCCTAAAAATACCGCATTCGGTATTTTACACTTCACTGTGCTAATTCATCAATATTTTCCCATGTGTGGTAGAGGTTCGTTAAGTTACCGAACTACTAGGCTTCAATTCATCAAAGGCTGTTCAATAACAGCAGAGTGGTGCAGAGCAGCTTGGAATGTCCCTGTGTTGTTACAAGCTGATAACAATAGAAGGCATCCAGACATCCCTTTAGATGTAAAGGTGTTATAGTTACTGTTATTTATACTGCCTCTGCTGCTCTGAATCTGTCGATCAGTCTTTCTTAACATTTTATTTATTTGCCACAACGTAGATGAACTTCCTGGAGACATTACAAATGCCATGCTTGGTGATTTCACCACCAGCATCTTTGCATTATCAAACAGGGCCTGAAAGGGTTACACCACCGAAGGGAATCTGGGGATATATTTTGACCCGTTCTCTCTGCTCACTGCCTGGGGGGTCTGAAAGTTTGTGTGGAGAAGCCTGTGTGACCTATCAGCGCACTTGCAGGAGAACAGGGGCTGTTTCTATTGGCTGCCTGCTCCTGCTAATCATGAAAACATTCACACAGAAGGCTTTCGAAGCCTGTAAGGACAGGGGAGTGCTTGAGATAAACACCGAATGTGTTAGCGAATGTGGGAACCTTGATGAATTAACATTTGTTGAGCACATGTCGGTAATTTATCTCATTGCTGTGTCATTTCAGCTTCTCATTCGGTAACAGCTTTGATGAATTAACATTTTTTAAAGTGCTTCGTTAAGTCAGCTGTTTTCAGCATTACCGAATGCGGTAATGCTTGATGAATTGAAGCCATAGTCTTTAAACAAAAATTTGTGCTATGAAATTTGATGGAGATCTCTTATTTGGCAAAGGGTTAGAAGATATCCTGGAGAGATCTTCTGGAAAGGGAAAAAAGTTTCCAGACAAAAGGAAAAAACAGCCCTTTCGTAAAAACTTTCAGGGCAAAAGACAGTTTACCCAGAGGGATGCGAAGTCGCAACCCCAGAAAAAGAGATGGACGTATAACTCCTCAAAATCAAGGACTCCTTTTCTCTTTAACAAGCCAGCCACCTCAAATCCAAGAGAAAATACGTGACAGGGAACAGGTCGGGGGGAGACTCCTATCATTCAGGCATGTGTGGACAAATATTACCACGAACGCGTTTATTTTGGACCTTCTAAAAACAGGTTACAAAATCGAGTTCTCCTCCTGTCCTCCCCAAAACTTTGTTCTCACGGGTCTATCCAGGGACCGGGGAAAAAGCATCTGCCCTGCTAGAATCAATAAGCACCCTCCTGCATCAGAATGTGATTCCCCGGGTGCCAGCTACCCTATACAGAAGGGGTTTTTACTCCAGGGACAATGGTCTCCAGAGATTCGAGCCAAATCTTCAAACTTCAGGGAGCTCCTAGCAGTAAAGTTGGCACTGCTCAGATTTCTCCCGACCATACAAAATTGCCACGTAACCGTATTATCAGACAATATAGTAACCGTATCTTATATTCAAAAGCAAGGAGGAACGAGGTGAAAGGGTCTAAGGGATTTGGCGCTACAAATTTTACAGATAGCAGAAGCGAATCTGCAAACGATCTCGGCGGTGCATATAAAGGGCTCTCTAAATATTTTAGCAGATCAACTAAGCAGAGAGCCATGCATGGAGGCAGAATGGTCTCTCAACAACGATGTATTCGACCTTTTAGTAACTCATTGGGGACAGCCGACAGTGGATCTGTTCGCATCGCCACAAAATGCAAAGGTCAAAGCTTTCTTTTCCCTTCATTCCTCGTCCAACCTCTCACACCTGGATGCTCTAGCAGTACCGTGGCCGAAGGGCCTTCTATATGAATTCCCTACCTTCAACTTGATAGCAAGAGCCCTGTGGAAAATAGAGCAGGAGTCAGCTCTAGTGATTTTTGTGGCCCCCCCACTGGCCGAGGAGAGCATGGTTTTCGTAAATACTTCAACTCTCTATACAGGGGCCTTTGTTTCTACCTCCCAGGGTGGCTCTCTTGTCACAAGCAGAGATTTTGCACCCGAACCCTCAGAAATTTGCCATAGCGGCCTGGCTCTTGAGCGGGAGTCTCTGAAATTAAGAGGATTCTCGAAAAGGGTTATTTCTACGTTATGAATATGCACACAACCGAGAAAATATACCAGGGAAAAATAATCAAACACAGGGTCACTAATGACCAGCCCTTTGAGTATCAATATAGGAGTATTTGGCTCCACATTATTGGACCTAATGGTCAGTAAAAGAAACACAACTTTAATCGTGCCTAACAAGATTCACAAATTAATGTATAAAACCTCTAGTGTGGAGGTCTTGGCTTATCCCCCACAATAAGACATCTAATTTGGTGTAGCTATTCCACATAAAGGTTTAGAACCCTGCTGGTATAGGAGATGGTTGTAGCCACTAGCATTCAATCAGCTGTCATGTAGACTGCTAGCAGATGCTGCCTGTAGTCAGTACAGACCATCACCTACATATACATATCAGGAGGACATGTAGAGGAGTGATAGTGCTATTTACACAGTGATTGTACAATGATCTTTAACATGTTTCACCCTACGGCTTTTTCAAAAAGTGCTATACATATATACAATGAGCATAGTGCACCCCCCACCAACAAAATGTCCCCCAGCAAATAGCCCAAGTCAGAGCTGAGGCACTGTTTGCAGTGCAGGTTTAAATAGACTGAGAGGACAAGCACACCCACAGGGCGTGGCTACATGCATTAACCATATCTGTTCAGGTACACATCAGGGTTCTGATGTGTGTGAAGTGATGCGTATCTATGCGCCCTGCAGCCGGCGAGCTTATAAGCTATGAATGTCGACTGCACCTGCGACACATCACAAAGTCAGCTGTAGAGACATACCAAAAGGAGGGCGGGGGTTACAACAACCCATGTTATTAGGCATAGCGCTGTTAATCCGTATAAGACTGTGCTTCAATCTATATGCAAAGTGACTTAATTTTAAACTAGCCAAGGAACAGGCAGTTATGTTTTTTTTTGTTTTTTTTTTTGAAAGCAGTATCCAGACCAAAACCGATCCCGTCAAAATTATTACCTCCCTGGGACTTAAGTTTAGTTTTGAATTATTTAACTGAGTCTCCTTTTGAACCCCTCAACTCAATTTCGCTAAAATGGATAACTCTAAAGGCGGCTTTTTTAGTCGCCATAACGTCGGCACGTAGGGTTGGGGACATTCAAGCCCTTTCAATAAAGGACCCGTACATGACTGTGTTTCCCAATAGAATAGTCTTTAGAACAGATCCCACCTACCTCCCTAAGGTTTCTTCTGCTTTTCACAGATCTCAAGATATTTTTATTCCATCTTTTTGTGATCCACCTTCCAATGAAAAGGAGGAAAAATTTAACAGGCTAGATGTCAGGAGAATTCTACTGTCCTATCTGGAAGCTTCAAAACCTTTTCAGAAGATCTAATCACCTGTTTGTAGCCTTTGCAGGGTCAAGGAAAGGGCTACAGGTTTCAAAAAGTACTATAGCGAGATGGATTAGAGAGGTTATCACCTTAGCCTATAGCAATGCAGGACAGTCTATTCTTTAAACTGTGAACACACATTCTACCAGATCCCTTGCTACCTCCTGGGCTGAAAGATCAGGGGCCTCTTTAGAGCAGATTTGTAAAGCGGCGACCTGGTCTAGTCATCAGACTTTTGTGAAGCACTACAGAGTCGACCTGCTATCAAGTCAAGACTTACCTTTTGGGAGAAAAGTTCTACAAAATATCATCCCTCCCTAAGGTAACTTTATTAAACTTCTCGTTGGTCTCTCATGTATTAGCCATCCTGGAGGATGAGTTGTTAAAACCCTGTTAGAACTTACCGGTAGCGGTATTTCAACGAATCCTCCAGGATGGCTACTTTAGTTCCCTCCCTATCTTGGGAGATATTAGATTTATTAATATAACTATATATGCAAGTATTGTTTTTTTTTTTTTCTCTCTCTGTTTAGTCCTCCTAGGATGTACTCTTTAATTACTGGGGGACTATGGCAGGGGAGGACCTATATGGTCTATCTAATTGAATGATTGATGGGGTGTTTCCTTTGGGGTGGAGCAGGCTTCCTCTCATGTATTAGCCATCCTGGAGGATTCGTTGAAATACCGCTACCGGTAAGTTCTAACAGGGTTTTATGCAACGCAATGATGGCTGCATGTGTTTCTTTGCTGGTCACCATTGTTAACAATGGAAGATCAATGATTTCAAGCATCACCCTCCTTTTAACATGTTAAAGAGAAACTCCGACCAAGAATTGAACTTTATCCCAATCAGTAGCTAATACCCCCTTTTACATGACACATCTATTGCATTTCACAAACAGACCATCAGGGGGCGCTGTATGACTGATTTTGTGCTGAAACCCCTCCCACAAGAAGCTCTGGTACCGCGGTACTCTGGGCAAACTGCCACAATGTAACAATGTTCACAGACAGGAAATAGCTGTTTACAGCTGTCTGTAACAGCCAAAACCGCTAGGAGCAGCTACATAACCTGCCCACAGTAAAAATGTCACCATGTGATAAATGTCAGAATGTAAATCTGGGAGAGGAAAGATTTTACAATGAGCAAACACTGACTAAATCATTTATAATAGTTATTGTAAAAATGAAGCACTTTTTTTATTACATTATTTTCACTGGAGTTCCTCTTTAAGTCTGCCATTCTAACCCAATCAGCCTGACATAATGATCTCCAGCCTTGTGCTCCTCAACATTCTCACCTGAGTTAACAAGACAATTACTGAAATTCTCTCAGCAGGTCCTTTAATGACAGCAATCAAATGCAGTGGAAAGGTTTTTTGGGGGATTCAGTTAATTTGCATAGCAAAGAAGGACTATGCAATTCATCTGAACACTCTTCATAACATTCTGACGTATATGCAAATTGTTACTATAAAAACTTAAACACCAACTTTTCTAATTTAAAGGGGGCACAAGAGGTAGTCCCCGGGCTGCGTGACGTCATCGCGGCGGGCGTTCATATCAGCTAAGTGGTTCATAAGTAGGGCGTTCGTAACCCGGGGACTACCTGTAGTTATAATCGGCCAATCATGTGGCAGCAGTTCAGTGCTGTGGTTCTTAGTATGTCTGTCACTGCAGCTGTGAAGCCCCGTTCACACTGCACGCGTTGCTGTCCGGATTTCGGCAACGCATGCAGGAGGCAGACACGCACGACACTGCATGTGTTTCGGACCAGTGCGGTCTGCGAACACATGCTACACGCTTTTTTTCACAATGAGTGAATGGGATCAGCCACGCAATGCTTACAAACGCAGATGGTGTGCGTTCATACGCGTTGTGTTCCGAACGCACGCCCATCCGCGTTTCATGATGTGAACATGGCCAAGTGGGCCTGAGACGAGAAGCATCTCTGCTACATTACACACCTGGGGCTTCCTTAAAGAGGAACTTCAGCCTAAACAAACATACTGTTATTAAGTTACATTAGTTATGTTAATTAAAATAGATAGGTAGTATAATCTCTTACCCACCCTGTTTTAAAAGAACAGGCAAATGTTTGTGATTTCATGAGGGCAGCCATCTTTTTGGTTGAAAGGAGGTGACAGGGAGCATGAGACACAGTTCCAACTGTCCTGTGTGCTGATTACCCCTCCCAGTTGCTAGGCAACGTGCATAACAACATAGGAAATCCCATTATGCTTTGCACAGCATCAGGGGAAAAAAAGCCCGGGCAGTTTTCTTTGATGGGGTGGAGCTTAGCTTCTGTGCAGCTAAAAATGATGCTTTGGTAAGAAAAACAAAGTTCTGATGCTGTAAAACTGTGAAATACCAAGCCTTTTCAGTTCTGCTGAGTAGATTTTCAGTCCGGAGGTTCACTTTAAGCCCCGTTAGGGCTGCTCGTCCCTTGCAGTCTCCCTGGGCGACTCCTGTCACCCACAATTTTCCCAGAAAGCCTATCCGAGCCGCGGTACCCATACTGGGGCACTATACTAGCTTACTAGCTATAATGGGGATACTAAACCCCCTATACTGGGGCAACTACGCTAGCTACGCCGCTGCACCCCAGCCTCCAACCCCCGCCAACCCCCCCCACCCCCCCACCCGGTAACCCACGGCGCACGACACTGTCCACTATAACCCCCTCCCCCGCGGGCCCCGGAGAAAAATTTGGTCAAAGCAGTCCCCAGGCCGGAAAAGGTTGAGGACCCCTGCTTTAAAGGACACCTGAAGTGAGGGGGATATGGAGGCTGCCATATTTATTTCCTAATACCAATTGCCAGCCATAAACACTGAACAAGCATGCATCAGATCAGGTGTTTCTGACATTGTCAGATCTGACAAGATTAGATGCATGCTCGTTTCTGATGTGATTTAGTCAGCCAAATAGATCAACAGGGCTGCCAGGCAACTGGCATAAATATGGCAGCCTCCATATACTTCTCACTTCAGGTTTCCTTTAAAGAGAGACTGAAGCCACTATAAAAATCAGTTTTTACCTTTTATTTCTTTTAAGGATCATTGCCAGACATAAACTGCCGCATCTCCGCGGCAAAACGAGGATTCTATCACCCCCAAATCCCCGGGACAATGTTGGGGGAGTGCTTCCTGATTGAGGCAGAGCTGTCCACTGTAGCTCTCCCTCTCCTCACATCAATCCACGCTGATCGCCGCCTCTCCCTGCCCCTCTGTCTTCTTTCACTGAGAGGGGCGGGGGAGAGGCAGAGATTTGTGGTGGGTTGACACGAATGGAGGCAGAGCTACAGCGTTAAGCTCTGCCTCCCTGGGCAGCAAAATCCACTACCAGGAAAGTCTTGGATTTTGCACAGGGAGTTTCGGAGTTATAAACCCCTCGTTTTGCCGCAGGGATGCGGCGGTTTATATCTGGCAATCATCCTTAAAGGGGAACTGAAGTAAGAGGTATACGGAGGCTGTCATATTGATTTCCTTTTATTCAATACCAGTTGCCTGGCAGCCCTGCTGGTCTATTTCTCTGCAGTAGTATCTGAATAACACCAGAAACAAGCATGCAGCTAGTCTTGTCAGATCTGACTTTAAAGTCTGAAACACCTGATCTGCTGCATGCTTGTTCAGGGGTTATGGCTAATAGTATTAGAGGCAGAGGATCAGCAGGGCTGCCAGGCAACTGGTATTGCTTAAAAGGAATTGAACATGGCAGCCTCCATATACACTGTACCTCTTTCTTCAGTTCCCCTTTAAACTAAATAAAAGGCAAAAACTGTTTTTATTGTGGCTTCAGAGTCTATTTAAAGGGAAACTTAAAGTGAACTCTAGCTCTTCCAAGAACGGACTGAAAAGTGTTCATTCCACATAGAAATTCTGCAGGCATTGTGGGGTGGGGGGGTGGGGGGGGAGTGGCTAAATACGTAAAATAAAATGTCTAATTTTGAAACATGTAAAAAAAAAATAAAAATTAAATACACTTACTATCACACGTGCCGCTGGCCCGCACTGCCAATATAGTGCAGATCTGCTTGTTTAATTTTTTAATTTTTTGTTTGTCATCAACCTCCTTGGTGGTAATCCCGAGCTAGGGTTGGGGCAGAAAACCGCAGCTAAGAGCGGTAATCCCAACCTCTGCTCGGGGTAGCCGCCAGAGGCTGTGTGCAGAGTATAGCGCGCAACGGGCGTTTCTACATACCTTCCGGGGGATCCCGACGTCTGTCGCTATTCTTCTTCCTCTCCTCCGGGGCTCTGCTTCCTGCTAGTGAGATCGACCAGCTGTTGTCATGACAGCCAGCAATTTCACTTTAGAGTTGCAGCGCCACTCGGAGGATGGAGGCATAACTGCAGCGCTGGAGCCAGGGAGGTGAGTGATTGAAAAACTGCTGCAGATCTCCCTGGCAGCATGATTTTTTTTTTCCAGGTTTTAGGGTCTGAAAGGGTGCAAAAAAATTGCATGCTTTTAGACCCTAAAGTCTGGAAAGAATTGGAACGCCAAGGGGGTTAAAATAAATCCCCCTTCCTCCTCCTCTTCGTAAACCTCAAATCCAGTACAGCGCAGAGAGGAAGGCAGATGAAATTAGACTATATTTTCACCTACCGCCTCATTGCGCACTACCACCTTCCTATTCCCCTCTTGACAAAGAACTTATAGTTCTGGCCGGGAACAGCAACAGATAGAGATGTGCTGGAGCACCGCCCCCATCCTCCTCCAGCCACAGTGAAGAGAGGTTTGGGTGGTGGGCTATTTATACAAATGCTGTTGTGAGTGCCAGCGAGAGGGGAAGAGGGGTAAGTATGGATCCCATTCACCAGCAGCCAGAGGCGTATCTAGAGGGGTGCAGGCATGGCTCGTGCCATGGGCGCCACAGCACCCATGGGCGCCATGCCTGCTCCTGCGCTGCACCACCCTGCCTACCCTTGTGCTGCGCCCCATGAATGCCCATCACTTAGACCTTGGATCAGATTAATTCTGTCATCTGAGGAACATGGCTACTTAACTTATGTACGGCGCACTTGGCTTAGTGTTAGCAAAGAGGACAGAGAGGGAATAAGATGACATATTTCCAGAAAAGTACCTTTAGCAACATTCCAAGCCCAAAAAACACAGGCAACCATTACACATGTACGCGAGAAAGGATGCTGTTTTTAGAGGGGAAGAGGGCTCCGACCAGAGGGGGCGCAATTTCAGTGTTTGCCATAGGCTCTACATTACCAAGATACGCCCCTGCCAGCAGCAGCACTTACCCTCCCACCTAGCAACAGAGATGGGTTTCGAGTTGAAAGCCACTTGCATTCGAAATTATAATGAAGCTTGATTAAGGCAGGTGTGAGCATGGGAGACGAGGGGTTACTTACTCAGAAGTCTGTCAGGCTCCTATGGGTATCGCTCCACTCGCACGCGACCTATAGGACGCGTTCCGCCACTCACTACCACACTTCCTCCTTCCAGCTTGAAGGAGGAAGTGCATCCCATAGGTTGCATGCGGGTGGAGTGATACGTGTAGTGGCATAGGAGCCCGACGGACTTCTGGGTAAGTAACCCCCTCCTCTCTCATGCTCACACCTGCCTTAATCTAGCTTCATTACAATTTCGAAGTAGAGTGGCTTTCAACTGGAAAGCCCATGCCTGCCTATTAGCAGTATGCACCTACCTACCCTTCCTACTGCTTACCCAGCAACAGAATGTACCTACAGTACACACAAACACACACCCCTAACTTTCTCCCCCCCAGCAGCAGCTACTGCACTTCCTCTTTCAAGCTGGAAGGAGGAAGTGAGTGGTGGAATGCGGCGTTCATTATGCCTATAAGGCGTAATGGAACGCAAACGTCCCGAAAGACTTCTGGGTAAGTTCACCCCCCATCCCGTGGTCACTCCTGAAGTCTTTAGACTTCATTTGAATTTCGATTTCTAGTCTGTCTGGACTCAAAAGCCTATGCCTGCATGTATTTATCCTCCCTACCTCCTGCCGGCTGAAGCTGTATATGCCTGCCCAGCCCCATAGCTACACACTGTCCCTACAACCCACCCAGCTGCAGCTACCTAACCACAATCCTTCCCACCCACGTTGCAACTACCTACCCTTCCATACAGCTCACCCAGCAACAGCTTCCTATTCTTCCTAACTACTTTCCTTACCTACCTATGCTCCCACCTAGCAGAAACTACCTTACTTACCTACCTACAAACCTATGCTCCTTCCTGTCCTGCAGCAGCAACCTGATCTCTCTACCTACCGGTATCTGTAGCTACTTGCCTCTTGAGATCCCTGAGAGGTTCAACCAGGGTGGCATTCATATGGGGCAGGAACTGGCTGCCAGGGTGGGGTAATTGATGCCCATTCCTGGCAGCGATTTGATGCACTTTAAATGTTACTTAATTGCTGCATTTAATTTGTGGGGTTGGTTGCTGCATTTTATATGCAGTATGAGGGTAATTTCTGCATTTCATACATGGGGTTGATTGCTGCATTTTAAATGTAGAGTGGCCTTTAAAGAGACTCCGTAACAAAAATTGCATCCTGTTTTTTATCATCCTACAAATTCCAAAAGCTATTCTAATGTGTTCTGGCTTACTGCAGCACTTTCTGCTATCACAGTCTCTGTAATAAATCAATGTATCTTTCCCCTGTCAGACTTGTCGGCCTGTGTCTGGAAGGCTGCCAAGTTCTTCAGTGTTGTGGTTCTGCTATGAACTCCCCCTTTCAGGCCCCTCTCTGCACACTGCCTGTGTGATATTTAGATTAGTGCAGCTTCTCTCTGCTCTCTTATCTTTTACAAACTGGATAAATCGTCCTCTGAGCTGGCTGGGCTTTCACATACTGAAGAATTACAGACAAGGGCAAAGCTGTTTGCAGGAAGAAACAAGCAGCCTGAAACTTCAGTGCATGAGAACAGGGGGAAAGAAACACACAAATGATCTCTTGAGATTCAAAAGGAAGGCTGTATACAGCCTGCTTGTGTATGGATGTATTTTCTATGTGTGGACATACTGTACATCAACCTACTTCCTGTTTTGGTGGCCATTTTGTTTGTTTATAAACAAACTTTTTAAAACTGTTTTTAACCACTTTTAATGCGGCGGGGAGCGGCGAAATTGTGACAGAGGGTAATAGGAGATGACCCCTAACGCACTGGTATGTTTACTTTTGTGCGATTTTAACAATACAGATTCTCTTTAATGTATCAGTTGTGTTTTTTAACTAAAACCACAGTATTCAGTATAAATTGTCATGTTTGTACTCTGTGATTAATACATAGATTTTGTGATGCAGTTTGAGCACTCTCCCTCTAAAAGGTTCACCATCACTGCCATACAGGATTAATGGGAGTAAATGTTAAAAGTACTTCCACTTTAAGTGCTCGGAGAATGTATTGCAGAGATGTACAAGTTGCCATCTGATTGTGAACTGGTTCATGATGACATTGCATGTATTTGTTTTTGTTTTTTTTCCCCCCTTTACTAATATTCTGAGTGTATACTGCTTCTGTTTTCTGAGATTATGATGTGCTTCTGTTTGTGCTTGTTCCAGGTATCGGTTCCTTTGGATTTCATATTTTCACGCCATCAGGCGTCTGGGAAACACCACTAAAGGATGTCGCACGAGAAGAGCTTCTTGGTTACGGGGGATCCTTACTCTTGTCCCCCGTATCCTGTGGGACAAGGACCGCCACCTCCCCCAGGCTATGGGCAGCCACCCTACCCTGTAACTGCCCCTTACCCTGTAACTGCCCCTTACCCTTCTGAGGTTCCTTACCCAAATGCTGTTCCCTACCCAACAAACTCACCCATGGGCCAGCCCCCATACCCCCCTGCCTACAACCAAGGGCCTTATCCTGCCGGTCCTTTTCCCAACCAGCCATACCAGCATCCTCCATACGGACAAGGTGGATATCCATCAGAGCAAAGTGGTGAGTACCAAATATAACTCTCCACATTGCAGTTTGAGGTTAGGCATCGAAGGCGGTGTGTGGGGGTGTTCAGTTAGGGTTAAGCATCGGTGGGGGTTACCCATTGGCTGTGGCTAGGGTTAGGCATTGGAAAGGGGGGTAAGTTAGAGTTAGGCATCGGTGGGGGGATGCTCTGTGTGGGAAGATTTTACCGATATTTTACTGTCGGAATTAGCTCTGCACAATAGTAGAATAACGGTCATTTTACCGATATTTTGCTACTGACTATTTTCGGTGCCCAAATTTCCTTGCCAATTTTTTTGCATGTACAGTATGTGTACAGGAGCCGTCCAACGATGCTGGCTCTGAAAGAATACCAGATGTCAAAATCGTAATATAAACATGGGGAGCAGGCATAAACAATCACCTGTCCTGATGCCTGCGCATGCGTATGTCAATACGTCATGCACATGATGTCAGAAGCATGCGTAGAGCGCTCCCGGCCACGGGCGGTCGCTGTAGGATGAGCGCAGCTCGGCCAGCACGTGTGCAGTAAACTCCGACTCCCGTGACCCGGAAGTGGTCCTGGGGGGCTTTTAGCTATACTGCGGGGGGGTGGGGGGCAGAAATTTTAATGGGGGGGGGGGGGCAACAAGCATCAGGACAGGTGATAATTTATTCCTGTTCCCCCCCCGTTTCTCTTATGATTTTGAAATCTGGAATCCTTTATGCAACTCGACACCCGCCCAACCCCTGAGCGCACTGTTCTACTCCTTACCCCTTAAGCACTTTTTTTTTTTTTTTACCTGCCTAGACATTTGTATTTTATTGATCTTGTAGATTGTTTTGTGGTTTCATTTTCAGTTATCCCTCATAATATGTTTTTGCTTATTTCAAGTCTTCCTGATCTCTTCTTAATGTCTGTGTCGCAGTTCTTGTGCACCATCTCACTTCCCGTTTTTCTTCTAGACTTCGGCTCCCCCATACACAGTACCGCCTATCATGAGGAGGGCCCGCCCTCTTATTGTGACAACCAGGACTTCCCCATCAGCCACTGGGATGATAAACAGATCCGCAGAGCATTTATCCGTAAGGTGAATATGGAGTGACTGAGTATGTTTGTTTAATCTCCCTGGCGCTAACCCCGAGTCAGGCTCGTGGTGGAAAAAAGAAGATAGGAACGGTAATCTCAAGCCTGACTCTCGGTAGCCGCTGGGGGGGCTGGTGCAGAGCCTTAAAGTACCTCTGACCTGGTCCCCGATAGTTTTAATATTGTTTTGTTACTGGTGCTGTGACTAGCACACAGCACCATCCTTCCACCTCCAGCGCCCCCCGTGGCCCTGTTTTGCTGTCAAATATGGGTGGGGAGGAAGTGGCAGTTCTTCCTTCCCTCTGCCCGTACATAATTCAGCCCCCTCCACTTCCCGCCATAGTTCCCCATATGATTCACTGTACACAGCGCGCAGGGGAGCTGTACTGTGTGCGGGCTTGTGGTGATTGAGGTCTGAAGCATGTCCGACCTTAAATCCTGCAAGATTGCACACAGCGCTGCTTGTCTGCTATGTGCAGTGAATCATATGGGGAACCATAGCGGGAAGTGGAGGGGGCTGAATTATGCATGGGTAGAAGTGGCAGTTCTTCCCCCTGCCCATATTCCACATTTTGCTCAGTCGAAGATTACGACAGAGAAGAATGGGGGCTACAGGTGGTGCTGGAGGGGGGAGGATGGTGCTTGTATGCTCATGGCACCAGAAACAAAACAATATTAAAAGTATAGGGGAAGGGAACCAGGTCGGGGGTACTTTAAAGGGCCTCTGTCGCAAAAATCTTAAAATGTAAAATATATGTAAATATATAGAAATTAGAAGTACCTTTCTTCCAGAGTAATATGAGCCATAAATTACTTTTCTCCTATGTTGCTGTCACTTACAGTAAGTAGTAGAAATCTGACAGAACCGACAGATTTTGGACTAGCCCAACTCCTCATGGGGGATTCTCAGGGATCTTTTTTTTTTTTTTTTTTAAAGCGCTTAGTGAATGGCAGTTGCTCTGTCCAACTGCCAAAAAAAAGTGTACGGTGAGCAGGGAGGCTGGCCAGCATCTTTAGATCTTTTACAGGGAGTATCTTTATAAAGAATAAAGACCTTGCCTAGAATCCCCTATGGAGAGATGGACTAGCCCCAAACCTGTTGGTTCTGTTAGATTTCTACTACCTACTGTAAATGACAGCAACATAGGAGAAAAGTAATACATGGCTCATTTTACTCAGGAAGAAACAAGCTTCTTATTTGTATATGTTTAAATATATTTTACATTTTAAGATTTTCTCAACAAAAGTCCTTTTAGAACAGCGGGTGTTTGAACTCCCCTCTCTCAGGATCCAGATGCTGGCAGACATTCTCCTTCCAGTCCGCGGAGGTTCTGGATCCCCCGGGTGAGATTGCCATTTGTCGTCATGACGACAAGCGGTGATTTCACTACAGGGTTACAGTGCCACCCGGAGTGTGGAGGGAGAATTGCAGTGCTGGACCCCAGGGAAGTGAGTAATGTGCAGGGCTGCTGCAGATCTCTCTGTGGTATGATTTTTTTTTTTTTCCTGGTTTTAAGGTCTAAAAGTGTTCAAAAAAAATTGCTCCGCATTTAGACCTGGAAATAATCCTACCGCCAGGGAGTTAATAGAACTACTTGGTCCCATTATGCTGTACATCAGTCTCAGTTTAGACTCAGTGGCCTCAATTCACTGAGCATTAACGCAATGGGAAATGCAGAAAACAGCTGTTTTAGGAGCAGGGCACATCCGCTTCAATCAGTTGGCAAATTTACTTTGTTTAATGTAATTCCCTTCCATGGCCAGTGTGGATTTCTATGGCAGAAGAATGTCTTCCTTATCCCTTATTGCCACACTCTCCATTATAAGTAAACAAGGGATGGTCTGAAATTTGTCCTTGAGCTGGTGCTAGCCTTGAAAACATTACCCAGCAGTCTCTAGGCTGTAAAACACTGCAGAGAAGCAGTTCTACATTCTTCCCTTTGGTTTTGGAAAACAGCAGTGGTCTTGGGGATAAGAGGTTGTTTTTATAAGAGTAAGGGTAGGTACACACTAGGCAGAAATACTAGCGTTGCAGAAAACGCAGCGAAAATGTACATAATGCAAGTCGATGGGCCGCATGAAAAGACGCATAGGTTTGTGTTCTGCAATGTGCGTTTTTAAAACTGCTGGTCTTGCTGCATATTTTTCCAAAACGCATCTAAAACGCACCTAATGAAAGTCAATGGTGACACAGAGGTATTGCATTTTAATGCGTTTTAAAAAAAAAAGTTTGATGTAATTCCGCTTCCTGTTGACTTCCTAGTGCTTTGCATAAAACACATAAGCGTACTTTATACTGGTTGAACTCGATGGACGTATGTCTTTTTTCAACCAAAATAACTTTGTAACCGAAAACGCATTAAAACGTACGCAAAACACATGTGCGGAACAAAAATGCAAAATGAAAACGCACATGCAGCAAAACGCTACCTTTCCTGCACTGCCTAGTGTGTTCCCAGCCTCTGGGCACATGAGGGCATCAGCTCTGCATGGACCCCTTATAACCTACTGTGCTGAGGTGATTGCCTGCCCCCAATATAGCGGAATTACAGCCTGGCATAGCATTTGAAAAAAAAAAGTGTTTTCTATGTCCTTATAGACTATCCTATACAGCACAGTTCCCCAACCCCATCCTCAAGGCCCACCAACAGTACATGTTTTGCAGCAAACCACAAACATACACAGGTGAGGTAATTAGTGTCTCAGCAGAGCTGATTAACTACCTCTGTGGATTTCCACAAAACATGCACTGTTGGTGGGCCTTGAGGACAGGGTTGGGGAACACTGCTTATCCTACCTGCCTTTGACTGAAAGTAATGTTATCTTTATAAAAATCCTAATCCTCCATCCCCCTGTCATATTCAGCTTATACTGGAAATGGCCATTTTGCATGGTAATGTAATATCCAGATCTATTTCTGTATGTAACTTTCTTATTGGTACTAAAATGAATAATGTAGGTTACAATTGTTCCATTCACAAGATTGGGGGAGGCAAAAGGTGCTGTGCCTGGGGGACCAAATGGCCTGAAGCCGCCCTGCTTATGGGATAAATCCACTATTTCAATATTGGACTCTTAAGATCATCACAGCAGTAAATAATATACAAGTATCATTAATGTGTGTAGACGATATAAAGTGTATGATATACAGTACATTGTCATTTATTAAAGGGGCACTATGGCGAAAAATTTAAACATTTAAATATGTGCAAACAGACAAATAAGAAGTAAGTTTTTTTCCAGAGTAAAATGAGCCATAAATTACTTTTCTCCTATGTTGTTGTCACTTACAGTAGGTAGAAATCTGACAGAAGCGACAGGTTTTGGACTAGTCCATTTCTTCATAGGGGATTCTCAGCATGGCCATTGGTCTTTATAAAGATATTTCCTAAAAAAAAAAAAAAAAAAATTTAAACCATGATGCTTGCCAGCTTCCCTGCTCGCTACACAGTTTTTGGGCAGCTGGACGAACTGCCATTCACTAAGTGCACCTGTCACTTCTGTCAGATTTCTACTACCTACTGTAAGTGACAGCAACGTAGGAGAAAAGTAATTTATGGCTCATTTTACTCTGGAAAAAAGTACTTCTTTGTATAGGTTTGCACAAATTTTAAATGTTACAATTTTTCGCCATAGTGCCCCTTTAAGCATATTGTCCATTTCAGACCGTGATCAGCCCCGGTAACAGGCTCAGTAGGGTCCAGTCTAGGTCTTCTGCCTTGCCTAAATTCTCTTTCCTCTGCTCTACGTGATACGCTCAGAGAGCAGGAAGTACACTTTTTGCTAAATTCTCTTTCCTCTGCTTTGAGTAATAGGCTGAGAGCAGGAAGTAAAAATGTTATGTTCCCTAAATTCTCTTTCCTCTACTTTTGAGTGATAGGCTCAGAGAGCATAAAGCAAACCTTTTGCATTCCCTAAATTCTCTTTCCTCTGCTTTAAATGATAGGTTCAGAGAGCCAAAAGGAAACCTTTTGTGTTTTCTGACTTTCCTCTGCTTTGAGTGATCAGCCTGTGCGCGGCCAAGTGGGGTGCAGGGGGGGGGGGGGTGACGCAGAGCATAGGAGCATGACAAGGTGAGCCAATCACAGCCAGGTGTAGCACCTGGTCAAAAGAGCCTGGGTAGAACACTGAGAATGATGAGTGGGCTAGAGACTACTTCAGCCAAATAGACCAGCAGGGCTGCCAGGCAACTGGTATTGTTTAAAAGGAAAAAATATATGGCAGCCTCCATATTCTTCTCACTTTAGTTGACCTTTAAAAATCTATTTTTAGTACTACTCCTAATAATACAAAAAAGGGGGGTAGGGATCTCCAAGCAGGGCTGTAGTAGTGTACACTGGAATTTGTAACCATTGTGTATGATGACAATAAAATGATCTCTGTTCAGCCATGTCAGAGAGCATTTGGCAATCTCGGCTTACACCGCCACATCTGAGTGGCGCTCAGCCTGCTGTCCTGGCTGTGAGTGAGATGGGCAGCGCCAGTGACAAGGTGTACAGGTGTGGTTTACACCGGTAGTTACTTGCCTAATATACTGGCATTTGCAGCTTTATAGAAAGTCATCAGTGTAACTTGATAGGTCACACTGTATACATGATACATGACGTGTAGACACTGT
Organism: Hyperolius riggenbachi; assembly: GCF_040937935.1. Lineage (NCBI taxonomy): Eukaryota > Metazoa > Chordata > Amphibia > Anura > Hyperoliidae > Hyperolius > Hyperolius riggenbachi. The sequence goes on along the minus strand of NC_090650.1, from coordinate 395,734,386 downwards.
GCCGTTTCTGGTTACACAGGCAGCGTTGTGACACTGATCACAGGATATTTCTCCCAGACTAATAACCACTGTATCCTCTATGAAGCAAGCACAGTATGAGCGGCATTGTGACATACTGTGTACACACTGATCAGCAAAAACACTTAACCTCTCTAGCAGTAAGGACCAGCTAACTCGTCCTTGGTGAGGTCGAGTCAGGCTTGTCCAGTAATTAAAATTACTCAATATCGAAAATCACACTTCCACACCAAACAGATCTATAGCTCCAGATCCAGAAGCCTGTCCTGCAGGGACACCACTCCTGCAACCAACAACGTATGTAGATATATAAGGGAGACACTGATATGGTACACTGATCTCTTCTTCAAGTAGACTATTGTATTAACAGCATACAGAGCAGGCAAGACATATGACATGTTTTGGGCGTTGCCCTTCCGCTTAAAAAAAAAATGTTGGTGGTAAACTATGCTACACTAGCAATGGGTTCAAGAGTTTTCAATTTTCAGTTCCCTTCCCTTTTCAAGCGGGAGTGTCACCATAAAAATCAAATTTCAACAGGAACTGGTCTGAGTGTATTAAGTGATAAAGATGCTAATCCTGCATTCAAAACTTTAAATACTTTTTCTGCTGTTAGGATTTGGAGTTATCACATACTTAAGGAACACTGGCCCTTTAGTAGTCAGTGCCAAACAGTTGCATGCTGGGGGTTCTTTTTATCTATAATATATTGCTCCTCTTCACTTTATTTCCCTGCCTAGCTGCTTATCTGAAACATGATACCCTACACACTTGTGTTTACAAGCAAGGCTGAGGTGACTCAGCGATTGGAGGAGAAAATAAAAAAAAGTAAAGGGCAGAAATGACATCAGCATTTAGCCTAAACTTTGGGCAAAAGACATGGTTCTCTTCATTTACTATATAACATTCACTGAAATCCAAACATGGACAGTACAATACATGTGTTATGTAAGTAGATCAAGTATTTATCTACTTATATATGTGTTTTTTCCTGGCATAGTATGGCTAATCCTACTGCTTTAAAAGCTCCATTTTACTCTGCTGTTATCAGGAGTGATTAAGCAATACATTGGCAGGAATGTCGCTGTAATTTCTCCCTTCTTGCATTTTTTTCCAGTGTTTTCTATGGTTTTGTCCTTTGCCTTACAGCCTTGGAACTGGATGGCTGCGGGCTTACTGACGCTGCTTTTCTGCTATAGCATGCTGTCGCCTCTGGCTCAGTGTTTGAAACAGTGCAGAAGCAAGGCGAGGGCTGTAATCAGGACATCTGTCTAGTCACTGCAGTCAGTAATGAATTTTACGCTGCCTCATCTACTTGAGGAACAGCCCAGAGATCAGTCCTGCAAACTTCAGCTGGGTAAATCGATACTGACTGCAGTGAAAACACTACATGAGAGGCCACGGTGGTGTTGAATTTCATTGCATTTTCCAAACACTAAACAGCTGATACAGAGGAGCCCTTCTCTGATCTAAACATGGAAACGCTGACAACTAGCCATCGTCTTGTCTAGGAAACTCATAGAGAAGCATGTGATTTGTTTGCTCGGCTGATAGATGGGCAAAGCTCTGATTTATGAGGGATTGCAGAGTGCAGGGGGACCTTAGTGGGGTTTGGGATAGCAACAGAGGCTGGGCTGTATAGGCAGATCTAGCCTCTGTATGCAGATAATATTCTTCAAACTCACCTCGGGTTCTCTTTAAGCATGGTGCTGTAGTGGTAAGCACTCTTGCCCTGCAGTGCTAGGTACCCGGTTCAAAAACCCAGCCAAAGCGCTATCTATATGCAGTTTGTATGTTTCCCTGGTCTGTGCTGGTTCCACTGAATTTTTTTTTTTTAATTAATTTTTATTTCCAAAAGTTTTAAAAGTAGTACATCTGTGACAGTACAGAATTGGCATAGATATACACAAATAACTAAATTGCTTACAGTTGGCAGATTATTTTTGTTCCTACATATAAACAAAAATAATCTAAAGAAAACAACAACATTAAAGGTGGCCATACACTCGTTAGATTAGCGGCAGATAGATCTCTGATTTATCTGATGTGTTTAGGAACATTTTTTACTAGGAACAGATTTCCAATTAAAAATCGATCTGATGGCATTTTTTTGCCATCAGATTTGCATTAGGGTCAATGCAAACTGATAAGCAATCTGAACAGATCAATTTTGATAATCCAGCATGTCAGATCGATTGAAATCGATCGAAATTGATCGGGCAATCGATTTGCGATCGATTTCGAGTGTATGGGCCCCTTGAGAAATTAAGGAGGTGAGAGGTTTAAAGGGGAACTGAAGAGAGAGGTATATGGAGACTGCCATGTTTATTTCCTTTTAAGCAATACCAGTTGCCTGGCAGCCCTGCTGATCTATTTCTCTGCAATAGTATCTGAATAACACCAGAAACAAGCATGCAGCTAGTCTTGTCAGATCTGACTTTGAAGTCTGAAACACCTGATCTGCTGCATGCTTGTTCAGGGGCTATGGCTAATAGTATTAGAGGCAGAGGGTCAGCAGGGCTGCCAGGCAACTGGTATTGCCTACAAGGAAATAAACATGGCAGCCTCCATATACCTCTCTCTTCAGTTCCCTATTAACAACTTATAAAGAGAAGCTGGTTAGTAGAGGGATTTGGAGGGGTATACACATGGGGAATTCTATCCCCCATCTCTAAATTTCCATGACTATAAAAGAGTGATGTTAGTAGATAAAACTGTGCGAGGAGATGCAACATATACTCATATCACTAACAGAAGGTTAACTAAGTAGTGGACACGTGGTCTTTTCAGTATTAATGTTGGCTTTAGCAAGAGTCTGTTCCAAGGAGGGGGAGGTAGGAGTACCCCAGTTGATCACAATCTGATGGCATGTAGCACATAACATTTGGGAAATTGGTTCCACTGAATTTTAAAAAACATGTCTGATTGTTGTCCTTGGACCTCTATGGATTGAACTTGATTTTTCAAAACATCTTGTAAAAGTACTTCAAGGAATCATCAGGCTTTCCATACCTCAGGGTCTGCCTCGCACTGCGCCTGCGCGAGCGCCACTGTCAATCACGGCCATGGACAGTAGTTCTGCGCCTGCATGGAAAGCCTGATGATTCCTTTAAAGAGAATCCATAACCAAGAATTGAACTTCATCCCAATCAGTAGCTGATATCCCCTTTCCCATGAGAAATCTATTCCTTTTCACAAACGGATCATCAGGGGCTCTGTATGGCTGATATTGTGGTGAAACCCCTCCCACAGGAAACTGTGAGGACCATGGTCCTGGCAGTTTCCTGTCTGTGAACCTCGTTGCATTGTGGGAAATAGCTGTTTACAGCTGTTTCCAACTGCTAAAAAAGCAAGCAGCATCTCCTTCCCGTGACATCACCTGCCAGCAGTAAAAATGTCACCATATGATAAATGTCAGAATGTAAATCAGGGAGAAGAAAGATTTTACAATGGGCAAACACTGACTAAATCATTTATACATAATTATTGTAAAAACGAAGCACTTTTTTATTACACTATTTTCACTGGCGTTCCTCTTTAACTGTGACAGCAGCCGTATATGAGGAAAATTGTAAATACTAATGTCCTTACAGAGGAGCAGCGCTAAAGGTGCCCATACATCAAACGAAATATGGGCAATGGGCAGATCGACCAAGAGACGCATCTCTCTCTGATCAAATCTGATTGGAGAGAGCTCTGTTGCCTGTCCATACACCACAGGCTGATTCCTTTCATGCTGAAATTGATCCTGAATCAGCCTTGTGATGCCCCATCCACCGCCTTGCTGATCAGACACTGTCCCTCCTAATGGTGAATGTGCCCCGCCCCTTCAGGTCAACCGTCCATACATGGGCCCACGTGGTTGCCGGAGTAACATAGGCACGTGTGTGACATCACACTCGCGCCCACATGTACACCGGCAATCGGGTGGGGCCGTGTATGGTCGGAGGACAGTGTCTGAAGCCGGCCATGGACAGGTAATGCATTGTGCACTGGACACCAGGGGTGGGGCACATTTCACATAAGGGGACAGTATCGGGGGTTTCATCACTCCTTATAGTGCTTGCCGTTACCGCCCCGCACCTGCCCGACCACAGCGGCTCGACATCTTGCATCATGTCTGACCAATTGATGATACCAATTTTAGCCCGAAACTGATTGTATCGTGGATTGGGCATGCACTTGCTGCACCGATTTCCCTTCGATTCAATTATAATAATCGGATCAAATGGTTGATCGGCCACCAAGTCGCATGATGTAGGGCCACCTTAAAGGAAACCAGAGACGAAGCACCCTCATGTATTTTACTATATATATCAGTGGGAACATTAGAGAAAACACCTACCATGCTTTCTGTTTCATTCTTCACTGTTCAGCCTGCTTGTTTTCAGCCCTGATGAAATCCCCAACTGAGCATTCAGTCTGGCTTTGCTCAGGAGTATTTATAGCTCAGTCTGTGTTCTCTCATGTCTTTTCAAGCCCAAGCCTGCCCCCTGCTGGCTCTGCTCAGGAATCTTTATAGCTGAGTCATTATAGCAAAGCCAGACTAAATGCTCAGTCGGGGATTTTATCAGGTCTGATAAGAAACAAGCTGTGCAGTGCAGAATGTAACAGAAAGCAAGGTAGGTGTTTTCTCTAATGTTCCCACTGATATATATGGTAAAATACATGAGGATGCTTTAAGTCTATTGCTGATAATGGACTGGTAGCCCATGGAAGAAGGTTGGGCAGCCACAGCGGTCACAGGACTGCAACATTTGAAAATAGATTTTTTTTTGATATGCTTCCATTGTCCCTATTTTGTATTGGGTGAAGCCACTCTGCACAGAGACGGCAATGTAACCGCTCTCTCTCTACTCTCTAAATATTCTGCTGTCTTCGGTTTTTTTACAGGTCTTCCTAGTCCTTACAGCCCAGCTACTGGTCACCTTTTCCTTTGTGGCTGTCTTCACTTTTGTTGATGAAGTCAAGCTTTATGTGAGGAGGAACACATGGACCTACTACCTCTCCTACGCTGTGTTCTTCTGCTCTCTCATCACTCTGAGCTGCTGTGGAGACTTCCGCCGCAGACACCCATGGAATCTGGTGGCACTGGTATGTCAGCTTGTCTACCAAGCCTTGTGATCTCACATGTTTGTCTTGCTTGTGTATCTATGACTTGGAAGGCCTTATATATACTGTAACCTAACGAGATGTCTCTTGTGTCTCCTACAGTCCATTCTGACCCTCAGCCTGTCATACATGGTGGGAATGGTGGCCAGTTTCTATGATACAGATGCAGTGATAATGGCCATTGGCATTACAGCAGCAGTCTGCTTCACTGTAGTGATCTTCTCAATGCAGGTGGGTAGATGCATTCTGATTGCCTTTAGGGCTTTCAGCTGATGGCTTGTTGTGCCTTAAGGTATTTATAGAAGAGGGATAGTGTTACTGGTCTGTGAACACAATTAATTATAGTATTCCATTTCATTTCCAAGCTTACAGTAAAGTAGAAATGCATTTACCATAGATTATCTTGAAGACCTGATCAATTATGAAATACATTTCAATTATGAATCTTTCCTGCATGAGTAGATGCCGGAACAGCAAAAGTCCTGTTCCATGATAAGTTAGCTGCTTGGCCCAAACATACTTGTACAACTCTGTTGTCATTCTCCCAACCTGACCCGCTTTGTGACCACCTCCCCCATATGACCCTACTATGATCTTCCCACCCTGACTCTGCTTTTACCTCCCACAATTGCTCTGTAATCCTCCTACTCTGACTCTGCTGTGACCATTTCAACATGACCTTTACACCCTGAACCTGCTGTGACCCAGCCATGGTGGCCCTGCTGTGACCCTCCCTTATGACACTGCTTGTGATCCTCCCACCCTAAAATTGTTACCTCACATGGGGACCCTGCTGTGGCACTCCCACCCTGACCATCCTTTGGCCCTCACGCCCTGACCCTGCTGTGGCACTCCCACCCTGACCATCCTTTGGCGGGGACCCTGCTGTGGCACTCCCACCCTGACCATCCTTTGGTCCTCACTCCCTGACCCTGCTGTGGCACTCCCACCCTGACCATCCTTTGGCCCTCACCCTGCTGTGGCACTCCCACCCTGACCATCCTTTGGCCCTCACGCCCTGACCCTGCTGTGGCACTCCCACCCTGACCATCCTTTGGCCCTCACCCTGCTGTGGCACTCCCACCCTGACCATCCTTTGGCCCTCACCCTGCTGTGGCACTCCCACCCTGACCATCCTTTGGCCCTCACCCTGCTGTGGCACTCCCACCCTGACCATCCTTTGGCCCTCACCCTGCTGTGGCACTCCCACCCTGACCATCCTTTGACCCTCACCCTGCTGTGGCACTCCCACCCTGACCATCCTTTGGCCCTCACCCTGCTGTGGCACTCCCACCCTGACCATCCTTTGGCCCTCACACCCTGACCCTGCTGTGACACTCCCACCCTGACCATCCTTTGGCCCTCATGCCCTGACCCTGCTGTGGCACTCCCACCCTGACCTTCCTTTGGCCCTCACGCCCTGACCCTGCTTTGGCACTCCCACCCTGACCATCCTTTGGCCCTCACCCTGCTGTGGCACTCCCACCCTGACCATCCTTTGGCCCTCACGCCCTAACCCTGCTGTGACACTCCCACCTGGCCATTCTTTGGCCCTCACGCCCTGACCCTGCTGTGGCACTCCCACAATTGCTCGGTGACTGCGCTGTGGTCCTCCTACTCTGACTCGGCTGTGAACCTCCCACTTTGACAGTGCAGTGACCCCCCCCGCCATAACTCTTAAGTGACCCTCGTATGCATGGACAGACTATGCAGCATAAGGCTAAGCCGCCTTCAAATTGTCACTTTGCTGAGTTCTTCTTTTGACCCATAGTAAAGAATCAGACTGAGTCTAATGCCAATTATTCTAACTTAATCCTCACCGGAAGTCTCACACTAAAGGTGCACACACAAGCACAATAACTCTCACCCACAGGGATTGTTGGACCTTGGGCAACGGTTTCCAAATGCTCTGGAGATGTGTCACTAGTTTACAGGCTAGTGATGCATTCTGTTCTTAGAGAACCCAAGGCGGAAAGAAAATTAAAAATAAAAACTTATTACCTGAACCAGGCCTTCTCCCTGAGTCCTGCAATCCACTTCTTGCAGTCCCACATCTCTGCATTTGTTTACTAGGTCGCAGGGAAGTTTTCTTCTTTTTCAAGATGGCCATGACCCCAGAAGTCATGATGCTACAGCATCTCAGCTCTCACAGAAAGCTGTTCTGTGATACAGAGGGGTGCAGGGCTGTGGAGTAGGAGTCGAGGAGTCGGAGCAATTTTGGGTACCTGGAGTTTGTCTGGAGTCGGGTGATTTTTTTTTTTTTTATTATTATTTATTTATTTATTTTTTTGTACCAAATCCATAAACCTGGAAAGAATTAGACTAAGGAGTCGGAGCCATTTTGGGTACCTGGAGTTGGTGGTTTCCTAAACTGAGGTGTTGGAGTCGGATGATTTTTGTACTGACTTCTCAGTCCTGGAGGGGTGGGTAAGGGGCGGAGAGAGGCAGGGCACGGCTCGGGGAAGAGGGGTGAGGAAAAGGGCGTTCCTAACGCCGAAGTGGGTGTTCTGCAGGACTGCCTTTCCGGCAAAGGATGCACCTTCCCCTATTAGGATGCCAACAAGCTGCTTGTCGGCAATTTCAGGGGACACAGCAGAGGGAAGGGGGAACACAAGGTAGTACAGAGAGGACACTGCGGCATGTCACTGTGCAAGTAACATACCTCTGTGCCCATTTGTAACATAGCTATTCCTTCCTGGGGAAGAGGGACGACACACGGCATGATGCAGCGGGCTTGGCTTGTGCACGACTGAGATGCTCCAACATATTGGCGAGGAACGGGGCCACATTACACACACTAGGTTCTCAATAGAGACTGCCCTGGCTGGCCTCCTCAACCAAGAACCACATACCCTGTGTAGGAGACTTAAATCTCTGTACAGACAATAAACTTTAATGGCTGAAACTAATGTTTCTGGCTGTCAGTTCAGTGTCTGTAAACTTCACATCTAATGTGCCCATCAAATCAGGGCAGAAAGCTTAGTCCCAAAACTGCCTCATTTTCCTCTTCTGTGAGGTGAAATATGCTGGACTCCCCCTAGGTGATGCATGTGTGTGTTCTGAGGGTTTCTGCTGTCATTCATTGTAATGTTCTCTTCTCTCCACTTACAGACAAAATATGACTTCACGTCTTGCATGGGAGTCCTGATGGTCAGCTTGGTGGTCCTGATCATTTTCTCCATTCTTTGCATTTTCATCCGCAACAAAATCTTGCAGATTGTGTACGCCTCGCTGGGCGCCCTTCTTTTCACATGCGTAAGTCAGCCTGTGTAGCGCTTTGATCGTTGACCATATTGTCACTGTGTTTATTTTAATTTTGAATGGCCAGGCACAGATATAAATACACCATATAATCGATCTATAGTAAAAGGGCTCCGGTATTACTAGTTTTTATGTGAAGTAATAGTAAATCCAAAATCTGCATACAGACTTATTGGAACTTGTGTAAATTTATTACACACACACACACTCGCCTCGCCACACTCGCCTCACCACACTCGCCTCGCCACACTCTCGCCTCGCCACACTCTCGCCTCGCCACACTCTCGCCTCGCCACACTCTCGCCTCGCCACACTCTCGCCTCGCCACACTCTCGCCTCGCCACACTCTCGCCTCGCCACACTCTCGCCTCGCCACACTCTCGCCTCGCCACACTCTCGCCTCGCCACACATACACACCACACTCGCCTCACCACACATACACACCACAATCGCCTCACCACACATACACACCACACTCGCCTCACCACACATACACACCACACTCGCCTCACCACACATACACACCACACTCGCCTCACCACACATACACACCACACTCGCCTCACCACACATACACACCACACTCGCCTCACCACACATACACACCACACTCGCCTCACCACACATACACACCACACTCGCCTCACCACACATACACACCACACTCGCCTCACCACACATACACACCACACTCGCCTCACCACACATACACACCACACTCGCCTCACCACACATACACACCACACTCGCCTCACCACACATACACACCACACTCGCCTCACCACACTCGCCTCACCACACTCGCCTCACCACACACACACACACACACCCTTTCTGTTGGTGGCATCCGATTTGCTGCTGTGACTCTTTTTTTTTTTTTTTTTTTTTTTTTTTTCTTTTTTTAAGTAATTTAAATGTTTTATTTTTAATAAAAATCTCTTCCTTCCCCTAAAACCCCTCCTCCCCCGAAAGCCAATCAATGTGATCACCTCGCATAGGCATCAGCCTATATCCCCCGTACAGTGCTATACAAGTCCTTTCAGCCATTTTTTTTTCAGCCTGGCAGGTTGTTTACGGAGTGGAGTGTGATCCCCACTAATCTCCGCCCCCAGGACTTGACGCCGATCGGCGTTAGGTGGTCCTGGGGGAGCCAACTTCCCACGCCTATCTACGTTAGGCGGTCAGGAAGGGGTTAAGCAGGACTGGGGCCCCTGGCAAAGTTAACCTGCCACACCCTCTGTCCCCCTAATCTGGCCACCGCATGTCCACTCTGATCACAGCAGCTGTGATGCACTTGCAGGGATGCGGAGGCCACACGTGTCCGCATTACTGCCCCCACGATCCTTTGCGTCACCTACTGCTCATACCAGATGACCGCTCCTAGCCAATATCATCTAGTATGAAAAGTAGGCGATGCAAGGGGTTGTGGGGGCTGCAGTGCGGACGCGTGTGGCGTATACGTCCCCTACACAGCGCTGCAATCCTGTGCAGCTCGCCTCATGTAGCAGGTGCCCCGGGAGCAGTCGGGGGGGGGGGGGGGGGGGGAGGGGGAGAATGATGCGTGACCACCTGGAGTTCTGGCGGTGAAGGGGGGCTGGCAGCTGTCGGGGGCGCCAGCCCTGGAGGTGAGTTACAAACACAGCTGCGCTAAGCACTTTCCATAAACCATCCACCGGCTACCCTAATCGGCGATTACCTCCAAGGAAGGATAAATCGTTACATCTCCCGAGTCAGTTATGTAGGTTTCTAGACCACTGTTAGCCACAATATAGATTTGTAACAATTCACCTTTCACTAAAATAATTACAACACTGAGACCAGAATCTTTTTATGTAAAAATATATTCCTGTAGTTATACACAAATTACATAGAACAGGGTTATAATCTGCATTCAAATAAAAAATGAGGAAGCATAAGAAAAGTATTGGCTGTCATATGTAAATCAGCAAAATATAATATGTAACATTACCAGCCCTTCTGCTTCTCTGTCTCTTTCAGTATCGTTTCATTTTATGGATCCAGCAGCCCCCACTCAATTAAAGTTTCCATGATTCTACTGTATAAAGGACTTGGCCCTCCCTTATTTGCATATGTATGCATTTAGCCATATCCATCACCATACTTTATTTCTAGTAACAGACTGGCTACTTTCATTTTCCTGTTTTCTCACACCTTTATCTTAACTATGAGTCATACAGGAATTCACCTGATAAAGCCATCTGGACATTTTTTTCACATGCTGGTTTTACACCTTTCTATAAATCGGTTATACAGTATTTGCACAATGCTATGACATAACAGTCTGGACAGGTTGCTCCTGTAGCTGGGAGCAGGACACAGCAGCCACATGTATAGTAAAGGAAAAGGAATCCCGCTGCACCAGCTCTGGATAAAAGTCCGATTTTTATTTAAGTAAGATGGACATTCGGCACAAATACAGCTCACGTGTATCGAAGCTAACACATGGCTCTTTAGTCATGAGCTATGACTAAGGAGCCATGGGTTAGCTCCGATACGCGTGAGCTGTATTTGTGCTCATTGTCGATCTTGCTTAAATAAAAATCAGGCTTTTATCCAGAGCTGGTGAAGCGGGATTCCTTTTCCTTTACTATAAATGTTATGACATCTTGAAAAAAGACAAATCCTAAGGCAAAAAAATCATAAAAAAAATAATGCAATCTTTCTGACATGCTCTAGTATGTTTATGCTGTCTAGTTGTATCACACATATATAGCTCCCTTCTGCATGCATTTACTTCTAGGTCACATGGGATGAATGGCAAGAAGCCTCAACTTGTAGGGATTAAGTATAATCTTCTTTGCTTTAGCTGATGTTACTGGTCTGCAGCCTGTTATACCAGTAACCCTTCACTGCCTTATCTGTGCCTGCTCTGTGGCATGTAGGGGGCAGATCAGGGAACACACACACTTGAGCCTACTCTGTGGCATGGGCATGTAGGGGGCAAATCAGGGAACACACACACTGGGGCCTACTTTGTGGGCATGTAAGGGGGCAGATCAGGGAACACACACACACACACACACACCTACACCTACACCTACACACACACCTACTCTGTGGCATGTGGGGGGAAGATCAGCGACCATACTGACCAGGGCCGGGCCCAGGCAGAGGCTGGAGAGGCTCCAGCCTCAGGGCGCAGTGTAGGAGAGGGCACACAATTCATTCAGCTGTCATTCCCAATTGTCTTTGAAGTAGAAAGAAATAAGAAAATGGGATACATGACAGTGACTGCAAGCCAGATAACTATAGATTAAGGTGTTGGGGGCCCTGGGGCGCCTCTTAGTCTAATAGCAAGCAGTCTGTGACGGCTGGGGTGGGAGGGATGGAGGGGCGCACTTTGCTGTCTCAGCCTTGGGTGCTGGAGGACCTTGTCCCAGCTCTGATACTGACACCTACCTACTTACACTGAGGGGACACACACTGCTACCTATAAAAAGGGGGGGGGGGAATCTGCTGCCTACCTATACTTTGGTGACCTCTCTGGCTATCCTGGGGGAGGGGAGGCCAAGTAACAGAGGCTTTTAGGAACAAATAATTGTTAACCAAGAGGTTTTGTTGTGAGTTTTAGCATTGGGGTCACACATGAGTTACCAGCACTGAGCTCAGTCAGGATGTAGCTGGATGCTGGGCTCTCTGTAACTTCTCTCTCGGTTTTCTTCCCCTCTCTCTAGTTCCTGGCAGTGGACACACAGATGATCCTCGGAAACAAGCAGTTATCGCTCAGCCCGGAGGAATATGTCTTCGCCGCACTCAACCTCTACACAGATATCATCAACATCTTCCTCTACATCCTGGCTATCATTGGCAAAGCCAAGGATTAACCTCTCTGACTCTGTTGTGCGGATCCAGTTATCAGGCACCTCAGTCCTCCACCCCAATATTCCATTATAACCAGGAAGTGTATATTTATAAACTTCCCCACTGCTGTTTGTGAATCTGCCTTTGAATGTTACTGCTTCCGTTACCCTTTGAACTACGCAGTTAGCCCTTCCTGATGCCCCGCCCGAGCCACTGCGGGAACCGGACTGTAATCAAACATCTTTGGCCGAAACGTTAGCTGCACTTCACTGGACTCCCCTGCAGAGGTCACTACATTTCTGTGCAGCCTGTTCTATCATCACATTCCCTGTTGTGTTGGATCATCTCACTGTTAATTTTTGTAGTTTTTTTTTTTTCCCCTTCTCCCACCCTAGAATTTTACTCTACAGTTTGTGAACAGTTTTGTATATATTATTCCATGTACTGCTATTGTAGTCAGTGCTTTTTAGTATGTAAAGTAGGAACAATGTACATTTTTCATACTGTCCCCATAATGTGAACGCCCCACGCACCCACCTTTGTCTTGTAGCAAGTAAGGAACGGGCGGAGCTTAGCTTTGTGACATCATTTTGACATGATCACTGGGGGATTTTTTTCATAGCCTGTATGCAGTGTTCGGAGCAGCGCCCCCTACAGTTAATTTATAATTATATCCTTACTGCATGGTAGAAGGCACAGGGGCCAGATCTCCGGCATCTAGAATGGACATTACAAGCTGCTTTCCTATAGGGGAATCTTACAGTATGTAATATACAGCTTAGATCAGTTACAACTCTCCTCGTCATGCTTGTTTGTGACACACTAACCTTGTTAGTTGTACATAAAGTTTGGTTTCAGCAACAGACAGGCTGCATGCAGAGAGACCAGTTCTCCATGTTGGGACAGTCGGTGTTTCTGTAAGATATCTGTACAGTATATGTTCTCTATGAACCCATCACTGTAATGAACTTACTAAGTGTAACCAAACTTAAAACACTGCCACCTTGTGGTGTTTGCATGTACCATAGTCCTCCGATTAGTGTCTGTCCACCTGGGAGCCCATGCTGACGCTAGGTCTTGAAGTTCTTGCTTTTTTTTGTTGCATCCTGCACTTTCTTATGGTAAGTTTTGCCCCCTTACTGCATTAAGGGGCTTATTTATTAAGCAGTGATGCATTTGTACTTTAAACTTGGCCTCACGTTGCTGTGCACTGCAATAAGTGGTCTAGTTATAAAAGGCCAAAAACTATAAAGAAGGCAAAATGTTGCAGTGGTGTGCAGTAGTGCTCCTGTCGCTTGTCCCTGGCTGCCTGGGAACATCATGTGACCTGACATCATCATGTGACCTGGCTGAGCAATAAGCGGGCAGGAACAGGTGTATTTAAGTGACGTGTATCCTAGAAGCATAAGTAGCTTTCTAGCTATGCTGATGCCCTTGCAGAACACCTGAGGTATAACGGGCAGCTGTTATGCATGAACTTCTGCAAAGCTGTAACGTGGATGCTTCTGCCCAACCTCAGCAACCTAACACTAATCTACCTCCCTAATAAAACCGCTTCCTACTACCTAACCTCCCCCCTCCCCATGTAAACCCCTTCCTGATACCTAACCCCCAACTCAATATATACCCCTTGCTCCAAACTAAACCCATTTCTAATACCTAACCCCCACTCCAACATACCCCACATGTAAACCCCTTCCTAATACCTAACCCCTTCCTGATACCTAACCCCCAACTCAATATATAACCCTTACTCCAAACTAAACCCCTTTCTAATACCTAACCCCCACTCCAACATACCCCACCCCAAATACCTACCACTACCCCATCCTTATGCCTAACCCCTACCCCAACGTAAACCATTTCCAAATACCTTACCCCCACCCCAGTCTTAATCCTTACTGATTTATTAACCCCCCACCCCAATGTAAACCCCTTCCCATTACCTAACCCCCCACCCCTTCCTGATGCCCAACCCCGATGCCAGTGTAAACCCTTTGCCATTACCTAACCTCCACCTCAATGTAAATCCCTCCCTGATGCCTAACCTGAACCCCCTCCCAGATGTTTGCTCTCTTCAACATACATTTATTCCTAATGCCCCCCTCCTAAACCTCTTCCTGATGCCTACTCTCTCTTTTCCCAACATAGACCTATTTCTAAAGGCAAACCCACACACTTTCCCAATGTACGTTCCTCCCTGACGCCTGACCGTGCCCCCTTCCGAAGTGTTTTATTGACACAGCCCTAAACTAAACCTCCCTCTTAATTTCTAACCTCCCCAATATAATCCCCTTACTGAACCTTAACTTGCACCACAACAAAAAAAAAACTTTATTTGTAACTTTGGTCCCCCAACATATTCCCATTACTGATCCCTAACCTGCAACCCAACATAAGACTTCAGAAAATCTACCCCCTAACCTGCACCTCAACATAAGACTTCCTAAAATCTACCCCCTCCCCAAGGTAATCCCCTGGCAGATCCTTACCTGCACCCCAACATAAAGTAATACCTTATTTCTGCACCCCCCACACACACACAATTCCCGCCCTGATAAAGAACAGCATCAGCCCCCATGTCACGTTCCGAAGCTGAGCGCTGGTGCCTGAATTGCACACCAAGTTGTACATAGCTGCTGATTTGGCTCAGCTGTGGAGGTGCATCAACATCAATGAATTTCCCTGCTACCTCATCCTGGCCCTGCCCTCCAGAGTGCTCTCCAGTCCTCTTGCTCTGCAGTATTAAGAGCTGTGTCTGGAAATGGCAGAGGACGATGGATCACAGTGTGCTCTAGAACTGGAGTGTATATCCTTTCACCTTTTCTGATATTTTATTCCTGAATCTGGAATTTCTTCTGCAATGGTTTCCTGGCCATAAAACTTGATTTGCTGCCCCCCTGTGGCTGTGCTGCTCCCTGCATGATGGCTAAGATGGCTTCAGTTCTTTGAATAAAGGATTTCCTCTTTATGACTGGTGTATAATTCTAAAAGGTATCTTCATGTTCTTTTTCAGGAAATGCTGGAAAACCGTAGTTTAATAAACTGCATACGTTTGTTAAAGAGCATTCTCTGGTCCAGGTTGTATGTATGTAACAATGCAGAAGATCAAGTGACAGAAAACCAGTAATCAACTATTTAAAAAAATAAAAAAAAAATAAACTGAAAGTGAAATGGATGTTTCCTTTTAAAAGATATCAGTTGCATGGCTGTCCTGCATATCTCTTTTGCTGCAGTAGTGGCTAAATCACACAGCTGAACCAGTCTGACTTCAGTCAGAGCACCTGATCTGCATGCTTGTTGAGGGGCTGTGGCTAAAGGTATTAGAAACATGGGATCAGCAGGAGAGTCAGACAACTGGTATTATTTTAAGAGGAAAAAAACATATCCTTCTCAGTTTAGGTTCCCTTTAAAGGACACCTGTGGTGAGAAGAATATTGAGGCTGCAATATGTATTTCCTTTTAATCAATACCAGTTGCCTGGCAGACCCGCTGATCTATTTGGCTGCAGCAGTGTGTGAATCACCAAAAACAAGCATGCAGCTAATCTTGTCAAATCTGACAGTCAAAAACAACTGATCTGCTGCATGCTTGTTCAGGGTATATTAACAGGATAGCCAGGCAACCGGTGTAGCTTAAAAGGAAATAAATATGGCAGCTTCCATATACCTCTCACTACAGTTCTCCTTTAAAGGCGAGTGAGGCTGGTCACCACCTGGGGTGAAGTGCTGGAGGGGGGAGACCCTTGGCCCATGCAGAGTGTGCCATAAAGGCACCTCCCTTAACCCCCTTGCCGTTCCAATTCTGATGGCAAGGGGGCAGCGCAGCACTTTTTTTTTTTTAAATCATGTAGCGAGCCCTAGCCGCTGACAAGCAGCATCCCCCTACCCACTCCGATCGCCATGGCGACGGGGCGGGATGACATCACAGGGAATCCCGATCCACCCCTAAGCGCTGCCTGGCACTGATTGGCCAGGCTGCGCAAGGGGTCTGGAGGGGGGGGGGGGGGGCGCGGCGGCGATCGGAATATGCACGCAGCTAGCAAAGTGCTAGCTGTGAGCAGTACAAAAATTTTTTTGAAAATCAGCCAAGCGGGGCCGGAGAATTCCTTCTGCACAGGTTACCCCGAGCTCGGGATAACCGGCAAGAAGGTTAACCCTCCTGGCGGTTTACCAAAATCCACCAGGAGGCAGCAGAGCAGGTTTTTTTTTTTTTTTTCATGTAGCGAGACAAGGTTAGCCGGATCTCCTGGAGGGCTTCCCCCGTCGCCATGGCGACGGGCGGGATGATGTCACCGACGTCGTGACGTCAAAGGGGACTCCGATCCACCCCACAGCACTACCTGGCACTGATTGGCCAGGCAGCGCACGGGGTCTGCAGGGGGGGGCAGGCGCGGCGGATCGGCGGCGATCGTCGTGCACACGCAGCTAGCAAAGTGCTAGCTGCGTGTAGCAAAAAAAAAAATTATGCAAAATCGGCCCAGCGGGGCCTGAGCGGTGCCTTCCGGCGGCATAGGCCGTGGGGTTTGACAGGACATCTGGCTATGTAAAACTGGGTGGGGCACTCTCTGGCTACCTATACTGGAGGGATGCATCTCGCTTACATATACTGGGTGGGGTACTCTGGCTACCCAGGGGTGCAGCTAAGGTTTTGGTGGCCCCAAGCAGTCCATAACTTGAGGCCCCCATCCACGAAATGGGCCTGGCCAAAACATGTGAGTGGAGCCAAATACTAGCAGTTTCTAGGCTAAATTGCACCCAGGGCGAGGCGTAAAATGCGCCCCCAACGTGGAGACAGGTATAGGTCCCACCCCAGTATAGGTTAGATAGGTAGGTGTCCCCATATAGGTTAGATAGGTAGGTGCCTCCAATATAGGTAGCCAGTATATTTGCCCCAGTATAGGTTAGATAGGTATATGCTCCCACTATAGATTAGATAGGTATATGCCCCCAGTATAGGTTAGATAGGTATATGCCTCCAGACTCCAGTGTAGGTTAGATCGGTATATGCCACCAGTATAGGTTACATAGGTATATGTCCCCCAGTATAGGTTACATAGGTATATGTCCCCCAGTATAGGTTACATAGGTATATGTCCCCCAGTATAGGTTACATAGGTATATGTCCCCCAGTATAGGTTACATAGGTATATGTCCCCCAGTATAGGTTACATAGGTATATGTCCCCCAGTATAGGTTACATAGGTATATGTCCCCCAGTATAGGTTACATAGGTATATGTCCCCCAGTATAGGTTACATAGGTATATGTCCCCCAGTATAGGTTACATAGGTATATGTCCCCCAGTATAGGTTAGATGGGTATATGCCCCAGTATAGGTTAGATGGGTATATGCCCCAGTATAGGTTAGATGGGTATATGCCCCCAGTATAGGTTAGATAGGAATATGGCCCCAGTATGTGCGCAGTGGTAGGGAAGGAGCGGGCAGAGTGAAGTTTCCACTTACCTGCCTGGATCCTGCACACAGCTTCTATCTTCAGCCTCTCCCGGTGCACGTTGCATCGTTAAGGACCCTGAGGACAACAAGCAACGCCAGAACACTACAGAAGAAGGTGGCCTGTAGCATACCCCAATTGCTTATTGGGGTATGCTACAGGCCACCTCTTATTAATGAAGCTGCAGAACTGCGATTACTACAGCAGATTGAAAAAGCTGCAGGTAAAAATGAGGTCATAATTATGGGCGACTTCAACTTTCCAGACATTGACTGGAGTATTGAGGCTACCCATTCTGGTAAAAGCAGCAGATTTCTGGCAGCACTACAGGACAATTACTTGACTCGAATGGTAACTGAACCAACTAGGGGGAATGCGTTACTGGATCTGATCATTTCTAATAGACCAGATAATGTATCAAATGTGCAGGTTCAAGAACATTTGGGAAATGGTGATCACAACATGATAACGTTTGAGCTGGTGACTGATAGGCCACGAGGCAGCGGGACCACTAAAACTATGAATTTTAGAAAAGCAAAGTTCACTCAAATTAGGCAGGCACTAAGTTTGGTGAACTGGGATAATGTACTACAAGGGGAAGACACTGAAGAGAAATGGCAAGCTTTTAAACTTATACTCAATCAATACTGTAGTATGTATATCCCATATGGAAACAAAATGTCTAGGAATAAAAAAAAGGCCTCTATGGATGAATAGAAAAGGTTAAAGATAAAATGAAGAGGAAAAAGAATGCCTATAAGGTCTTAAAACAGGAGGGGACCGAGGCTGCACTAAGCAATTATAAGGAGTGCAATAAAAATTGTAAAAAAGAAATTAGGCAGGCAAAGATTGAAGCTGAAAAACAAATCGCTAAGGATATCAAATCTAACCCAAAAAAGTTTTACAAGTACATTAACTCTAAAAAAAAGAAAGGTTGACTGTATAGGACTCCTAAAGGATGAGGATGGGAACTCAATGGTGGATGACCAAGGTAAGGCAGAGTTATTAAATTCTTTCTTTGCTTCTGTCTTCACAAAAGAAACAGCACTGTTGCAAACTACAGAGGCGGAAAAGTCTCAATCTTCTAACTGTAATATTAAATACTTAACGCAGGAAGAAGTGAAGGCAAGACTAAATAAATTAAAAATAGACAAGGCACCTGGCCCGGATGGCATGCATCCTCGGGTCCTAAGGGAATTAAGTTCAGTTATAGATAAACCCCTTTATCTTATCTTTTGTGACTCTCTTGCAACTGGCAGAGTCCCAGTGGATTGGCGTACAGCCCACGTTTTCCCATTATTTTAGAAGGGCAAAAAATCTGATCCAGGAAATTATAGACCTGTAAGTTTAACATCAGTTGTATGCAAACTATTTGAGCGGTTACTAAGAGATACTATACATGACTTCATAGTAGAAAATAATCTTATTTCTCAGCATCAACATGGGTTTACTAAAGACAGGTCCTGTTTGACTAACATGCTCAGCTTTTATGAGGTAGTGAATGCTAATATGGATATTGGGAATGCTGTAGATGTGATATACTTGGACTTTGCAAAGGCCTTTGACACTGTTCCCCACAAAAGTCTGGTGCAAAAGTTGAGGATGCAAGGACTGGGGAAGAGTCTGTGTTCATGGATAGGGAACTGGCTAATGGACAGAAAACAAAGAGTTGTGGTCAATGGATCGTACTCAAAATGGGAGACTGTTAGCAGTGGGGTCCCACAGGGGTCTGTTCTGGGTCCAGTGCTCTTCAATTTATTTATTAATGACCTAGTAGATGCAGTAGTGAGCAATGTTGCTATTTTTGCAGATGATACAAAATTGTGCAGAATCATCAACTCTCAGGAAGATAGTGTCATATTGCAACAGGATCTGGATAGGATGGCTATATGGGCACATACATGGCAGATGAAATTCAATGTTGACAAATGTAAGGTCATGCATTTTGGACGTACTAATAGCCTAGCACCATACAAAATAAATGGGATACAGTTGGGGACATCAAACTTGGAGAAGGACTTAGGAGTACTCATTGACAACAAGTTAAATAATCGTACTCAATGCCAAGCAGCTGCAGCTAAAGCTAACAAAATTTTGGGATGCATTAACCCTCCTGGCGGTATAAAAAAATACGCCAGGAGGCAGCGCGGCAGTTTTTTTTTTTTTTTTTTTTCTATATCATGTAGCGAGCCCAGGGCTCGCTACATGATAGCCGCTGCCCAGCGGCATCCCCCCGCCCTCTTCGATCGCCTTCGGCGATCTCCGATCAGGAAATCCCGTTCAAAGAACGGGATTTCCTGGAGGGCTTCCCCCGTCGCCATGGCGACGGGCGGGATGACGTCACCGACGTCACTGACGTCGGGTCGTCATTGGGAGTCCCGGGCCACCCCTCGGCGCTGCCTGGCACTGATTGGCCAGGCAGCGCACGGGGTCTGGGGGGGGGGGGGCCGCGCGCCGCACCGTATAGCGGCGATCGGGCGCGCGGCGGCGGCGATCGGGGTGCTGGCGCAGCTAGCAAAGTGCTAGCTGCGTCCAGCAAAAAAAAAAATTAAATCGGCCCAGCAGGGCCTGAGCGGCACCCTCTGGCGGCTTACCCCGAACTACGTTCGGGGTTACCGCCAAGAAGGTTAAAAGGGAAATAAAAACTCGAGATGCTAGCATAATATTGCCCCTGTTTAACTCTCTAGTAAGGCCACATCTGGAATATGGAATTCAGTTCTGGGCACCACATTACAAAAAAGATATTGCAGTTTTAGAGCAGGTGCAGAGACGAGCAACAAAATTGATGCGTGGGATGGAAGGTCTCACTTATCGAGAAAGGTTAGATAAACTGGGTTTATTTAGTCTAGAAAAAAGACACCTTAGAGGGGATCTAATTAACATGTATAAATACATCAGAGGGCAATATAATACCTTGGCGGATGAGCTTTTTGTCCCTAGGCCTTCTCAAAGGACTAGAGGACATGATCTGCGCATGGAGGAAAAACGTTTTAGCCATTTATTTAGGAAAGGGTTCTTTACAGTTAGAGTGATTAAGATGTGGAATGCATTGCCACAGGAAGTCGTTATGGCAAACTCTATACCTGCATTTAAAGGGGGCTTAGATGCTTTCCTTGCGTTGAAAGACATCCATGGCTACAATTACTAGGTAATGCCTAATGATGTTGATCCAGGGATTTTATCTGATTGCCATCTGGAGTCGGGAAGGAATTTTTCCCTTTAGGGGCTAATTGGACCATGCCATGTAAGGGTTTTTTCGCCTTCCTCTGGATCAACAGGGATATGTGAGGGAGCAGGCTGGTGTTGTACTTTATACTGGTTGAACTCGATGGACGTATGTCTTTTTTCAACCAAAATAACTATGTAACTATGTAAGGGTCACCATGGACTTTTTTTTTTAGTCCCCGGTTCAGGCTTGCTTGTAAGTGTACAGTGGCTCATATCAAGGTCCCACATTTTTTCTATGGGACCCTATGATACGTATTTACTCACTCAGATGATACAAGCTGGGAGAAATCTCCCCAATGGGAAATATAGGGCCTTTTTCCACTGCAAATCGCGATAGCATTTGAAGTGCAAAACTAGTTGCAATTCTTATGCATACCCACTAACACGTTCCTTGGGCAATTTAGTTCAATCTGACAGATGTAAGCAGCTATTGCAATGAAAGGAAAGAAATGAGCAGAAAAGATTTTGAATTACTGTATTGCAAATAACAGCTAATTGTTTTTACATTTTGTTTGGACACTTGCAATAAAGTAAGAGTCTTTGTAACCTGCAGTGCCCATCCTCCATTGCCTGTCCTATATGGTACTAGGGCTGGATCAAGGCATATGTATTTTTTATTATTTGATGTTAAATGCAAGTATGTAGCTACTCGTAATCAAAATTAAATTAGGTTGACTTACCTATGCTGCCGCCTGTAGCTGATACGTTCTACACATGGTTCACATAACTCCACTTCCGCCTTCAAACCCGGAAGGAGCAGCACGGTGGCGCAGTGGTTAGCTCTCTCGCCTTGCAGCGCTGGGTCCCTGGTTCGAATCCCAGCCAGGGCACTATCTGCAAAGAGTTTGTATGTTCTCTCCGTGTCTGCGTGGGTTTCCTCTGGGCACTCCAGTTTCCTCCCACATTCCAAAAACATACGGATAAGTTAATTGGCTCATCCCTAAATTGGCCCTAGACTACAGTACTTATACTACATATTATAGACATATGGCAATGGTAGGGATTAGATTGTGAGCTCCTTTGAGGGACAGTTAGTGACAAGATATATATATATATACACTGTACAGTGCTGCGTAATATGTCGGCGCTATATAAATACTAAATAATAATAATAATAATAAAAGGAGGAAATAGTGGCATTACGTGGACCACATTGGTTATAGGCGGTGGCATAGGTAGGTTTACCCCTCCCCCTCTGCTCGGCCAGTGATATCTAATTTAATGTTTGATTATGAGTAACCACGTACACATAGCTACTGGTAGTGAACATCACTAATCCTTATCCTGCTGGGTTTGCTGGCAAATGTGACTTGCCCCTCAGAAAAGTGGAAAAAATGTGAAGTTACTAGATCACAACAGTCACATAGCACTGGGGTCACATAAAAAATGCAGCAGGACTGACCTTTGCAAAGAGGCAAATATATTGTCTCAATTGTGTCACAGTAAAAGCAACATCCCCACAAGGTTTTCATTAGGTTAGGCAGGACCTTATGATCTGCATTCTGCAAGCGATCAGAATCAAATCACAAAATGTTGTTAGTGGAAAGGAACCCTTAGGACTCAACCCCACTAGCAGCCTTTAAGTTCTAATGATTTAAAGTGATTGCCCAAGCTATTGAAAAAAAAAATCCACTTACCTGGGGCTTCCTCCAGCCCTTGGCAGCCATCCTGTGCCCTGGCCGCAGCTCCGATAGTTTCCTTTAAGCTCTTGCTAATGCAATGCTATGTTTTTTTTTTATAAAATCACATCGCTCAAGTGGGATCACACCTATGATATCACATTAGCAAGAGCTTTTGAAATCACAACTGCTAAGTAACGGCTTAGTAACGTACTGCTCAGGGCTGGATTTACCATAAGGCACTGTAGGCACATGCCTACAGGCGCCTGATGTTGGAAAGGTGGCTCACTCCTCTCCCTGAATGCCTTCCTCCCTACCTATGCAGATTCCTGATGAAAGCGTAAAGGAGAGGTTACTCACCCTGCTCTCTGCATTCCACTGACAAGATCTCTCTTCAGTCAGGGGCACCTCTAGCTACTTAATACTTGGGGGCAACTCTAGCTACTTAATATTGAGGGTACCCCTGGCTACCTAATACTAATGGGCAACTTTAGCTACCTATGACAGGTAAGGGAGAAGGGACAGCTGAGACACCCCAGCACACTTGTGGTTCAGTTCGACGGGGGGGGGTTCATGGAGGTGAAATCTAAGGGCCAGGACACCTATGCCTGTGATGACAAATCCAGGCCTGGTACTGCTAGTAGGTTCTGGGGCCTAAGAGCACTTTTATACAGGCAGCTGATGGTAGTGAATTTACAGCCTGTCAGCTGTTCTTGTGCATTGGCTGAGCGCTTGTTAGTGCTCAGTACCTGAAATGGACAGGCAAATCCCCCCCCCCCCCCCCCCCCATGAAGTCGAGTCGCATCCTTTCCTTGACTAAGAGTTTATTGAAAACATCTGCAGTACTGATTAGTGCAGTTAGGGCCCCCTAACAGCTGTCCCCCCCCCCCCCCCCACGGCTCCTGAGTGTGTGGCCGGCCACTGATTGGGTGCAAGTGAATATTTAAGCCTGCTGTGTCAGTATGTTGATATCGTTAGCTTGCTAGCTGCTGGGTGCTCTGTATTATTATATAGAGTGACCAGATTTTTGTGGGTCCAACCTGGGACGGGGCGGCGAAAAGTGGGGGGGACCAAGGAGCGTGCAGTGACGAAGACTCGAAAGGGGTGGATGCGGCGGCGAAAAATGGGCGTGACCAGGACATTGTATGGGCGGAGCTAACGTAATGATGTAACAGCGAGGCATAAGAAAGCAGTGTTTACACCATGGTGTGGTCAAACAAGACTTTGCATCATGGGTGTGCAGAAACTGTTTGATGCTAATAGTATACCGTAACCACAAAGCAGCAAACATAGCCATCTATGACCATTAAATAATAAATGCAGTAACAGTTACCCCGGACACCAGAAAATAAACGCAATGCGGGGAACATGGCAGTATAAAATAAATGCAATGCGGGCAACATGTCAGTACAAAATAAACGCAATGCGGGGAACATGTCAGTATAAAATAAACGCAATGCAGGCAACATGTCAGTACAAAATAAACGCAATGCGGGGAACATGTCGGTATAAAATAAATGCAATGCGGGCAGACATGTCAGTACAACATAAACGCAATGCGGGGAACATGTCAGTATAAAATAAACGCAATGCAGGCAACATGTCAGTACAAAATAAACGCAATGTGGGGAACATGTCAGTATAAAATAAACGCAATGCGGGCAACATGTCAGTACAAAATAAACGCAATGCGGGCAACATGTCAGTACAAAATAAACGCAATGCGGGGAACATGTCAGTATAAAATAAACGCAATGCGGGCAACATGTCAGTATAAAATAAATGCAATGCGGGCAACATGTCAGTACAAAATAAACGCAATGCGGGCAACATGTCAGTACAAAATAAATGCAATGCGGGGAACATGTCAGTATAAAATAAACGCAATGCGGGGAACATGTCAGTACAAAATAAACGCAATGCGGGGAACATGTCAGTATAAAATAAACGCAATGCAGGCAACATGTCAGTACAAAATAAACGCAATGCGGGGAACATGTCAGTATAAAATAAACGCAATGCGGGCAGACATGTCAGTACAAAATAAACGCAATGTGGGCAACATGTCAGTATAAAATAAACACAATGCGGGCAAACATTTCACCAGAAAAAAAAACGCAATGCGGGCAAACATTTCACCAGAAAAAAAACGCAATGCGGGCAAACATTTCACCAGAAAAAAAACGCAATGTGGGCAAACATTTCCCCAGAAAAGAAACGCAATGCGGGCAAACATTTCACCAGAAAAGAAACGCAATGCGGGCAAACATTTCACCAGAAAAAAAACGCAATGCGGGCAAACATTTCCCCAGAAAAGAAACGCAATGCGGGCAAACATTTCACCAGAAAAGAAACGCAATGCGGGCAAACATTTCACCACAAAAAAAAAAACGCAATGCGGGCAAACATTTCACCAGAAAAGAAACGCAATGCGGGCAAACATTTCACCAGAAAAAAAACGCAATGCAAGCAAACATTTCACCAGAAAAGAAACGCAATGCGGGCAAACATTTCACCTGGAAAAGAAACGCAATGCGGGCAAACATTTCACCTGGAAAAGAAACGCTATGCGGGCAAACATTTCACCTGGAAAAGAAATGCAATGCGGGAAAACATTTCACCTGGAAAAGAAACGCAATGCGGGCAAACATTTCACCTGGAAAAGAAACGCAATGCGGGCAAACATTTCACCAGAAAAGAAACGCAATGCGGGCAAACATTTCACCTGGAAAAGAAATGCAATGCGGGCAAACATTTCACCTGGAAAAGAAACGCAATGCGGGCAAACATTTCACCTGGAAAAGAAACGCAATGCGGGCAAACATTTCACCTGGAAAAGAATCGCAATGCGGGCAAACATTTCACCTGGAAAAGAAATGCAATGCGGGCAAACATTTCACCAGAAAAGAAACGCAATGCGGGCAAACATTTCACCTGGAAAAGAAACGCAATGCGGGCAAACATTTCACCTGGAAAAGAAACGCAATGCGGGCAAACATTTCACCAGAAAAGAAACGCAATGCGGGCAAACATTTCACCTGGAAAAGAATCGCAATGCGGGCAAACATTTCACCTGGAAAAGAAACGCAATGCGGGCAAACATTTCACCAGAAAAGAAACGCAATGCGGGCAAACATTTCTCCAGAAAATAAACGCAATGCAGGCAAACATTTCACCTGGAAAAAAAGCATTTACTCACCTGGCAGAAGTCTCCGGCCTCTGGCGCGCTGCTCCCGGGACCACCTTCCTCCTGCTCTTGTCTCCCGCGCTGACAGGGCTACGGCAAGATGGCCCCTGAAGCCCTGTACTGGAGACACAAATAGTCTCCAGTACAGGGCTCCGGCAGCCATCTTGCCGTAGCCCTGTTTGCCTGCCGGTGTCGGAACAGACACCGGAAGAAGGAGGCTGGAGCGGGGCTGCGGGCAATGAACTGGCACGGCGTCTATAGACGCCGCTGCCAGTTCATGAGGAGAGTGGCCAGAGCCCCAAGGCCGGGACGTCCCGCTGCTAAAAGCGGGACGTTTCCCAGGACCTCATGCTGCCTGGGACAGCGGACCCCAAATCCGGGACTCGTCCCGGGCAATCCGGGACGTCTGGTCACTCTATATTATATGACAATATACTTCTGCTGGATTTTTGGACTTTGACCTTTGCTTGCTCTTGACCATTCCTGTTTGCTGCCTGGACCGATCTTTTGCTTGATATAACGTTACGATTATTGCTGCCTGGACTGACCTTGGATTGCCTTTTGACTTGTGTTTGCCTTACCCCCTTGTACCTTGATATCTCGGATTTCTTGTGTATGACCTGGACTGTTATTGGACTTCGCTTATCTGTTTCCTGTTTTGCTCTGGTGGGTTATCCTTTCCACTCTAAGCCCAGCTCCTATACCTTGCACCTACAAGGCCTGGGTGTAACCGAAGTCATGCAGGTGTCTCTCATCTCCCGTTCAAGCGGGGACGCACCACATAAGGTGAAGAAGGTGGTGATAGATTGGGGCATAGAAGCTGAGCTGTGGGCAGATACCTCGCCAAGCCTTACAGGCATATCTTAATCAGTCAAGTTTAGGATGCACATTTTAATGTCGAGAAACCGGGGAGCCCAAACAATCATGCAGGAAGTTGACCACCTGTTTCCAGAAGTCAGCTACTGGAGCGCACTGCCACAGCAAGTGGATACTTTGGAAACAGGTTTGAGGTGGAAGGAGCAAATTTGGAGATACAAGCGGGAGTGAGGGTGCATAGGTGTATGACAGAGTTGTCTTTTACATAAGGCAATACTTGTCTAGGGGTGAGCAGGCATTCCTCAGCATCTATCTGTACCCCCAGTTGCATCCATTTATCCATTGAATTTTCCACCACCAGCTCAGTGTTGCCAACCTCGGAAATATATTTTTACTGACAAAGCACAAATAATTTACTGACAGAACACTTTTTTTACTGACATCTAATATTATTGAAATTAAATGAAAGATATCACACATGCGCCCTTACGTGCAATACACCGGCAACGACGTGGGGCGTGAATGAGGAAGAAGAGTGCAGTGGCGGACACCGGACAGGTGAAGTATTAATGCACGGCATCTGGGGGGGGGGGTGATCTAAGAAAGACAGAGGTTTTTTTTTTTACTGACACAACACATTTTTTTATGGACTTTACTGACAGACCAGATTTGTTGACTTTTTACTGACTGTCAGTAAATTTAATGACGGTTGGCAACACTGCACCAGCTAGGTGTCCAACAAATAATGAATAGAGTGAGCCAATGTGGTGTTTGATTGGGCCTTCTTTTATACATTCCCTGGGCTCGCTACATGATTTAAAAAAAAAAAAAAAAAAAAAAAAGTGCTGCGCTGCCTTCTTGCTGGGGGAATTAGACCGGCAAGGAGGTTAAGCTCCCAATCAGACGGTAAACACCTTGTGCTAAAGAAATTGTGAGCACCTGGGTGCCTAAAAAGTATTCAGTGTCTGATTATGACCCCCACACATCTATTGCAATACATATACAAACTCCATATTATAATACAAAACCATCCTTGTATCCATCCACACTGTGCAAAAAACAATGTGCAAAAAATAATATTGAAAAACCTGCTAGAATCGTGGGCTGCAACCCACCCCTGGAAAAACCGGGATGTGTCACAGTCCACAATCCCTCCACAATACAATCAGTAATACAAATTCATGAACCATGTGCAAAGTGCCTGCAAAATGGTGATAGAGCTCACTCTGCTGTGCAATCCTGTACGGAAAAATAAGGTGCATATAGTGCTTTAGAAGCACTGCATACAAAGTGCATATAGTGCTTTTTTTTTAAAAAACCTGAAAAGGTGCTTACATGATATGTGATGAATCTGGCGTGGGGGTTGCTGCCTACGCGCTCGCAGACGTCCTGTCTGCTTCAATCCGGGCCCACCCAGGTGTCCACAATTTCTTTACCACAAGGTGTTTACCGTCTGATTGCGAGCTTAATCATATCTGTATTATATTTACATTTATTTTGGAATATCTGACTGGCGATCCACATATTGGAGGATATATATGGTTTTTTTTTATGGATTTTAATGTATGTGATCTTGAAAAGAAATAAAGTTGTTATATTTTTGGGATATATGCATCTGGATCAGTTATTCAGGATACACTATCATGTTCAATTTACTAGAGGGTACCTTTTTTCTTTATTGATATAGCTCTTTTTGCTCAACCCTGTAAATTTGAAAGTGTGATTAAGATTATTGCAGTGCTCGCTTTTGTGTGTAATGGCCCATACTCACGGGCAACTTTTTGGGCCTGTCGCCAGCACACGTGAGCGCGTGGGCGACAGGCCGGCGACAGCTCCTCGCCATGTCCCTCCGCCTACACACGCGGAAGAGGGACCAGCGGCGCGACGGAAGCTGTCGCCGACGTTCCTCCTCCCCCCGCCGGAAGCTCTGTATT
This sequence comes from Hyperolius riggenbachi, assembly GCF_040937935.1. NCBI lineage: Eukaryota > Metazoa > Chordata > Amphibia > Anura > Hyperoliidae > Hyperolius > Hyperolius riggenbachi. The sequence continues at coordinate 395,705,933 of NC_090650.1, read as the reverse complement.
CCTCAATGGAGGTTGCTGTCGCTAGTCCGCGTACTCACGCGGACTAGCGACAGCTGCGGCGGAGTTGCGGCGGCGACTGTCGCCAGGCGATTGAGCGGTTCAATCGCCTGGCGACATCAGCGACGGGCGACAGTTCGGGGTGCGCGCCCATGCAACGCCGCATACTCACGGGCGACCTGTTGCCGCAACACGCACGCGCCGCGTGTTGCGGCGACAATTGTAGCCCGTGAGTATGGGCCATAAAGTCTTGTTTGAGGTGAGAGACTGTTTATGAGACCCCTCAGATATGGTTTGAAGATATCCTATACAAAGCACTATTAGTTTATGGAGTCACATCTTAGTGCAGCTGTGCAAACACAGAGGTACAGACTAACCAGCAAGCTCATGGTGAACCAGAACTCATAGCAGTGTGTAAGGGGCTACAATGGTCCTAAAAGCCCCCTTACTAAAAAGAATTTGCGATAATTTAGGTTGGAGTGAGCTCCTAGATATCTCTCAGTGCATCACTGCTGAATATATGCAAATTAACAATTGTTGCGCTTAGAAGCTAAACACACCTCTAGATCCGCTGGAATGCAATGATGTGTCAGCTTGTTAATTTGTACAGAACCATAATAATCCAACATGCATACAGACTGTTTCGGATTGGTTGATCCTCATCAGTGCAAGGCATGGATAAATTTGGCTCTATGAAGTAGGGCTTGTAACACCCAGAGGTACAGACTAACCAGCAAGCTCTTGGTGACCCAGAACTTATTGGAGTGTGTAAGGGGCTACAATGGTCCTAAAAGCCCCCTTAGGCAAACACAGGGAGGGATTACAGCTGCCCAGAATCCTCCCTCAGACCAGGGTCGGTGCAGTGTCTGGAGACAGGCACAAGTTGAGACACCAGAATATCTGCAGGCATCCTGCAGCTCACAGCACTGCCCCCTTTCTTTCCCTGCTACAGCTGACTTTAGATAGAGGAGCAGCATGTGTACAGAGCATGGAGCAGCAACGTGTGTACAGAGCATGGAGCAGCAGCGTGTGTACAGAGCATGGAGCAGCAGTGTGTGTACAGAGCATGGAGCAGCAATGTGTGTACAGAGCATGGAGCAGCAGCGTGTGTACAGAACATGGAGCAGCAGCGTGTGTACAGAGCATGGAGCAGCAACGTGTGTACAGAGCATGGAGCAGCAGCGTGTGTACAGAGCATGGAGCAGCAATGTGTGTACAGAGCATGGAGCAGCAGCGTGTGTACAGAGCATGGAGCAGCAGTGTGTGTACAGAGCATGGAGCAGCAATGTGTGTACAGAGCATGGAGCAGCAATGTGTGTACAGAGCATGGAGCAGCAGCGTGTGTACAGAACATGGAGCAGCAGCGTGTGTACAGAGCATGGAGCAGCAGCGTGTGTACAGAGCATGGAGCAGCAGCGTGTGTACAGAGCATGGAGCAGCAGCGTGTGTACAGAGCATGGAGCAGCAGGGTGTGTACAGAGCATGGAGCAGCAGGGTGTGTACAGAGCATGGAGCAGCAGGGTGTGTACAGAGCATGGAACAGCAGTGGGTGTACAGAGCATGGCGCAGCAGGGTGTGTACAAAGTATGGAGCAGCAGCGCGTGTACAGAGCATGGAGCAGCAGCGCGTGTACAGAACATGGAGCAGCAGCGCGTGTACAGAGCATGGAGCAGCAGGGCGTGTACAGAGCATGGAGCAGCAGGGCGTGTACAGAGCATGGAGCAGCAGGGCGTGTACAGAGCATGGAGCAGCAGCGCGTGTACAGAGCATGGAGCAGCAGCGCGTGTACAGAGCATGGAGCAGCAGCGCGTGTACAGAGCATGGAGCAGCAGGGCGTGTACAGAGCATGGAGCAGCAGGGCGTGTACAGAGCATGGAGCAGCAGCGTGTGTACAGAGCATGGAGCAGCAGGGTGTGTAGAGAGCATGGAGCAGGAGCGTGTGTGCAGAGCATGGAGCAGCAGGGCGTGTGCAGAGCATGGAGCAGCAGGGCGTGTACAGAGCATGGAGCAGCAGGGCGTGTACAGAGCATGGAGCAGCAGCGTGTGTACAGAGCATGGAGCAGCAGCGCGTGTACAGAGCATGGAGCAGCAGCGCGTGTACAGAGCATGGAGCAGCAGGGTGTGTACAGAGCATGGAGCAGCAGCATGTGTACAGATCATGGAGCAGCAGCGCGTGTACAGAGCATGGAGCAGCAGCGTGTGTACAGAGCATGGAGCAGCAGCGCGTGTACAGAGCATGCAGCAGCAGCGCGTGTACAGAGCATGGAGCAGCAGCGCGTGTACAGAGCATGGAGCAGCAGCGCGTGTACAGAGCATGGAGCAGCAGCGCGTGTACAGAGCATGGAGCAGCAGCGCGTGTACAGAGCATGGAGCAGCAATGTATGTACAGAGCATGGAGCAGCTCTGGGAAACTTAACAGAGTCAGGTATGAGCACAGCCCTGTGCCCTGCTGTGTGAATGCTTCACTTTCCCCTTCATTAGCAATGTCAGCTGTCCTCATTATTATCTGTATTCATGCTGCTCCTGATCGATCCAGTTGTTGATCGGGAGCAGATCGGATATTTAGAAAATAATTGTCAGATCCTGTCAGTCAGATGGGAAATTGCATTAGGTGTACCCAGCATGATGTCCTACCATAATATTGTACTGTATTGTGCAAGGCTGAGGGAGATCTTTCAGGAATCCCCCCCTTGAAAATCCTGGGTTTGCCCCGCCCCTCTCACTGATTCAGAAAGTCTACCATCCTGATTCTTATCTATGGTGGGATCTGGTCACTAGGGGGCAGCATTGAGATAGCGACCTATGGCGGTCGCCGCGCACACCTCAACAAACCTCTGGCTGTTTGTTTTCCAGACATGCTGGAGGTGTGATCTGGGGCGTGGCCTATATGGCAATACCATAGTGAAAGGCGGAGCTATAGCGGACAGGGGGCGGGCTTCACACGCACCGCTTATAAGTAAAGCCCGGTGATAATGACAACCTCGGTAGTACAGCTTCCCCGCCTCCCCCATATCATTCTGCTCTATACACGTCCCCATGCCCACAACATCCATACTTCCGGTACGGGCGCCCCTCCGCAGTTGCTGTGGGCGTGGAATAGCGGAGAGGGAGGAGCGCTTTCCTTTAGTCACGCCCTCCCGCTACACGAACAGCCAATGGAAGGCGTACTGCGTCACGACGCCCTCAGCGTCCTCTGACAAGCTAGATGTTTATAACGGGAGAGGCGGACATGACGTAATCGTGGCTGGAGATACGGAAATAACCGAGGAGAACCGTAAAGAGCTGCGTTATCTGTGGCCAGAGCGGAGGATAGAGAGGAGCGCCGCCTGCCGGGGGTGAGGAGCTGTGGGGGAGGGGGGCTGTGATGGGGAAGAGACCCTGTCACCCTGTGTAATGTCCTCTATGGGAAATACTCAGCTCCACCATATCATCTCTGCTGCAGCTCCAGGTTCTGTCTGCTCAGTCAGGATCTTCTCACTAATGTTACCATTTCTGTTAGCTGAGCAGGTACTTGTATTGCCTTAGGGCTCATTCACACTAGAGGTGGTTTTGGCCTTTTTTTTTGCAAGCACAGGCTATTTTTAAAATCGTCCCCAAAATGTTTGTGCAATGAATGTCTATGAGAAGGTTCATATCAGCGCGGTTTGTGTGCTGTGCATTTAGCAAAGTTGTGCCTGTACCATTTTTGGGGTGATTTTGTGATAATAGAAGCTGTAGAAAGAATGCTTAGGCCTCATTCACACTTAAAGGGGATCTGTGGGGGTTTCTGAAGATAAAAACTGCCACTTACCTTGGGCTTCTATGAGCCCCATGCAGCGGTAATGTCCCACAACGTCCTGCTTCCATCCGCTGTTCCCCGCAGCTGGCACCGGGCTATTATTCGTCTGACATACAGACGAATAATACGCGTTGCCGTGCCTCCGCTCGCGTCATCTGAGGCTTACTGCGCAGGAGCAGTACAACAGAGCCTTGTACTGCGCCTGCGCAGTAAGCTTCCGATGACGCAGGCGGAAGCGAGCGGGTGCGCGGCCACTCTAGTGCAGCCGCAGTTGGATCCCATGCCGCTTAGACCGGGGACGGCGGCGAAGAACGGCAGATGGGAGGAGGACGGCGTGGGACATTACCGCTGCACGGGGCTGATAGAAGCCCAAGGTAAGTGTCTGTTTTTTTTTTCTTCCACAATCCCCCACAGAACTCCTTTAAATGCAAAACGCTGGTGTTTTGAACACTAGTGATTTTGCTGCAATTGCGTTTAGCGCTTCTATAGCACTGAAACGCGTTTGCCAGGAAATTGCCTGAAAATGGTGCAGGTGACGTGTTTGCATTTTTGGGTGATTTGCGGTGATAAGTGCAAATCGCCCGAGTAAGTACGGGCCCATAGGGTTTTATTACACTAGCGCTTTTAAAAAGCCCTAGTGTTTTGCTAAAATTGCGGCAAAACGCTCTAGTGTGAAAGGGTCCTCAACTCTCACAAAATCGCTTTGTGGGGCAATTGCTTTTGTGCTTTAAAGAATAAGTACATTGTATTTATTATTTTCCGGGAATCTGAAAAAAAAATCACTACAAAAAGAAACCTAACGTGAGAGAAATGCAATGTGAAGGAGGCCTCATGGTAGCCATTCACGTGTAGATGACCACCAGATTCCACCATCAGATACTTGACAGGGATCTATCTGATCTGTGCCACACACCAGGAACAGTTTTTTTTGTTTTTTTTAATAGATTTCAGTAGAGGTGGCTGTTTGTTTTGTTGATTTTGCAGCCAATTGAAAGAGAGAGATGATTTTGCAGCTGAGAGAGAGAGAGAGATGATTGATGCTAATGTTATCCTATGTGTCTATGCACACTGGAGTGATGAGGTTTTGTAAAATAAACCCATAGCATTACATTGGGAAGAGCTTTTGAAACCTCTAGCGTTTGGGGAGCTTTTCTGGTGTGTCTCAGCCCAGAGAGAGAGGGTTGATTTTGCAGCCGAGAGTGAGAGATCTCTTGGTCGAGTCTGCCCATACATCGTCAAATGTATGAGCACCTTAAAGGTAGATCAGGTCGACTTGGTGGCCGATCGACTATCTGATTCGATTATTATACTTCAATCGGATGAAAATCTGTGCCGCCAAGTGTATGCCCCACCGGCAGTGCGACAAATTTCAGGACGAAATACATGCGAGCCCCACGTGGTTTCCTAGTACAGGTGTGCGTATGACATCAGAAGTCATGCACACGGCCATGTTACTAGGCAACCACATGGTGCACGTGTATGAAGAATGTATGAAGAATAGAGTGCGTCCGGAGCCAACGGGGACAAGCGGAGGTTGTGGACAGGTAATGTATAACATGCACTTGGCACCGGGGGAGGGGGGCTTAACATTAGGTGGAAAGGGGTGGCGAGGTGGTTGGATGCGGCGTCACAATGCTGATTCGGATCGATTTCAGCATGAAATTGATCGGGAAGTGGCGTATGGGCAACTGACAGATCTCTCTCATCGGAATCGATAAGAGATTTGTTTCTTGGCTGAATCTGCTCATACATCTCTAAATGTATGGCTACCTTAACAGTACAATATTTTTATCGGATGCAATCATTTGATTAGATTTGGGGATCAAAAGTAATTGGAAGGTAATTATCCATTGTTCACATAAACCAGATGGTAAGGGCATTTAATCTTAAGATAAAATAGCAAAATCCAACATTCTGATCGATTACTTTTTCTATACTAATCAACTGTAAAACCTGTGTGGTTTTCTGTACAATTTTTAGATTGTAAAAATCGGATCGAATCTGAGGAATATTGAACCATTAATGGGATTAATGAAATCTATTGAAAATCTATCAAACTACAGTGATGCACTGATTGATCCAGTGCAACACTATGGGCTGTCGATCTGCTGCTGTTCTCGACCTGCTGCCAATTGATGTATACTGTCTGGAGTGATCCATTTTCGACTGACTGCAGTTGAAAACCTGATCAAGCTGGCAGCCCACTGCATCGATTTCTAGCAAATTCAATCAGTGATTGAATCGACCAGATGTCAAGGGGAAAAACAATTGTATGGCCACCTTAACTGACTTGGGACCACGGAAGTGAGAATCTATGCCGCATCTGCTGATGTGGCAGCTTTCCGCAATCCAAGCCGATCGTTGTCTACTACGGTCACAGACTTAATTGTTATGTGACAGCTGAGTTTCCTCCTATGGGTAGGGAGCCCTTTTTTATTTGCTCCTTACAAGGTGATCACTGTGAGCCAATCACAGTGATCGTTGAACAGCCGCATTATAAAAAAAAAGTCTCTAGTCCTTAAAGTGGATCCGAGATAAACTTCTACTCATTGCATAATTGTGTTCCTTTCATATAGTTTATAGGGCATTCCTCAAGCCAAATACTTGTTGTTGTCTTTTTAATACTTTAATTCTCTATAAACTAAACCAGCCTCGCCCACAGCTTCTCCAGAGTACCTTGGCACTCTAAGGCCACATACACACATCAGACTATAGTCTTTGGAAAATGAAAGATCACAGACCAATTTTACCCCCTTCCATGTAGTATGAGAGCCATACCTTCACAGTCTTTTCTATGGAGCTGAACTCCCCATCAGAAAAAAATCTTTGCAAGATGCTGCAGATGCTGTACAGACACAAAAGATCAGTATCTGCAAAAGATCTGTTCCTGCCAAAGATCCGTTCCTGCAAATTGCATTCGTAGTCTATGAGATCTGCAGATCATCATACACACCTTGTTTAACTGACATTCATCTGCAGATCAGACAATCCTCTGCAGATCTGAAAATCCATCCTGGTGGCTCTGTTCTGCAGATGAATGTCTGTTAACCCCCTTGCGGTCCAATTCTCGTGGCAAGGGGTCAGCAGAGCACTTTTTTTTTTTTTTTTTTTTTTTTTTTTAAATCATGTAGCAAGCCCATGGCTCGCTACATGATAGCAGCTGAGCAGCGGCATCCCCACCCCCCCCCCCCCCCCCCACAGAGTAAGCAGGAAATCCCGTACAGAACAGGATTTCCTGCTGGGCTTCCCCGGTCGCCATGGCGACGGGGTGGGATGACATCCCGATCCACCCCTCGGTGCTGCCTGGCACTGATTGGCCAGGCTGCGTGGGGGGGGGGGGTGGCTCGGCGAATCGGCAGGTAGCGGCGGCGGTCGCGTACCACACGCAGCTAGCAAAGTGCTAGCTGAGTGTCGGGATAACCGGCAAGGAGGTTAAACAAGGCGTGTATGATGATCTGCAGATATCATAGACTATGAATGCATTTTGCAGGAACAGATCTTTTGCAGATATTGATGTTTTGAAAGTCTACAGCATCTTTGTGTGCAGCATCTTGCAAAGATTTTTTTCTGATGGGGAGTTCAGCTCCATAGAATAGACTGTGTAGGTATGGCGCTCATACTACATGGACGGGGGTAAAATTGGTCTGTGATCTTTCATTTTCCAAAGACTTTTATCTGATGTATGTATGAGCCTTTAGCCTCAGTAGCAAGGGCTTATGGGAGCTCAGTCTGGGCAGGAGGAGGAGGAAGTTACTAGCCAGAGATTTCAGAGGCAGAGGAGAGGGGAGTGACGTTTTCACAGGCTGAGGGCTGGAGGTACAGATCAGCTTGCCTGTGTGTAATTGGACAAACAGAACATGGCCGCTCTCATTGTATCACAGGAATAAATAATCATAAACTGTTGAAGCTGTCTGCAGCTAGATTTGTTGTGTAAATTATATAAACTTTAGATAAGCTATATAGACAAGTTAATTGTTATAGATAGTTTTTCATCTTGGATCTGCTCTAATGTGAACCTGAGCCAAAGAGTTCAAAATCGGATACTTGCCCTGAAGAGAGGGAAGCCTCAATAAGATCCTTGTCTGAAGCCCCTGCTGCAGAGCACGGCCTGCACCCAAGTCTCCTGCGCCGATACCTGTTGTACGCGGCTCAGTAGGCTATTTCGAAACCATGATCCAGGAAGAACAGCTGCGTGACCCCGATGTGATTGGCAACTATGCCTTGTCACTAATCTTCCAGGGGGCAGGCCAGCCAGGTATGTTGTCCTAGGGAACCGGATCATGATCCCCGACGGGCATGACCCGTGTTACATGGGTAACGTGAACGTTACTCTGGGAATACTCATTACTGTAGCAATGCCTGTGTTGCCTATGTACTGCTGCGCTGACCATGCAGTACAATGCTACCATTGGTAGTAGCAGTAAAAAAACAAAACCGTACATGTATCAGGCTCAAGGTCCTGTACTATTCAAAGCTGGCAAACACTGCAGAAAACAAATCCACAAATAGCTTTAGAAACATGTATTTTATAGGAATGTACTTTGTTAAAACAAAACAGCTGTCACTAATAATTTTAATAAGGAAATTCGAGCCTTTTTAAAGCTGTAATTATGCTTTTATACAGTGATTAAACAGGCTTCGGTGTCTTTCTGCATTTGTGTGTCTTTGAATACTAGGACAAAAGAGAACTTGAGCTGAAAATAAACCTGGGAGATCATTTTTATGTGTGTAGATAGAATATTAGTGCCAGAACTAGGTTTCCTATTTTTATTTTCAGTATTAAGACTGAATTCTAAACAGCAGCCATGACAATCGCATGTAAAATTGACTCCATTCAGCTACAAAACAGACATAATGACCCTTTGAACTTTTCAGCTGTAAAATATTATCGGCAGTCTTTTCTCAGCCAGATAGGTGTTTTGTCTTCTATTTACTTTTCAGGACACCAGGCTGTGTACTGTTCCATTATCTCACTTGCATAGATGATAGATAGATAGAGAGAGATATATCTCTCTATCTCTCTCTCTATCGATCTCCCCCCCCCCCCCCCCCCCCCAAGCCCTGTGTCCTTTGCAGAAGATTGCATTCTTACACTCTTATGCTGGATACACACCATGTGTTTCCGCGTTCGATGCGGCCGCCGATTCGATTATTTCCGACATGTCCGATTGAAGCTTCGATGGATCGTTAGGTCGATTTGCCATACTTTACATGGCATTCGACCTAAAAATCATCGAAATTCGTTCGGAAATAATCGAATCAACGCGTATCGACGGCCGCATGCGACGCGGAAACTCAAGCTGTGTATCCAGCATTAGGCACTCTCTCTATCTGAGATGGAGAAAGTTCCAAGTAAGCAACAAAACATTTCTCTGCTGGGGGGCAGCCAGTGGGCTGGGGGTTGAATTGGATGAAAAAGACCTGGCTAAGAATCATAACTTCATATGAGAAGAGGAAACGTAGAACAGTTGTTGTTGTTTGTGTTTTTGTTTTTTTTAAGTCTCTTTAGCGATTGCTTTGTCTGAAAATAGAGCGGAACTGCAGACAATTTCTATGTACCTATGTCAGTTCAAGTACACTTTAAATCATTAAGGCCGCCCAAGGGTCTCCCGCCTCTGGGGAAGGATCCGTCTTCTACTTAACAGAACAATTTCTAAGCCTATTGCACTTGATCCAAGAATTTTCCTCCTAGGCTATAAACCAAAATCATTGAAGCATGCCCAGCACAAACTAGCCCAATTCATAATCTCTGCAACAAAGACGCATATTGCCGCCAACTGGAATTCACCCCACCTCGCATACCTACAAATACTTGAGAGAATAAACCATATAATGACCTGTGAGCGTATTAACGCCATCATTAACGACAGATTACCGCAGTTCCAGAAGGTGTGGGAACCTTGGGCATGTTCCAAACTATCTAAAGGGACTCAAACACAATTAGGCCTTAACTCCCCCACTTAATAGGCTCTTACAATACAGCCATAAATCAACCACATTACTCCCATTACTCCTCTCCTGCTAATATTCCCAATACCTAAACTCATAATAACCGCATTAAAAGACCCCCCCCCCCCCCCCCCCCACAACTACGATCTGTGCCTTTACCTTATATTGTCACACATGCTTAAATTTGTTATCGTATTGAGAACGTAATTGTTCACTAAACTATGTGTATTTTCAGACGTCTGTAGCCCAAGTTGGGCTGATACAGACTTTTTGTACAATGTTGCTATGTTTTTCTATTGCTGTAACCTTGGCACTTCAGTGCCCAATAAGTTTGTTGAAACTAAATCATTAAGGCCCTGTTCACGGTGGTCAGTTACGTTGCAGAATAATTCTGCATGTGAGCCCACTGCCCATACATTTCTATGGGGCTGTTCACAGTACTGCGTTGACACTGATCACATTATTGTAACTCCCTGCATGCAGGCTTTGTATTAGGCCTTGTTCACATTACACACATTGCCATCTGTAGTTCAGCAACGTGTGCAGGAGGCAGACGCACGACATCAGAAAGTGCATAGTCTGATGTTCACACTGCATGCGGTGCAGACCAGTGCAGTGCACGAAGGCATGCTGCACGCATTTTTTTTTTTTTTTTTTTTTTTTTTTTGCCCAAACGTATGGCTGTCCTATTCACTTGACAAGACAAGACAAATAAGACAAGACAAATAACATTTATATTGCGCTTTTCTCCTTGCGGACTCAAAGCGCCACTAGAGTGAATGGGAATCGGCCACACAACGCATGCAATTGCAGATGGCATGCGTTGCATTCTGATCGCATAGCCATCTCCGTTTGATAACGTGAACGAGGCCTAAAGTCTTAAAGTCTGTCCAGTCTCCATTGCAGCTTACACTTGTTATAATGCATGTGTTATGCAACTGATCACTGTGAACCTAGCCTTAGACTGTTTTCACAGCAGGACGTTAAAGTCCCATGTTACAGCAGCCAGTAACGCAGCCTAACTCACAGCACTGTAAAATCAATGTGCTTGTTCACAGTGCACACGTTGCGTTACATTGTAACGCAGCACGGTTAAACAAATTGCTGCATGCTGTACGTTATACTGGGCTAAGCCACGTTAGACTGTTTGCACATGCTCAGTAATGCTGGAGGAGGAGGTCTCCCCTCCTCCTCTGTGGCCAGCCACATGGCTAATTAATATTCACTGCACTGTGGAGACTCGTGGTGGGACAGTGTTGTCCGGATCATGAACGAATTGTTCATTTGATCCGAATTTTTGTGAGTCGAGTCATCCGGATCATCACAAGGAAAGATTTGGTTCACAGTGGATGTCTGTCTGGAAGAAACAGGAACATACAGAATGTACAGTGCAGGGAAAGTCCTGTCCTGCTAGTCATTTCACCCAGTTGGCTTCCCTAGTAAAATGATTCAAATGATCCGAATCCTTAAAAAATCCGGATTTCCTATCACTAACCTCGAGCGGCTGCTTAGATTGAGCTGCATGACGCAGCTCAATCTGATGTCCAACTTCAACACCACCATGCGTTGCATTAGGGGCACGTTATGCGACCTTAACGTCCCCTAAAACGCAACGTCTTGGTGGGAAAGTAGCCTTAAGGGCCCGTTTCCACTTGTGCCGCACACGTCAGCACTTCCGGGTCTGCGAGTACGCAGACGAATCCCATCAGCCGTGCCATGCACGGCTATGGGGTTCGCAGCCTCCCGCACAACTTCAGATGGAAAAGCCGCTCGAATTGCTAGCGCAAGCTATTTGGCCGGTGACGCTATTCATCCCTATGGCAGTTTCCCCGCGCGATTTGCCTATGGGGAAACTGAATTCGGCGGGGTTCCCGCACCAGTGTAAACGGGCCCTAAACATTTTTTTTGCCAGTGTCATTTGCCTTTTGAAAGCGAGACTACAGTATGGCATAAAAACCATTAAAACCTGTCTCCCGTGTCCTCTTTTGTCTTTTCTGTCATTCTCCCAGTGCAGATGCTTGCATAGCATAGTGCTAGGCTATGTTGCTTTTTGCCTATTGCTCTGGGGCCTTCTAGTGATCCAGTCCTGCTAGTAATTTGTCAGGTAGTAGTGAGCAATGCGTTTTACAATCAGTTGACAGTCATTGCTAGCATTCTGTTGCTAACCCTAGTACCACGTTATAGTGCTTAGCCTAGTTCAGCGCTTGGTAAACTACAGCCCGGGGGTACATCCTGCCTATACATGCGCTGTACATCCGGCCCACTGATAGTTGGTCGAATTCCTCTTCCCCCCCCCCCCCCCCCCCCTTCCATCCCTTCAGAGTCGCAGGTGGGTGATTAGTGGGGGTTAACTCGCCTACTCGCCGCTTCCTGCATCTCCACAGCAACAGGGCGTCACATGACATTGGGACGTGCCAGATGCAAGAAGTGGTGAATAGGTGAGTTAACCCCCGCTAATTGCCCGCTTGTGACTCTGCAGGGAGGGAAGGGGGGAGTAGGCAGCCAGGAATGTTAGGAATGCAGCCCGAGCCTTGCAAATTTTGCCTAGGCCTGGCTTAGTTTCACTCTGTGCAGGTGTCAATCCAAAGTGATCCTCTTGCCCACTTGATGAAAATTTATGACCGCATCCAATCAGGCTTTTGATTGGTAAACCATCTAAAGGTACCCCTGCATCACTCGATGCTTGGGCAAACCATGAGATAGATCCTGAGATTTTTACCAGCATTTCTGATCGATCCTTTTTTTTTTTTTTTTTTAATTTATTTATTTATTTTTTTTCATGGTGGAAATCAATCGAATGATTGGTCGAGCATGTTGCAGCACCAATTATCTTCCAATTCCATCAAGTATTGAATGGAAAGTTAATCTGGCTGGAATATTGAGTGATGTATTTGCACCTTTAAAAGACAATGCCAGTTGCCTGGCAGCCCTGCTGATCTATTTGGCTGCTGTACTGTCTTGCTAGGTATACACAGATTTTCTGTCAGATCGATAATTTCCAAAATGTCCGCTCTGATTTCCAATCGCTTTCTGATAGGAGTGAATGGAAAAAATTCAGAACATATCGGAAATCAGATCGGACTTGTTGGAAATAATCGATCCAACAGAAAATCTCATAGTGTGTACCTAGCACTAATCACACCAGGAACAAGCATGCAGCTAATTTTGTCAGATCTGACGATGTCAGAAACACCTGGTCTGCTGCACGCTTGTTCAGGGGCTATGGCTAACAGTATTATAGCAGAGGATCAGCAGGATAGCCAAGCAACTGGTATTGTTTAATTGGAAATAGATATGGCAGCCTCCATATTCCTCTCACTTCAGTTGTCCATACACTGGTCGATTTCAGCAATTGATTCCATAGTATCGATCCATCAGAAATCAATTCTATCAAATTGATTGAAATCAGCCGCAAATCGATCGATCTGACAGGATGGAAAAATCTAGGTCGATCTGCTGCTGACTGCAGATTGATGGCCCATTGAGTTGCATTGGATCTAATGGTCCAATAATGCATTTAGATAGATTTCCAATAGATTTCATTCTAAAAATCTATTCGAAATCTGTTCCTAGTGTGTGGCACACATCAGATTCCTGTCAGATTCAACTTGACAGAAATCTATTTGGTGGTTGAATCTGATGCATATCTATAAGTGTATGGCCACCTTAAGTTTATCAGTCAGATATGTTTGGGTCAATGGATCACTGGCAGATTGAAAGTGCTCAAAATTGTATGGCCACCATGAAGGTGAGAGCTTCCATATTCCTATTAATTACAGGCAGCGGTGAGCTACAGGTAGCTCGACTGCTTATAATCGAAATTACGAGTAGGACTTGCTGGCTGTGGTTAACTTGCCTATGTTGCCGCCTATAGCCGATGTGGTTCACTCGTGTTCCACGCCACTCACATGCTTCCTCCCTTCAAACCGGGAAGGAGGAAACGAGAAAACGTGGAGTGCGAGTGAACCACATTTGCAATAGGCGGCTACATAGGTAAGTTAATCTTGAAGGAAGGAGGTCCACACAATGCCACACTTAGAACTCTTTATTAATGGACGTGTCCAGACACAACATCACATGCACAATGCCGACATGTTTCGGAACTGCTGGTCCTTATTCATAGCTATGTTTTAGACCTGTTCGTCCCTGAATCATAACTATGATTAAAGTGAACCTCCAGACTAAAAATCTACTCAGCAGTAGAGTTGGGCGAACTGTTAGCGCAACTGCAGCCGAACTGTTCGGCTGCCCAACCTGTCATGTGGCTGTGGCTCTTACTACTTCCGGGTCGCAATGACCCGGAGTAGTACGTCTGCGCTGGCCCGGCGGAGCATGTCCTAGATCGCGCTCCCGTTGCCGGGCACTCTCTGCGCATGTGTGTGACGTCATGAGTCATTGCGACCTGGAAGTAGTAAGAGCCACAGCCACATGACAGGTTGGGCAGCCGAACAGTTCGGCTGCAGTTGCGCTAACAGTTCGCCCAACTCTACTCAGCAGCACTGAAAAGGCTTGGTGTTTCTTTAACAGTTTCACAGCATCAGAACTTTGTTTTTCTTACCCAAGCCTCATTTTTGGCTGCACAGAAGAAAACTGCTTGGCAGTTTTCCCCTGATGCTGTGTAAAGCATGATGCTCCCTGTCGCCTCCTTTCAACCACAAAGATGGCTGCCCCATGAAATTACAAACCTTTTCAATTCTTTTAAAACAGGGTGCTTAAAGGGAAGGTTCAAGCAAAATAAAAAAATGAGTTTCACTTACCTGGGGCTTCTACCAGCCCCATGCAGCCATCCTGTGCCCTCGTAGTCACTCACTGCTGCTCCAGTCCCCCGCTGGCAGCTTGCCGACCTCAGAGGTCGGCGGGACGCATTGCGTACATTTTTACGCATTCCCGCTAGTGTAGGAACATTAACACATACATTTTTACGCATTACTGGTTCAATGCGTAAAATTGTACGCATTGAACCAGTAATGCGTAAAAATGTATGTGTTAATGTTCCTACACTAGCGGGAATGCGTAAAAATGTACACAATGCGTCCCGCCGACTGCCAGCGGGGGACTGGAGCAGCAGTGACTACGAGGGCACAGGATGGCTGCATGGGGCTGGTAGAAGCCCCAGGTAAGTGAAACTAATTTTTTTATTTTGCTTGGACATTCCCTTTAAGAGATCTATTTTAATTAACCTAACTAATGTAACTAAATGACAGTATTTGTTTAGGCTGAAGTTCCCCTTTAACCATTTACCGCCATCCTAACGTATTCAAACATCATGCTTACCTCTATTAACGGCAACATGACGTTTTAATACGTCGCGCATTCCCGCCGCCGTTTCCGTCGGGATCCCATGCTGAGTGATTGGGGAAGAGGACCGACCGGTCATCTACCCAATCGCAGTGCCTGGAGGGAATGGACGTGACCGCGAACTGCGGCTACGTCCATTCACATAAACAGAAAATATAACAATTAAATAAAGTGTGTGTGTGTGTGTGTGTGTGTGTGTGTGTGTGTGTGTGTGTGTGTGTGTGTGTGTGTGTGTGTGTGTGTGTGTGTGTGTGTGTGTGTGTGTGTGTGTGTGTGTGTGTGTGTGTGTGTGTGTGTGTGTGTGTGTGTGTGTGTGTGTGTGTGTGTGTGTAAAAAAAAAAAAAAAAAAAAAAAAAAAAAAAAAAAAAAAAAAAAAACCTTTAGGGACTCCGCTTTTTTTAATCTATATTTTATGGGGGAGAATTAATTTTAATTTATTACATAGGGGCTTGTAATTATGGCCAGAACAAAAAAAAAACAGAACAGAAAAATAACACTTATATTTCAAAATAATATACTGTCGCCATACATTGTGATAGAGACATAATTTAAACGGTTTAATAATCGGGAAAACTGGGCAAATAAAACGTGTTTGTTTTATCCACAGGAGAATGTTTAATTTTAAAACTATAATGGCTTAAAACTGAGACATAATAATTTTTTTCTTCTATTTTTCTCATTAAAACTCATTTAGAATAAAAAAAATCTTAGCAAAATGTACTATCCACAGAAAGCCTAATTGGTGGCGAAAAAAACGAGGTATTGATCATTTTCTTGTGATAAGTAGTAATAAAGTTATCAGGGAATAAAAGGGAGGAGCACTGACAGGTGAAAATTGCTCTGGTCCGTTAGGATAAAAACCCTTGGGGGTGAACTGGTTAAGGACCAGCAGGTCAGAACCATGTCGGCATTGTGCATGTGATGTTGTGTCTGGACACGTCCGTTAAGTGTGGCATTGTGCGGACCACCTTCCTTTAAGATTATCTTCACTGGGTCTGGCTTACCTTGGTCCAGCACTGCCAGTTTGCGGTGGGTTGTAGCGATCTCTCCTCACTTTCTTATTACTTCATAGATAAGTTAACCTACTTGTCATTTTGATTAAGAGTAGCCGAACTACCCGTAGTTCACATCTGTTTACTGGTTTCTTTAACAGGAGAAGTGAATTATGTGGGGCTGTTGTCAGAGAATCATTGAATAACTTGTATCTTTCCTAGCAGAATCTCTTGCTGTCGCCCGGTGCCGTGTGTTCGGGGGTCGCAGTAATGTCGTCGCTGAGAGCTCAGCTGCATTTTGTACCGAGTCATTGTGAAACGTCCGGGAGAAGACCGAGTGCGAGCCAGAAATACTGAAGGGAGAGTGAAGAGGAGTATCTGAGCGTGGCTTTTACTGAGAAGTGGAACAGTGCTTGTTACTGACAGAAGCTGGACATACTTATAATCAGGTACGGATTCAGAATGATAGTTGCTTCACGATGATTGAGTGATGACTATGAATGCCGACCACTCAAATTGCCTGCTGCTCAATTCTTCCTAACACATCTGCAGGTATATTCCCGCTTCTTCAGGCATGTAAAGAGTACAAGCTCTAATGAGGTGTAGTAGAGCCTAGCGCCTCAGAGAGGCTGGGTGAACTTTTCCCTGAAGAAGCTGTAGTAGAGACTAGCGCCTCAGGGAGGTTAGGTGAACTATTCCCTGAAGAAGCTGTAGTAGAGCCTAGCACCTCAGGGAGGCTGCATGAGCTTTTCCCTGAAGCAGCTGTAGTAGAGAAAATGCCGAGCAGTGAGGTAAATTACTGACTTGTGCGGTAAATACCTCAACAAATGTCAGTAAATGTCAATTGATAAAACCTACAACAAGCGGTAAAGCCACAAAGCAATACAGTCTGCTTTGAAGTGGCGAAAAGAGTGCGGAGACTGTGCTGGGAGCCGTGACTCACAAGCAGAGGCAGCTGTGACTGACAGGAGCAGGGAGCCAATAGAAACGGCGCCTGTTCTCCTGCAAGTCTGAATGATTGAATCTGATAGGACCTGCGGCCTTTGCCGGCAGGACAAGCTTTTAAACCCCCCAGGCGACAGCAGAGCGAACACTGAACAAAACAGACTTCCCCTGAATACCTTAGGCTATGTGGCTGTTTAACCTCTTGGGTTCATATTTTAAAGATGTGGGGAAAAATAACCCAAGCATGGCATTTGTAAAGTTTCTTGAAGTTCTTCTAAGCTGTGGCAATTAAATAGAATGTTAAGAAAGACTAATGGACAGATTCAGAGCAAGCAGAGGCAGTATAACAAAACATGTACATCTAAAGTTGTCTGGGATGCCTCTTCTATTGTAATGCCCTCACTACATGGAACAGCTTGTTACTCTATCCTGCTGTGCATACATTTTGAAATCTGTGCCGGTAGACTTGGGCGCAGGATACAGCCGGTATATTGCTCCCTGCACACTGCAAATCAGTTTTCTGATTCCGATTTTTCTCTGAATACATTCAACAGAAAAAAATGGAGAAAAAAAACGCAGCATGCAGTAAAGATTAAAAAGCGGAATCTGAATCGGAAATGCATGCAGTGTGCAAGAGGCCTATGGCTGATCCTGCTTCTGTGCAAGTCTGGGCCGTGTTAATTACTATTGCCCCCCTCCAGGCCGCCATGGATAGTGGGGAATAATATAATTCGGCTTCCAGCTATTGCTGGAGGCCGAATGATTGTGTTTTAAAAGCAGCTTCGGCTCCGTCTTCTGACGGTGCCCCTTTTTTTTTTTTTTTTTTTTTTTTTTTTTTTTTTTTTTTTTTCCCCTCACAGTTGGACAGAGCAACTGCTATTCACTGAGCTTTTGAAAACAAATATATCCCTGAGAATCCCCTATAAAGAGATAGACTAGTCCAAAACCTGTCAATTCTGTCAGATTTCTACTACCAACTGTAAGTGACAGCAACATAGGAGAAAAGTAATTTATGGCTCATTTTACTCTGTAAAAAATGTACTTATTTGTATATGTTTGCACATAATTTAAATTTTACAGTTTTTCGCTGTAGTGCCCCTTTAAGCTGCGATGCTTAATGAATCTTCCCCCCCCCCCCCCCCCCCCCCCCCCCCTTGTGTGGCAACTGATTTGCAATGGATTGTGGTGGGTTCCTGATGAACTGTGATTGGCCAAAAACAAATGCAGAAATAATAAGTTTCATCTTTCTGTGTAAGGCCTCCTTTTCATGGACTGTTGATAGGCAGTGAAATGCCTCTCAAACTCTCACAACTTCTTCTGCCTGGTAACTGCTTGCAGAGCACACAGCTCAACAGTCCATGGAAAGAAGGCCTTAGGGCCCGTTCACACTGCACGCGTTTCCAGCCGCGTTTTGGAAACGCGTGCAGGTGGCCGATACGCACGACATCAGACATTGCATAGAGTGCAATGTCTGATGTTCACACTGCATGCGTTCCGGACCTGTGCGGTCCGGGAACGCATGCTGCACGCAGATTTTGCTAAAACGCGTGGTTGTCCCATTTACTTTTCAGTGATGGGATCAGCCATGCAACGCACACAAACGCGGATGGCCATGCGTTTGTACGCGTTGCGGTCCGCACGCGTTCCGCACGCATGGCCATCCGCATTTGTGATCTGAACAGGCCCTTACTGTGTGAGAGGGCTGTGGGCAGGAGAGTCATCGGATATCCCATACTAGTGCAGTGCGAGAGGCAACAGGCTGTGGGGAGATTAATAAATGTGGCTGACTGTGATAAGGGGGAGGGGGGGGGGGAAGAAGGACTGTTTCTATAGCGCCTGTTACCTCATGATTACATCTGCCTGTGGGCAGTTTTGGAGCTGTCAGACTTGTTTTATAATAAACACATACAGCTGGGATATATGTCCTCCCAGCAGAGCCAGGATTGGTGTCATGTTCAAGGGCTTCTGGAAGATGTCCTAATCAAGTAACGACTAGCAGGTGTGTGAGGGAGGTTCCTTCACCACAGGAGAAAGTGCATTCTGTTTCCACTTCCCACCAAAAGAGAGGCTGTCTCCCTGCACTGAATGCCAAAGTATGGTTAGCTATGTGAAGACTTGGGGCTCTATTCACAATCACACATGCGGTAAGAGATTTTTGACCGCTATATTACCATCAGTGATAACTTCTGCAAATTTCCCCAGCCCCCCTCCAGAATTACTGACTTGCAGACGTTTACCGCACATTTTACGCATATGTGTAAACAATGCGTACAATTACGCATGCGGTAAAAAAAGCGTTCATTTTTGTGTATGTCAAAGTCTTATTTCAGTCGGGAATTTACTGCAAGTGCATTTCCGCATGCAGAAAATGTGTGAATAGAGCCAATGGTCAATACACAATAGAGCTGTAATAATTGGGATACAGGCCAATCTAGTCATATATAAAACTGTTATTTTGTAGATAGCTGGGGGTTGGCTCACTAAGGATGGAGAACAGAAGTCAGACAGCATCCAGCATGCTTACACGTGTGTGTTGTGTTGTGATGTTTTTTAGTGGCTGGCTTGTAACTCTTGCATGGGTAAAATTGGGTCACGGGGAGGACTGCTTCATGTTTGGCAATCGTGTTTGTGCTGTTCTAGTCACATGTGCAGTGTGAAATTTTATTTGAAAGTGAACCCGAGGTGAGACTGATATGGAGGCTGCCATATTTATTTTCTTTTAACCTCCTGAGCGGTATAGACAAGCTCAGCTCGTCCATTACCGCCGGAGGGTGCCGCTCAGGCCCTGCTGGGCCGATTTTCGCCAAATAAAAAGCAGCACACGCAGCCGGCACTTTGCCAGCCGCGTGTGCTACCTGATCGCCGCCACTCTGCGGCGATCCGCCGCGAGCAGCGGCGAAAGAGGGTCCCCCCAACCGCCCAAGCCCTGTGCAGCCGGACCAATCAGTTCCAGCCAGCACTAAGGGCTGGATCGGAGGCGGCTGACGTCAGGAAGGCGGCTGACGTCCATGACGTCACTCCGCTCGACGCCATGGCGACGAGAAAAGCAAAACGAGGGCCGCTCATTTTATAAAAAAAAAAGGTACTTATCCGTTAGCCGGGCGCAGGTGGAGCTAATTACTATTCCCCCTCCAGGCCGACATGGATAGTAGGGAAAGATGTAACTCTGGTGGAGTTTTGTCGCCACCTAGAGGATGCGCCCGGCTAACGGATAAGTACCAAAAAAACCTTCCCGCAGCCGCCCTGGCGATCTTAATAGAACGCCAGGATGGTTAAGCAATACCAGTTGCCTGTCTCCTGCTGATCCTCTGCCTCTAATACTTTCAGCCACAGCCCCTGAACAAGGATGCAGCAGATCAGGAGTTTCTGACATTATGATTAGCTGCATGCTTGTTTCTGGTGTTATTCCGACACTACTGCAGCCAAATAGATCAGCAGGCCTGGCAGGTACCGTATTTTCCGCCGTATAAGACGCACTTTTTCTCCCCAAAAAATGGGGAGAAAAAGTCCCTGCGTCTTATACGGCAAAGGCAGGGAATCCCCGACTTCCAAACCGCAACCCGCCGCCACGTCGGGGATTCCCTGCACTGCCCCGTGTGTGCTCATTGCTCCCCGTGTGGTCCGCAAACACCCGCCGCCGCTTGTGACTATGTTCCCCCTGGGTGGTCCACAACTGCCGCGTATATGTCCGCAAACACCCGCTGCTTGTGTACAATTCCCCCCTCTGTGGTCCGCAACTGCCCGCTTTGCCCTGACATGTGTCGCCGCTGTCCCCCTGTGTAAATAGCTGGACCCCGCTCATCTTACCGAAGTCAGTGCCTTCTGCGGGGATCGGAGACCCGCTTGTACCATCACTTGTGTCGCTGCTGTCCCCCGGTGTAAATAACTGGACCGCGCTCATCTTACCTAAGTCAGTGCCTTCTGCGGGGATCGGAGACCTGGCTTCACTTCCGCACTTCCACTCTAGTAATTGCTTCTGCTGCGTCATCAGCAGAAGCCTTCACTAGGGGGAGCCGCGTGTGTGAAGCCAGGTCTCCGATCCCCGCAGAAGGCACTGACTTAGGTAAGATGAGCGCGGTCCAGTTATTTACACCGGGGGACAGCGGCGACACAAGTGATGGTACAAGCGGGTCTCCGATCCCCGCAGAAGGCACTGACTTCGGTAAGATGAGCGGGGTCCAGCTATTTACACAGGGGGACAGCGGCGACACATGTCAGGGCAAAGCGGGCAGTTGCGGACCACAGAGGGGGGAATTGTACACAAGCAGCGGGTGTTTGCGGACATATACGCGGCAGTTGTGGACCACCCAGGGGGAACATAGTCACAAGCGGCGGGTGTTTGCGGACCACACGGGGATGTACACGGTAGGCAAAATGGGGACACCTAGGGACAGAATGACACACACTAGGGACATAATGAAGACAGCAGGACACGTACTGGGGACAGCAGGACATACACTATAGGGACAGCAGTGAACATTCCTGGGACAGCAAGACACACTAGGGACATACTGGGGACAGCAGGGTATATACCAGAGACATACTGGGGACAGCAGAACACACATTGGGGACTTACTGGGGGCAGCAGGGGACATACTGGGGACAGCAGAACACACATTAAGGACTTACTGGGGGCAGCAGGGGACATACTGGGGACAGCAGGACACACACTGACATACTGGGGACAGTAGTACACACACTTGGGACAGAAGGGGACACAGTACGACACCAATTGGGGGAGAACATCAACAAGACGCTCCTGGAACATGGACGCACCAGGTTTAGTATATTTATTTTTTTCCTTGTTTTTTGCCCCCTAAACCTAGGTGCGTCTTATATTCCGAAGCGTCTTATACGGCGCGAAATACGGTAACTAGTGCTGCTTTAAAGGAAATAAATATGGCAGCCTCCATATACCTCTCACCTCGGGTTCACTTGAAGGATTGTTTTACTTCAGTCCAATTCATGTATATAATCAGCCTGCCCCATCACAGCATGAGGTATGTGGCCGCTTTGGAATGTTTGCATGGGGGCTGAATGTGTGTGTATTTCAGTCTAGGCGCTGTTAAATAAGGCTGCAAAGTAGGGATGGTCAATATAAGGTGAGGTTCAGTGGTACGCTGCTGCGTAACAGGCTCTTTGTAACGCGGCTTTCTGCAGCGCACCACCTATCGCAATGTTTACAGTTCAGCCGGTGCATTGCTGTATGTGTCCAAATGTGGTGTCCAAATACACTGCACTAGGCTCGGTTCCCACTTGAGCAGATGCAAAATGTACAAAGGGCTGGTGCACACCGAGCGGGTTTTCAGGCGTTTTTTACAGGCGCTTGCGGCTGCGGATACGCTTGGTCAATGTATCTCAATGGGGTGGGTCACACCAGAGCGGGAGGCGGTTTGCTGAAACGCATACTCCCGGGCTGCTGCAGATTTTGGATTGTGGCGGCGTTTCTGCCTCCAATGTAAAGTATAGGAAAACCGCAAACCGCTCTGAAAAACTGCAGTTCAGAACGGTTTTGCAGGTGTTTTTGTTACTGAAGCTGTTCAGTAACAGCTTTACTGTAACAATATATGAAATCTACTACACCAAAAACGCATCCCAAAACCGCAAAATGCTAGGTGAAAAATAAGGAAAATGCTACAGAAAAATAAGGAAAAGCGTTTAAAAATCTACTAGCATTTTGCGGATCTGCTAGCGGGTTTTGGTGTGCACCAGGCCTAAGAGCATCAGCTAAGTGGGTGTGCTCCATCCACTTTGCACCTGCTCCAGGGAGTCGGACCAATTTTGGGTACCTGGAGTCAGAGGTTTAAACTGAGGAGGTGGATGGTGTGTAAGTTTTTTTTTTTTTTTTTTGTACTTATCCGTTAGCCGGGCGCATCAGGCAGCTGGCGCTAATTACTATTCCCCCTCCAGGCCGACATGGCTAGTAGGGAAAGATGTAACTCTGGAGTTTTGTCGCCACCTAGAGGATGCGCCCGGCTGACGGATAAATACTTTTTTTTTTTTTTTTTTTTTTTTCCTCCAAAATCCATAGCCTTTGTGAAAATTTGACTAATGGTGCCCAAACATGGTACAATTTGATCGAATATAACGATTTTTTCCAACATGTCTGATCAGATTTTTATTGAAAAAAAAAATGGGATAATCGTTTGTTTTGATCGAAGAAAGATTATTTTTGACTTTCATCCGATCGTTTTGATACACGGGAAAATTTGCCATTTTTATCCTGCGTATGGGCACCATAATGAGTCGGAGCAGTTTTGGGTATCTGGAGTTGGTTTCATAAACTCTGATGATGCAATCGCTAGAGTTTTTAATGAATGTTTTGTAAGTGATGTCATGAGCGTTTTCTGGCTTTGTTTTTTGTGTGTTTTTTTTTTTTTTTTGTTTTGTTTTTTTTTAGCAATTTTTAAAAGTGTAAGCATTTTGCCAACGATTGTGTAGCGATTTGCGATTAGCATTTTTAATTCTGATTGATCCTTTCAATTTTATATATTGTGTGTATTTTTTTTTTTTTTTTTTTTTTATACAGTTTGCAGTAATTTAAAAAATGCTAGCAAAATCTATCTGTATATTCATGAGCGATTACGCCAGCATTTATATACTTTACATTGCAGAAACGCTAACGCAAGATGCTTAAGCTCAAAAATGCTGCATGTCCTGAGTTTGCGATTTTGTTAATGGCAATCGCTCCAGTGGAATTTGGCCCATCCAGTAACATTAGCTGAGCGTTTAGGGAGATCGCTAGCGTTTTTTGAATCGCTCCCTAAACGCTCAAAAATCGCTCTAGTGGTTTCCAGCCTTGACACGTTTTTAGTAATGTGTGCAGAATGATCTTTTCGGGCAATCAGTATTGCGAGTGACACCGAGCCTCCTAAAAGGCCTCTACACAGACTCCAGAATTCACTACATCCTTAATAGCTCAGCTGGCTGTATAGAAAGTCTTGTTTGGCTGCCCTGTAGATGCTCAGGTGCTGAGTCACAATCTTTCAGATGAATATTGGAGAAGATTAGAATCATTGGAAAGGCCGGTGTCTGTAGAAGTAGGTCACTTCCTCCATTCGTAGTTGGATAATGGCATACTTGTGAAGATTGTAGTTTGTCTATAGATGTGTAGGCGGAGATAAACAGCAGTCTGGTGTATTCATAGCACCACTTGGCTGCAAATAACAGGATGAGCCATTGTTCAAGTGACGGCAGGTATGTCTGCAGGTGTGACTGATGACACAAAGGCTAAATTGTCATCTAAACGATATTTAAAAAGGAACTTTAACCCAGGATTGAACTTGATCCCAATCAGTAGCTGATAATCCCCTTTCCCATGAGAGAGCTTTACCTTTTCTCAAATAGATAATCAGGGGGCTCTGTATGGCTACTATTGTGGCAAAACCCCTCCCACTGTGATGTCATGACCCTGGTCCTGACAGTTTGCTGTCTGAGCCTCATTGCATTGTGGGAAATAACGGCTCGGCAAACACTGACTAAATCTATAAATTTTGTAGAAAAAAAAAATTATCACTTTTTATTCATTGTAATTTTCACTACAGTTCCCCTTTTAAAGCTTAGATTCTCAGTGCATGGTATGTGTACCTCAGGGGTACTTTTAGTTGGGCTCAAGCATTCACTGTCGTGGTGGGGGAGTTGACGTGAGTGAACGTTTGACCTCTTCTAAAAACCAATGATTGTTGCAATACAAATGTAACACTATCCAGCCATGCCGGTTTCATGGCTGTGGCAGGATATTGTGGGGGTGTTGGGTGGCATCACCATCTGGAGAAAAAAATGCTATTCTCTTCCAAACCTAAACTGCACACTTTTTTGTGTGTGTGCTTATTGTGGGGGGGGGGGCAGCTTCAGGCCTGGAACCTGCTAAAAAAAATCGCTAGCACAATCGCTAGCGTTTTTAATAAGTTTTTTTTGTAAGGGATTTAATGAGCGGTTTCCAGTGCTTTTGGGAGCCATCTTAAGAAGTGTAAGCTTTTTGCCAGCGATTGTGTAGCGACTTTAATTCTGATTGGTCCTTTCAATGTATCATATTTTTTTGTTTACAGTAATATAAAATCGCACTCAAATCTCTGTGTAGCGATTCATGAGTGATTTGCCAGCGCTTCAATACTTTGAAGTGCAAACGCTACCAAAATTCATGTATTGCGGTTTTGCTCATTGCAATCGCTAGCGATTTTTTTTTTTTTTTTTTTTTTTTTTTTTTTTTTTTTTTTTTTTTTTTTTTTTTTTTTTTTTTTTCGCTCCATAAACGCTCAAAAATTTGCTCTAGTGGGTTCCAGCCCTCACAGTTTTTGTTCCCCCTGCCTGGTGACTCCTGTAATTTCTGTTTTGCTGTGTTTCAGGCTCTGTAACACCTGGAGACCTCAAGATGAAGTTGCTGGAGAATTCTTGTTTTGAAGCTGTGAACTCCCAGCTGTGTGTGGAGACCGGGGACACGCATATTATAGGGAGGTGAGCAACTGATGAGCGCTAAGAGAAGAGGTCAAAGGAGACCTTCGTTCAGCACTTTGTAGACACTCGGCTGGGACCCATTATGGGCGCTTTGCGGCAATTGAAAGCGGACCACAATTTGCTAAATGGGCAGAAGTGCTGCAATTTCACTGAGATTCCTGAGTGGTTGTGATTTGGCTACTACAGCCACTGATCGGATTGCTGCAAGCAGCGTTTTGTGATTGCTCTGTGATCGCTATGCTGCTAGTGGAACAACACCCATAAAGATCCACTGGCGTAGCGCTTTGCCAATTGCCGGTGATCAACAAGCGCTCCTATTGGGCCCCAGCCCTCAGGGCTGGTTCACAGC
This sequence comes from Hyperolius riggenbachi, assembly GCF_040937935.1. Taxonomy (NCBI): domain Eukaryota; kingdom Metazoa; phylum Chordata; class Amphibia; order Anura; family Hyperoliidae; genus Hyperolius; species Hyperolius riggenbachi. The sequence continues at coordinate 395,680,171 of NC_090650.1, read as the reverse complement.
AATCGACAAACGCTAGTGTAGTGTTACCCTATGAGGGTGTTCTCACAGCAGTGTTTCGACTTTCAAAAAAATCAAAATCGTGCAAAAACGCATATTCCCTTAAAAATAGTTTTGCAGTGTGAACCAATGCCAGAAGATCAACTGTTCTGATGAGTAACTGGTATTGTTGCATGCAGCAGGTCAGGTGTTTCTGACATTGTCAGATCTAAGAAGATTAGCTGCATGCTTGTTTCTGTTGTTGGTAAGACACTACTGCAGCTAAATAGATCAGCAGGGCTGCCAGGCAACTGGTATTGTTAAAGGGAAATAAATGGCAGCCTCCATATCCCTTGACTGCTTGACTTAACTCCAGTAATCAGTTATTGCCTCCGTACAATGACCATACCTGATGCTCAGCTATAGCCGAACACCATGTCTGTACAGAGCGTTATTTCAAGACCGTGACCTGGTTTGTAATAATTGATAGCATTGCAGACTACTGCAACCTTTACATTTCAGCCTACAACTTCCTTCTCTGTTCTGTTTTTATTATACTGATGATCATCCTGCTACTTCACCAGTATGATTATTTCCAGATTTTAGGGTTTAAAAGCAGTTTTTTTTTTTTTTTTTTTTTTTTTTTTTTTTTTTTTGACCCTAAAACCCGGAAAAAATTAGATGTGCGGCAGCCCCAGCACTTAGGCTGGTTTCACACCAGGACGTTGCGTTTTAGGGGACGTTATGGTCGCATAACGTGCCCCTAACGTAACGCCTTGTGCTCTCTAAGGTGGACGTCAGAGTGAGCCGCGTTGTGCAGCTCACTTTGGCGTCTGTGACGCATGCGGCATCACGTGGTCCCGCCGGCCAATCGCCGCACAGATCGGCCGCTCCAGGAAGTAAACACTGCACGTCACTGAGTGCAGTGAATATTAATTAGCCATGTGCCTGGCCGCTCTCCGCTCCTTCCCAACGTTACTGAGCATGTGCAAGCAGTCTAACGCGGCTCTGCCGCTTATAAAGTACTGCATGCAGTACGTTCGGTTATGGCGCAGCGTTACTGCGTAACGCAACGTGGGCACTGTGAACAGGCCATTGATTTTTCCAGGGCTGTCGAGTCGTGGAGTCGGAGTCGTGGAGTCGGGCAATTTTGGGTGCCTGGAGTCGGAGTCGGGAAAAAATGCACCGACTCCGACTCCTAATGAATTTGTAGCTGTAATTAAAATAGAAAATATGATAAAATGTTATATTTCCCGGATCGTCACTCGGACAGCACCCCTGGATGAGACTTGTCTCCCTCCCCACCGTGGACAGGAACTGCAAAAGAAGAATTTGCATAAGCGACAGGCAGCCTGCTATATAAGCTACTTACTTGCTGCTATACTTCAGTATAGTTTCCTGTCCCGGACGGAGCGGAGGGAGAGGTCTCCAGGGTGCCATCCGTGTCAGTCGGCAGGGGCAGCGTGTAGCAGGACTCCCATCAGAGCTGAGCAGTGATCAGTGGGGAGTCCTGCAGCGTATGGGAGGCTTCTCCAGTGAAGGCGGCTGTGTTATGCGCGCAGGCGCGCGCATGAAGAAGGTCACTTCCGGTTCACCCGGAAGTAGTCACGCGCTGGCGTCCCGCGTGATCTGAGGTCTGCAGAGCGGCAGGGGCCGCGGCGGTGAGAAGCGAATCAGCCGAACAGCTGATTCCAATTAAAATGCCTGACCAAGCGGCAGGGGCCGCGGCGGTGATATGCAGTCAGCCTGCAGGCTGATTCATCAAGGTATGTGAGGCTGATTAACATAAATTATGCAACAAGGGTAGCATTGATTGTCTTCAGCTGGGTCTGCTTATGTGTATTTAAGCTAGAGGTGAGTCCATGATTCAGATGTTGCTGGCAATCATGGAGGACGCTTCAGGTTCAGCTCCTTTGCAGTCTGCGAAGTCTGGCCAAGACCCCTCTCTGGCAAGTAGATGTGGTACTTGAAAATACTCCTGCTTGTTTGATATATAATATAAAACCTCTAGTAATATTTGTTCCTTGTTTGTGTTTTTTTATAGCCTAAAAAACATGACAAGTCGGACAAATCTGATAAAAATGAAAAGTCTGAAAGGCCTGACAAGGCTGCTGCTCAAACCAGTCAGCATGGTTCAAACAGGTCTGAGAAGAAATGTGCAATATGTAACGGTCGTTTATCTTCATCTTCCAAAAAGCTGTGTCAGAACTGTACAGAAAAGGTGGTTAAAGATGAGTCACCCGTCATATTTAAAGATTTAATGGGCTGGATGAGGTCAGAAATGTCTACAGCAATAAAAGAGATTAAGGAATCTGCCATTGCTTCAAATCCTATAGTTCCTTCGGAAGTCCCAGGAACTGGTGGAGATATGGACACAGTGCCTGTAGTTACTATTCCAGCATCTCCTGTATTGGATTTATCTCAGTCGGGGCCCTCCGGTTCTAAACGTAGAAGAGAAAGCGAGGTGGAGGATTCAGAATTATCTGAGGGGGAGATTTCTGAATTGGATCATCCATCAGATGGGGAAATCTCTAATTCTGATAGATCGAAATTTGCTTTCTCTGCTGATTTAATGAAGGACTTATTAAGTGCTATGTATGATACAATGGGTATCAAGACAGAGAGAAAATCTTTGACGCCTTTGGATGAGATGTACAGAACTTTGGCGGAACCCCAGCCTCAGTTTATCCCAGTCCATTCCACCTTAAAGGGTATGATTAAGAAGGAATGGGATAACCCTGAGAAGCGGGCCTTCTGGCCTAGGTCCTTATCCAATCGTTACCCTTTTTCTCCAGAGGATCAGGGGTTTTGGGGTCCTCCGCCTAGGTTGGACCCATCTTTTTCAAAGGTGTCAAAGAAAACGGACTTATTATTTGAGGATTTTGGAAGTCTGAAGGATCCAATCGACAAAAAGATGGACAACCTTCTGCGTAGAGCATGGGAATCCTCTTCCTTGACATTTAAACCCGCTGTAGCTTCAACAGCAGTGAGTAGATCATTGAAGACATGGCTGTTAGAAATACAGAATAAGATCGCTTCCGGTGTTTCCCGAGAAGAGATTCTTAACGATTTTCCTAAAGTTTTAAATGCCTCTAATTATATTATAGATGCTTCAGATGACACAGTAAAACTTACGGCCAGAACGACTGCCTTAGTTAACTCAGCCAGAAGAGGTATATGGGTTAAAACCTGGAATGGTGACAATTCCTCGAGATCAAAACTGTGTGGTATTCCATGTGAGGGGGGGCTGCTTTTTGGATCAAAATTAGATGATACACTAGATAGAACATCAGATAGAAAGAAAAACTTTCCAGAAAAGAAAAGACCATTTCAGTATAAGCGGCCATTTCGTCCCCCCAACAGATCTGAGCAGGACTCCAAATCTTCCAAGGGTAAACGTTGGGCCCCGTATAGACCGCAGAAGTCAAAACCCAACTTCAATCCTGCCAAGAGACAGGATAAGCAATGACGCCAGGATCCCAGTGGGGGGAGGGTTGCAAACTTTTTGGAAGTATGGCAGCCTCAGTTCACAAGTCAGTGGTTGCTAAGGATTATTTCAGAGGGGTATCAGATCGAGTTCAGTCATCCTCCTCCTCTAAGGTTTTGCATTACTCCACAACCCCAGGATCAAAGAAAGTGTCTGGCATTACAGAAGGAGGTCCTGTCCCTTCAGGAGAAGGGGGTAATAAGATATGTACCAAGCTGCCAGAGAGGAAAAGGGTTCTATTCTCATGTGTTTCTAGTAAAAAAGCCACAGGGAACTTACCGGTTTATCCTAAACCTAAAAAAGTTAAATCTAAATGTGAAATACAGAAAATTCAGGATGGACAATATAAAATCTGTGATTCATCTCTTGCAGAGAAACGATTTTCTTGCTTCCATAGATCTCAAGGACGCATACCTTCACCTGCCCATCCATCCATCATCTCAACAGTATCTAAGATTTGCAGTGTTCATGGAGGAAGAGGTAAGACATTTTCAGTTTATTGCTCTTCCTTTTGGACTTTCCTCTGCACCATGGCTATTTACCAAGGTGATGTCCGAGGTTTTAGCCGAGCTTAGGCTGAGGGGAATCAATATCCTCGGATATTTAGATGATTTTTTGATTTGGGGCCCTTCAGCTGAAGTGGTAAGGTCACAGACATTATCAACATTAGATTATCTCCAGCAGTTGGGTTGGCTTATTAATTGGGAGAAATGTTCCCTTGTTCCATCCCAGGTCATAGAGTTTCTAGGTTTTAACATTGATACTAGAAAGGAGAAGATCTTCATGCCTGATAGAAAGATTTTTGCCATTCTAAACGCTGTTTTTTCCTTTCAGAACTCAAGAACAATATCGCTGAGGAAAGCAATGGCAATACTCGGACTCCTAACAGCCTCATTTCCCGCAGTACAGTGGGGACAATTCCACGCAAGAGTACTACAGTTGTGGATACTCAGATCATGGAACAGGAGCCTCACAGTGCTAGACAGGAGGATCTCTATTCCTCACAGCATAAAAGTGTCTCTGTTGTGGTGGCAGGATCGGGTTCACTTTTTAACAGGTCATTTGTGGAATTACCCGGAACAAAGGATAATCACAACGGATGCCAGTTTATGGGGATGGGGAGCACACCTGGATGCTCTTCCAGCCCAGGGACAGTGGTCTGTACAGATCAGCTCAAGGTCATCAAACAGCAGAGAACTAGAAGCAGTATGGATGGCACTACTACACTTCAAGGATCAGATCAGAGGATCGCATGTAACTATAAAGACCGACAACAGGGCAGTTGTGGCATTCTTAAACAGACAGGGAGGCACGAGAAGTCAGATATTATGGAAGCAGACATCAAAGATTATGTTTTGGTCAGAAAGCAATATCAAGTCTCTACAGGCACGTCACCTAAAGGGGACATCGAACCAGGTGGCGGATTATCTAAGCAGGGAGAGGCTGGACCAGAACGAGTGGTCACTCAACCAGAAGGTCTTTCAGATGATAATTTCACAGTGGGGATGCCCAGAACTGGATTTATTCGCCAGGAAAAAGAACTCAAAATGTCAGAAGTTTTGTGCCCTATACCAGGAGGATTCACCTTGGGCGGTGGATGCGTTCACAATCAGTTGGGAGGGAATGATGATGTATGCTTTTCCTCCAATTCCATTACTTTCAAGAGTATTGAAGAAGATCATTCAGGACAAGGCGAGAATCATATTGATTGCTCCAATGTGGCCCAAACGTCCATGGTTCACATTACTTCAGTCTCTAGCAATATCAGAACCAATAGTACTCCCACTGATACAGGACCTGTTGTCCCAGGGCCCAGTGTTGCATCCAGATCTGAGTCTACTTCATCTATCAGCCTGGAACCTGAGTGGGAAATACTAAAGTCCAAGGGCTTCTCAGATGATCTGGCAGAAACATTACTCAATAGTAGGAAAAAGGTAACTCGGGGAATCTACCAGAAGGCATGGAGAGTCTTTAAGGACTGGTGTGCAAACAGATCTTTTAACAATAGATCACTGAGGTCAGTTTTGGAGTTTTTACAATGTGGCTATAAGAAGGGCCTCAGTGTTAGTACTCTGAAGGTTCAGGTATCAGCCCTGAGTGTTTTTCTGGAAAGAAAGTTAGCACAGGAAGATTATATAGTTCGTTTTTTTCAGGCACTGAGAAGACTAAAACCATCTATACGATCAAGAGTACCTGCTTGGGATCTCAATACGGTCTTACAGGGTCTATGCGAGTCTCCATTTGAACCTTTATCTCAGGTCTCTGACAAATTCCTAACATTAAAAACCATTTTTCTTCTAGCCATTACTACTGCAAGAAGGATAGGGGAGCTACAAGCTTTATCCATAAAGGAGCCGTATTGTGTTATTTCAGAAGATAGAGTAACATTACGCCCGGATGAAGCATTCCTTCCTAAAGTGGTTTCCTCATTTCACAGAAACCAAGAAATTTATATTCCGTCGTTTTGTGAGAATCCCACAAATGATAAGGAAAAGAGACTACATTCTCTAGACGTAAGAAGATGTTTATTACATTATTTAGAAAGGACTAACTCTTGGAGGAAGTCAGACGCAATTTTTGTCCTGTTTGCAGGCAGGTCAAGAGGAAATAAGGCTTCTAAGACAACCCTAGCACGTTGGATCAAGCAAGCAATTGTATCAGCATACCAGGTGCAAGGGAAGACGTTAACTTCTTCTGTCAGGGCCCATTCTACAAGAGGTATCTCTACGTCATGGGCAGAGAGGGCAGGGGCCTCTATTGATCAGATATGCAGAGCTGCAACATGGTCGAGTCATAACACGTTTGTGAAACATTATCGACTTAATGTATCTGCAGGCACAGATTTATCCTTTGGAAGGAAGGTTCTGCAAGCAGTGGTCCCACCCTAAGCCTGATCTCTAGTATATCGTCTCATCCAGGGGTGCTGTCCGAGTGACGATCCGGGAAAGACAACTTTACTTACGGTAACGTCTTTTCCGGTAGTCAGGAGGACAGCACCCCTACAACCCGCCCTTTTTGGGTGGAGTATCAGAGGTTTGTATAAGCATTATTAATGTCCGTATTATCTTTTATATTTACTGAAGTATAGCAGCAAGTAAGTAGCTTATATAGCAGGCTGCCTGTCGCTTATGCAAATTCTTCTTTTGCAGTTCCTGTCCACGGTGGGGAGGGAGACAAGTCTCATCCAGGGGTGCTGTCCTCCTGACTACCGGAAAAGACGTTACCGTAAGTAAAGTTGTCTTTCTCAGAGAATAGTCACTAAAAATAATGTATATATACAGTAATAGCTGTGCTTAGTCCACAAAAATGAAATAAACCAATCAAAATTAGTTACTTGTGCTGCTTCAATAAAGCAGTCCCCGTATTTTTAAGGTCAGATATACATATCTGATTGTGACTGTATATATGATGTGTACACAGGAATCTCATATATATATATATATATATATATATATATATATATATATATATATATATATATATATATATATATATATATATATATATATATATATATATATATATATATATATATATATATATATATATATATATATATATATATATATATATATATATATATATATATATATATATATACTAAATAACATCTATGCTGTAAGAATAAAGCCTGATGTGTAGCTGTGTCACTAATAGAGATGGTCAACGAGATGGAAATAATTCTGCATTGATGCGGATTTATGCAAATGTATGCACTCCCTTTGCTGATGAAATCAAATAATTTGATATGTTGTTAAAATTTGGTTTGGTGAATACAAATTAAAGGGTAACTGAGGCGGATGAAAAGTAAAGTTTTATACATACCTGGGGCTTCCTCCAGCCCCCTTCAGGCTAATCAATCCCTCGCTGTCCTCCACCACCCGGATCTTCTGCTATGAGTCCTGGTAATTCAGCCAGCCAGCGCTGTCCGGCCGCATGCCGCTTCCACAGCCAGGAACATTCTGCACCTGCGCAATAGTGCTGCACAGGTGTAGTATTCTCCTGGTGGCGGAGTGTTTGCATGCGCACTACGCCCGATTGGCTCAAGTACCTGGACTCATAGCAGAAGATCCAGGTGGTGGAGGAGGACAACGAGGGACTGATTATCCTGAAGGCGGCTGGAGGAAGCCCCAGGTATGTATAAAACTTTAATTTCATCTGTCTCAGGTTTACTTTGTTACACAGTAGTACTATACTCTACATATGCACTCCCCACAGAGCTGCAGGGAATCCACTGAGAATGCTGTGCACATTGAACACAGAGGTGTTGTCTGTTTACAATCTCCTCATTCCCATGCAGAGTACCTGCACATCATTCTTACATGTACCCACACTTACATTGCCTAGGGTCTGATAGATGTTCTTTGTTCCGGTTTGTACCTTTTACAAGTACTCTTACCAAGGACTAGTTTTAGTCTAAAGGGAGTAAATATAGTAGTCTACATATCCTTCTCACTTCAGTTGTCTTGTAAAATTCTAGGCGTTGGCAGTTAAGAGACTAATTTCATGTTACATACTTTTAATCAACAAAATTGTAATATGCAAATTAGAGGAGTCGGTGGAATCCTAAACTCAGGAGTCTGAGTCGGTGGATTTTTGGACCGACTCCACAGCCCTGGATTTTTCATTGCTGTGCGGTGGGGGTGCGTTACAGGCTGCTCTAACGTGCGCCTGTAACGTCCCACTGTGAAACCAGCCTAACTCACCTTCCTGTGGTCTAGTGCTGCAATTTTCCCTCTGTCCTCTGGGTGGCGCTGTACCACTATAGTGAGATTGCTGCCTGTGGTCATAACGGCGATCTCACCCGAGAGATCCAGAGCCCTTGAGGGTCGGAAGAAAAATGGCTGCCATCGTCTGGATCCTGGGGAGGTGAGCTGAATCGCCGCCACACTGCCGTTATCTCCCCCTATACCTCCTGGTATCCTGAGTCAGGATTGGGATTACCGCTCTTGCTGCTACACTTAGACAAATAAGTACTTTTTTTTTTTTTTTTTTTTTTTCCTCTCCAGAGTAAAATGAGCCATACAGTACTTTTCTCCTATGTTGCTGTCACTTACAGTAGGTAGTAGAAATCTGACAGACAAGTTTTGGACTAGTCCATCTCTTCATAGGGGATTCTCAGCAAGGCTTTCATCCTTTTATAAAGATATTCCCTAAAAAGGATTTAAACAATGATGCTGGCCAGCTTCCCTGCTCGCTACAGTTTTTTGGCAGTTGGACAGCACAACTGCCATTCACTAAGTGCTTATGAAAATAAATAAATAAATCCCTGAGAATCACCTTTCTCTTCCCCCCCCCCCCCCCCCATGAAGATATGGACTAGTCCAAAACCTGTCGCTTCTGTCAGATTTCTACTACCTACTGTAAGTGACAAACATAGGCGAGGTAATTTATAGCTCATTTTACTCTGGGGAAAATAAGTACTTATTTGTATATGTTTGCACATATTTTAAATTTTACAATTTTTCGCCATAGTGCCCCTTTAAATAACCCATCAACAAAGAATTAAGCAAAGTACTAGTATTCCCTGAGTTGTATCAGTTTATTTAAATTAATTTTCAGACGTTTGTTTTTAATGCACTGTGTAGGTCAACTTAATCTGCTTTTTTTCTGTACCAGAAAAGTTACTTTTCTCACCTGTAAAGAATGTTTTTGTGTTCCAGAATTGAGAGTTACTCTTGTAAAATGGCTGGCGATGACAAGCACATGTTCAAGCAGTTCTGCCAGGAGGGGCAGCCGCATGTCTTGGAAGCCCTGTCACCCCCGCAGAGCGGAGGGGTCAGTCCCAGCAGGTAACGTCTCACTGGGGGAAGCCAGAAAGAGTGTTGCAGTCTGAATAAAAAAGTTGTCCATATACGCATGCATTTTTGGGGTGTTTTTTTTTTTTTTTTTTTTTTTTTTTTTTTTTTTGTCCTCCATTCAATTCTCTGCAAATTCAAATTCTCTGATCAGATGGAAATCAATTACTTTAAACGTTGAATTCATTCAATGATTATTTATTTTTTTTGTTACCAGACATTGAAAGTATCGACTGGACAGAATCTGCGGACGATCTATAGGCCATATCGTCGCATTGCATCCCCCAAAAAAGAATCAATTTTTTGGGACATTGGGTGGAAATCTGTGTGTGGCCAGCTTAAGCGTGCTGACATAACAGAGAGCGTTTTGCGGACTGTTTTCATTTTTTTTTTTAAAGTGTAACTGTCGGGCATAAAATCAAAAATCAATTCTTTATTTTTATCTGGTAAACCAGTAATAGGAATGCTAACCAGGCAATCCTAAAGTTAAAATCTCTTACTTTTCTTGTTGATAAATGAGTTTACCTGACTGTCGTTTGGTACACACAGAATATGGTACACAAAAAGGAAGTTGCAGGGCATGCTGGGTTGTCCTTTTTTGCTTCTATACGTTAAGTCTGAGGGGAAATAAAGAAGCAAAAAAGAGACAACACCGTATGCCCTGCAACTTCCTTTGTGCGGCAACGTACCAAGAGTCAGGTAAACTGGGGAATGATCATTTTATACACAAGAAAAGTAATAGTGATTTTTAACTTTTTGGATTGCCTGGTTAGCATCCTTATTACTTGTTTACCAGATAAAAATAAAGAATTTTTTTTTTTTTTTTTTTTTTTTTAACTACCTGCATTGACTTGCATTAAAATCATGGCAAAATAGCCACTATCGTGATTTATTGAAAAGATTTTTAATGACCAGCAAAACGCTCTCTGGTGTGTCAGGGCCCCAAGGAATGTTTAGATCCGAGCTCGTATCCGGTATCCATGCGTCACTTCATGGATGAGGATGACTCTTAGTGAAGATTAGTCAATGAGTTGTAATATTTCTGTCTGGCATGTAAATACTATTCAGCATGTAAGTAGTCCTAGCAAATACATTTCGTGATGATTTTGATATGCAGAATTCAGAGCTGAGCACAATTTGCATGCTGGAATATTTAGCAGCTCATTGACTATAGATCTCTCATGAGGATGTTGTGGGTGATGTTGCAGATGGCTGAGTTCTCTTCTTGTCTTCCAGGCTGGGAAAAAGCCTCGGCGGTGAGGAGGAGGGGCCTCTCAGTGATAAATGCAGTCGGAAGACACTCTTCTATCTTATCGCCACCCTGAATGAATCTTTCAGACCAGACTATGACTTCAGTGCGGCGCGGAGTCACGAGTTCAGTCGGGAGCCCAGCCTGAACTGGGTGAGTGTTTCTGTGAGGGAGTCAGCGGGAGCTTTCCTGAACTGCGACGATGCTTCATGTTGGACGAGGGTTCTGGATATATGATGCAGAAGCAGGATAATGTGATATTCAGTTATTTAATGTGAACTCTATGCAAACCTCTGGTCAAAAAAAGATACTTGCCCAAAATGTAATGACCTCTCCTCTAGCAGAGGAAAAGTAAATAGTCCAGGAACAGTTGAGATAATAGTCAGATAACAGCCCTCTCCACGACTAACTTAGTCGGAGAGCTTAATGGCTTGTTTGCATAGAGATAACTGTAGTTTCTCAACTCTTCCTGTACTGGAAACAATTACACTGATGTATCTGATCTTAATGTTTTATTTCTTAGCTGTGCTACACATACAAATCATATCATCAATTTTTTTTTTTCGCTTCAGTGTCTCTTTAAGTGATTAAGGTTGCCATACTCCTGTTGGTATCACATTATCCATAGCTTTATCCCTATTAACCCAACAGTTTCCAAGCATCACTTATCTGTAGTTGAAGGGAGCTGATACCCTTGTCCTTATTTACACTAGTGTTCTTCTGTCCGCTTTTCAGCACCTCCTATCAATCTGTAAACATTGGTGTGCTGATAAAAAGCGGACAGAAGTGCACTTCTGAATGAGGCCTGAGTATGTCATTTGGCACTGCAGACCGTAGCGTTATGGCCATGAACAGCTCTTCGGTGCTGCAGTAACTGACCTCTTATGTTCTCTCTCATCCCCAGGTGGTGAATGCTGTGAACAGCAGTCTGGTGTCTGCACTGGGGGATGATTTCACTGCTCTGAAGTCTGATTTATGGACTGCAGTGGATGAAGAAATCAATCTGGCAGAGTGTGACATCTACAGGTGAGTGGGCTTCTCCTCCTGTGTCATCTGAATCTGTTAGATCATGGAATGGCTTATTACCCTGGAGGAAGAACCACTGTAATGGTGTAGTACTATATCATTTACAAATCCGGGACAATGTCACACATACCATTGGGATAGCATTGTCACACGTAAAGGAAACCGAGGAGAATGGGTCACAGGCTTACTGGGGATGAGAGATGACACTTAGCTCTATACTGGAAACTTCAAAATAGGCAAAAGCTGGCACATCCATAAAGTCCTTTGTTTCTTGCAATGTTAAAATGTTGTTCTGTTATAATATAATGCTATAATAGAAGTATGAAATACTGATTATTTCACTACAGCTAAACCTAAGCCTATTCTCATACTGAACCCTCCCACTACCGATGCCTAAACTTAAAGGAACACTATCAAACCAATATTTAGTTCATCCTTGAGCAGCGGACAGATCGTTGCCTAGGGCAACTTGAGCCTTGATTAAAGGGCCCTACGTGGCCCTGAAACGTTGGCTTTTTAACATTGCAAGAAACAAAGGACTTTATGGATGTGCCAGCTTTTGCCCTTTTTGAAGTTTACAGTATAGAGCTAAGTGTCATCTCTCCTCCCCAGTAAACCTGTGACCCATTTGCCTAGGTTTCCTTTATAGTATAGAGATAATGTTATAATTTATAATGTAGTGTTGGGGGTTAGAGCTCCTCTTTGTACTCACTGGAATGTGATGTGTATACAGCAAGCGGCGGCTGGAGAGGTGAGAATTTTTTTTTTTTAATGCATGGGCACTAGGAGGCTCAATAACATATGGGGTGGACAGCGGCTAGGGGGTTCATCACATTCGTCGCTCATCTAGATAACGCACGCAGGTTTCTGCCGCACACATGATGGATTACATTGGCCTGAGATTTTCCAGCTTGCTCGATCGCTACATTCAACCAACTTCAGCACAAAATCAGTTGAATCGACTATCGGGCATGCTTCTTGCGGCGCTGATTGTCATCAGATTCTGTAAAAATTATCAGATGGCTGCAAAATCCCTAGGTAAGCAATCTCCTACAGGTATTTGAGTGATGTCTACTACATGCAGGCCTGGATTTACATCACAGGAGCCTATAGGCACAGATGTCCTAGTATCTTAGACTCCACCTCCCTGAACCTACAAGCACCCACCAAACTGCACAAGTGTGCTGGCTGTCCCAGCTGTCACTTCTCCCTTACTTCTCTTGCCCGTCATAGGTAGCTACAGGTGTCCCTTAGTATTCGGTAGCCAGAGGAACCCTCAGTATTAAGTGGTGCCCCCGACTGAAGGGAGATCTCGCCCATGGAATGCCGAGAAGTGGGAGAGTAGCCTCTCATTTATGCTCTGGGACGCTGCATAGTGGGGAGGGGAGAGAGTCACCTTTCCAAAATCAGGCGCCTATAGGCACATGCCTACAGTGCTTTATAGTAAATCCAGCCCTGAGTACATGTGACAGATTAATGACACAAACCAACTGGATGATGTTACAGATGTGAATGTGAGGTGGGCAGAAGCATCATACAGATGTTGGGATGGAATTAGATGTATGTCACAGCGATGTGTGACATTGGAGATGATGTTGCGCTTGTAGCAATAGGTCTGCCTTTCTGCTGTGACACAGAGATCACTTTTGTCATTGCAGCTATAATCCAGATCTGGATTCTGATCCATTCGGAGAAGATGGAAGTTTATGGTCTTTTAACTATTTCTTTTACAACAAGAAGCTGAAGAGAATTGTATTTTTCACCTGCCGCTCTATCAGGTGACTATACGTGACTCCTCCGTGTACATCTCTCTGCATGCAGCACACACCATACAGGGAGTACATTTCTGCACTGTGTATGTAGGGCTTCCCATAGATCACAGGTGTCAAACTCGAGGCCCGCGGGCCAATTGCGGCCCTCAAGAGCTTCCAATGTGCATCATTGTAAACTAAAAGAACAGCACACTGCCTTCCCGAGAGGAGCACAACACTGAGAGCACTTGTAGTTAAAGGACTACTGTAAGGGGTGGGGGGGGGGGGGGGGGGAGAGTTCATAAAGGGACCATTAGAACCCCTGGGTAAGTTCAACTTTTTTTTTTTCTTTCCTCCCTACCCCCTACAGTACTCATTTAACCACTTGAGGACCACAGTGGTAAACCCCCCTAAAGACTAGGCTGTGTTTTGTGTAATTGGCCACTGCAGCTTTAAGGCCAAGCTGCAGGGCCGCATAACACAGCACGCAAGTGATTTCCACCACTGAGTCCTGGAGCATGTAAACTTTAAACTGCTCTACTGTGCTACTCTGCAGAAGTGGGAGGAGCTGGCTCCCCACGGTTGTTACAATTATGCCACATAGTTTGAGACTATAAATGTTAAATCTTAAAACAGTTTGGCTCACGACTATTTTGATTTTGGCCCCTCATGTGATTGAGTTTGACACCCCTGCCATAGATAATACACTGTGTGATCTAGTGACTCCTCCTCCTTTGTAGCTCTGCCAGCATGCAGCACTTATTGTATCGCTTGAGTCCACCATACAGGGAGTACATCATGCTGTCACTCCTGCCTCTGCCCTATGTCTGCATATAGGGCTTCCCATAGATAATACACTGTGTGATCTGGTCACTCCTCTTTGTAGCTCTCTGCCTGCAAGCACCACACTGACTGTATGCCTTGAGTACACCATACAATGAGTACATGATGTATCTGCTTTGTGTGTTTGCATATAGGGCTTCCCATAGATAATGCACTGTGTGTGATCTGGTGACTCTCCTCTTTGTAGCTCTGCCTGCATGCAGCACACTGATTGCAGTGTTCTCCCCAGGGCCTTTTAGCCGGGTGCTCCACCCGGCTAGTTTTGGTGACCACCCGGTTGTCATCGGCTTACTTCCTCCTCTGCTGTAAGCAGAGTTGTGCAGAGAAGCACCAGCCCTGTATTCTCTCAACTCGCCCCACCCGGCTACTTTTTCATGCCACCCGGCTGTAAAAAAACTTCTGGGGAGAACACTGTGATTGTATGCCTTGAGTACACCATACAGTGAGTACATGATGCCTCTGCGTTGTTTCTGCACGTAGGGCTTCCCATACACTGTGTGATCTGGTGACTCCTCTGTCTCGTGTAATGCGTGTGATCTGCACTGGTGCATCTCTAATGTGGGTTTCCTTTACAGCGGATACTCCTACAAACGTGCTGATTTGGCGTCGGAGTTTGATATGGATCTGGAGGAGGATATAGAGGATGAGTGCAGCCACATTGGAGGAGATAGGTAAGAGGCTGTGTAGACCTCTGTATGTCTGGTGTGCACTTTTCCATAAAATGTTGAAGTCTTGTGCAGATACTCTGGCACACCTGACGTGCTGAAAACTTTTAAAATAAGAACAGTGCAGTACACTTAACTTCCTGTTGGAGGCTATATATATCGTGTGTCAGTTGGATTCTGTCACACCTATTGGTGTGCCATCTCTTTTTTGCTGTTGGTCTGCATGTTGGCTAGAATTAGTGTACCAGATCAGCTGCGGTAGCACCATTCAGTGAGTAGAGGTTCTTTGTAGCACTTGCGAGCCAGTCGAATATTGAAGGGATGCTGAACGAGAGGGACCCTGAAGACACCAAGCAGCACGAGGGGTGTTCGCAGCAGGTAATCTCACACCTTGGGCTTCATTCACAATGTTGTTTGGTTTTTTTTTTTTCCACTTCAGGGGTACTTTTTAAAGGAAGTGACAACTGAAACGATGCATTTTGTGGTAGTTTTGCATGTCTTTAATTTATCTTCGTATGTTTTATATCTCACTGACCCCCCCTCCTGCACCAAATCAGCAAAAATGGGTAGCTGTTAGAAATGTTATATTTCAATCTAGTTTTTGTTTCATTGTGTCTACTCTGACACATTCATTGAAGTATGCCAGAGCTAAAATATATGAACTATTGTCCCTTTATCTATTTCCTGCTCTCCGGAGCCATTTATTGCCAGGAAAGTGTTTTATGTCTAATTCCTTTACAGGGAGGGTTAAGCTATTGTCCGACCCAAACAGAAACCGTCACGTGCATACTTGATGTTTAACTCCTTTCAGGCAGAGAAAGGGGGGAAAAAAGAACACCGTACAGTCATGTGTGCTTGGCATTGTACATATACATCTATCTCATCACGGCACCTTGGATGTCATTTATAAGCAGAATTTCCCTTTTTAAGACATTTCAATGCACTAGAGATGACAAATCAACAAAATGTATGAAGAACTGTGCCTGAACCTGGCGGTAAAAAGAAAACCCTTTTGACTGGAGAGTCTAACTGCAAAGCTCAGCTTGAGGGATGGGATTAACACCTTGAGGGCTGGAACCCACAGGAGCGCTTTTGGCAGCGTTTTGGCAGCACTGCGATACGCTAGCAGTTTGCCAAAACGCTGGGCTAATGTTAATGGATGGGGCAACTTCCACAGGAGCGTTTGCGTTTCTCAGAAACGCAAACGCAGGACATGCAGCATTTTGGGAGCGTTAGCGCTTCAATGCAAAGTATTGAAACGCTAGCAGAAACGCTCAGCAAAACCTAAACTGAGCGGTTTTGCTAGCGTTTTGCGGTTCAGCACACTGTAACAAAATGAAAAATAATTCACAGGACCAATCAGGATAAAAACGCAAAACGCAAAACGCTAGGCACCCGCTGGGGAAAAAAATACAATGTTGCAAAACACGACCAAAAACGCGCATGAATCCGCTTGCAAACCGCTCAGACAAAACGCTAGCGGTTGCGTTTAGCGTTTGCGGTTTGCAGTGGGTTCCAGGCCTCAAAGTGTAACAGAGACAACTGAAGTCCAGATAGTGTAGCACTTTCTTTTTAAATGGAGTATAGAAGTAGTAAAGGGGGGTACTCGCAAGATAAGGTGGTTCTAAAGCAGGGGTCAGGAACTTTTTTTTTTTTTTTTTTTTTTTTTTTTTTCTGAGAGCCATGAACGCCACAATTTAAAATGTAACTCCGTGAGATCCATACAATATGTTTCAAACTGGGACAGTAGGGCTCACGTTCCTGTTGCCATGGTGATGTGTATACAGTTGATCCGCCGGCCTGCGGAAGTGTCAGACATGCTTTCAGCTTCTCTTGGGTTTCAGCAACATCAGCTTTTTTTTTTTTTTTTTTTTTTTTTTTTTTCCTTCTTCTGGAGGTCAGCCTGTTCTGCGCCTACACGAGCGGCCCTTTCAGTCACCGCCACATGGACCGGAGCATACTGCCCAGGCGCAGAATTACTGCGCCTGCACAGTACCCTCCAAGCCACGTGGCGGTGATTGACAGCGCCACTTGCGCAGGCGCAGTACAGGCCGACCTCCAGATCGGCCTGACGTCATGACCAGGAGGCTTCATAAATGTATGGCTGACGGCGGAGCTGCAGCGAGGGACATGCTTGGGGCTGGACGAAGCCCTGGGTAAGTAGCACTTATTTTCCATATAATGGCCTGATGACTCCTTTTTAAAGGAGTTGCAAGGTGAGAAATACAAATGCAGTTGTACTCAGCCTGGGCTCCTTCCAGCCCCTAGAAGTCTTTTGTGTGTTTCGCCGCAGCTGCGTTCTTCTCCCGCATCCTGCTG
The DNA here is from genome assembly GCF_040937935.1 of Hyperolius riggenbachi. Taxonomy (NCBI): domain Eukaryota; kingdom Metazoa; phylum Chordata; class Amphibia; order Anura; family Hyperoliidae; genus Hyperolius; species Hyperolius riggenbachi. Next base: position 395,663,057 of record NC_090650.1, on the reverse strand, counting down.
TCAGCCGACCCTTTGGGCGATAGCTTCTGCACATGCGTGGGTGGACTGCTTGCAAATCGTGCTCAAGCTGCTGGGAGCGTTCTGCACCCGCGCATGCACAGAAGCCACTAAAGAAGACCGGAGCTGTGGCGAGGTACACAGACTTCTAGGGGCTGGAAGAAGTGCTAGGTGAGTAAAACCATTTGTATTTCTCACCTCGCAACTTTTTTTTAATGAAAGGTGGTTTTTTTTTTTTTTTTTTTTTTTTTTTTTTTTTTTTTTTTTTATATAAGAGGTGGCTTACCTAAAATGTGACACAGGTACAGTTCGTTTTGTGAGCACTCAGCACACACCACTAACTTCATCAGGCAAAGTATCTGTGCCGGCATCCAGAACAGCCTCGCATTGAGTGCCTCTTGCGTATGTATTTTGCAAGGCCTAGATTAACTTTCTTTTGTTTTCACATTGCTTAAAAAATGGCTTGTCAGCAGACCTGGATTTACATCACAGGAGCCTATAGGCACAGATCTCCTGCCACTTTAGATTTTGCCCTCCATGAACCTACAAACACCTGCTGAACACCACCGCAATTGTGCTGGCTGTCACTTCTCCCTTACCTGTCATAGGTAGCTACAGGTGCCCCTTCACACTGAAGATAGCTCTGGCTACCTAATGCTAAGTACCTAGAGGCGCCCCCCCCCCCAGTATTAGATAGCTAGAGGTGCTCCCGACCTGAAGGGAAATCTCATCAGTGGAATGCAGAGCGCAGGGTGAGTAACCTCTCATTTACACTCTCATCTGGACTCTGCATAGGAAAGGAGGGAGGCGCTCAGGGAGGGGGAGTGAGCCCCCTTTCCATAATTAGGCACGTGCCTTATGGTAAATCCGTCCCTGCTTGTAAGAAAATCCTGCAGTGTGTATGTAGACTGATACTGATGACTGCCGTCTCTTTTCATTCCAGGCTCTCCATGATGTGCACCTAACAAGCCGGTGACTCCTGCACTCCACAAGGATGCTCAGACTCCCTCCTGTCATGCGATTTGTGTTCAGCTGCTGCTCTCTCTCCCTGTACACTCCCTGTCATCCCCTTTGCCGTCTGTGTGTGTCTCCCATGTGCCTTTCTGTACTTTACCCCCCCCCCCCCCCCCCAATCCTCTGCAGAGCTCAGTGATGTAAGCTATCCCTTCATGCTAGTGATGGGCAATGACTGCCCTCAGTGTTTTGTGGATTTCTGCCTAGACCAGCCACCCTCTGCAATTTAAGCATTTTAGTTTTTTGTATATAGACTGTCCCCAGATTCAGCTTATTCTTATATTTAGAGGGACTGAGTCATGTCATACAGCGTGTGTGTGTGTGATAGGAGCACAGTAATGGATCGTATACATATGTGTGTGTATTGAGCTTTCCTAGCCTCTGGGCGTATCCAATATTGGCTTGTGCACTGATGTACAATTTAGTCTTTTTGTATATATTGTATCTGAGTCCTCGCACTATGTATAAAGCGGCAGAAGTACCTATCCTTATGCCAGTAGCAGGCTGTACTTCACGCGGGTACAAGAGAAGGGCGACCGTGCGTCTGCCAGAAGCTGACAACAAGCTATTTTGTGACGTCTCCATGTTCTTTTTACAGCAGCCCTAAGTGACGTGTCCCACATTCTTAGAGAGTAGGAAAGGGTCTGAGAAAATAGAAGATCCTTGCATAAAGAATTGCACACCTATATGGAGCGGTTGCTGGTGCTGGGTCCTTTGGCAATGTAATCCAGACAATCAGGAGGGGTCCAAACACAGACTTCAAATAAGGGACAGATTAAAGGGAGCCTAAACTAAAAAAATAAAGTTTAACTTGTATGGGGCATCTACCAGCCCTCTGCAGTCATCCTGTGCATGTGTCGTCACTAAGTGATCCTTAAGTCCCCCGCAGTAACCCTCTTCCAATCAACTGCCAATGTGCATGCGCAACTGCACATGTCCTTGATCATATTCCTGGGGGCCAAGATTGCATGCGTGATTAAGAGGCGAGCGGTCCAGGGCCACGCATCAAAACCAAAGGGGGGAGCGGGACGATTGCTTTGTGTCAGCACAGGACAGCTGCAGGGGGCTGGTAAAAGCCCTAGGTAAGTTTAAACTTTTTTTTTTTTTTTTTTTTTTTTTTTTTTGTGTTCACTTTTAAGCTTATTGTCCCATCACACACGTCCAAGAATCTGACCGTACACCGATAATTGTTTCGGGACCTATCTGGTGCCCTTTGACAAAGCTAGGGTAGATGTATGTTTATCTTTCCTAGGGGAACAGATAGGCCAATTGTCTGTGTACAGTCAGATTCTTGTACGTGTGATTGGACAATAAACTTAATCTGTTCCTTATTCAAAGTCTGTTTGTGGACCCCTCCTTCTGATTTTCCAGAAAGTAGAAAATGGCTGGGCAGGTGTATGGTTTACTGCCTCCTGACTTACAAAGGTTGGTGAGTCCATGGAATTAGCACACCTCGACTGGAACCTACAAATAATAAAGACACTGGTGGAAACCTGTAAAATGCATGTGTCCACAAATATACATATGTTGCATAGTAATTGTACTGTACCATCTATTTTTATCTGAACCTCTGACCAGCAAGTCTTGGACTAATCCTTCTCCTCATAGAGGGGGATCTTCAAGGTTTCCCTTCTAGAAGTCTGCATGGAGTAGGCAGGCCAGCAAACATCTTTATAGAAGTCCTTGCCAAGGGAGTACTTTTGTAAAGCATGGAGGAAACCTTGGGAACCCCCCCCCCCCCAGGAGGAGATGTACTAGTCCAAAACCTGTCAGCAATGCCTGGTATATACAATGCAATTCTTCAATTTTCCATCAAGTTGAAGGTCAAATCAATTATTTTCAACAGGTCCAATCTAATTTCCAAACGTTTTTGTATAGAAGTGGTCAGAAAAACGATCGGAAATCAGATCAGACCTGTCGGAAATGATCGATTCGACTGTCAATTGCATCTTGTGAACCAAGCATAAGGCATAGGGTTTAATATGGACTGTAAGTGACAGCTACATAGAATGTAAAAACATTTATAGTGCACTTCTTCTGGTACAAATGCATGTATGTGTGCACATGATTTTTTTTTTTTTTTTTTTTTTTTTTTTTTTACCTTTCTTGCCATAGTGCATCTCTGTGACAAGTTTTTCCGCTCTCATGTGACATTAAGGATGGCCAGTGAAATGCAAGAACTCCTCACTACAATCGGGTTTGGCACGGGGAGTGTGGCAGTTTGTCACCTAGTGACAGAGGTTTTTATAGAATCCAGTCCAGGTTTGCTAGATAACAATGCGCTGCGCTGCAGCCTTTGTCAGACCCTCAGTGACCCTATGGGACAATATCTAGAACGTCAAACCCTCTTAACAGATGGAAAGGTTTCACAAGGGCTCCAGTAACTGCCTGGAGTTTATTACACAAAGTTTCTTTTACAACTTTCTACTGTGTTGGCTGCAGAATGTTTGTGTTTTTAGAATTTTTTTATGCAAATGGTAAATTTCTTCCAAAATAAAGATCTTTAAAAACAACTTTTTGGTGGTTGCTTCTTTATCTGCAGAAGAGATCTTTATGAAATTGCATTAGACTGAGCACTGAATAAAATATACATCTACAAAGGTTGTTTTTTTTTTTAAACTTTTTTTGTTTGTTTTTGTAAATTGTGTTGCAGTTATTTAGGATGTCTCCGCCCCCACCCAAAGTGTCTGTTATGGTTTTTTCAAGTGGAATTTGAAGATAACCAACCCAAATTTTACTATAGAATCCTTTTTTGAAGAGAAACCCAAATGTCATTAACCTACTTGGCAGCAATCCCGAGCCTGGTGGTATGGGAGTGCAGCGGTGATTGTAACTCGCTTACCTGGGATCTGGATGCTTGCAGCCTGAATTCTTCAGGTCCTCATAGGTTCTCGATCTCACGGATGAGATTGCCATTAGTAACATGACTATAGGGGTAGAGTGCCACCTGGAGGACAGGAGGAAGAATTGCAGTGCTGGATCCCGGGGAAGAAGGGCCCGGTCGCAGTCTGTGGATTTGGACATAAGGTGCTCATTAATGGTACAATTTTGGCGATCAACCTTCGTATCCAATAAATGCCATCAGAGGAAAATGATTGGAAACAATCAATCGGACTCATAAATGGGCTAGAAAATCCAACCAATCCTAATAATTTCAGATAGAATTGATCCACAAAACAGATCGATGAAAGGATTGATAAATCAATTGTAGTTTGGCACCATCAACACTTTACAGTCTGACTATTTGGAAGGGTTACAGATTGCCCAGCAAGCTCATGGTGAACCGTAACTCCTAGGAGGACCAAAAAGCCCTCTTACTAAAATGCTTTGCTGTGGCTGGATATTCACTTTAAAGGACAACTTGACCCCCTTGGCGGTATGAAAAATACCGCCAGGGGGCAGCGCAGCAGTTTTTTTTTTTTTTTTTAAAATCATGTAGCGAGCCCAGGGTTCGCTACATGATAGCCGCTGCTCAGCGGCATCCCCCCAGCCCCGCCGATCGCCTCCGGCGATAGGCGATCAGGAAATCCCGTTCAAAGAACGGGATTTCCTGGAGGGCTTTCCCCGTCGCCATGGCGACGTCGGGACGTCATTGGGAGACCCAATCCACCCCTTGGCGCTGCCTGGCACTGATTGGCCAGGCAGCGCAGGATAGCGGCGATCGGGCGCGTGGCGGCAGCGAACGGGGTGCTGGCGCAGCTAGCAAAGTGCTAGCTGCGTCCAGCAAAAAAAAAAATTATGTAAATCGGCCCAGCAGGGCCTGAGCGGCACCCTCCGGCGGCTTACCCCGTGTCACACACGGGGTTACCGCTAAGGAGGTTAAAGCCAATGGGTACTGCTATAAAAATAAAGTCAGATACTCACCTAATGAGAGGGAAGGCTCGGTCCTAATGAGCTTTCCCTCTCCTCTCCCGGTGTCCTCAGTGCTGCGCTGGCTCCCCTGTTCGCGTCCGCTGCTGCAGGGACTTCGGAAGTACTCGGGCTTCTGAAGACGGGCCGCTCCATACTACGCATGTGCGATTGCGTCATAGAGGGCGCATGCGTAGTATGGAGTGGCCTGTCTTGAGGAGCCTGAGTGCTCCCGAAACCTCCCTTCGGCGGCGCAAGTGGCAGTATTTGACCGAACTGGTCGATTACTGCTATGGGGGATCCTGCGCAGGACCGGGAGAGGGAAGGCTCATTAGGACCGAGCCTTCCCTCTCCTTAGGTGAGTATCTGACTTTTATTTTTAAAGAGGTACACATCACTTTAAGTCATGGATCCCCCAACCTGTGGTCCGCGGCCCACTGGTGATCCGCAGGACGCTCCCAGTTGGGCTGCAGGACTGTCCTCTTCAACCCCCTCCCGCCCGTCCCGCCGCTGTTATTACCTTAGCAGCGGCCGCTCTCCCCTCTCCAGCGCATGTATTTATTCAAGCAGCGTATCTCCCGGCTGCTCTGTGTGATGCGCAGGAAGAAGGGCTCGGTTACCATAGTAACGGCGATACATATCGCCGCTACAGGAAGCCGCTGCCCTGCTTCCTGTCGCATCACACAGAGCAGCCGGGAGATGTGCTGCTTGAATAAATACACGCGCCGAAGAGGGGAGAGCGGTTGCTGTTAAGGTAATAACAGCGGTGGGGACCACCACCTGGCTATACTGGGGCACTATACTGGGGCAACTAAACTCCCTATACTGGGTCAACTATGCTAGCTATGCCACTGCACCCTTGCCAGCCCCCCCGTAACCCACTCCACTGTCCACTAGAACGCGCACCCAACGTCCATACCCATACCCCCCACCCCCCCACGGCTGTTCCCTGGAAAAAAATTTGGTCAGAAAGTGGTTCCTGGGCCGGGAAAGGTTGGGGACCCCTGCTTTAAGTGAGAAGAATATAGGGACTACCATTTTATTTTGTTTTAAACAATACCTGGCAGCCTTGTTGATCTACATACTGAATAACACCAGGAACGAGCATGCAGCTAATCTTGTCAGCTCTGACAATGTCAGACCCTGAACAAGCATGCAGCAGCTCAGGTGTTTCTATTACTAGAGGCAGAGGTTTGCCTGGCAACTGGTATTGCTTAAAGGAAACCAGAGCTCTGTTAAAGATTTATACATACCTGGGGCTTCCTCCAGCCCCATCCGCTCGGATCGCTCTCATTAACAGAGCTTTGGTACTGGAAATAAACATTGGCAGCATCCATATCCCTCTCATTTCAGTTGTCGAAAAGAAACAATTACACTGATTGGATGTGGGTTAGGGGAGGACAGTCTGAAGGAAGCTGAGACACTGAGTCAGTATGGTGACCAGAACAGATGAGGTAAGCTTGGGGGTCTGTGTTACTAGTAATACTAAGGTTGGTTTGTTTGTGGGGTTTTTTAAAACCACAACTTAGGGCTTGTTCACATGGGCGGGAAATGTTAGTTTCTCACCCCAAACTTTTGTCTGGGGAGAAAAAAAATGCATTATATATAAATTACAAATGTTCTGATTCAGAGACAAAGCCATTCACGTCAAGCTGCAAAGGCTGAGCAGCCAACACACGATCTCTCCGCGAACAAACTATATAATCCAGATACTCCGCCCCCTACGGGATCTTCCCTATGGGGATCGGCGCATTTGGCCCCGCCCGCCTTGTGTTGGTTTACTATAGTTGGAGCTGCCCTTTCCCTGGCGTCTGTTGTTCCCATGGAGACCCGATCAAACTTTGGAACTTCATATTCTCTACGGAACAACCAGGTAACTAAGATCCCTCCCCCTTCCGGGGCAGCTGAATCTGACTCCCTGTTTTAATACGCGGGACACTATATAACCCCAAATCCTATGCTCAGTCTCGGCAGAACTTACATAGTGTCCCCGCCCCCTTCTGTGATTTCTCACAGTATAGCCAGCCAGGGTATTTGATTTTTAGGCGTATTCGATAAGATAATTGATGTGATTGAAAAGAGATTTAAAATATTCTGTCGACTGATGGATTTTGATTGATTTTTTTTTTTTTTAACCACCATAAATGATTGTAGCAATAGTGCTGAATGTAGCTCTTTTTATTCACACTAACAAGAATAATTGTTGTTATAATAGCTCCCAACTGTCACTTTTTTTAGAGGGACAGTCCCTCTTTGGGAACCCTGTCCCTCTTTCTTCCAGAGGCGTAGCTAGGGTTTTCAGCGCCCGGGGACAAAGACTATTAATGCGCCCCCTAAGGTGAAGGGTCGTGACCAAATGTGGGCGTGGTTATGGGTGCTCCACATTTGGTCACGCCCCTTCAAATGTACATGGAAGTTAGCAGGCTCACGCTCACCCACCCTCCCTCAGTATGTACCTTCCAGCATGTTCCAAGACAAATTCAGCAATCATGAGCCCCCTCCATCAAGACAAATTCCGCAATCATGAGTAAACATGAGGCCCCCAACATGACCAACTCAGCAATCATGAGGCCCCCAACAAGACAAATTTAGCAATCCTGAGGCCCCCAACAAGACAAATTCAGCAATCATGAGGCCCCTAACAAGACAAATTCAGCAATCATGAGGCCCCTAACAAGACAAATTCAGCGATCTTGAGGCCCCCAACAAATCATGAGGCCCCCAACAAGACAAATTCAGTAACCATGAGGCCCCCAACAAGACAAATTCAGCAGTCATGAGGCACATAAATAGACAGCATTTCACATAAATAGGCAGAATGCCCCCTTAATATGGTAGACACCTCTCACCTGGCAGCAGTTCCCCAAAATACACTCAATCTGACAGCAGTGCTTCCCCAAAAATAGGTAGCCCCAGGTCTATAGGTGTCCCCAGAATAGGTGGCCAGCAGTATAGATGTCCCCAGAACAGGTAGCCAGGGGTAGAGATGTCCACAGAACAGGTAGCCAGGGGTATATGTGCCCAGTATATGTAGGCAGGGGTATGTGTCCCCAGTATATGTAGCCAGGGGTATATATGCCCAGTATATGTAGCCAGGGGTATATATGCCCAGCATATGTAGCCAGGGGTATATATGCCCAGTATATGTAGCCAGGGGTATATGTACCCAGTATATGTAGTTAGGGGTATATGTGCCCAGTATATGTAGGCAGGGGTATATGTGCCCAGAGTAGGTAGCCAGGGGTATATGTGCCCAGAGTAGGTAGCCAGGGGTATATGTGCCCAGAGTAGGTAGCCAGGGGTATATGTGCCCAGAGTAGGTAGCCAGGGGTATATGTGCCCAGAGTAGGTAGCCAGGGGTATATATGCCCAGAGTAGGTAGCCAGGGGTATATGCCCAGTATATGTAGGCAGGGGTATATGTGCCCAGAGTAGGTAGCCAGGGGTATATGTGCCCAGAGTAGGTAGCCAGGGGTATATGCCCAGTATATGTAGGCAGGGGTATATGTGCCCAGAGTAGGTAGCCAGGGGTATATGTGCCCAGAGTAGGTAGCCAGGGGTATATATGCCCAGAGTAGGTAGCCAGGGGTATATGTGCCCAGAGTAGGTAGCCAGGGGTATATGTGCCCAGAGTAGGTAGCCAGGGGTATATGCCCAGTATATGTAGGCAGGGGTATATGTGCCAAGAGTAGGTAGCCATGGGGTATATGTGCCCAGAGTAGGTAGCCAGGGGTATATGTGCCCAGAGTAGGTAGCCAGGGGTATATGTGCCCAGAGTAGGTAGCCAGGGGTATATGCCCAGTATATGTAGGCAGGGGTATATGTGCCAAGAGTAGGTAGCCATGGGGTATATGTGCCCAGAGTAGGTAGCCAGGGGTATATGTGCCCAGAGTAGGTAGCCAGGGGTATATATGCCCAGAGTAGGTAGCCAGGGGTATATGTGCCCAGAGTAGGTAGCCAGGGGTATATGTGCCCAGAGTAGGTAGCCAGGGGTATATGCCCAGTATATGTAGGCAGGGGTATATGTGCCAAGAGTAGGTAGCCAGGGGTATATGTGCCCAGAGTAGGTAGCCAGGGGTATATGTGCCCAGAGTAGGTAGCCAGGGGTATATGTGCCCAGAGTAGGTAGCCAGGGGTATATGCCCAGTATATGTAGGCAGGGGTATATGTGCCCAGAGTAGGTAGCCAGGGGTATATGTGCCCAGAGTAGGTAGCCAGGGGTATATGTGCCCAGAGTAGGTAGCCAGGGGTATATATGCCCAGAGTAGGTAGCCAGGGGTATATGTGCCCAGAGTAGGTAGCCAGGGGTATATGTGCCCAGAGTAGGTAGCCAGGGGTATATGTGCCCAGAGTAGGTAGCCAGGGGTATATGTGCCCAGAGTAGGTAGCCAGGGGTATATATGCCCAGAGTAGGTAGCCAGGGGTATATGTGCCCAGAGTAGGTAGCCAGGGGTATATATGCCCAGAGTAGGTAGCCAGGGGTATATGCCCAGTATATGTAGGCAGGGGTATATGTGCCCAGAGTAGGTAGCCAGGGGTATATGTGCCCAGAGTAGGTAGCCAGGGGTATATGCCCAGTATATGTAGGCAGGGGTATATGTGGCCAGAGTAGGTAGCCAGGGGTATATGTGCCCAGAGTAGGTAGCCAGTGGTATATATGCCCAGAGTAGGTAGCCAGGGGTATATGTGCCCAGAGTAGGTAGCCAGGGGTATATGTGCCCAGAGTAGGTAGCCAGGGGTATATGCCCAGTATATGTAGGCAGGGGTATATGTGCCAAGAGTAGGTAGCCATGGGGTATATGTGCCCAGAGTAGGTAGCCAGGGGTATATGTGCCCAGAGTAGGTAGCCAGGGGTATATGTGCCCAGAGTAGGTAGCCAGGGGTATATGCCCAGTATATGTAGGCAGGGGTATATGTGCCCAGAGTAGGTAGCCAGGGGTATATGTGCCCAGAGTAGGTAGCCAGGGGTATATATGCCCAGAGTAGGTAGCCAGGGGTATATGTGCCCAGAGTAGGTAGCCAGGGGTATATGTGCCCAGAGTAGGTAGCCAGGGGTATATGCCCAGTATATGTAGGCAGGGGTATATGTGCCAAGAGTAGGTAGCCAGGGGTATATGTGCCCAGAGTAGGTAGCCAGGGGTATATGTGCCCAGAGTAGGTAGCCAGGGGTATATGTGCCCAGAGTAGGTAGCCAGGGGTATATGCCCAGTATATGTAGGCAGGGGTATATGTGCCCAGAGTAGGTAGCCAGGGGTATATGTGCCCAGAGTAGGTAGCCAGGGGTATATGTGCCCAGAGTAGGTAGCCAGGGGTATATATGCCCAGAGTAGGTAGCCAGGGGTATATGTGCCCAGAGTAGGTAGCCAGGGGTATATGTGCCCAGAGTAGGTAGCCAGGGGTATATGTGCCCAGAGTAGGTAGCCAGGGGTATATGTGCCCAGAGTAGGTAGCCAGGGGTATATGTGCCCAGAGTAGGTAGCCAGGGGTATATGTGCCCAGAGTAGGTAGCCAGGGGTATATGTGCCCAGAGTAGGTAGCCAGGGGTATATGTGCCCAGAGTAGGTAGCCAGGGGTATATGTGCCCAGAGTAGGTAGCCAGGGATATATGTCCAGTATATGTAGGCAGGGGTATATGTGCCCAGAGTAGGTAGCCAGGTCAGGTGTCCCCCTCCCCAGCAGGAGGGGAGCAGCGCAGAGAAGAGCTGCTCTCCCTTCCTCGCTGTCCCCTCCAATGTCCGGGTGGCTGGCAGCGGCGGGCGGAACTTACCTCCGTCTCGTCGCAGCGCCGGATGGATCTGCCACTACTCTGGTCTGGTCCAGACCAGAGCAGCGGCTGCGCACCCGAACTTCCGCCCGGCGCTGGAGCGAGACGGAGGTGAGTTCCGCCCGCCGCTGCCAGCCAAGAGCCAGCCACCCGGACATTGGAGGGGACAGCGAGGGAGGGAGAGAGCACCTAAGGTGAGGGAAGGAGGGGGGATATGGCCCCCCCTTCCCCACCGTCCGCACAGCTCTCCCTCTTCTCTGCGCTGCTCCCCTCCGCCGCCAAAAAAAAAAAAAAAAAACAAATGAAAAAAAACCCCGCAGCTCAGCCAGGCGGAGGGCGCCCTTGGGGACCAGGCGCCCCGGGGCACTTGTCCTACCCCGACCCCCCCTAGCTCCGCGCCTGCTTCCTCATTTGTCCCTCTTTCAGGAGTCAGGACTGATGTACAGATCTCTGTAAATATATGTATGTTTCTCCTGAGATATGTTAAATTGACCCTTAACTTTATTATCCTTTAACTGAAAATATTTCTTACTTTTAGGGCTCTTTCACAGTGCGACGTTGAAGTGGCACGTCACAACAACATGTAACGCACAATAACTTATGTTAGTTTGCGTTGCAACTTTAACGTCGCATCAAAACGCAACGTCGAACTGTGAAAGTAGCCTAAGGGCCTGTTCACACTTAAAATCGCAGAACGCCGGCGATTACTGCCGGCGGTTTGCGGGAGTGATTTTCCCGCGATTAGCGTGGAAAAATCACTGGACACTGCGGCGGTTTTGGAGCGATCGCGATTAGCGTGCTATGCACGCTAATCGCGGAACGCTCGTCGCCGGCAAATCGTGGTTGTGGTTATCGCTAACCGCAACCGCGGCAGTGAGAACACTGCCACTCGCTACATTGTGTAGCGGTTCTTGTAGAACCGCTAGCGGTTTGCTGTGAGCGGGAATCACGCGATTCCCGCTCAGGTGAGAACGGGCCCTAAGGCCTCTTACACAGTAAGATAACCTCTTACTGTGTTAGAGGCCATAGCCTACTTTCACAGTTCGACGTTGCGGTTTGATGCAACGTTAAAGTCGCAACGCAAACTAACAATGCAACGTCCCAAAACTGTCACAATGCAACTCTATGCCCTGTTATCATTGCATACACCAATACCTATTCCCCACCCCACCCACCACTCACTGCCTTTACTCCTATCACAGAGGACGAAGTCAGCCGTCTCCTAGCCACTTCTCCTGCCACCTCCAGCCCCCTAGACCCTGTGCCATCCAAATGCCTCCGTCCTCACTTCCCTGTTCTGGCTCCTGTCCTCACCACTCTGTTTAACCTCTCCCTCTCCACTGGTACCTTCCCCTCTGACTTCAAACAGGCCACTGTACTCCCCCTACTTAAAAAACCCTCACTAGACCCCTCACTTCCATCCAGCTACCGCCCCATCTCCTTACTCCCTTTTGCATCTAAACTCCTGGAGCGATTAGTCCACCAACGCATGACCTATTACCTTGACTCCAACTCCCTGTTTGACCCCCTACAATCAGGATTTCGGCCAGGCCACTCCACCGAGACTGCCCTCACCAAGGTCGTCAATGACCTCACGCTTGCCAAGGCTGAAGGAAAATACACTATCCTTCTCCTCCTAGACCTCTCATCAGCATTCGACACTGTTGATCACTCCCTGCTACTCCAGTCCCTGCAATCTGTGGGTATCCAAGACCGTGCCCTAGCATGGTTTTTCTCCTACCTCTCAAATCGCTCCTTCAAGACCTCCTTCAATGGTTCCTCCTCAACCTCCTTCCCACTTTCAGTTGGGGTCCCCCAAGGCTCTGTTCTTGGTCCCCTGCTGTTCTCCATTTACACCGCCTCCATCGGAAAACTCCTCTCCTCTCTAGGTTTCAACTATCACCTATATGCAGATGACACCCAGATTTACCTCCATACCACTGACCTCTCCACCACCACCATGGAGAAGGTATCCTCTGGTCTCTCAGCTATTACATCGTGGATGTCTGCCAGGTTCCTAAAATTAAACCTGGATAAAACTGAACTCCTAATCTTCCCGCCCCGTGCTGCTTCACCCCCCACTGACCTCTATGTCACTGTCAATGGCACAATCATTCATCCAACCACACAAGCCCGCTGCCTGGGTGTCACCCTGGACTCGGCCCTCTCCTTCACCTCCCACATCCAAAACGTAGCTAGATCCTGCTATTTCCACTTACGCAACATCTCCAAGATCCGGCCTTTCCTGACCCCAGACACTACCAAACTCCTTGTCCATGCCCTCATCATCTCCCGCCTGGACTACTGCAACTCCCTCTTGTCAGGCCTTCCTCAAAACCGCATCGCCCCCCCTAAAATCCATCATGAACGCAGCAGCCAGACTCATCTACTCCTCCCACGGCTCTGTCTCCACAACTCCCCTACGCAAATCCCTTCATTGGCTTCCAATTCACTTCAGAATCAGCTTCAAGATCCTATGTTTGGCATACAAATCCATACACAAGTCCTGCCCAACCTACATCTCTGACCTGGTCAGCAGATATACACCTGGCCGCCCACTTCGTTCCTCCAACGACTTCCTCTTAACTACCGCACGCATCTCGCACTCCCATGCCAGACTGCAGGACTTCACTAGAGCTGCCCCTATCCTGTGGAACTCTCTCCCACTGCCCATCAGGCTCGCTCCCACCTTCAACACCTTCAAAAAAGCACTCAAAACTCACTTCTTCAAGGAGGCCTACATCAACTCAACACTACCCTAATCCTTTCTGCCAATAACTTCTTGATGCACCCCCTCCTTTTGTGTCACCAGCCCCTCCCTCTAGATTGTAAGCCTTTGGCAGGGCCCTCTCCCCTATCATACTTGACTGTGTGCACTTTACCCAGAATTTGGAACTGGTAATTTTTACCACTTCCATTCCAGTTTATGATCTGTCATTGTACTATTATCTGCATTGTGTTGTGTATCTTATTGCTATTACCTGTATTGTTGTATCTATGGTCTGTTACCTGTATTTTTCTGTCAACCCTGTTATCATTGTCTGTAATCCTATTTATTGTACAGCGCTGCGTAATATGTTGGCGCTATATAAATCTAATAAATAAATAAATAAATAGGCATACAGGCAATGAAAAGTATGCTTCCAGGTCATTACTAAGCATGTGCAAACAGTCCAACGCAGTTAATAACGTGTAGTTTCACAGCTTCTCCAAGCCCCCAGTAGCCGTCCTGTCCCGCGCTAGTCCTGCACGATCCTCCGCTCTGCTGCTGCCAGCTCGTTTTGTTACAGTCGACTTGTAAGTTGACGGCAACTGCCCGTCCCGGGCTACGCGAAGCTGTCTTCGCGTTCCAGCTCGCAATAGCGTCCTGCGCTAATGGCGCAGGACGCTATAGTGGTTTGGAACATGAAGAAAGCTTTGTGTAGCCCGGGGTGGGCAGGCGCAGTTGCCATCGACGGTAACAAAACGAGCTGGCGGAGGCAGAACGGAGGATCGCGTGGGACCGGCGTGGGCTAGGACGGCTACTGGGAGCTTGGGGAAGCCCCAGGTAAGTGTAACTGTTTGTTTTTAAAGGACTTTACAGTTCCGCTTTAAAGTTAACCTGTAAAAACAAAAATCTCCCATAGGGGGTAATTACCTCAGGAGGGGGAAGCCTCTGGAAGCTAAAGGGACTTCCCCCGTCCTCTCGACCCTACGCTGGGTCTCCTGAAATGTGGCCTCCCAGCACGTGCACACTAGCTCCGCCTCGCTTGGGTCTGTGCTACTGCGCAAGCACAGACGGCTGGAACAGAGGATGGTGGAAGGGAAGCCTCTTTAGGATCCAGATGCTTCCCCCTTCCAAACCCATAGGGGCAGCTTTTTTAATTACATGTACACTTTATCGCCTCTCTGTTATCTGTCTTGTGTCCTCACTTGTTATAAAGGTGGCCACACATCTAGCGATGATGGGCAGATTCGACCAAGAGACACATTTCTTGAATCTGATTAGAGAGAGATCTGTTGGGTGCCTATACACTGCAGGCCATTTGCCGATCGATTTCCAAGGTCCGCCGCCTTACCGCTGCCCCCCCTAGTGTATAAATGTGAACCCCCCCTCCATGCCTGCACTTATATATTACCTGTCCTGCGGTGCCCATCTGACTTAGGAATCCCGCTCTGTCATTAGCGCTATGCATGCCCCTGGTGTAAAGCACGTGGAACGTCATGTATAGCTCTAATGGAGGAGCGGGTTTTCTAAACACGGATGGGCGCCTCGTGGTGTGCGGCATAGGACAGGTGATGTATGAATGCACACATGAGGACGTACATTGAAACACTAGGGCCGCCAAGTTGAGAGATGTACGGCCACCTTTACTGTCTTGTCAGGTTTCTGCTCAGTGGAAGCATAAGGTGTAATTCCAGCTCTGAAAAGGTTATATATATTTTCTCTTTACATTACAGTGAGCGGAGATGGAGGGACATCCAGGAATAAGTAAGTAGCTTTATCTGAATGCTGCCATCATGTTCATCTCTTTTCCCTGATGGCAAGTGTCACCTCGTGTGCACCTATCACAAGCGCATCCTTTATACCAGTGCCACAATTATGTCCCCTTTGTAATAAATACTGCCACACTGTTCTCTCTAACCTCCTGTGGTCATTCTGTACCCCCATAACAAGCATATCCATCATGTCACCCCCATAACAAGCACCTCAATTATGCCCCTCTGTAATAAATGCTGCCATAACATCCTCTTATACCACATACGGTCATACTGTACTTTTCCCCCTATAACAAACACAACCATCAGGCCCCCCTCCATAACAAGCTTCACCATCATGTCCCCCCTGTAATAATTACTACCACTATGTCCTCTCATACCATATGCAGTCATACTGTACCCCCCTAAAACAAATGTATCAATCATGTCACCCCATAACCAGTGCCACAATTATGTCCCCTCTGTAATCAGTTATGACATTATGTCCTCTCATACCACATGTGGTCATACTGTACCCCCCTATAACAAGGGCATCCATCATGCCCCCCCATAACAAGCGCCATGATAATGCCCCCTCTGTAGTAAACACTGCAATTACATCCTCTCATACCACATGCGGTCATACCGTACTACACTATAACAAGTGTATCCATCATGTCCCCCTTTGCAAGCGCCACAGTCATGTTCCCTCTAATAAATGATGACATGTGGTCATACTGTACCTTCCTAAAAGTGCAACCACCTTATTCCCCATAACAAGTGTCAATAGGAAGCTCTCAAACCCAGCAGTGATCCAGCTCTCCACATAGACTGCTTACACCCTGAAATGGTTCTTTTGTCTATAAGCTACTCTCCCTCCTTAGCTGCCCCCAGTTCCAGAATCATATGTATTTGTTGCTCTACTTCATCTCCGGTTATGGACTTTCTGATTTCCTGGTCCTATCTACCTGCTACTCTCCTTTCTCCATACATCCCCAGTCCTATATAATGCTAGTTATTCAGCACAACTAATCCTATGCACCTACTATTAACCCTCTTGTTATCTGACGTATCCAAATAATGACATGCATGATGTTGGCTGTCCAAGGGGTGAGGATTTGCCATTCTAATTTCATGGCCTAACACCCCCCCCCCCCCTCCCACTTCACCACCCTCCATGATGAAAAGCATAGAGTGCTGGTTTACAGAGCAGAGGGGGCCCCACGCAAGATAGCTATCAATCGAAATTCTGTTTTTCAAAAATGTGTTGTGTTTATCAATAGGTCCAAGTTTGTGCATTGGGGATTTAGCAGCTTTACAATATTTTTTTTAAACAAATTCCTTCTGACATCTGATTGGCATGGAGTGATGCAAGATGGTTAGATGATCGCTGCTCCCCGGTCCATTTCCAGTTACAGAAATATTTCATTGCAGAATCATCCAGTATTACTGAATTGCATACATTTTTTATAAACCTGTTTGTACTGTTTTTGGAAACATTATTCTCTGTGCTGTACGCTAACACCCTGATGTCTCTGAAGTAGATCCAGTTAATATCTCTAGCAAAGATGGAAACCACCCACATAATACAAGACACTTGTGGCGCCAGCTCCGGGAAGACTTCAGAAGAGTCGTTGCCATGGTAATCCCTAACAATGGACCCTTCATCTTCTTGTAGATACTTTAAAAACATTTTTCTACTATAAAACTCACACTGGAATACCTCACGATAGACCAATCTGCTTGTTTTACTCGTTACCAAGTCCTAAGGTGGCCACAGACTCTACAATAAAATGATCCAATTTGACAGTAATTCAATAAAAACGATCGGTTGTACAGAAAAATCAAAACTTTTTTTCCCCAATTGTTCGAGAAATTTCAGTGGATTTTCCCGTTTTTATTCGATAAAAGAAGATTGGGAGTGTTGGATTTTTCTGATCAATTTATATAAAAAAATGAAATGGTGTGGGGCAGATTTACAATTTCTTGATGTACAGACCCAAGTAATTGTTTTCCGAGTTTTCAATATTTTTTTTTCATAATTTAGGAAAAATTTAACGTGTGTGGTACATTGGTCAAATTTTTGAAATGTTACAATCAGTCAGAAAAAATGATTGCAGTTCTTGAATTGAAAAGATATTTTTAAAAATTGTATGGTGTGTGGCCACCTCTACACTTAAAGCTACATGCAAACTTTAGATTCTTTGCTGAAATTCTTATTTGTGAACATCTCAACCAAAAACTTAGATTATGTTCAGGTGCCCGCTGGCATCGCTGGTGTCCCATTCAATGATGGGATATGTTGGGTTACTATTGCCCAACCGCTGTTGGTACACTACAGTATTCTCCACCAGGGGGCAAACTGACTTGTTCTCCCTCTCCCCTCTCATTAGAAGAGAATACACACTGCTTATTTATTTATTTATTGTATTTATAAAGCGCCAACATATTACGCAGCGCTGGACATTAGTTTAGGTTACAGACAATATTTAGGGGTGACAAACAGCAATATGACAATACATGAATACAAGAAAGACCAGATATCACACAGCACAGTATGAGTACAAGGTCATGCTTAGTCACTGGATGGGCGCATGGAGATTAGGCAAGTTAGGTTCACTCAAATGCATAGCATGGGTTCACAGTAATGGAGGTGCATGATCAGGTTGGACACAAAAGGAGGAGGACCCTGCCCAAAGCCTTACAATCTAGAGGGAGAGGTAAGGACACGAATGGTAGGGGACCAGAGTTCAGCTGTGGTTTTAGAGCACTTGTGAGGGGTGGTAGGCCAGAGTGAAAAGGTGAGTTTTGAGGGCTTTCTTGAAGATGTTGAAGGAGGGGGCTGCCCTAATGGGTGGAGGTAGGGAGTTCCATAGTGTTGGAGCAGCTCTTGAGAAGTCCTGGAGGCGTGCATGGGACTGGGTGATGCAGGGGGTGGTTAGGCGAAGTTCATTGGAAGAGTGGAGTGAGCGGCTAGGTGTGTACCTCTGAGTAAGATCGGAAATGTAGGTTGGACAGGTTTTGTGGACAGATTTGTAGGTCAGACACAGTATCTTGAATCTGATTCTGGACTGGATAGGAAGCCAGTGGAGGGATTCAAGGAGGGGATCCGCCGTGGTGGAGCTATGGGAGCAGTGGATAGCTTAGCAGTGAGCTCAGTAGCACATCTGCAGCGATCAATCTAATGCCATGATCCAAAATGGTAACTAACAATAATCTTGGGCAGCTTTCCTTTAGGGCCTGTTTTACACCTGAACAGCAAAAAATTGGCACTGTTCCTAATTAGGTGGAATCAATTGTGGAAGAGTCTAGTACTGAACAATCTGTGCGCAAACTTTGAGATCTCTAACGACACCGCGGAAGTCTCGCTCGCGCCGCAGTGTACGTCGCGTGACCTCTCGCTTTAACCCGCCGACAGGAAGAGGCGTCGCTAGCAACCGTTGTCAAGGGGATGTCGCTGGACTCGTTAAGCGGAGAGTATGCAGCTTAAATATTGGTTACTGAAGCGAAAAAAAATTATGATATAATGAATTGGTTGTGTAGTACGGATAATTACTAGAACATTAGCAGCAAAGAAAATATTCTCATATTTTTATTTTCAGTTATATAGTTGTTTTTTTTATAACGTTGCATCATTATCTATTATTTGCAGTTTACACGCTACTCAGCATTCAAAATGATTTTACAGAGCAGGCCAGTGAACTTTTGAACTGTCCTCTGCATGGAAAAAAATACTGTACAGTGACTGACACTTGAGATAACAAGCTTCAGAAGACATAGCTCTCTGAATCAAAGAGATCAGTGGCTCTTTTGCATAGATAACAGATCCTCCTGGCCCCGCTGGCAGCCACTTCCGTTTTCGGCGACAGGCGCCGACAGGCTGGGAACGTGAGTGACTGTTCGCGTTCCTGGCTGCAATCGCGCCCTCTACACTGCTATTGCGGCTAGGAACGCAAAGAATCACTCGCGTTCCCAGCCTGTCGGCGTCTGTCGCTGAAACTGGAAGTGGCTGCCGGCAGGGCCAGGTGGATCTGATGGAGACTGCGTGGGCACCAGACAGCTGCAGGGGGCTGGTGGAAGCCCCAGGTGAGTAAAACTTATTTTTTTCTCGAGCCTTAAGTATCCCTTTAACTCTTCCTGTACTGGCAAACAATATTAGACTTATGTCTCTGCTGCTAATGTTTTATTTCTTAGCTGTACTACACATACAAATCATTATATCATAATTTTTTTTAGTTTAAATTGGAGAAAAAAAGCAGATACCTCGGTAGAGGGAAGCTTCTGTACCCTACGAAGCCTTCCTGCATCCTCCTTCAGACCACCGCTTCCTGGCAGGAGCAGGAAATTTTGGCGCCTACAGCAAATAGATAATTTGGGCGCTGCCATTCGCACTAATGTTAAATATCAGCTAATGGACACCAAAGCAGAAATTTGGGTGCCCGCAGAAAGTTATCTCGCACGTTGATATTTTACATTTTTACATTTAGCATACTGAAATCTATCGTTTTCAACCTTGGTACTATTTAAACAAAAATGGTTATCATTATGTCACTTTGATTTTAAATATTGGCTACCAACAAATGACAGATATGTGCAATGTGGACCGCTACCAGATGAAATACGCTAACATTGTCCGGACGGCCATTTTTACTTTGATAAACATTCAATTGCAAATATTGACGGGTGCACATTTAACTCATACTTTAATGTTACAATGTGGTAAAATATTAACAAGACCAATGCAACTCATAAGTCAATATTTTAAGCAGGGACAAAATATAATTTGATGTAAAACCAATATTTTACAGCTCCGATTACATAACCGAAAACGACATATTAACTACCAAATAATACGGATTTCAACTTTACAGGGTGCCCAAATTTGCATGCGTTTGAACTGAACTTTACGATTGTATTGTTTTGGAAAGACAATATTATCCTGAGGCTGCAAGGATTGGTTATATTATACTGCAATTAGTGCACTGAGTAACTTTTTCCGTTTTCTTGTTTGGCGGGGATCACAGCAATACATAGTAAAAGTGCCCATACATCAGGTGATGTATGGACAGATCGACCAAGAGACAGATCTCTTTCTGATCGAATCTGATCGGAGGGAGATCTGTTGCCTGGCCATACACCACAGGCCAGTTCCTGATCGATTTCAGCATGGAATCTCTCAGGAATCAGCCTTGTGATGACGCATCCGTCGCCCCACGTGGTTGCCGGTGTATACGTGGGCTCGTATGTGACGTCACACATGCGCCCATGTTACGCGAGCAACCACCGGGATGGATGCTGATGGAGCCCAGAGCCAGACAGGTAAAGTATACTGCACCGGGAAAGAGGTGGTGGTGGGGTTACAACAACGCAACACATTTTATACTGTGGGGACAGCGCCGGGGGTTCCGTTGTGTTTGTTGCTTGTTCCTATATTTCACGCCATTACTACCGTGCAGCCGATTGAGCAAGTCGGCCCTGCATGTTTCAGCATGTCAGATCGACACATGCAACTAATTTCGGCCTGACATTGCTGCATCGTTGATAGGGCATGCTCTTGGTGGCACCGATTTACATTCGATTATAATAATGGAATCAGATGGTCAATCAGCCGCCAAGTCCCCTGATGTACGGCCACCTTAAGACAAGTATTTAAAAAATAATAATCTGTCCTTTTTTATTTACAGATGAAGAAAGAGGATGCCAAACCTTTGGTTCTAAATCATGGCCTAGAGCCTATGCGCCATCTATCCTTTCTCACCAAGCTGAGATGCGTCAAACATGTCTCAGAACAGCAATGCCTGTTTTCTCTGGACTGTGATGGAAATGTCCATCTGCATCATGAAGATGGTCGCATTTTGAGCCATACACAGCTGCCATGGCCAATCTCTGGCCTACTGTATGCAGATGGTGTCGATCACTACGTGGCCTGGAGCCAGAAGGAACTTTTACTGCTTGACAAGACTTTCGCTCTAGTGTCACAAAGTTCAGTGAAGGACAATGTGTTCTGCTGTGTGTATTATCCAGGAAGGAAACTTGTCCTGAGCGGTGGAGATGGAGGGGTCTCTGTCTGGAACTTTGGTCTTAGTAGACGTAGCTTGGTGTTGCAGCAGTCGCTGGGAGTGAAGCCTCAGGACAAGGTTACCATAATTGCTATAGATGCAGAATCCCATACTGGATGCACATGTCTGGCTGTGTGTGGGACTAGCGTGTGGGAATTTGATCTGACGGATGGGAGTTTGCGCAGAGTGAGGAAGAATCTACATCTCAGGTACAACACTAGATTTGTTCTATCAGGTTTTTATTACCTACTGTACATGACGGCAACATCGGAAAAAGATAATTTATAGTGCATTTTACTCTGGGACAAATGTACAATTTGTATGTATGTATTTTAAATGTAACAATTTTTCACAATAGTGGTCCTTTAAATGGGCCCTAAACTGTAGGAAACTTAGATTGTGAACACTCGAAGTTGAAGCATTAACTGTGCACTGTGTCCCTTTATTATTATTTAGTGGGGGCAGAAAGAATCCCCTGCATGCACATATGGTTGCAACGTAGTGACGAGCCAAAAAGTGTGGTAACCCCTTTACTCTACATAATAGTTGTTTGCTGTACTTGCAGTCCACATTATTGGCTCCTGGTTGTTTTCTTTATACTTTCTCGGCCCCTGGATCTCCTGGCAGCCTCTCTCTGAAGCTATTGTACTATAAGGAACTTCCAACTAACCTTCCCCTATCCTATCACTTCGTATTTACCCTTCTAAACCTAGACAAGACACAGAACATTTATATTGTGCTTTTCTCCTGGCAGACTCAAAGCGCCAGAGCTGAAGCTACTAGGTTGTGCTCTATAGGCAGTAGCAGTGTCAGGGAGTCTAGCCCAAGGATCCTTACTGAATAGGTGCTGGCTTATTGAACCGGAAGAGCCGAGTTTTAAACCCTGGTTTCCTGTGTCAGAGGCAGAGTTCTTAACCATTACACTATCCAGCCAAACCTATGCCTAACACGAACGTCTTCACCCAGTACTGCATGGTAACGATAGCCGTCATTAGGCTATACAATCCCAGATAGCCAACTCTAGAATAAACTCTAGAATAAATTAAAAAAGATAAGCACTGTGGTGACCCACAGCCACTGCATCTAATACCACACCTACGGTAATTGAGAGGTGGTGCGCACAGATCACTTACGCTCCGGAGACCTGGGGAACTGCTCATGCTGTAGTGGTTGATTGACTTCATATCTTCATATTTACAGGTCACTATATGGAGAGGGGAGAAAGTCCTTTCCTAAATTTCACTTTTCAGCATCAGAACACATCAGACAGCTTTCCTGGTCTTTCTAAAGCATTTTATGTAGTTTGTCTACATCAGTGTTTAGATTCTCATGTCATAGATTTTTGGCTAGGGTAGGTGGATTATAACATTTTTGTGCTTTGATACTTAAACTGGAAGCAGCTAGATGGATCACTAAGTGCTCTATAGAAATGTAATTTATTTTCCCTTACACAGGACGATCACCAGCTTGGTGTACTCGGAGATTCTCCGTTTGCTGATCACTGGATCCCGAGATCAGACAATAAAAGTGTGGGCTGGAGAAGGTCATCTTATAGCTGTGTTTGTTGGGCACACAGGTACGTAACGCTAGGTGTGTATGGCTAAAGCCTTATACAAACCATGAGGCCCCCTTTACACTTGCCTTGCAAGTGTGTGTTGTTACACTGGTTTACCGCAGGATAATGCAATGACAAGGCCATGGGGCCTACCACACTTACCATGTCGTGTTGCGCCAGAAGTGCAGATCGGCCACTGACCCACCGCAAAGTCAACAGCGCCTTACTGACGAACTGTAGCGATACAAATAAGATGGGGAAACCCGGGAATCCCAGTGACATACTTCCTGTTTAGCAGGGAGTACGTCACACGGCAAGTAGCGGCAACAGATTGTGTAGGTAAGCTCTCTTACTGCATGGAAATGGTAAAATTGGTCAGTCATTGGCCAACCAAAACTGGTTGTGTATACCAGGCCTTAAGCCTGGTACACGCTTTCAATTATGACTGGCCAATCACTAACCAAATTTACCACTACCATGTAATATTAGAGCATACCTACACAATCTGCTCATAGTATTCAAAATCTCTTGCCCTCGAACTACATGGAAGTGGTAGTATTAGCCAATAAAAAGAAATTGAAGCTGTGTACCAGACTTTACAACAGCCAGTGTAGTGGCCCGCTATCCTTAATTACAGTGTGAGGGTAGCAACCTTTTTTCTCCTGTTATGTTATGTATTTAGATTTCTAATCCAATGCATTGGTCCTATTTTGCCACCTGCAGGCCCTATCACTGCTCTATCCCTCAGCACCTCAAGCTTGATTCTTATTTCTGGCTCGGAAGATGAGACCGTACGAATGTGGGACTTGAATACTCAGGAACAGGTGGAGGAACAGAAGATATCAGGCTCTGTGATTGGAGTGGAAGCTTTTGGTCACAGTGAGACATACGTTCTTTCTTACAGCAGCTTTGGTGTTTACATGTGGCAAAGGCAACACCTATACCAGCTTCACTGCCTTCTGGGGACAAGTGTGGCGGAGGTCAGAGCTAGTGGGAGACACCTACCTGCCAGAGCTCTGTGTGTGGGCACAGAGGGTGCCATAAGGCTGATATCAGCAGATTCTGGAGATGTTATATCAACGCTATTAGTAGGGAGAGATCAGAGCTTGCTGGGGGCAGATTACTGTATATACAAAGAAACTGTATGTGTCCTCCTGGAAGACGGGAAACTCCTGAAAGCCAATGCCCTGGACAATCCCATGAGTGTCCTGAGTACGATGGAACCCAACAATGAGCAGGCTCTTCCCCGATGCTTCACTCTATACTCTTACATCGTGGATGTGGAGGTGGCAGTGGCCGAGTGGAAGCAGGTGTTGGTGCGAAAGGGTGACAGAGGACAACATGGCAAAGAGATGAAGAACAAGTAAGTGACCTTTTCTGTACATAGAAACAAAGCTCATCCCGGTTCCTTTCATGTATTTGCAGTTTGATTCAGCTCATTGTGACTGCATAAAATGTACTACAACAACAAAATATTTGTAATGCTCTTTTCTCCTGTAGGACCCAGAGTGCATAAGCTTGTCTCAGATCTCTACATAGTGATGTGTACAGGGGAGAAAGTTATGTCATCATAAATGCCAGACTAAACAGGTGGCTTTTCAGTTTTGATTTAATCGTGTCCTGGGTTGGAGCTGTCTTGAATAAGTTTGGCATTGCAAGCCACAGGGTAGGAGCAGCATGACAGGAAGCAGTGGCTCCAAAGATTTTTGGTTGGACTCTGAGGGTGGTCAAGTTATTGGATCCTTTTGATCTGAGGTTGTGTGAGGTGTGATGCAGTTGCAACAAATCCTTGAGGTATTCGGGGAGTGGGTCGTGTAGGGATGTACATTTTAGCATTTAAATTTTGAAAAGGATTCTCCATTTTATGGGTAGCCAGTGTAGCTGTTTAGGTGTAGTGAAGTCTTAAGGTGCCCATATACTTCCTCGATTTTCCCAGAAGATTTGATGATTATGATTGAATTTGCCAGAGAGCAAGGCCGCAACGTGGCCACCCAATCTTAATTTTGATTGGTTTCTGGCCAAAATCATTCAAAACTATTGATCTTGCATGCTGGAAAGATTTCGCTTGAAAGGGGGCAGTTGGGTGCGTGGCGGTAACGTTGTTCCATTTCAGGATGACTGACGGACCCCCAAATGGTCACTCCCAGAGCCGTGCAGATTGCTGGCAGCCAAGCTTCTAGTCTGTGTCTCCAATGCCATCAGGTTGCCTGTGCCTTAGTGGCATGTACAGTGCTGCCCATAATTATTCATACCCCTGGAAAATTTTGACTTAAGGTTACTTTTAATCAACCAGCAAGTCATTTTTTGACAGGAAATGATATAGGTGTCTCCCAAAAGATAATAAGATGATGTACAAGAGGCATTATTGTGGTAAAAAAACATTTCTCAGCTTTTATTTACATTTGAGCAATAAGTGTCCAGTCAAAAATTATTCATACCCTTCTCAATAATCAATAGAAAAACCTTTATTGGCTATTACAGCAATCAAATGCTTCTTACAATTGCAGACCAGATTTTTACATGTCTCCACGGGTATTTTTGCCCATTCATCTCTAGCAATGAGCTTCAAATCTTTCAGGTTGGAGGGTCTTCTTCCCATCACCCTGATCTTTAGCTCCCTCCACAGATTCTCAATTGGATTCAAGTCATGACTCTGGCCGGGCCACTCTAAAACGTTAATGTTGTTGTCTGCTAACCATTTCTTCACTATATTTGCTGTGTGTTTTGGGTCATTGTCATGTTTAAATGTCCACTGATGTCCAAGTTTCTCTGCAGACTGCCTGATGTTGTCGTTGAGCATCCTCATGTATTGCTCTTTTTCCATAGTGCCGTTTACTATGATTAGGTTCCCTGGTCCATTAGCTGAAAAACACCTTCAAAGCATTAGGTTCCCACCACCATGTTTGACAGTGGGGATGGTGTTCTTTGGGTTGAAGGCTTCTCCTCTTTACACCAAATGAAGGAAACATCACTGTGACCAAACAATTCAATTTTTATTTCATCTGACCATAACACATAAGACCAGAAGTCTTCTTCTTTGTCCAGATGGGTATCTACAAAGGCCAAGCAAGCTTTTGTGTGCCTTATCTGGAACCCATCAGTGTGCAGTGTCCGTTGGATTGACAGCCTTGAGACATTGCCAGAGCCCAGATTCACCAGGATGGCCTTGGTGGTGATCCTTGGATTGTTTTTCACCTCTCCCACTATCCTCCTGGCCTGCAAAGGTGTCACTTTTGGCTTCCGACCACGTCCTCTGAGATTTTCCACAGTTCGGATCATCTTGTATTTTTTAATAATACTTTGCACTGTAGTCACTGGAACTTGAAAACATTTAGAAATGGCCTTGTAGTCCTTTCCTGACTTGTGAGCAGCCACAATACGCAGCCGCAGGTCCTCACTGAGCTCTTTTGTCTTAGCCATGACTATCCACAATACATGGGGGTGCAGAACAATGACACCCTAAAACCTTGGGATCACAAGTGAATGATATGTAGAACTGGTTGGTTGAGACAATTAGTAATACAATGATATTTCACTTCCAGGTTTTTTATACTAACTGGCACAGAGGCTGGCACTCTCTGTGTTTATGACTGGTCTTCTTGCCAAATCCTCTTCCAGACGGAAGCACACAGCCCTGGTCAGGTGACTTGCCTTACATCTGACCCCAAGAACAACTACATCATCTCTGCTGGTGAGTATTTAGAGGCCAAGAGAACAAACCAACATTTTGCGCAGGAATTCCTAACCAATATAGACCAATATAGACCACCTTGCAATACTGACCATAAAACGTACTCATTGTTTCCCTCACTGGCCTTGTTGTGCTGGGGAAATGAGGAAGCGGGATTCTTCTCTGCATCTTGAGGTGACAGTATAAAGCTGTGAAGTGTGTCCCCACTGCCAGAATCAGTGTTGGTTAAGGCCCATACACACGTCGGATTTTTGTGAACGACCCGTCGTTTGAACGTTCTGCCCGGCGGATCGCTGAAAACCAGTCTTATCACCCGAACGATAGTCTGTACACACGCCGGATTTGACGTGCGAACGACGGAACGTTCAAACGACGGGTCGTTCGCAAAAACCTGACGTGTGTATGGGCCTTTAGGATGCTACATTTTCTGGTCTCCAAGTGTAGAGGATTACCATATTTTATGCACTGGAAAATTTCCAATTCCCTTTATGAAGATAGTGATTACAGTACTGATACTACTAGCATTATAGCGATAGGTGCCTAAGGCGATACAATGATTGAAGTAATTAAAACATGGGGATGGACTTACTTCCCCAAAAGGGATAACAGCACATTTCATGGGACTTGCCCACTTCATCGGGTGTACAAAGCTTGGTGCCTCCCAAGAGAGGCACTCGCATCCTCTACTGACAGGAATACAATTTATGGTACATGAATCGAAAAGTCTTTTTTTACTTGTTATCCTTTCTTTTGTGCAGGTTCGTCCATCCCCATATTTTAATCTTGTAATCATTGTATCACCCTGGGACCCTCTTGCTGTATGCTGTAGTATTTCTTCATTACCAATCTGTACCCCAGGGAGAGGATCCTATTGGCCACCACCCATACAGTAGGAGAGTGAGTGACCTTTTAAGCCAGAACCTACAGGGCCGTCCCGGTATCCAGAAAATCCATGAAGCTCATCAACACCTGCATTGACGTACTTCACCAGGATGGACTCCTCTTTCTGTTCACCTCCTTTTTTTGTCTATATATTACTGAGGAAGCCCTTGCATTGCCTTCTCTTCTCTCAGTCTCTCCACTCCTTTTTTTGACAATTAGAAGTATTTCTGGATCTCCTGGTTTCTCTGTTATTTCTCAGGTATGATAAATATTGGCAGGTGACCACCTGAATCTACTGGTTTGTGATTGTGTCTGTAATTTTTGGTAGGAACTTGGGAAATACCGGTTGGCACTAGTGATCAACAAGTGTTAATTAGTCACATCCCACTGTAGGTGATCTGAGTAGGTGGTCTGTGGGTGGAAGATAGGTGCCAATCACCGTGGGTAGCACGGTGGCGTAGTGATTAGCGCTCTCACCTTTCAACTCTGGGTCCCTGGTTCGAAACCCAGCCAGGTCAACATCTGCAAGGAGTTTGTATGTTCTCCCCGTGTCTGCACGGGTTTCCTCCAGGCACTCTGGTTTCCTCCCACATCCCAAAAACATACAGATAAGTTAATTGCCTTCCCCCTAAATTGGCCCTAGACTACGATACATACACTACACGATACAAACATAGACTTTGGTAGGGACTAGATTGTGAGCCCCTCTGAGGGACAGTTAGTGACAAGACAATATACTCTGTACAGCGCTGTGTAATATGTCAGCGCTATAAAATTACCTAAATAAATAAAAATAAATCACGTTATGAGCTTTCTATGTATGATTGACATACCATCCACTGTGCTGTACAGGTACCCAAGTCTGTATTTGGAGTTCCAGCAACCTGTCCCCTGATTTCCTGGGAATTGTTATTGTTCTGGATGTGCTCTGGCAGTGTTCCCGAACGGCACAACTTGTTGGATTAGAAACTAGCTGACCTTCCTCTATGAAACAAAATATTCCCTAGAATCTTCTATGTCCACTAGGTTATATGTCTTAAGAGGGAACTCTGCATATAGTTTTCTGCTGGAACGTTGTTTTTTAACTGAATGAGAGTTTGACATGGCAAGAACCTCACAGATTCTTACAGTGTCCTGAAATCTCATTTCTCTGTTTGGTTCTCAGGATCTGATTCCATGGTGAAGGTCTGGAGATTCTTCCCATACAGTGCAGGGAGTCTCAGCCTCCATATGAGCTTCTCGTGCTCCCACCCCGTGGGGCGAATGTGCAGCTTCAAGTCACAGCTCTTTGTGGCCTTTCATGACACACAAAGTGCAGCCTACAGCCTGGTGCAGTATTGTCTGAGGACAGGAAATCGCAAAGAACATCCCCCTACTGATGACCATCAGGACCAGATAACAGGTAACCTTGTGGGTGGGCTGTCTTCAGAAGTCTCTTTCCTAATAATGGGAATACACGATAAGTTTTTTCAGCAGATAGATGATTCGATAGATATCTTGCGACATGTCCGATCTTATTTTCGATCGTTTTTCTGATCGATTTCTCACAGAAGTGAATGGAAATTGTTAAGAGAATCGGTCAGAGAAACAATCGAAAAATCGATCGAAAATAAGATCGGACAGTAAATCGACTAAAAAGTCTCATTGTGTATTCCCAGCATTAGATAACCAAAAACTGCTTGGTGTATAAAAGTAACAGGGAGGAAATTAGTCAAAGTCAAGCAGGTTAAAACATTTATTCTCCATGACCATGATTTATTTTAGATACTGTGAGTAGCCTACTGTACTTTTAAATTTTAAGATCATCTAAGGTCATGAAATAAAAAAAAAATTATTTTACAAGGTAAATACAGTATATTTCCACTCTGTTTCATAATCAGCTGTTCCATTTACATGTAATCATTAGAGATGGCTCGAACCTCCGGTTTTCGGTTCGTGAACCTTGAATGCGAACTTCCGCAAAAGTTTGCGAATTTCGCGAACCGCAATAGATTTCAATGGGCAGGCAAACTTTCAAAACTACAAACACTAATTCTGGCCACAAAAGTGATGGAAAAGATGATTCAAGGGTTCTAACACCTGGAGGGGGGCATGGCGGACTGGAATACATGCCAAAAGCCCCAGGGAAAATGACGGATTTGACGCACAGCAGGGTTTTAAGGGTAGAAATCACATTGCATTGCTAAATTGGAGGCGTAAAGTGCTTGAAAACATCTTGCGTGTGTAGACATGGATCAGCAGGTAGTGTAAGTAGTGTACTGCTTCACACTGACAGACCAAACTCACTGTGTAACGCACCGCAAACATCTGTTTGTGTAGTGATGGCCGTGCTGGACTGGTGCACACTATGGCGAGAGTGCAGGTGATGGCAGTTTTCAAGCCCATATGGTGGGGGTGAGGTAGATCAATGGCAGAACAACAGTGACTGAGTGTCCAGCTGATCAAATTTGGTATGTCCACAATGAAGCAACAACCTTATTATCTTGGGTCAGGTGTGCCCCCCAACACACTGATATAACCGGTCATTGCTTCATTGTGATACGCAAGCCCCTTTACCGCGGCAAGGTAACGATCACGAAGGGGAATTGACACATGTGCATGCCTTTTGTTTTGTTGTTGCAGCCCCAGTGCATCCAGAAAAATTAGGCAGGCATGTACACGCACCAGAAAAATTATTATTCTTGTTGTTCAGGAATCCACCTGGAGTCCTGGACCCTGTTGGTGGTGGCGGAGAAGGCAGTCAAGTGGCCTGCAGGCAGGGATGCTATGCGGGCAATGACTTAGTCTTGGGGCAGGCAGCAGCGGCTGGCAGGCAGAGATGCTGTGTGGGGACTGACTGATTCCCCGGGTACAGGGTATCAGGGTTCGATTTCAGTCCGAAGTGAGAGGCTGAGAGACGGCTACCACCACACATTCAAGGAAGGCAGCAGGCACGGCACACAAGTCCCGACTCGGGGAGGTAGTGACAAAAAATAACAATACAGGACTCTTTTGAGGCCCTGTATAATGATGAGT
Source organism: Hyperolius riggenbachi (assembly GCF_040937935.1). Classification (NCBI taxonomy): domain Eukaryota; kingdom Metazoa; phylum Chordata; class Amphibia; order Anura; family Hyperoliidae; genus Hyperolius; species Hyperolius riggenbachi. The sequence continues at coordinate 395,632,774 of NC_090650.1, read as the reverse complement.
ACACTTGAAATCCTTTAATGGGAATCTGTTATGGAGGGCAAGTCTGCCATTCATTCAACTGTGTGATCAACTCTTTTTGGTACTTTCTGCACCATGGTGACCACGGGTACTGGCCGGGGAATCAAGGTTCGATTCTGGTCCGGAGTGGGAGCCTGAGAAACGGCTACCACCAAACATCCAAGGAAGGATCCAATGGGCTGTAAAACTAATGTACCTGCCCTGACCGTGCTTTGCAAACCAGGCATCTGTGGTCAGATGGACCCTTGACCCAACGCTGTGTGCCAGAGATGACACCACTTGCCTTTCAACATCACGGTATAGTTTGAGTATCGCCTTTTTAGAAAAATAATTGTGGCCTGGCTAACTCCTGGTAAAACACAATGTGCAGTCACACAGGTGCTGTGATAGGTATGCACTGACTGCTGGTATAACAATGTGCAGTCACACAGGTGCAGTGAAAAGGTTGCAGTGACTGCTGGTATAACAATGTGCAGTCACACAGGTGCAGTGAAAGGTATGCAGTGACTGCTGGTATAACAATGTGCAGTCACACAGGTGCAGTGAAAGGTATGCAGTGACTGCTGGTATAACAATGTGCAGTCACACAGGTGCAGTGAAAAGGTTGCAGTTACTGCTGGTATAACAATGTGCAGTCACACAGGTGCAGTGGAAAGATTGCAGTGACTGCTGATATAACAATGTGCAGTCACACAGGTGCAGTGAAAGGTATGCAGTGACTGCTAGTATAACAATGTGCAGTCAAACAGGTGCAGTTAAAAGGTTGCAGTGACTGCTGGTATAACAATGTGCAGTCACACAGGTGCTGTGAAAATGGATGCACTGATTGCTGGTAAATAAAACAGCGTGCGGTCACACAGATGCAGTGAAAGGTATGCAGTGACTGGTATATAAAACAGCGTGCGGTCACACAGATGCAGTGAAAGGTATGCAGTGACTGGTATATTAAACAGCATGCAGTCACACAGGTGCAGTGAAAGGTATGCATTTACTGGTATTATAATACAATGTGCAGCAGTCACACTAGGCACTGAATAAGCTGGGCCTAGCACAGTATAGCAATTAGCAAGGGCCAGCTGCAACAGACAGGGCAGTGTCAGTGGGCCACACAAAAAAAAACACATCACAAGGACATTAGCTCTCAAAAGATCTGTTTTGGGGTGCTTTTCATCAACAAATATCAGCAAGGAGCAAGCTAACAGCTCCTAACTATCGCTCCTAACTATCTTTCCAATGTCTCTTGTCTCTCCCTTCTCTCACTAATAACGCAGCACACAGAGTGAGAAAATGGCTGACGCTGCTGCCTTATATAAGGGGGGGGGGGGGGCTCCGGGAGGGAGTGCAGCCTGATTGGCTGCCAAATGTCTGCTGACTGTGATGTAGAGGGTCTGTGTGAGGCATCGCAGGAAAACAGCCGCCTCTACTCAGCGTGAGGTGGCTGTTTCCCTGAAGGGCATGGCGGAGCGCGGAGAAACCGCAGAGCGGTGCTGCTGTGGCTGGGACTCGTAGTCCGTCTAGGTTCAGAATGACGCACGTGCGCGTGGAAAGGTAGGACCTATATGGCAGCCAGAAAGAGGTCAGCTGACCAGGCTGGTCAGCTGACAACCCTGCCTCCTCTCGTTGGTCCAGCACTTAGGGAGGTGCTGGAGATTCTGTGTGTATATATACTGTCGTCCATTCAGTTGCTGGTTGTCTGGCGTTGCGATCACAACGTAGTAGCACTCAGACTTGAGTCAGATCCTAAAGTGTGCCGGGACCAGCTGGAGCTGTAATCCTATACTTAGCTAGATTCTGTTGATAGTTTAAAGTACTAGTTTGATTGTGATTATCTGTTATGACCCTTTGCTTGCCTGACTATCCTGCTGAACTCTGATCCTGTACTTTGTTATTCTGATACTCTGTTGCCGAACCCCGGCTCGTCCTTAGACTCTGCACCTGCCTTCTGATTTTGTACCTCGATATTTCTGATACCCTGTTGCCAAACCCTGCCTGTACTTTAGACTTCGCCTCTGCCTTCTGAAACTGTACTTTATCTGTCCGTGTGTTTACGACCTGGCTTGTCCGACCTCGAGAACCGACCTTACTGTTAGAGGCGGTTCCCAGTCCTGATAGTGACACTCCCTCTTGAGTGTCACTCTCGTTCTGTCGTTCCTTCTCTCAGCCTGACTCCTCCCTCCGGGAGAGTCCAGAAGGAATTGTGCAGTACCCCTGACTGCTCTGAGGCCCAGTCCTCTCATTATTACTGTTTGCACCAAACACTCCTCTCAGGTATCCAGAGGTTAGCTTGTATATCGGATTATCGGTGATACTGAAGATCATCTATAATCTGGTATATATTTGTATTCCCAGTGATACTGCAGATCACCGGTAATCAGATCCTCTCTGTGTTACACCGATCGTTACAGTCTGTAGTATAGGGGGCAGGTCTAAAGCGCATAAAGTTCGCGTTTCGACGCAAACTCGAACGCGCGTTGTTCGCGTGCGAACCGTTCGGGCCACCTCTAGTAATCATTTGAGTGTGTGCTGTTTTAAAGACATTCAGGTACATTTTATAATTGTATTTCTTAGAAACACAAATGCAGTATTTTGCTAAAGTGTGTACCCCCCCCCCCCCCCCATTTTTATAAATATTTTATTATATTTTTTCATGGGACAACACTGAAGATATGACTGTTTGACAGTGTTTAGCGCACATCCATACAAAGAATCTTAGTTTAATGTTAAGACATCTGCATGGCATGGAACCGCTACATAACGGGATAACTCCAGCAATAATGACACCAGGATCCTGAGGCTCCAAGGCTTCCTGGATATTGTGCATATCTGACCAGTCTAGCAGTGGTCAGAGATATCTGGTGAGTCTTTTCACAGAAGAGTGCTTATGTTGGAGGATATCATCATATACAGTACATATTGGTGAACTTTTTAATAAGACTCTTTGTATGGATGTGCGCTAAACACTGTGACATAGATTTATGAAAAGGTTTGCCAAACCTAGGTTGGAGCACACTCTGGCGGCATTTACTGTGTATTTTTTTTCCAGCTATAGCGCTTTGATATAATGTTTGATGACTAAAGATATGACACTTTGATACAATGTAAAGTAGTCTGTGTACATCTTGTATATTAGTGTAAATTTGCTGTCCCAACAAAATAACTCAACACACAGCCGCCAATGTCTAAACCACTGGCAACCAACGTGAGTACACCTCTAAGTGAAGAATGTCAAAACTGTGCCCAAATTGTCAATATTTTGTGTGTCCACCATTATTTTCCAGCACTGCCTTAACTCTCCTTGGTATGGAGGTCACTAGAACTTCACAGGTTGCCATTGGAATCCTCTTCCACTCCTCCATGACTACGTCACAAAGCTGGTGAATGTTAGAGACCTTGCACTCCTCCACCTTTCATTTGAGGATGCCCCGTAGATGGATGCCTCGTAGATTGATGCCTCGTAGATCCTGAGATAGGGTTTAGGTCTAGAGACATGCTTGGCCAATCCAGCGCCTGTACCCTCAGATTCTTTAGCAAGGCAGTGGTTGTTTTGGAGATGTGTTGGGGTCATTATCATTGAGCTTTGATACAACCCAGGCATGGGTTGCAATCTAATAAGTGATAGCTATAAATTGGGACAATATAAGAGTGAACAGAGGCGCCAGCAGGATAAAAGGTACTATAAAGTTTAAAACACCTCTGAGGCGCTTATCCTAGACCTTGAGACTGTACTGCGTGTACGTCTATTTGTTATTGCCTGGGGAAGCAGGAATATCGCTGTGAAACGCGTTGCATGGTTGTCTGGAGTATATAAATAAACCTGTTGTTGTTAAAAAGCTGACAGTATTTTGTCTACTTCAAGGAGGCGAGTCCACCACCACCTCCTGAGGAATTTTAAACTTTTTAGTACCTTTTATCCCACTGGCGCCTCTGTTCACTCTTATATTACCAATATCCACCCCTGCTGGAGGGGTCGATCCCCATCTCTTTTTTCCTGATCTACAGAGAGCGACTTTTAATCCTGAGTGAGGACAGGTCTAATCTCCTCACCTGCCTGTACAGTGGATACCTAGGAGGTAACCCACTTTTGTGAGTATATACACTATATACTTTTCAATTCCAACCTATTACTACACTATGCTGGGCTCTCGGTGTCCCCACTTTTGTTTAGAAATTGAGACAAGGCTTGCATTCATACTTATGATTTCTGATGGTCTCCAGACTAAAGGTAATCGATAATCAAGTTCATGGTGTGATCCATGTGTCATGTGTCACCCAAGCACCAAGGTCATACAGAGAAGGAGGCCCAGATTTATTACACTGCTTAGACCACATTTACCCTGCCCAGGCTGTGTGGATAGTTATTCTATGTTAAATGGTAAAGATAGTGAGAGTAAAGCTAGGAAGATGGATACTCTTATTAATCTACACATATACCAGTATGAGAAAGCTTCAGCGCTGATGTTCTCTTTCTGTTCCATCAGGTCTGTGCTCTTGTGCTGCACTAAGACTGGTGGCCACATCTGGGAGAGATGGGAAAATCCGCCTGTGGGATGAAGACAACCGTCTTATAAGGTTATGAGTTTTCTCATCTACCTCTATAGAAACTACAGATTATGGGCCGGATGCACAAAGCCGAGATAACTCTTATCACGGGTGCGCTAGCGTTATAGCGCGCATAAAGTTTTTCACGTGCAAACGCGGCCATTTTCACGGGAAAATTAGCATTTTCGTGTGGAAACGGCCACAATTTCTCACGCAAATTCACGTTTGCGCGTGAAAACGTTACGCGCGCTATAATGCTACCGCGACCGTGATAAGCGTTACCTCGGCTTTGTGAATCATGCCCTATGTCTTTCCCTACACTACTGAACATGAAATTCCAGGAATGAACGTATGGTTCAATCAGGCCCGTTTCTAGGGGCCGTGCAGACATGCGGCAGCCCTGAGCGCAGAGGGAGGGGGGCGCTTTAATGGAGGGGGGAGCCGCAGCCGCGGGGAGGGCAGCTCGGCCTCTCCCTCCCTTCCTCTCCCCGGGCCGCCCTCCGTGCTCCCCCCTCAGACTGCAGAGTAATTAGCGCAGGGAAGCGCTGTACACAACTACTCACCTCCCAGGTTCCAATCACCGCTCACTCGCCGCCGGTCTTCTCCTCTCTGCATAGACACTGATACACACTCTAGCGTGTGTATTTGCGTCTATGCAGAGAGAAGAAGTCCGGCGGCGAATGGGGAGCACGGAGGGCGGCCCGGGGAGAGGAAGGGAGGGAGAGGTCGGGCTGCCCTCCCCGCGGCTGCGGCTCCCCCCTCCATTATGAGGGGAGGCACCTACCTACCTAACCTATACTAGGGGAAACTACCTATCTAAACTATACTGGGGGCACCTACCTATATAACCTATACTGGGGGAACCTACCTATATAACCAATACTGGGGGAACCTACGTACCTAGCCTATACTGCGGGCACCTACCTACCTAACCTATACTGGGGGAAGCTACCTATCTAAACTATACACTGGGGGCGCAATATTTACGCTCTCGCCCTGGGTGCATTTTAGCCTAGAAACTGCCCTGGGTTCAATCTTGGAATTTCAGATAGCAGATATTTTATTTTTTCACATTTATTTTTTGTGGATTTCAATAAACAGATACCGAACAAAAACATTAAAATATATGATACTCCCTTATTATAGAGTCATGGTATAAACATTACATTTTTTTCATTTAACAAGCATGGCTATCAGACCATATAATCAATAGTTGTAGCTTGACTCATAACCAGAATAAGCAAATGAACACAAATAAAAAGAAGGGGGGTGTTAAAGAACAAGGGGAAAGAAAGGAAAACCGGAGACCAAAACTGCCTGCAAGTCTTAATTCCGATGCATAAGAGCCATACAACAGTGGTCACAAAGTGTACAAGGGGTCCAAGAAAAAGAGGAAGTGTGGAGGAAACACACAGGTTTTCCCAGGATCCAGGTTTGATATTCAACCAGGGCTCACAAATTGTATACATTTTATGTAGGCAAATGGGACTTTTGAAGGTCAACTTATGTAAAGGTGCAAGTGCATTAATAGAATGAACCCAGGAGGAGGTACAAGATGGGTCTGGCTTATTCTTTTTAAAAGAAACACGAAGTGTGAGGGAAATGGAGGCTGCCATATTTAGTTCCTTTTTAATTAATTCAAATTGCCTTGTGTCTCTAATACTTTTAGCCACAGGCCCTGAACAAGCATGCAGATCATGTGCTCTGCCTGAAGTCTGACTGGATTAGCCACATGCTTGTTTCAGGGTTGCGACTCAGACACTGCGGATGCCAGAAGATCAACAGGACTGCCAGGCAACTGGTATTGTTTAAAAGGAAATAAATATGGCAGCTTCCATGTCACTCTCACCCCGGGTTCACTTTAAAGGATACCCGAGGTGACATGTGACATGATGAGATAGACATGGGTATGTACAGTGCCAAGCACACAAATAACTATGTGGTGTTCCTTTTTTTCTTTCTCTGCCTGAAAGACTTAAATATCAGGTATGTAAGTGGCTGACTCAGTCCTGACTCAGACAGGAAGTGACTACAGTGTGACCCTCACTGATAAGAAATTCCCCTTTTTTACCTCTTTGTTGCTCTCAGAAGCCATTTCTTCTATGAAAGTGTTTTATAGTTGAAATTTCTTATTAGTGAGGGTCACACTGTAGTAACTTCCTGTCCGAGTCAGTACTGAGTCAGCCACTTACATGCCTGATATTTAACTCTTTCAGACAGAGAAAGAAAAAAAAGGAACACAGCCTAGTTATTTGTGTGCTAGGCACTGTACATACCCATGTCTTTCTCATCATGTCACATGTCACTTCAGGTATCCTTTATGATGACACAAGAGAATAATCAAACCCTGTTCACTCTTGGGTAAGTAGATTGATTCCATAATTCCTAAAAGGGCTATTTTAGGAGATAGGAGACCTGGGATAGAAGTTAAATCCACTATTGTACTGGAAATATGGTCATAATTAGGGCTCTTCCAAAACATATGTATACATGTTCCTTCATCAGTGCCACATCTGGCACACATAGGAGGATTAGTACTAGACTCCATTATTGCAGTCTGACTGGGGTGAAATAAGCCAGATGAATGATATTTGTATGACTCAATTGTTTTTTAGCTGAAACTAAAACTTTATGATGCTTTAATATCCCCTCCAGCCATTCCACCTCGTCCATCTTACCCAAATCGCCCTGCCCTTTTAGACGGCACAAAGATACCCTGTGTGCTCTGTCTGAACTTAGGTAGCCATACAAGCCTGAAGAAAGCAGTCTATCCAATCTTTCCATAAAAAAATTGATTTTCAATCATATTTTCATCATACATACCTCTCACCTCTAAATTGTGATTGCATAGCATGGCGTAGCTGCTTGTACCTAAAAACATCTCATCTCCCAATTGACACTGATTTTTGAGAATATCAAAAGACAGAATTTCCTAATGTTTAAAGCAAACCTGGAATCTATTTGGAACAAAAAATTGAATACTTACCCCCCCCCCCCCTAAACAAATACACAAATGTGGGTAGGAAAAACATTTTAATTATACAATATTAATATGCCAGATCAGAGTTCTTGCAGGCCTAGCATTTGTCAAAAAAGTTTTCTTTAGTAGAGGCATATGGTTGGGCTCAAAGATATCCCCAGGATCCCTAAATGTGAAAACGTGTTCAATAAGGTCAAAGGACACGAGTGGGTGGAGCCAAGATGGTCCTGGCTCAGGTATAAAATTAGCGACCTATCCAAGACGATCACCTGATAAGTTGCCAAACCGTTTAACCACTTGAGGACCTAGCCTTTACCCCCCCTTAAGGACCAGCGCTGTTTTTTCAGATCTGTGCTGGGTGGGCTCTACAGCCCCAGCACAGATCAAATGACAAGCAGAGCGACCAGATCGCCCCCCTTTTTCCCCACTAGGGGGATGATGTGCTGGGGGTCTGATCGCTCCTGCATGCTGTGGGTGGCGGGGGGGGGGGCACCTCAAAGAATCTGTCCTGTGCAGCCTCTAACAGGCTCCCCGCTGTCATGTGACAGCGATCCCCGGCTGCTGATTGGCCGGGGATCGCTGATCTACTACAATGCTGCTACTGTAGCAGCGTTGAAAAAATGTAAACAAAGCGGATTATTTCCGCTTGTGTTTACATTTAGCCTGCGAGCTGCGATCGGCAGCCCGCAGGCTATTCACGGAGCCCCCCGCCGTGAAATGACAGGAAACAGCCACTCGCGCGAGCGGCTGCTTCCTGATTAATTAGCCTGCAGCCGGCGACGCAGATCTGCGTCGCTGGTCCTGCAGCTGCCACTTTGCCGACGCGCGTTATGAGTGCGTGGTCGGCAAGTGGTTAATAACCACAAGAGACAATGTTAATGACACCTCAGTGTCCCCCAGATAGAAGAAAGTAAAATCTGCATAGAGAGAGATTTTGCTCCATAATACCAATTTTCAGTCCACAAATCTGAGGGAGAATGACGCATCAACATTGCTTAACGCTCAGTGGCAAGCAAAAACAACCACCCCGACGGAGTACCAATAAGGTTATGAACTTTTGCCCTCGGCTTCATGTGCACTAGCTGGACCAACTTGAGAAATCGAGTACCCATTCCAATCCGGACAAGTACCAAACAAAGATAGTCTCACTTGACCGAAACAAAGGCCTTTTTGGCATCAAGGGAATTGTTATAGGTCATTATATTTGCAGACAGTCTACATATATTGATATATTTTCTCTTAAGAGGCTTAAACCCACTCAGGCCCGGGTGTACAATAGTGGGGGTGCATCTAATTAACCAACTGGCCAGAATTTTTGCCATAATCTTGGCATCTGCTATTAATAAGTTATATGGGTCTGTATGAACACTACTGCCTGTGGCCTGCCCGCACACAACCCACAAGTTAGTCATTATTCCAGCATGCACTTAATATCCACAAACCAACCAGACAGGGCCAACTCAGTGCCTCAGATTAATAATAAGCCTCCTTGACTCATCATGCTGATTGTGTGATTCTAGGACGTTGTGTTTGAATTCGACACCAGACTGTCTGGCCTTCACTGGAGACCGAGGAGATCTGCTAGTGGCAATTCACAGTCATCTTTACCGAATCAACCTTTTCAAACATCTACCCAGATCTTATCAAGTAAAGGTAACTGCCCTGTCAGCCCTGGAGTGGTCGACTAGGGTTTACTTTAGTGGAACAATGTGGCAATATGACCCAGAGGAGAACTACACGCTTTTGAACACTTAATAGCAGTCCATCCAAAGTAGAAGGAAAATCAGCACACTAGAGGTCTTAGTGAGGAATAGATTTTAACCTATAAAGACCCCAAATAACTGACAATTTTTTGGGGGGTGACGTAGGGTTCCTTTTGTGATGGTGATATCAGGGCTGTGGAGTCGGAGTCGAGGAATTGGAGCAATTTTGGGTACCTGGAGTCGGAGCTGGAGTCGGTGGTTTCATAAACTGAGGAGTCGGGAGTCAAAGTAGAAAGATTTTTGTACCGACTCCACGGCCCTGAGTGAAATTGCTCTGTTTGTCAAGAGGACCCTATTTGGACCACAAAACAATTGCCAGGTCCTTTGGGTCTTTATAGAATAAAATCTGTGCATTGCTGAGACATCAAGGCCTTATTCAATTCATTATTTCTCCTGCGTTTTCCCCTAGGAGATATTTTTCATCTTCTGTTAAAATAACTTTTCAGCACTTTGTAGTTGAAAAAGTACCAAAAAGTAGATGAAAAGATACTATCAAGATTATTTTGAGTATTGCCTTGCTTTCTGGGGGGCTTAAAACGCATTTTAATGTCAAATTTAAAAATATCACCTAGGAGAAAATTCAGGTGAAAAACTTATTTGCATATGGGCCATTATCAATAAAATTGATTTTGAACCACCAGCAAGCAAGAAAATACTCAGAATAATTTTGACAGTGCTTTTTCACCTATTTTTCAGTACTGTTTCAACTGCTGAAAAGTGAAACATTATATCCTAATAGAAAACTGAGTAGAAAAAATCATTCAAATAAGGGCCCAAGTCTCAAAGCCATGCACACCTATTGAATTAATGTTCAATAGCCGATAATTTTAATAATCTAGTCCAGTGATCTGCAAACTTGGCTCTCCAGTTGTTAATGAACTACAAGTCCCACAATGCATTGGGGGAGTCTGACAGCCACAGTCATTATTCATAAAGGCAAATGCATTGTGGGACTTGTAGTTCCTTAACAGCTGGAGAACCAAGTTTGCAGATCACTGATCTAGTCCATGACCATGTTTGCTGGATCGATTGTAACTCCACAGGAGATTGTTGGAGATCTCTGGTGATGATCCACACCCACTTGTTACTTACATGCAACCTTAGCCTATCCAATAAACCTAAAGCTGCCCAATGATGCAAGATGAGAGCTGTGTGATCCGTCAGTATCTGCTTGATGGGTCAACTTGCAGAGGCGTAGCTAGGGAGCTATGGGCCCCAGGGCAAGTTTTACATGGGCCCCCCAAGCACTCTATACATAACAATTAATCTGGCACACCAAAACGTTCCAAGTACAACCACAGTGTCAGAGGTGTAAGAAGGGGATGGGGAACAGCTTGCTAATGATTACTACTATTCAAAGCATCTATAGAAGTGATTTATTACCAGCACAGGACCAAGAAAGAGCTAATACTGCAGTTGAGGGAGGGTCCTACGGGTCCCCTCTGGCCCAAGGGCCCCGGTGCAGTCGAGACCTCTGCAACCCCTATTGCTACGTCACTGTCAACTTGCGAAGCCCAGGGTGGCACTTTTGCTGGTCTACCTCTGCTGGGGTACCACCTATATTGTCAGTGGCGTAGCTAAGGAGCTGTGGGCCCCGATGCAAGTTTTACAATGGGGCCCCCCAAGCACTCTATACATAACAACTGATACGGCACACCAAAACCTGCCAATGGCAACTACAGTGTCAGAGGTGCAAGAAGGGGATGGGGAACGGTTTGTTAATGATTACTGCTATCCATAGCACCTATAGAAGTGATTATTATGAGCACATGACCAATAGAGAGCTAATACTGTAGTTGAGGGAGGGCCCCTCTGGCCCAAGGGCCCCGATGCGGTCGCTACCGCTGCACCCCCTATTGCTACGCCCCTGTATATTGTCACCAAAATCAACTAACAAGGTGGTCTGAGTAGCTAATCTTTGCCTAATTGATGCGTTGTTCTGGTTACTTCCTACACATCTTTTGACTTGATTAAGCTACTTGAATAACGATTAACAATGAATTATGTTATTGAATACAAAAAGTATTGTCTTTTTTTTATTACTTCAGATAATGTGTATGAAGCCCCCTTCAGTAACTAGAGACCCACCAATTACCATCCCCAGTGATTATCTGATGTCTCTTTCTGAGGATGATAGGAGGAGACTCTCCCAGCCACAATCTCTGCTACACGGGTATTGCTAGAGATTCCCATTCCTATTTTGTCCTGTGTCTTCTCTCATTTCTCTCTTACCCTTAACATCTGTCTCTCCTTCTGAGCCATTGTCTCCCTTATGTATGCCTCACTTTTTGTCAGAGGCAAGAGAGGCTCCAGCCTCAAGGCGCAGTGTAGGAGGGGGCGCAGGGGGCGCACAACTCACTCAACTATCATTCCACAATTGTCTTTGAAGCAGAGAGAAATAAGGAAAGGGGATACATGGCAGTGACTGCAAGCCAGATAACTAGAGATTAAGGGGTTGGAGGGGTTGGGGGCCCTGGGGCTCCTCTTAGTCTAATAGCAATCAGTGTGTGATGGCTGGGGTGGGAGGGATGGAGGGGTGCACTTTGGTGTCTCAGCCTTGGGTGCTGAAGGACCTTGTCCCAGCTCTGCTTTTTGTTCTCCTTTTTACATAGCTTTCCCCTTCTCGCTCTCTCTTTCTCCTTTCTTTAGGAGTCCTTGGGCTAGACTCCCTAACACTGCTACTGCCTATAGAGCACGCTCTAGTGGCTGCAGCTTAATCGCTTTGAGTCTGCTAGGAGAAAAGCACAATATAAATGTTATTTGTCTTGTCTTGTCTGTCTCTCTCTCTCTCTCTTTTTTACTCTTCACCCTTCTATACAAATTTCCCCCTGCTCATCTTTCTCTCGCTTTCTTCCCTTTTCACTCTTTTTTTTATATACATTGCAACCCCTCGGCTTCTATAGACTGCTTAGTTTATGATATTTTATCCTTCTCTACACATCTTCCCTCATTTCCAGGTATTTTGCAGAAAGTCTCCATGCAGAGCATGATGGGAAGAATGGAGAGCAGGAGCAGGTACAGACAGAGGATACACAAAGACTGAGTGAAATGTCATTCTAGTTTGTATTCGGTTCTTGTGTGACTACTGACTAGCATGTTTCTTCTGTCATGTGAGGGCGTAGTGATTCCAGTGTGAATGCACTGTAAGCCTCGTATGACTCTGCAGTGTGATCAGTGTGCATCTGACATGTGGGAGAGCAACGCTGTGGCTGTCCACAGTGTGTGCGTTTTGTGTTTCACCACCAGGATGAAAGAAGGAAGGCGAGGCAGAGGAAACCATGGTAACCGGGCCGGCGTGGAATCAGGCAAAGTATATGCCTCCCTGCTACTACAAGCCACGGTACTCAGCGGCCTGAGGCACCACTCATTTCTAAAGAAGGGACAGACACTTGGGGGCCCCTATGGACTCAGGGGCCTGGGTGCAATTGCCTCCTTTGCCTTAATGGATGTGCCAGCCCTGAGAGGAACTGTAGTAAAAATTACATAATAAATGACATTTCTTGTTGTTTACAATATTCATTTGTAGATTATTTAGTCAGTGTTTGCCCATGTCTGGATATACTGAGGGCACCCATGCCTAGCTATACTAAGGGCACCTATACCTAGCTATACTGGAGGCACCCATGCTGGGCTTTACTATGGGCACCCATGCCTAGCTATACTGAGGGCACCTTTACCTAGCTATACTGAAGGCACCTATACCTAGCTATACTGGGGGCACCCATGCCTGGCTATACTGGGGGCACCCATGCCTGGCTATACTGGGGGCACCCATGCCTAGCTATACTGAGGGCACCTATACCTAGCTATACTATGGGCACCCATGCCTGGCTATACTGAGGGCACCTTTACCTAGCTATACTGAGTGCACCTTTACCTAGCTATACTGAAGGCACCTATACCTAGCTATACTGGGGGCACCCATGCCTGGCTATACTGGGGGCACCCATGCCTAGCTATACTGAGGGCACCTATACCTAGCTATACTGGGGGCACCTATACCTAGCTATACTATGGGCACCCATGCCTGGCTATACTGAGGGTACCTATGCCTGGCTAAACTTTGGGCACCTATGCCTGGCTAAACTTTGGGCACCTATACCTGGCTTACTGAGGGCACCTATACCTGGCTATACTAGGGGCGGGCACCTATAACTGGCTATACTGGGGGCAGGCACCTATACCTGTGGTGGGAGGTAGGGGGGCCCCATCCAAAGTTTTGCAGGTGGCCCAGTGATTTCTAGTTAAGCCCGGGTCTCCTGCCTGAAGGCTGCCCCCAAGTGTAAAATTTTACATTAGCAGGAATAGCACCATGGGGGTGTCACTAGGCCAATTCCCTGAACATTTCATGCTTTTTTATAATGTTGCTACTGCCTGTGCGTACAGTATTTAAATAGGTTGGTCATTTCCAATATCTGTGTAAGGGCAACGTTGTTGGAAAGACTCATCGTTTGTCTTTGTCGCCAGTAAAGTCGTTTCCGCGGCGTTAGTTGTTTGTTTGCAGTGCCTTTTGTATAGCGTGTCTACGGACCTTTATTCCAGTGGTAGTCCTGTGTGTGAGAATAACAATAGACTGTTGTTAATCCAGTGTGTGGCCAGTGTGACACAGAATAACATCTTCTTGGGTCACCTTTTCAGGGATACTCCCTGCTCAGCGCCAGAGATCAGGACCTCAACCTTATCCTACAGGGAAAGATAAGGCCACGGAAGAAGCCAAAGAGAAGCAAAGACACCAGAAGAGAAGCCATGGAGCGATACCTGCAGCTCTTCTACCGCCAGAGGCCACGCATTGTAGTGAGAGCCCAGGAAACCTGTATAGATTATATTTGGAAATACAGTATTATTTATAACACATGAGAATATAAATTCATGATTGTTTTATATGTATGGTAGACTTTATATCTTGTAATTAAAGGGGAACTGAAGAGAGAGGTATATGGAGGCTGCCATGTTTATTTCCTTTTAAGCAATACCAGTTGCCTGGCAGCCCTGCTGATCCTCTGCCTCTAATACTATTAGCCATAGCCCCTGAACAAGCATGCAGCAGATCAGGCGTTTCAGACTTTAAAGTCAGATCTGACAAGACTAGCTGCATGCTTGTTTCTGGTGTTATTCAGATACTACTGCAGAGAAATAGACCTGCAGGGCTGCCAGGCAACTGGTATTGATTAAAAGGAAATAAATATGGCAGCCTCCTTATACCTCTTACTTCAGTTTCCCTTTAAACATTAAAAAGGTTACATATAAGAATTTAGTGTGGCGTTGGGTTATAAATGCAGCGAAAAACCACGTTAACATGATTAGTAGATCCAGACATACGGGCTGCTTAAAGGGCAACTGAAGTGAGAGAGATGTGGAGGCTGCCATAGTTATTTCATTTGAAAGAAATATCAGTGACCTGGCTATCCTGCTAATCATCTGCCTCTAAAACTTTTAGCCATAGACCCTGAACAAGCATGCAGCCAAATAGGATAGCCAGGCAACTGGTATTGTTTAAAAGGACATAAATATGCCAGACTCCATATTCTGCTCACTTCAGTTGTCTTTTAACTTATATGTAAATTCCTGACAGCTGACTGTTGCCCCTCCCTCTTCACTCCATCTTCTAAGGCTGGGGTCCCACTTGAGCCAGACTCCAAGGGCCGGCGGAAGCAGGCAGTGTATTGTCCCCTCCAATGGTCCATTTGTGGTCTGCTTAGAGCCTGGAGCAAGATAGGACACACAACTTTTCTATTGCACTTTTCTCCTGATGAACTCAAAGCCGCAGCCACACATGGTATGCAATAGCAGTGTTAGGGAGTCTTGCACCAGGTTCTCTTTACTGAATAGGTGCTGGCCTACTGAATAGGAAGAGCCCAGATTTGTACCCTGGTCTCCTGTGTCAGAGGCAGAGCCCCTAACCAGTACACTATCCAGCGCGTTTCCACCATACGCCATATGGAAAACACTTCCACTCCCTGGGAAAAATCGCACAACGCTTACCACAATGGATCCAACGGATCCGCTGCAGACTCACAAGTGTGAATGGATCCTATTAATAAGATAGGATCCGTTCACTTTCAGTTTTTCATCGCGGCTAAACCGACATAAAATTGTCTGTTTTCCGCTATAGTGGGGACTGAGCCTTATAAGTGCTTTATTGATGTGTGTATCTATTGACCTAAAACAAACTCTTGACAATTCACCTGTGCTCTCCTATCCTTTATAATAATTACCCTGTGTCGCTGCGTCCAGCCGTTATGCAGCGTCCCTGTTATTTTGTTACTGCGCATGTGCGCAGTAACGAACAGCTCGACGGGACCAGGGAGTGAGGTGGGTGGGCGGGCGGTAGCGTTCGCGCGGCAGGCGCGCATGGCGGGTGTGGGCACGTGCGCGGCGGGTGCACGCATGCGCTCTGGCTGGCGGCGTCAGCGGTGGTAAAAAAAGACCTAGAGCCCGTTTTTAAACGGGCTTAGGTCCACTAGTTTGTCAGTAATGGTCTCAGTTGCTGCTTATAGTTCGCCTTGAAGCAAGGTGAACATTGCTGCAGATGTCATGGGTTTTCCTGTTGTCTTTGTCATGTGAGCCTGCAAGCTATTTTTGTTGCTTTGGCCTAGTTCTCTCTAAGACAATATCAATGTGCAGAGCCTCAAGTTTCCTGTTACAGTTACTTTACTCTCCTATTATATGCTGCACTAACCTATATACTGTACCGATGTAAAAACATAGCTCCCAACTTTTCCTTTTTCAGAAGATCAGTCCCTCTTCAGGATCCAAACACCTTTGTCCCTCTTTCTTCTTCATTTGTCCCTCTTTCTGAACTGATGTATAAATATATATATTTTTCTACTGAAAATGTGTTTAATTGACTTTAAACTTTATTCCCATCATTTAAGTTGCTATGTTTCTTTATTAGTACTGACATCTCCTGCAGCGCTGTACAGAGTATGTTGTCTTGTCACTTGTTAACTGTCCCTCTGAGGGGCTCACAATTGTATCCCTAGAATAGTCATATGCCTATGTATAGTGTAGTGTATTTATCACAGTCTAGGGCCAATTCAGAGTGAAGCCAATTAACTTATCTGTATGTTTTTGGGATGTGAGAGGAAATCATAATGCTTGGAGGAAACCCAAACAGACATGAGGAGAACATACAAACTCTGTGTAGTGCCCTGGCTGGGATTCGAACAGGGGACGAAGCACTGCAAGGCGAGAGCGCTAACCACTACGCCACTGTGCTGCCAATAGAAAAAGCTTATGATGATAGCAAGGACCAGTGTGGTTTGAATGATAAAACTACATCTTTCATTTTTAAATTCTTTGTGGTATGAGTGATGAGGGTTGTGGTGGGGCGTGGTTAGAGGTGTGGCAAGGGTGTGGCAAGGGTGTGTCTTTCTTCACTCAAAAAGTTGGGAGGTATGGTAGACAGTCAATGCAAAATTCCATCTCTTCTTAACACCGGCCGATAGAGCATTCACTCCTGTAGACAATACATAGAGAGAAATGTCTGGAACTCCTATTTAAAGGACAACTGAAGTGAGAGGGATATGGAGGCTGCCATATTTATTTCCATCTAAGCAATGCCAGTTGCCTGGCCCTCCTGCTGATCCTCTGCCTCTAATACTATTAGCCATAGCCCCTGAACAAGCATGCAGCAGATCAGGTGTTTCTGACATTATTGTCAAATCTGACAAGACTAGCTGCATACTTGTTTCTGGTGTTATTCAGATACTACTGCAGAGAAATAGACCAGCAGGGCTGCCAGGCAACTGGTATTGATTAAAAGGAAATAAATATGGCAGCCTCCGTATACCTCTTACTTCAGTCTCCTTTAAGACTATTGTCTATAAAAAAAAAGGTTATAGCTGGGAGTAGTGGATTGAACCAGTGCCATATTGTCAGTGGGGAAACAATATACCTGTGCAAGGTTTTCCATACTGACCAACAGTCCCCCTCTTCCCCAAAGCAATCAGTTAACTAGAATTTTGGCTTAAAGTGGACCCAAATTAAAAATACAAGATTTCAGAAATAAAATCTATTTTCTAAATTATAATAATAAATAGCAGCCTTTTTTCAGCTGCATGATGACAAATATAAAATATTTTACATTTATTGGAGGAACCCCTCCCTTCCTTTCAAATTGCCGGGATTTTTCCGGCAAACTGGTGGAGCAGAGGGTGTCCAGCAATGGAGGAATTGCTAATGGCTGCCCCCAGTATAAACCTAGCTATGAAAAGAGAAGGGTGAAAAGCATGCACTGAAATGCTCATAGGTTTGAAGGAGTGTTTATTTATCTTTGTATGTGTCAGAGTGGTGCAACTAAATATTTTTAATTAAAAAAATGTTTGGTTTGGGTCCACTTTAACGGGAATCAGAAGTGAGAGGAATATGGAGGCTGCCATATTTAATTCCTTTTTAACAATATAAATTACCTGGCTGTCCTGCTGATCCTCTGCCTCTAATGCTTTCAGCCGTAGACCCTGAACAAGCATGCCGATCACGTTTCTGACTGAAGTCTGACTGGATTAGTTGCATGCTTGTTTCAGGTGTGTGATTCAGACACTAATCCAGCCAGATAGATAAGCAGGGCTGCCAGGCAACTGGTATTGTTTAAAAGGAAATAAATATGGCAGCCTCCATATCCCTCTCACTTCAGATGTCCTTTAAATTGAAAATTGGAATATGAGACTGCAGGGAGGTTCTGTATATTATTGACATTACAGATACAAATAATGATCTCAGAAGTGTTCTTTAAATTTGCGTGCAAACTGAAATGAGTTAGTCAGTAGTCTTATTGGCCATCTAGATATGACTCTTCAAGGGAAGTTCATATTTCTCTTCTTGCTTCATAGATCTCTGAGGAAGATGATATAAATGGAGAAGAGCTATGCCCGGACACACCACGGGAAGATCCATTTATTCCACCAAACAGCAATAAAGGCTTCTTTACTGACTCTGCCTTGGGGTTTTCCATTCACTCCTTGCCAAGACACCTGCAGGTATGTAGTCTGTAGGGATGAGCTCTCGGGATCAGAACTGCTCCAAGTTCCAAGTTTTGCATTGGAATTCGGCCTTTTTGGAAATTAGAAACTACACTGTTTCGAGTACTGTGCTCCGTTCCGCCAATGCAAAAAATGGCTTCGGAAACAAGAAATTTCGGCTTATGTTGATGTCACCAAAATGACCACTGGGGATTCCCTGGACCCTGGAGGGCGGAGGCCACAGTGGAGGTAAAGTGGCAGAAGGGGCTGTTTTTCACATGAATAGGGGGTCCAGGGGACAAGGGCATCCCCTGCACTGGTCCCCTGGACCCTCGATCCATGTGGAAAACTTTTCGGGGACCAGGGAATCCCTGGTGGCCATTTTGTTGGTGTCACTGTTTGTCGAAAATTCTTGTTTCAGAAGCCAATTTTCACTTTCCTAGTCATTGTGTTAATGCCATGTTTGCTGAAAATTCTTGTGTACGAAGCCAATTTTTACATTGACAGAACTATTGGCCACATTGACTTACTGACTGAAAATCCCTTTCGGAACTTGAAAATTGGAACACGAAATTCAGTATTTGTCGGTGGAATGCAGCTTTTCGTCCAAGTCGGAATTCGGCTCTTCCGATAAACCCTAGTAGTCTGTGTCTGCTCTGTGAGATATGGAGGATAAGGAGAATGTTAAAGTGGAAATTTCACTAAAATTATGCTTTACCAGATAGGATTGCCAAAGTTATTTTACATTCAATAGGAAAATACACACATGCTGCTGCAATTCATTCTACAAAATATTGGACTGTAATTATGACTATTTTTTAAACCTTTTATTTCATTATTTTTATGGCCAGTCGTTTTATTTCCAAGGTCTTGGTGAGACAATTAGAATCCAGTCATGCCAGTTTTTTAAGGACGGGTGGGCAAGACGGATCACTGCCCAGGCCAAAGTGGCAGAAGGTGGAGAATGGGCCCATGCAGAGTGTGAGGGGGAAGTTACTCACCTCTCTAGCATCCAGCAGTGACACACACAACCCACCTTCCTTCTAGTCACGCGATGACAGACACCAGAGACGAGGATGCTTTGCATGATGGGCTATATTTTTTTTTGGGGGGGGGGGGGGGGTTGGGGAGGCTACCGCAGTGACATCTTTAAAGGTTTAAAGGGTGTTAGACTATTACGCTGCAAGTGAATAGTCAGTCCTTGAAGGTAACGTGTTGTTAACAGAAAAATGGACAAGCATAAGGATCTGAATGGCTTTAGTGGTATGCAGTAGTTAGTACCTACTGAAAGTGAAGGCCTCACCTTGCAACCTACAGAACCTAAAGGAAAGTTTGCTAACATCTTTGTGCCAGATAACAAATGAAATGTGAAGTCAATGGCTTAGTGGGTCAGAGACTTAATTTGAGGCACGAGGGGCATATAATATTTTGTAGGTAGTTTTAACGTTTTGGCTGATCAGTAAATAGTCTTCATTCACCCACTGACCAAGCTCTTCTGCCTGCAGAATCTACCTCTCCACTGCCTTACTTCTTGTTTTGTTTTGTTTGTTTTTGTTAAGGGCTGTGTACGTTGTAAAATTTAGAGAAACCGAAAGCCCAATATAGTGTAGTATGTTATGCAAAAATAAAGTAAGGATAATCAGTGAGAAGAGTATACTCACAAGCGTGGGTTACCACATAGGCAACTACTGTATAGGCAGGTGAGGAGATTAGACCTGTCCTCACTCAGGGATAAAAAGTCGCTCTCTGTAGATCAGAAAAAGGGGTAGATCACCCCTCCACCAGGGGTGGACACGGTATAGCAGTAGGAGAACAGGTGCCACTGAGGTGCTACACCTGCTATTGCCGAAATTCTGTTTTGTCCCCACGTTTATTGCCTGATGAAGTGGGCTTGGCATGCGAAACGCGTTGCACTGCACTTTTTGGGGTACTATATAATAAATGTGATTGCTACTATTCAGACAGTCTTACGTGTCTGCTTTATGGCGATAAGTCCACCACTTTCTCCATGCAAATTTTAAAGGTTTTATCCATTTTTATCCTGCTAGCGCCTCTGTTCTCCTACTGTGTACGTTGTAAGACTGTTGTCTTTCTTAGTTACTGTCACCTTTATGTTTACCATTTCTGTATTATGAACCCATCTTAGTACAGTGGTTAGTATCTTGCTTTTTCAAAAAGTAAGTAAAGTAAGTGAAAAAAGTAAAGGTAAAGAAGACGATGGACTATATAAATAAATAAATAAATAAATAAATAATAATGATGATTTTGGTAATATGAACAAGTGAGGTATGGTCTGGTGTTAGTTGAGAAGCAGTAATGTAGACATCAAACTAACAAATGTTGATTCCAGTAATACCTTTATTGACTAACTGTACAGAATTGGATCAGAACCATATGGCTCTGATTCAGTCCCGTATAATGCCTGAAGAATAAACTATGCAATAAACCACGTCCAGTCAATTATTAAAGTTATTACTGGAATCAACGTTTGTTGGTTTGATGTTGGTAATATGAACAGTGTCGATTGAAGTAAGTATATGCAGGTAGTCCCCGGTTAACAAACGAAATAGGGACTGTAAGTTTGTTCTTAATCCTGAATCTTAAGTCGGAACATTGTGCCATCTCTGCCGCTGTACCTCCTCTGGGCCCTACTGTGCCTTCAGTGTCCCCCTCTGTTTCCCTTTGCCTTCATTGTCCCCCTCTGTGTCACCTCTGTTTCCCTGTGCCTTCAGTGTCCCCGTCTGTGTCACCTCTGTTTCCCTTTGCCTTCAGTGTCTCCCTCCGTGTCACCTCGGTTTCCCTTTGCCTTCAGTGTCTCCCTCCGTGTCACCTCTGTTTCCCT
Source organism: Hyperolius riggenbachi (assembly GCF_040937935.1). Taxonomy (NCBI): domain Eukaryota; kingdom Metazoa; phylum Chordata; class Amphibia; order Anura; family Hyperoliidae; genus Hyperolius; species Hyperolius riggenbachi. The sequence goes on along the minus strand of NC_090650.1, from coordinate 395,611,672 downwards.
TTACCTTCAGTGTCCCCCTCTGTGTCACCTCTGTTTCCCTTTGCCTTCAGTGTCTCCCTCTGTGTCACCTCTGTTTCCCTTTTCCTTCAGTGTCCCCTCTGTGTCACCTCTGCCTCCACTGTGTCCCTCTGTACAACCTCTGTCCACTTCCCAATCCCCCCCCCCCCCACACCTTTGTGCCTCCTTCTGTCCTAGTGATGATCTGCGATAATTCGCCTTTGCAAGATTTCATAATTGTACATAATTACGATTTTGAAATGTAATTAATTTCATGTAATGCACCCAAACTTCCAGAGGGTTGGAGTGCTGGATCACAGATTTACCTTAAAATGTATTAAATGTGGATGCAGAACTATAGTATAGTGTACCGCAGGAAAATGCCATTTTACCAAGCCTTTCTTTTGATTTTTTTTAAATCAATTTTATCAAAAACAAGAATTTTTTGTAAAAAAATGTTTTTGGGTCATTCGTATCAGGGGGTCTTTTGTAAGTTGGGCGTTAGTAAGTTGGGGACTACCTGTACAGTATATGTCATATGAATTAGGGAAATATTCACTTTGTGGTAATGTCTCTCTTGGTACAAGTTACTGAGAAGTTTTGTCACTGGGCTGCAATAATTCTTATTTTTTGTTATGATCTTCAGAGTCCATTTTTATCTGTTGGGACTATTCCAAACTCAGCGATTCTCCAACTCTTGTGGCCAGTGGAGTGTCAATCGAAAACTGAGGAACTCCATCCAGCGGTGAGTATATGCAAATTTGTCATAAACTGGCCCTTTACGTAGCATCCATTTCATGAAGACTTTTACAAGATGCATTAGCGTTAAAGTCACCTTCAGTTACCATTTAATATGTACACATATGCTTCATTGTTGGTATACACGATACATTCTTTTGCCTTTAGAAAAAATATGAACATCTGATGTTTAAAAATATTTCAATTGGGGAAGAGGAAAAAAAAGAAAATGAAGACACTGAAGAGAAGGTTGAGGAATACACAGAGGATGTTGAGGAAGACAATGACATTCCAGCCATCCTTCAGAAGATCACAGCCAGTATTGAAGAGCAAAAGATATCGCCTTCGTCATCAGATACAGGTCTTGTTCCACCACCATCACCTCCGCCACCCCCTGCCGGGCAGGAACAGGGAGAGAAGAAGGCCTCCCTCCCAGATGTAAGTGATAAAAGACTTTTCTTATTTGCAGTGTATTAGAGAATCATTGCCTTATTAAGTGGAAACCAGTCATAAATAACAATGAAATAAAGTCTAAAGTACCTCAGCGCAATGGATGCAAGATATGCCCAGATAAACCAAAGTTTGGCCACAGTTCCTGTTCCTGAAGTTTTCCCACCTCAAGGAGTATGCGTGTTACGTTCACAAGGTAAAACACTTACTGTGATCCCGATATCCAAGATTGCAGCCGGCGGCTAACTCAATAGCGCCGGTCCACTCTGCGAGTGTTGGAAGACGATCTCGCTGGACTGGTCTCCTGATCATGTGATCCGCGCTCCTTCAGGTTTCCACTTCCCTGTGTGTTCCACAAGCGTCCCTTACAGATGATTAGGGCAGACGCCGCTGTGTGGCAAAGTCGGGTCAAGAGCCAGATATAGCGCCTCTGTGGGGTCGGGGACGCTCTGACTCTCATTTATATGTCAATTGAGGGCAGGAGTGGAGGTTCTTATTGGTTTGTGGTCAGCCTGGTGTGGGCGGTGTAGGGGTGAGCGTAACACGCATACTCCTTGAGGTGGGAAAACTTTAGGAACAGGTACTGTGGCCAAACTTTGGTTTATCTGGGCATATCTTGCATCCATTGCGCTGAGGTACTTTAGACTTATTTCTTCCACCACTGGGCTGTGAAGCCAGCTCGCCTCTAGCAGCAATTAATTATCCATTTCTGCGCTGCTTTATTGTTTCTTATAAATAACAATGAACTGGTTGGTGGTTGCTCCACCACCGTATGCATGAGGAATCCTTCTGAGAGCTTCTGACCTACTTCAGGAGTCCTACTCTTCAATGTAAACCTTCTGTATCTTCACCAACCTGGGTGTCCCAAAAAGCTAAAGATTCATAGAAAACAGAGATTGTCAATTAGGTACCAATAATTCTATTGCACATGTAAATGTAATAAAATTGGTAAACAGCTTGGAACTTGGCCAATCAAAAGCATTTCCTGTCAAAATGTTATTGGCTCAGTTCCAAACGGCATACAGCATTAAATTTGCATGCAAGCCGGGAATATTAGAATAGCATCTCATGTCCAAGTAGCAGGAATGGAGGAGTTGCCTCAATGAAAGTAATGTCAGCTTTTAAAAATCAGTAGAGGGTAAAGAAGGTAGCTCATATAGAAACTATAAGCTCGAAAAAATATATATTTTAATGAGCACTTTAAAAGACAAGCCATTTCTTAGGTCTCTGGCTGTTTCTTAAGGTCAAATAATCAGTGTCTTTAGAACAAACTCTGTATCTAGGAGGGGCTATAGAAAAATGTTAAGCTATACAGTCTCTATATGAGCAAAGGGTCTATAGGAACAATAGCTGGAGGTGCCCAAAGTGGATGAGATAAGGCACTCCAGGCATCTGTGCTCGAAACATCAGGCACTATACTGACCCGATGAAGCAGCCTTGCCCTGCAAACGCGTTGCCCACAGTGCTGAATAAAGTTCTATTTCTGAATAATAAACGAGTCTTTGTTTTGAAGGTAGGCCAACCCTTACCTCCCTTTTTTACAAAACCCTTTCCAACCTCTACCTTCCTTTTTACAAATATGTTTCTACTTATCCGCTTTATAGTCTGGCTTTTTAGTAAGATTTGGTGGGGCTAGCATCCGCCAGGCACCTAGACTCTCTCCAGGCCCTAGGCAATTGCCTAGGTTTGCCTTATGGGTGATCCGTCTCTTCATAACACTACACGAGGCTCTTGTTTTCAGTATCTCTAAATAGCAAGGCATGTTGTGAATGCAACAAAGACTAGTCTGCGGAGTCACCTTGGTGGACCTGTATGATTATTGTAATAAAATCTCCCCGGTTACATCATTTTCACCTTTTTATCTCCACCCTTTCTTTCTAAAATATTGCATGGAGGCACTTTACACTGTGACCCTCAACATCAGCAGACTTTGACATGCCAGGGGCCATACACAGTGGACGCTGGAAAGCCGCTAGTAGCTAAAGGAAGGTTGGAAGATGGCTGGTTATCAGGTGGAATATACCACTTGAGTATAATAGACAGCACTTGAATGATAGTTTTCAAATATAGTGCTGTGTAATGAATACTGTCTGTTTTCACAGAAGTCCATTTTGTCTCGGATTCCCAGACCCAGGCCACAGCAAACAAAGGTAATTGACGTGTTCTTTTTATATTTATCTGGAGTGTTAAAGGAAACCTGCAGTGGGAGGGAAAGGTGTGGAGATATCACCCAGGAGAAAACTTTGGGAAAAAGTGAATTGTTTCGAGCCAAAAGTGAGGTAAATAATGCTGCATACACACTTGAAAGATTACTGAAAGATCACAGACCAATTTTACCCCCTTCCATGTAGTATGAGAGAGCCATACTCTACACAGTCTATTCTATTGAGCTGAACTCCCCATCAGATAAACATCTTTGCAAGATGCTGTATACAAACATGCTGTAGACATGCAACAGATCAGTATCTGCAAAAGATCTGTTCCTGCAAAAGATCCATTCCTGCAAAATGCATTCATAGTCTATGATATCTGCAGATCCTCGTACACACCTTGTTTAACAGACATTCATCTGCAGATCAGACAATCATCTGCAGATCTGAAGATCCATCCTGGTGGATCTGATCTGCAGATGAATGTCAGTTAAGCAAGGTGTGTATGATGATCTGCAGATGTCATAGACTATGAATGCATTTTGCAGGAACAGATCATTTGCAGATACTGACCTTTTGAATGTGTACAGCATCTGTCTGTACAGCATCTGTGTGTGTAGCATCTTGCAAAGATTTCTGTCTGATTGGGAGTTCAGCTCCATAGAATAGACTGTGTAGGTATGGCTCTCATACTACATGGAAGGGGGTAAGATTGGTCTGATATCTTTCAATAATATTTCAAGTGTGTACACAGATTTAGGCATTTGGCCCGTATGCAATTAATTTTTTTTCTGAGGTTTCTCCTAGATGAAATTTTCATACTTGCCAATAAAATGCCATCAACAGGAAGAAAAGAAGATAAGAACATTTATTTTTGGTACTTTTTTTTTTTTAATACAAAGTGCTGAAAAGTTATGTATGGCTTTTTGTATTGAAGGCATTTAATCCACCAGGTAATACGAGTGACATAACATTTAAACCCTGATTTTATTATCACATGGCTGCACTTATAGCTTTCTCATACTCTTCATATACTAACCTCCGACGACTGGTGTTGTTTTTATTTTCAGTAATTACAGTGAATTTTGTCTTTGTAGCGCTCATACCCACCTGTCATCTCTGAGAAGCCGACTCTTCAGGACCCTCCTATACCCGCTGTGCCAAAAATGTCACCAGTGCCGGCTCCTCCTTCTCCTGATAGTGACAGGGAGGAGCATGAGGAAACCCCGCCCATCGTCCAAGAGACCCCCGTTTTCATCCTTCAGTTCCAGGACTGCAGCTGGTTCTCCAGTATTTTCACCGATGCTCAGGTGGTGTACGAAGAACACGGGTCACTTTGTCACGGTCTCTAGTAGGAAATATAAACTTATGTGGCTGGATAGTGTATTGATTGAGGGCTCTGCCTCTAATACAGGAGACCAGGGTTCCAATCTCAGGTAGCAAATATTTCAAGAGGCACCCAAATTTCTAGCTATAAATTCCTTCAAATGTCACACAGCAGCTACTCCAAAGATGTATCTTTTTTTTTTTTTCTCTCTCAGTGGAAAAAATTCCAAAGACACTTCATTTGAGTAGAAAAGTCTTCATAAGTACAGCAAATCACACTCACATACCTACTCCAGTAGAGACCCTCCAGGCTAGTGCACTTTTCGCTCAATGTGGTACTTCTCCAATATACTTGCGATCAATGCAGCGTTGCCCACTCTCGTCCCGACTAGTTTCAGCCTTCTGACCTCATCAGGGGATACGAGAGCGGGCGGGCAAGATGCACTTATATATATTAAAAGTATAATTACCTATTTGCATGTTGCTCTCCGTGTCTGTCACCGTCGGCTGCCGTTACTATGACTTCCGGTTTGTCCCCTGATGATGGTGGAAGGCCGAAACTAGTTGGGACGAGAGCGGGCAACGCTGCATTGATCGCAAGTATATTGGAGAAGTACAACATTGAGTGGGAAGTGCACTAGCCTGGAGGGTCTCTACTGGAGTAGGTATGTGAGTGTGATTTGCTGTACTTGTGAAGACTTTTCTACTCAAATAAAGTGTCTTTGGAATTTTTTCCACTGAGAGAATCCCTTTTCTGCTTATTTTGTGCACTGAGTTGCATTTTAGGTATATAAGGAACCTATATGGGATCTCTGGAGGTGGAAGAAGCTATTGATAGCATCCTGATGTGGATCACCCAAGCGCTGCTGTTTGATCGATAGGGTTCCAATCTTGGCTCATATTTAGTAAGGATACCTTAGGCGAGACTCTTGAACACTGCTACTGCCAATAGAGTGCATCCTAGTGGCTGCAGTTCTGATGCTTTAAGGCTCCCTGCACACTACATCCGATTCCGATTTTTAATCGGATTTTACATCCGATTCCGTTTTTTAATACGTACTGCATGCTGCATTTTTTCCTCTGTTTTTCTGTTGATTGTATTCAGGGAAAATTGAATTGCAAATCGGAATCAACAGATTTGCAGTGTGCAGGGAGCCTAAATGTTGTTTGTCTTGTCTTGTCATATGGCTAGTTCAGAATAGTGGGCTACAGGGCAGCAACCAAAGTGACACAGTGGTAATTCTGAAGGTTTGATTTCACATTAGAAGAAATAGTAGCCTGTGAGATAGTCACAATGTCTTATTTGGCTTCATTCAGACTGCAAGTTTCTGGTTGGGTAACTGCAGGGCTTTGCTGCCCATATCCATCTAGGAATAAAACATCAGTGCAGCTGAATAGGGCTGTACTCCCTGGGGCAGTTAGAGGGTGTCATAGTCAACCATGATCAGTAAAAACTGCCATGCAGAGTCCCCAAGTAGCAAACGTGGGTATTCACCTAATCACTACAATTTTTAAATTAATAATATGGAGGCTGACATATTTATTTCCTTTTAAACAATACCAGTTGCCTGGCACTCCTGCTGATCCTCTGCCTCAAATACTTAGTGGTGGCTGGATAGTGTACTGGTTAAGTGCACCACCTTTGACATGGGAGACCAGGATTCAAATCCTGGCTAGGGTCAGTACCTATTCAGTAAGATCAGTACCTATTTAGTAAGGAGTTCAAGGCATGATTCCCTAACACTGCAGGGTGGCCTCTTGAGCGCGTCCCAGTGGCTGCAGCTCTTTAGTGCTTTGAGTCCAACAGGAGAAAAGTGCTATATAAATGTTCGGATTATTATTATTACTTTTAGCCACAGACCTTAAACAAGCACGCAGATTAGATGTTTCTCAGTAAAGTCTGAGTGGATTACACACTTGCTTGTTTCAGGTGTGTGATTCAGACACTGCTGCAGCCAAAGAAATCAGCAGGACAGTCAGGCAACTGGTATTGTTAAGAATGAACTCAATATGGCAACCTCCATACTCCTCTTAGTGCAGGTGTACTTTAAGCAATTAACGCCATTTATCTGCCATTTTCATGGGTGTCCATTGGCAGATTTGATAATTTCTTTCCCTTTCTGGGTTAATAATACATTTACATGTTAGGAGAACTTTTTGCTTACAGCTAATGTATTTACTTAAGGTGCCTATTAACAGGATAATATTGTCCTCAGATCACAAGATATTCTAGATCAGTGGTCCTCAAACTAAGGCCCGCGGGCCGAATGTCGCCCCCTGAGGCTTTCTTACCAGCCCCCACACACAAAATGTATTACTTATAGATGCAGTCAGCTACATCTTTAAATATTGGTTGTCCGCATATAGAATAGCAGTGCTGGCACCACCCATCCACATGGAGGCCAGAAAGCAGTAATTTTCTGGTTTCCAATCTAATTCCACATCAGGTGACACTGTTGTCCAATTGGACTGCAGGTTGTCACCTGGGTATGCTTCACTGTCTGGCCCACAAAGACATCAGCATCATTTTATGTATACTCCGGCCCCCCAGCAGTCTGAAGTATGTTGACCCGGCCCTCGACCCAAAATGTTTGGGGATCCCTATTCTAGATCATAAGTATTTGGGAGGTAATTATAGATTATTCCCATAAATGGGTCGATTAGGGTACTTTCTCTTTTCAGATACAATTGAAAAAACCCCAAATTCCGATCAACACAATTCTGTATTCCAATTGGCCATAAGATCATTTTAGGTCAATTTTCTCCACATACTGCGTGGTTTTCTGTACAATTCGATCGTAAAATTCTGAATGAAGGCAAATATTGTACCTTTAATGGTCACCTTTACGGACCATATAATCTGTAGAGTTTTGTATGCAACTACAACAACAAATATCATTTGTAAAGCGCTTTTATCCCATTGCACTTTAAAGGCATAAGCATGGCTCAGACCAGTAATTGGTTGATTGGTAAATTGTGGTACAGAGAACGATTTTGATAAGTCTGCAAATGCCAGGCTAAACAGGTGGCTTTACAGTATGGATTTGAATAACTGAAGGGATGGGGCTGTCTTTACTGGGTGTGGTAGGGAATTCCAAAGGGTAGGGACAGCATGACAGAAAGCTCTAGCTCCAAAGGTTTTGAGGTGCACTCTGAGAGTGACCAAGTTTATGGATCCATGTAGGCAGGGGCGTAACTAGAAATCACTGGGCCCCCCTGCGAATATTTGGATGGGCCCTCCCCCATAGGTGCCAAATAATCGTAATGGGGCAGCGTTTCACTGTAAATTAATTGTAAAGTGGGCATCATTTTACCAGACAATCGTAATGTGGGCCAGAAAATTGTAATGTGGGCAGAGTTCACCAGAAAATCGTAATGTGGGCCTTTAGAAAATCATAATGTGGGCAGAGTTCACCAGAAAATCCTAATGTGGGCACCAGTCACTAGAAAATAGTAACGTGAGCAGCAGTCACCAGAAAATCGTAATGTGGGCAGCGTTCACCAGAAAATCGTAACGTGGACAGCATTCACCAGACAATCGTAACGTGGGCAGTGTTCACCAGAAAATCGTAATGTGGGCCAGAAAATCGTAATGTGGGCAGAGTTCACCAGAAAATCGCAATGTGGGCAGCAGTCACCAGAAAATCGCCATGTGGGCAGCAGTCACCAGAAAATTGCAATGTGGGCATCAGTCACCAGAAAATCCTAATGTGGGCAGCAGTCACCAGAATATCGTAATGTGGGCAGCAGTCACCAGAAAATCCTAATGTGGGCAGCAGTCAGTCACCAGAATGTCGTAATGTGGGCAGCAGACACCAGAAAATCCTAATGTGGGCAGCAGTCACCAGAAAATCCTTATGTGGGCAGCAGTCACCAGAAAATCGCAATGTGGGCAGCAGTCACCAGAAAAATCGCAATGTGGGCAGCAGTCACCAGAAAATCCTAATGTGGGCAGCATACACCAGAAAATCGCAATGTGGGCAGCAGTCACCAGAAAATCGCCATGTGGGCAGCAGTCACCAGAAAATTGCAATGTGGGCATCAGTCACCAGAAAATCCTAATGTGGGCAGCAGTCACCAGAATATCGTAATGTGGGCAGCAGTCACCAGAAAATCCTAATGTGGGCAGCAGTCAGTCACCAGAATGTTGTAATGTGGGCAGCAGACACCAGAAAATCCTAATGTGGGCAGCAGTCACCAGAAAATCCTTATGTGGGCAGCAGTCACCAGAAAATCGCAATGTGGGCAGCAGTCACCAGAAAAATCGCAATGTGGGCAGCAGTCACCAGAAAATCCTAATGTGGGCAGCATACACCAGAAAATCGTAATGTGGGCAGCAGACACCAGAAAATCGCAATGTGGGCAGCAGACACCTGAAAATCGCAATGTGGGCAGCAGACACCTGAAAATCCTAATGTGGGCAGCAGACACCTGAAAATCGTAATGTGGGCAGCAGACACCTGAAAATCGTAATGAGGGCTGCAGACACCTGAAAATCGCAATGTGGGCAGCAGTCACCAGAAAAATCGCAATGTGGGCAGCAGTCACCAGAAAATCCTAATGTGGGCAGCATACACCAGAAAATCGTAATGTGGGCAGCAGACACCAGAAAATCGCAATGTGGGCAGCAGACACCTGAAAATCGCAATGTGGGCAGCAGACACCTGAAAATCGTAATGTGGGCAGCAGACACCTGAAAAGCGTAATGTGGGCAGCAGACACCTGAAAATCGTAATGAGGGCAGCAGACACCTGAAAATCGCAATGTGGGCAGCAGTGACCAGAAAATCGCAATGTGGGCAGCAGTGACCAGAAAATCGTAATGTGGGCAGCAGACACCTGAAAATCACAATGTGGGCAGCAGACACCTGAAAATCGCAATGTGGGCAGCAGTGACCAGAAAATCGCAATGAGGGCAGCAGACACCTGAAAATCGTAATGTGGGCAGCAGACACCTGAAAATCGTAATGTGGGCAGCAGACACCAGAAAATCGCAATGTGGGCAGCAGACACCTGAAAATCGTAATGTGGGCAGCAGTCACCTGAAAATCACAATGTGGGCAGCAGTGACCAGAAAATCGTAATGTGGGCAGCATACACCAGAAAATCGTAATGTGGGCAGCAGACACCAGAAAATCGCAATGTGGGCAGTAGACACCTGAAAATCGTAATGTGGGCAGCAGTCACCTGAAAATCACAATGTGGGCAGCAGTGACCAGAAAATCGTAATGTGGGCAGCAGACACCAGAAAATCGCAATGTGGGCAGCAGACACCTGAAAATCGTAATGTGGGCAGCAGACACCTGAAAATCACAATGTGGGCAGCAGACACTAGAAAAAAAAATGCACCTGTTAAAAAAAAAAAAAAAATTCACTTACCTGACAGAAGTCTTCTCCTCTCCCGGCATCTGGCTCGCAGCTCCCCGAGTCCTCCTGCAGCACATCTCCCGCGCTGACAGGCAGAGTGAAGGGCTACGGCAAGATGGCTGCCGAAGCCCTGTACTAGAGACACAAAGAGTCTCCAGTGTAGGGCTTCTTCGGCAGCCATCTTGCCGTAGCCCTGCTCTGCCTGCCGGAGACTATGCAGGCTGCTGGTGGAGCGGGGCTGCGGGGAATGAACTGGCAGACGCTGCGGCCAGTTGAGCACCTTGCTGGGGGGTCCAGAGCAGCGCTCCCCCCACGCACAGTGAGCGGGCCCCAGAGCAGCCCCGGGCGGCCGGCCCCCCCTGCGGCTGAGAGAGTCGCATCCCCGGTAGGTACGCCGGTGGTGACAGCCTTTCCTCCTCCGGGCCCCTGACTTGCTAGGGGCCCCCCTGCAACTGCAGGGGCTGCAGGGTCTATTCCTACGCCCCTGCATGTAGGTAACCTAGTTAGGTAGGAGAGCCAGCAGAATGGTGGGTAGTTAGGAACTGAAAAGTCCTCTAATGAAATTACTGAGAGGGCAGTGTTGTACATTCTGGATATGCATCAAAATGTAGCCTTTCCTCCTAACAGCCAAGTCACAAGACATCTTCACAGCATTTTTGTTTTATGTAAGCATCTAAAAACCCTCCTTTGTTCCATTTGTTGCAGATGGAACCCTCAGAATTTGAGTCCCGGTTGCTGTTTGGAGTGGTTCACTCAGAGCTGCTGATGCGCATTCAGCTGCTGCATGCTCTGCGGTCCTTGTACCAGCAGGGCTACCTTAAAGATCTCAAAGGCACTTTCCGTACCATAGTGGATGTAGTGGAGTCCTTTGTGGGTACAAGCTTAAAGGTGAGAGTGATTTCAGAAATAATTCCATAAACCTGGACCCAGAAGGGTGTGACGCAGGTAGAGATGTAGAGGGAACTTTCGCTTTCTGGGACAGGCACAGTACAACGCATGTCTAGAGAGACAATCTCTGGGGTTCACCAGCACCAAGCTTTATTTGTGCTGTGAAAACTATATGCATGCCATTGGCACAATATACACCAAGCAGGAAACATAGTATAATCTAAACCTTGCCACTGGGTATGCCACTAACTAAACTTGCTGACAAATCCCCTCTATATAGAACAATCTTATCGCTCATCCTGAACCCAAAGCAGGCTGAAATTGGTTGAGCTGTTTTGCCTTTTATTTTCCACCTGATCACTCCTCTCGGGTGGTGCAGCAAAATCCTGGTGTGGATTTCTTTCCTCACCTGAGCACCTGTCTCAGGGAAGACAACGTATTGCGGAAAAAAGTCTATAACCGTCCCTGCATACATCACACCCCCCAGCTGTACTGTGAGCCAATGTGGGAGCGATATTTGGCAGAAGTAATGAGGAAGGAAAGACCCAGCAGAGCCAGTGGTGGTACATCACAGGTGAAATATCCATGAGCCCAGGATCAAGACCAGACTTACAGCCACCCATGTTTTTTTCCATTTAGGACCAAACTTGCAATTTCAAGCTCTGCCAGCACAAATGTGTGTGCACTGCGCTCTGGTCTCTTTCCAGCTCACAAATGTCTGTAATGTCCAATGTCTTGAGCCTCTCGCAATCAGTCTTGTGAAGGACAGTAAAAAATTGTGATTTGATTCCGTTTACAAGCTTATGTGACTTACTTGTCGTGTGACCCTCTAATATAATAATCTGTCTTTTGTGTTGTATTCCAGGCAAAGGAAAAGTTGGACTTTCTCTGGCTATGTTTGCGCTTCCTGATTGAGCTGTCTGGCAGTAACCGGCAGCTGGTACTGGCACTGCTGATGAGTTGCGTCCTGGTGCACCCTTCACACAGGTAAGTACATTACCGTAAACAAATACACTTCCCATCCCTACTGTTGTTTGCTGCTTGTAAACCCATTGGAGACGTGTTATATATGTTTTTCCAACTGGGATAACATTTAATAAGGACAAAGTTAGAGATAAATATTATAGACAAGAGGACAAGGTCTACGTATGGAGGGCAATTTTACCAGCTGTTTAGGGAGGGTTGGTCAGAGTAACATTGGTTAAGATGTTCAGTATCTTACCACAAAATATAATGATGGCAAAGTCTACACTTGCATTTAAAAAGGTTCTTAGATGCTTTCCTTAAAGAGGAACCCAGGATTGAACTTCATTCCAATCAGTAGCCGATACTCCCTTTCCCACAAGAAATATCTCCTGTTTCTCTAATAGCGCATCAGGGGGGGTCTGTAGGGCTGTTGTGGTTAAAACCTCTCCCATAGTGTGATGTCAGGGCCATGGCACTGACAGTTTCCTGTCTGTGAACCTCTATGCATTGTGGGAAATAATGGCTGTTTCCAACTTCCAAGCAAGCAATATCTCACTATATATATAACCTTTCAGCTTATCACTCTGTTGCAGAGTGTGTAGAGGGTATGTTCATACATAATTGTAGTTGCTGTCTTTTTTTTTTTCTTTTCTGCCAGTAGTAAAGATGCTGACCAGCAGGGTCAGGGTGGATCAAACAACATGAACAAATTACATGACGTATGTCAATCATTTTTTGGTTGAGGCAGGTGGCAGCTGTGAAAAGTCTAAGTGTAGGCAGAGGTAAATTACAGTGTATTGTGTAGCTGATACATGCGTGTTCTTGCACAATGAATACATGTCAGGAGCATCCTATCTCAGTAACAGCAGCACTGTGTCTCCTGTGATCCAGGGAAAGGTTCCTCAGCCTCTTCCGAGACATTGGTGTGGAGGATCCACATGGCTTCATTGGAAGGCAGGTTAGTGCCTGGGACACATGGGAACACACAGAGAACATACGGACTCTGAAGAGGACCTGTGAAGACTGGCTGGAGAGCTGGACTGTGCTGCTAACAGTAAGTGAAACATTTTCTGGTACCAGGCACCATTTAAGACCATTAAAAAAAAATCATATTGACTTTCATGTTCCCTATGACTTCTGAGAGACACATTATAGAAGGTTTCTGTTCATATGGCTCGGAAATAGTCCTTGTGCTTCCATAGCTAACCCATTTCCTGCTTTGTCACCATCGAGGGCGGGCGAGGGAGAAGAGAAACTCCCCAGGTCACATATCTATTACATTTTGTTTACATCCAATACTTAAAAGAATATATCTTAAACCCTATACATCAGTGTCAGAGTTACAGATTTTCAATCCGACTGGCCCAACATGAATTCTGTATCTCAAATCCTCAGAGCCTGGACTCAGCTGCTGCCTACAGTCACCAATAGTTATCAGCATATATAGATGTCCTTCACCAAGGCGAGATAAAATGTTCCAATAAAACAAAAACAATTAATTTACAAAGTAACCGCAATAAAACCAGTGTACAGATACTCACATTGTGGGCCGTCGCAATACGGAACCTCAATATGTAAACAGCATATTGTTTTTGACAAATACACTAGGGAATTCACATAATTGCAGAAGACAAATGCCCAATCTCCAGTGCCCGACCGGTTTCGGCACAACTTTGGAAATAAATTATTTTGTGACTTTGGAAATAAATTGTTTGTGCTTTAATGGGACATTTGACTACCAGATCCTTTATCTTGCCTTGGTCACCCATATATATGGAGCATTGTTGGGTCCAAGCACTGATGATTTGTGATACGTGTTTGATGACATCAAAGTGAATGTGATGGCCTCAGCAGCTGGCTGTGACCCTGTTGTTTCTGTTATCTGGTTGGAAAGCGCCGGTATTTTTCATCTGAATCTCCTACATAAATTGTGTCTTTATCACACAGAACTGGTAACACATTCAAATATGTCACCATGAGTTAGCCTAAAACATCTCTGATCTCCCTGGTGATCATTGAGAAACTGCTATATCTTGGTTTGTTGCTGAAAAAAAAATCACAGTAGCCACAATTCTTGTGGTGTTATGACAACACATTTGGGCTACTGTGGCCTGCAGACTGTGGCATAGCTAAGGAACTTTGGGCCCCCATTGCAGTGCAGTGGGCCCCCCATGCATTGTATACATAATTCACGTGGCGCAACATCCACAGTATGACATCCACAGTATGAGAGGTGTGAGCAGAGGAGAGGAACAGTTTGTTAATGATTACCCCTATTCAAGACATATATAGAAGAGAACATTATCATCATAGCACCATTAAAGAGCTAATACTGTGGTTGATGGAGGGCCCCTCTTGTCCAAGGGCCCCAGTACAGTCACAATCTCTGCACCCCCTATTGCTACGCAACTGCCTGCAGAGCCACAGACTGACATCAGCCTCTGGGGAAATAGCAAATAACAGGAAGCACTAGAGATCATGGGAAGTGTAGTTTTTGTGCCAACAAACAGCTGACGCAGGAGGAAGCATCAGCCCCAGTTACCTTACTGAATTGAGGCCATAATATTCTCTAAAAATAACCATTCAAGCATTTTCAATTATGAAAAGTACCTCAAATTGGTGAAAAAGTACTATCAACTTTATTTTGAATATTTTCATGCTCGCTGGTGGGTTAAAAAGCCTCTTATAAAAAATTGTGAAAATATTACCTAGGAGAAAACTCTCTGTTGCCCATTGTTATTAATGTGACACAATCAGGGCCGGCGCTATAAGTAAGGCAGAGGGGGCAATTGCCCCCGGGCCCCAGAGTCCCTGGGGGCCCCCTTTGCCCGCCAAACATGTCCGCCTGCCCGTCCCAGCCGTGGGAGCTAGTGGATGCTTTGGCCAGCTGCCATCTCTTGGTGTGTGTTGTCTGACTGCCTGGGTGCTGGTGCAGGCGGTGCTGAGATTGATGGAAGGGAGAGACCATATGTACCTGATCCCTGGCGGTGGTTGGCATCCTGGTCTCCATGGCTTCCTTCATACATGCGGCCAGATGTAGCGGCGCTCCCTCTCCCCCCCATGTGACACAGGCATGGACGTCACGTCAGTGCGTCCATGCCTGCGAGGAAAGAAGAAGCTCCAGCACTGCTGGCTGCACGGATGTGCCTGAGCCTGATTTCGCCGGTGAGTCAGGCAGTTTTACATTGCAGAGTGAAGGCTGCTCAACTCTCCGTTCTGGTGAGGGGTTCTTGAAGCCTGGCAGGTAAAACTTAAAAGTGAGGGTGGAGGGAGTTTGGGACTTCAAGTCTGACATGCAAATCCTCAAAGTGCCCATGCCACTTTCTCTTTCTATCACAGGCTAGAAAATCAAAGAGGATCTAAGCTTTGAATGTATTTTTTTTTCCAGTGCAGTCCGCTGTCATTTTTGGAAACGAGTAAAGCCATTTCATTGATATCCTGTGTGTTTATTGTAACATATCTGCGTGATATTCTCTTGTCCACTGTAACATTGCATGTTTTATGCCATGTGTCAGGCTTTCCACCTATATTTAACATGCTGGAATATGTGGTCGTGCCCCACGCATGTTCCGTAGCTGAGCTGCATTGAAGTAACTCACCAGTCCCGGCGGCTACTCTGTTCTGATCTCCGTCTTCCGCCACGCTGCCTTCATCTTCTCAATGCCCGGCCATGTTATTTACCCATAACATGCGCCGGACAAAGAAGATGCAGGCAACGTGGCGAAAGACGGAGATCAGACCAGAGCAGCCGCCGGGACAGGTGAGTTACTTCAATGCAGCTCCGCTACGGAACATGCGTGAGTCTCAACCACTGGGGGGTGCTCTGAGCCCTGGAGCAATTGTTTGGGACTTGGGGGTTCCAGTCGAGCGGGTAACCTGGGGGCTGACTTTTCTGGAGGGGGGTAGGGGGCCCCCAAGTTAATTTTGCCCTGGGGCCCTCGCATGGCTTACACCGGCCCTGGACACAATGGGCTGTAGCAGACCGGTGAAGTAGCAAAAAATATCAAATCAATGAATCTTACGCTCCTCATGTGCAGTATGGAGTCGCCCGTCTTCAGAAGCACTCAGAGACACACGTGCTTATGGGGCCTTCTGATTACTCCCGAAGGCATATAACACCAGTTGATCGAATAACTTCATTGAGGGGACAGCAGTGGCATAGCTCTTAAAGTGGACCCCAATACAAGATTTCAGAAATAAAATCTATTTTCTAAATTATAATAATAAATAGCAGCCTTTTTTTCAGCTGCATAATGACAAATATAAAATATTTTACATTTATTGTAGGAACCCCTCCCTTCCTTTCATATTGCCGGGACAGAATCCGGCAGACTGGTGGAGTAGGAGGTGTCTAGCAAAGGAGGAATGCTAATGGCTGCCACCTGTATAACCCTAGTTATGAAAAAAGAAGGGTGAAAAGCATGCACTGAAATGCTCATAGGCTTGAAAGAGTGTTTATTTATCTTTGTATGTGTCAGAGTGGTGCAACTAAATATTTTGAATTAAAAAATGTTTAGTTTGGATCCGCTTTAACTGTGCCTTTTTCAGAGGCACAGTCCCTCTTTGGGAACTAAATTCCCCTGTCCCTCTTCCTCATCTGTCCCTCTTTCAGGACTCATGTACAGATCTGTGTAAATATATGTATTTTTCTATTGAACCCAAGGATATGGAGACTGGCATGTTTATTTCCTTTTAAATAATATACATTGCCTGGCAGTCCTGCTGATCCTCTGCCTCTAATACCACAGAAGACAGAGAAAAGGCTAACGTGCTTTAGACGGTGATGTGTCCTTCACCATGGCCCCCAGATGCTTTTAAAACCTGCTGATCCTGCAGTGTCACTAAATACTGTTTGGTGGACCTAAATGAACTCTAAACACCTAATCTGTGTACCTCGAAGAGATAAGGAACAGCCTTTCCTTATCAATGTTCTATCAAAACAGTGATCGAGATAGACTTTATTGTCAAGAGATTTACATCACATTCAATCTCTTTATCTAATGTCTAGTCTACTGAACATATCTAATCTCATAGTTTATCATGGCTTTTAGCCAGTGTATATATATATATATATATATATATATATATATATATATATATATATATATATATATATATATATATATATATACACTGTACAGCGCTGCGTAATATGTTGGCGCTATATAAATACTAAATAATAATAATAATAAATTAGCAGATCAGCAACTCTCAGCACAAATTTCCTTTAAACAGCTGCAGTGCTGCTTCTCACCACAAGAGGGAGAAAATCACTTATGAAATGGGATGCAAGGAAGCACTTGTTCTACGTAAACACTGCATTGTGAGCAATTTTTTCCTGTACAGGTTAAGAAAAAAACTACACATGGTGTATCTAGGTGTTATGAGAACCTGAACTGAAAATAAAAAGTCAAAACAACCATAGACAGGTCATACTTACCTCCTATGTAGTCTACTCCTCAATCCCTTTCTCCTCTCCTGCGTCCCATTTGTCCACGGTGATCAATTGATTTCTCTGTCCTCTGTCCTCCATTACCCCATAACAGCTTCCTGGTCAGCACAGTGTTAAACTGTAATATTTCCCACTTGAGCCATAGGGAAACATGGACATTACCTTGCACATTCAGTTGTAACAGACAGCTGCTGATATATAACTGACAGCAACTGGTATATTTCAGTTCTGACAAAATATTGTCAGAACTGGAAGGGATCACTGTAAGAAGAAAATAGTGAACATCTGAGAGGAACTGGCAGTGAGGTTAGTGTGTAATATTCATTTGCAGCTACGTCATGTGTTTATTTTAAATAGTTTTACTTGCTTCAGGTTCCCTTTAAAGAGGAACTGTAGTGAAAATAACATAATGAATAAAATTGCTTATTTTTTACAATACTTATTTATACATTATTTAGTCAGTGTTGCCCATTGTAAAATATTTCCTCTCCCTGCTTTACATTCTGAAATTTATCACAGGTGGTGACCTCTTTAGTCCTGCGGAGTGATCTGTATGGAATGTTCATTACTGAGAGTTCTATGCACAGAGGGAGATGCTGCTTGCTTGGCAGTAGTGTTGTCCGGGTCATGAACGATTCAGATCTTTGATCCGAATCTCTTTTGTGAGGCGAATCATCCGGATCAGCAAAATGAACAGATTTGGATCAAAAGGGGTGGAGCCAGGAGTGGCACGCCCCCCTCTCTCAGCGGGCACCGGGGTCCTGGAAGCAGAGCGGAGATGGATCGCTCAGTTGGAGGGGAGCCAGCCAGCCTTGCATGGACAGGTAGTTGGGAGAGGGGACATGGGTGCCACTGCCAGATATGTGTGGAGCACACTACTGGCTGCAATGTGCTGCTGATTATAGGCTGTCTGTTGTAGTTGTGAACAAATGGGAAACTTTTGGCTGAGAAGCACAGCTCTGTAACTCTGCAGACAGAGTGCTGGGCTGAATGAATGACAGGACAGGCACTGTGATTGCTGTGCAATATAATCCTCCTGCACTCTGCTCTAAACAGCTGCACTTATCTTCTCCCTAAATTTATGAGGTGTTCGAGGTGAGAAAAGGGGAATGCTTTCTTTCACTGTGAGACGTTTGCATTCAGTGTATACAGATGAACATATAGGTGAAATATATGTAAAGCATATGATTGCAATTGGGTATTGTGTGCAAAAAAACATTTCTGCTCTCTGCTCGCCCCTCTTCGTTCACCTCCTCCCTTCTGTTCACTCCCTGACCGTCTCTGTCCACCATCCCCCCTTTTCTGTCCGTCCACCATCCCCCCTTCTCTGTCCGTCCACCCCCCTCCCCTTCTCTGTCCGTCCACCCCCCCCTCCCCTCCCCTTCTCTTGTCTGTCCACCCCCCCTCCCCTTGTCTGTCCACTGCAGGAAAAGTCCTGTCTTGCTAGTCATTTCGGAGCTAGTCTACTTTAGGGGACCCACCGTAAATCCCCATAGAGAACTGGAGCTGTGCTGAAAACGGAACAAATTTCCGCTTTCAGCTCTTTTAAACCCCCACAAGTTATACATGTATGGAAAGCTCAGAATCTGCTGTAACGAATGATGCCACTTTCGGTGAGAAGAAACTGAAACTAACCGTGAACGAGGCGCCAAAAGGCCGCAATCGCGGCTCCGTCGGCCATCTTACATCTGTGCTGGCTCATATTGTTCTCCCTCCTCATTGGAGGGATTGTTAGCTGGGGGCGTGCCAGAGGAAAAAAAAAAAACGTCAGTAGCTAATTTTGTGTTGGTCTTGTCCGGGGAGAAGGGAGAGCAGTTTCTGGCACGCCCCCAGCTAACAATCCCTCCAATGAGGAGGGAGAAAAATATGAGCAGCACAGAAGTAAGATGGCCGACGGAGCCGCGATCGCGGCAGTTCCGGCGCTTCCTACATGATGAGTTGTACCTTTTGCTCACCGAAAGTAGCATTATTCATTAGAGCAGATTCTAACCTTTCCAAAGATATATAGCTTGTGGGGGTTTAAAAGAGCTGAAAGCGGAAAATTTGTTCCGTTTTCAGCACAGCTCCAATTCTCTATGGGGATTTACGGTGGGTCCCCTAAAGTAGACTAGCTCCGTCATTTCACCCCCGAATGCTTCCCTAGTAAAATGATCCGAGATTCGGATTAAAGATCCGGATCTTTTCAATGATCCGATTCGAATCATCCGAATCATTAAAAAGATCCAAACTTCCCATCTCTACTTGGCAGTTGGAAAAGCTGTTATTTCCCACAATACAACGAGGTTCACAGATAGCAAAGTGTCAGGACCAAGGTCATTGTGGAAGGGGTTTCACCACAATATCAGCCATACAGATCCCCCTGATGAGCTATTTGATAAAAAAAAGTAAAGATCTTTCAGAGAAAAGGGGGTGTTAGCTACTGATTGGGATGAACTTCAATCCTGGGTTAAAGTTCCTCTTTAAGAAAGACCATAAAATGCCCTTGGCGGAAGTCATATCAGTAATATTGCCACCTCTCTGGCCTTTACAGGATTTTCTACGCTCAGCAATGTCTCAAGATCCACAGAAATCACACAGAGACCGTGGAAAGGCTCCTCCCACATCACAGAGTCAGGTGAGAATAATACAGAAGAATTACAATCATTCTGTCACTGGTAGTAATGGTGATCATATACAGTACATGGGATCGGATCTACCCATCTCATCTGTTCACCCCCTATATACTGCAGTCAATCAAAAACCTTCCATTTTGGACAGTTTAGCAAAAAGAGTGGTTGAGTGTCACGGTAAGTTTTTATAGAAATCTAAAACTTTGTAGTTCACTGAAGGGTTCAATGATCAGTTTTTGTGCTGTAATCTGATATCAAAGCGGACCTGAACTTAGAACTTCCTCTCTGCTGTGAAAAGATAAGCAACAGCATAATAACCTTTACAGGAAAAATTTTTTTGTTACAGCTGATACAAATCCTGCAATAAATCTGCAGTGTCTCCTTCCTGCTTTCATGGAAGCACACACATTGTTAACCTCCTGTGTCTACAATTTAGCTGCTGTGCCATGGCAGAGGAGATTCCGGAGCTGACACAGGTGAGAGATCAAATTTTGGTGGTGATCAGTCACAAATGAGGGGGAATGAGACAGGCTAAACTCTCTAAATACACAGAGGGTGCATTTCTCTCTGTTTTCCTTCTGTCCTGTGCACAGACGCCTGGTGCCGCAAGGCTCCCCCTACCCTCTCCCACCAGATTGTGGGGTCACCTCCAGGTGGTGAACTGACTTGCGGCGTTTAATAGACGCCACGCCAGTTCACTCCCCGCAGCCCGTAGCTCACCTCAGCCTGCGGGAGTCTGTGATTTCTGGCAGGCAGAGCAGGGCTATGGGAAAATGGCGTTCGAAGCCTTGCACTGGAGACTATTTTTGTCTCTAGTACAGGACTTCGGCGCCATCTTCCTGTAGCCCTGCTCTGCCTGTGTCAGCATGGGAGTTTCGTAGCCGCTGGCTGCAGGAAGATCATTGGAGGAGCTGTGCGCCGGGAGAGGAGTCTTCTGCTGGTGAGTAAGTACTTTTTTTTTAAAGAGGAACTGTAGCAACAGCGCCCCCGCTGGAGCCAGAAAAGGTATATAAATCAGCGCTTATCAGCGCTGGTCAGGTTGTCGAGGGAGGATTCCGGGACACTTCAGGGGAGCCAGCGCTGGACTGCCTGCAGCTACAGGGATGGGGGAAGCCTCATTGGGACCCTGAGGCTTCCCCCTCCCGAGATGAGTACCCCCCAGGGGTACTTTTTTTTTGTTACAGGTTCTCTTTAAACACATTCTCAGGGAATGTCTTTCAGTGTGACAACCACCGCTGTATATGGAAAAAAATGACCCACCACCACCACCAGCACCATGGCAGCATGACCTCTGACCTCCATAATCTGTGGGCTTCTCTCTGCAGGGACATATCCGATCCAGCCAACGTCAGGTGGATAGTTTGGCCATTGATGTGGCACCTTCCGATGTTCTGAATTACTTTTGTGAGGTCCAGCTGAGGAAGGAGATCCAGCAGATGAGAGGGGCAGCTCCAGGAGACGGCAGCACGGTGCTGGCACTTCCACCTATACACAGGTAACATGGATAGCTTATATAGTGTGTAATCTATGTTAACGCTGGCCAGATGGACCTCATGGAAGATTCATTCCAATATAAAACAAACTAGATTCTTGAAAGAGGTTCAGTTGTTTCAAAGGGCTTTTTACGCATACATGCTATTGTAAATTTACCGGTGGCATTAATTACAATTCCCCCTCCAGGCCGCCATGGACTCAGGGGTAAGATGCTATTGCTGGCGGCTGAATTGCACTGGTTTTTCATAATTGTGGGCTCTGTCTTTTGCTGTTGCCCAAATTACCCTTTGAGCTTCTATCTATGGCGGAGCCCAAATGTCCAGCGCCGCTTTTACCTTCTTTCCGTGTATTGGAGGGAATTTTAAAGGACACCTGAAGTCAGAGCGATATGAAGACTGCCATATTTATATCCTAGCAATACCAGTTCCCTGGCAGCCCTGCTTATCTATTTGGTTTCACTAGTGTGAATAACACACCTGAAACAAGGATGCTTCTAATCTAGTCAAACTTCACTCAGAGCATCTGATCTGCATGCTTGTTCAGGGTCTATGGCTGATGCTGGATACACACGGTGCGTTCCCGCACTCGACGCGCCGCTCGATTCCCGTCAACTCGATTATTTCCGACATGTCCGATTCGCGTTTCGATGGATCGTTAGGTCGATTTGGCATACTTTACATGTGAATCGACTTAACAATCATCGAAATGCGCTTGGAAATGCTCGGAAATAATTGAGAGGGCGGGAATCGAGCAGCGCATGGAGTGCAGGAGCGCACCGTGTGTACCCAGCATAAGAGTATTACAGGCAGAAGATCAGCAGGCCAGCCAGGCAATTTGCATTCTTTAAAAGGAAATAAATATGGCAGCCTCCATATCTCTCTCACTTCAGGTGTCATTTAATTGAGCGGATTTTTTTCTTGCGGAAAGTAGGATTATGCGTATTTTACTAGACTGACTGTCTTGTGCAGGTTTAAGTTCAATGTGGAGGAACAATTGTGAAATCAGTGTAGAAGTAAATAATAGAATAAATCATGCTATAATCAAATTGAATATTTTATACCAATGCTGTTTCTATATATTCACTATATTTTAATAAGTCTAAACATTCCCTGTGTGTAAAATTATTCATTTTTACTACAGAAAGCAGTAGAAGCTTTCTTATCTCTGGTTATCGGCAAAGGCAAGAATCTCTCTGCCCGTGTCTTCACTCTGCTCCCCCTCCTTTTCTGTTGTAGTGATCCAGCTGCTGCCAGGGTAATGTGTCTATCCACCAAAGGGAGGGAGGAAAGTTGTAGAGTGAAGACACAGGCAGATACCGTATATACTCGAATATAAGTCGACCCCGTATATAAGTCGACCCCAATATTTGACCTTCTTAAACTGGAATTTGTTGATTTCTCAAGTATAAGTCGTCCCACTGTACAACTCCCCACACAGATAGTAGTCGTCCTATATTTTATATATTTTTTTAAACATATTTTGTAATAATTATCCTTTAAGGAGATTACTGTACATTTTTTATATTTTGTTTTTAGATGTATGAAGCAAGATACCTGGAGCAAATGAACCTGCATGATATCCATGCATCTTCCCCACACTGTGCTGCTGTTAATGTGTTAATACATAACATTAACAGCAGCACAGTGTTATATGCTTGTAGATGACAAGGGTTACTTGTTCCAGGTATCTTGCCTCAGATCTGGCTGGGATGGATACCTGCTGGCTGTAGGATCAATACCGCTGCTCTCCCTGGCGCTGCACAGTGATACTATAATCACTGTATAAACAGCGCTGACACATCAAGGGGAGCGTCAGTTAGACAGGCTGAGCTTGTAACAGTGATGCGGCTGGGGGAGCGGAGCTTAAATTGCCAGTGCCCTGTCAGGAAAAGCTGCTTGCATCAGGGACAGATGGCGAGGACAGATCGGGGGCTGGATCGGAGGGATTTAGAGCAGATCCTACCCCTGCAGCAGTTGTAGGAGCTGCTTTAAATCCCTCCGTTCCAGCCACAGATCACTGTCCTTGCCAGCTGTGCCTGATGAAAGCAGCTTTTCTTGACAGGACACCGGCAATTTAAGCTCCACCCCCAGCTGCATCACTGTCCCGTGCCCAGCCTGTCCAATTGCTGCTCCCCCCTGAAGTGTCAGCGCTGTTTATACAGCGAGTGCCAGGGAGAGAGCTGCGTTAGTCCTCTAAGCCAGCTAAATGAGGCACAGTGAGCAGCTTCTACCCCCGCAGCTGCCGTAACATCACATGCTGGGCGGGGGTCAGCATTCTCAGCTGCCGCTCAAGGGCATAAGTAATGAGCGGGGGTTAGTCCATTCTCCTGCTTGCAGGGGGGAGCGGCATTGTGGCATCTAGGAATCTTAGCAGAGCAGGGGGACGCAAACTGTCCGGCTGGCCGCATTTGGGGGGGGGGGGGCAGAATTCAGCAAATGCAGAGCAGAGGGGTGGCTTGATACTCGGCTACAAGTCAGAAATTTAGGTCTGACGCGAGTATAAGTCAACCCCCCTACTTTACAAAACTAGATCAGACCTAAATTTCTCGACTTATAGTCTATACGGTAACTTCAGCTAGCAATGATTACATTTGCCAATTAACCAGAGATGAGCAAGCTTCTACTGCTCTCTGCGGGGAAAGTAAACATTTTTACACACAGGAAATACTTTGGAATGCTTTCAAATGTTCTTTTAGGTAACTAAGAGTACGGTAGTTACTGAAATGTTTGTTTTGGGAGTATTATCCTACTTTTACATAAGTGCTTTATTCCACACTTTGAACTTGGTACTTAGTGGTACTTGGTGGCTTTAACATTCACTCTGCACATTTTGCAGGAAGCGTGCATTGCTGCGCCTGGGAGAGTCCCGAATGTATGTAAAACCCAGAGATCAGAAAGGTGAGATAATGTGCACTATCATAGACCTTTATGTTCTCTCTCTCTCTCTCTCTCAATCTCTCTCTCTCTCTCTCTCTCTCTCTCTCTCTCCTTCCTTTTTCATTGGCTCAAAGAAGATAACGCCTCGCTTTTTCTTTTTGTATGCATTTTACGTTTTATTGATATTCATAGCCTGTAGACTCTGAACACAAATACATAATCAATGTGCACATGTAAATGAGATAGAAAGGACCATCCTATGGTCTACCATGACCTGAGTGTTCAAGGACAACTAAAATGAGAAGAATATGGAAGCAGCCATATTTATTTCCTTTTAAGCAATACCAGTTGCCTGGCAGCACTGCTGATTTTTTTTTTTGTTGCAGTAGTGTCTGAATCACACCAGAGACAAACATGCAGCTAATCTTGTCAGATGTGACAATAATGTCAGAGACACCTGATCTGCTGCATGCTTGTTCAGGGTCTATGGCTAAAAGTATTAGAAGCAGAGGATCAGCAGGACAACCAGGCAGCTGGTATTGCTTAAAAGGAAATAAATATGGCAGCCTCCACATACCTCTCGCTTCAGTTGTCCTTTAAACAGAGATAGAAAGAACAGGAAAGAGGAAAATGAAAGAGGGAAAAATACATTATCCCAGATATTATAAATGATATGCATTCTTTCTTGAAGTTTAGCAGTTAACCATTCGATCTTAAAGATGTATTGAATTCTATTGCGGACTTCTAATATTGTTGGAGGGTTAACATCCTTGCAGTGTTTAGAGATGAGGCATAGAGCCTATATAAGATAATGATTCAAGGGTCTCTGAGACGGGGCATTTAGCTCTGGTTTTGGGAGGTGTGCATGAAATAGAGGCACCCTGAAATTTGGGTGCCCAAGATTAGCCGATAGAAGAATATCGGTATTGTACTTTTTCATTAGTAAAATATCTGTAAAATGTACCAATATGTTACTACAGCAATACCTAACCCTATTCTCACACAGAACCCTCCCTCTGCGATACCTAACCTTAACCACCATCCTCCCACCTGGACACCTAACCTTAACCCCTCCCCCATGGTTAACCTTGACCACCCCCTACCCATGCCTAATCTTAACCCCCCACCAAAGTTAACCTTAACCACCACCCCCACCTGGACATCTAACCCCCCCCCCCCCCCCCACACACACACAGCTAACCTTTACCACCCCCTACCCATGCCTAATCTTAACCCCCACAGTTAACTTTAACCACCACTCCCCACCAGGGCCGGGCCGAGGCATAGGCTGGAGAGGCTCCAGCCTCAGGGCGCAGTGTAGGAGGGGGCGCACAATTCATTCAGCTGGCATTCCTAATTGTGTATGAAAGAAATAAGAAAAGGGGATACATAGCAGTGACTGCAGATAGGAGAACTAGATATTAAGGTGTTGGGGAGGTTGTGGGCCCTGTGGCCCTCTTAGTCTAATAGCAATCAGTGTATGGCGGCCGGGGTGGGAGGGATGGAGGGGCGCACTTTGGTGTCTCAGCCTTGGGTGCTGGAGGACCTTGTCCCGGCTCTGCTCCCCACAGCTAACCTTAACCATCCCCCTGCCACCCGGACACCTTACCTTAAAACCCTGCCAGCCCCCACAGGTAACTTTAGCTGGCACATTTATAGGCACCTTTATAATTATCAGCAATTACCGACCCGAGTGCAAAATACAGCACAATGGGGTTGGTTCACTATAACACAAAGCGTGCCTTATCGGAGTTAACACGTCTTATCAGAGTTAACAGGCCTTATCAGAGTAGCATAGTGAGCACTACAAACTTATGCCTGCTAATAGGCAATGACGAGAGCTCCACTCATCCTGCCCTGAGCCCCTGCGGGGTGACAGACAGCCTATGGGGCCAAAGTGCAATGATAATGTCCTTTAAAGTGATTGGACCCGCAGGGGCTCTCGTCATTGCCAATTAGCAGGCACAAGTTTGTAGCGCTCACTATGCTACTCTGATAAGGCGTGTTAACTCTGATAAGGCACACTATTTGCTATAGTGAATCAATCCCAATATGGCTACAAATTTCACAGTAGTACCATTATTTATAAAGGTGCCTATGGCAGCATCTGAATTTCTGCTGGTGGCGGACGCCCACATTCCCTGCTTCCCCCTCCATTGGGAGAGCCAGCAAATGGATCCTGGGATCTTTCAGAACAGAGTTGTCAGTTTGGGTTTTGATGCAATATAACTTCATCCCAAAAAGGCCGTACTCCCCGTTTTTTTTCCTGCTGGTCATAGATTGTGCTCCCACATGCAACATTCATATATCACTGTCTATAGTCTCTTGGTCATAGATCATAAGCCGTGTTCCCTTTGTCATAGGTCATATGCTTGGGGCCATTAGCCATAGATCACAGGGCAGGTTCTCCAGGTCATTAATAATGATCTTCTGGCTATAGATCATATGTCTGCTCCACCTGGGCTTACATCAGATGCTGTGTTCTCCTAGCACTAGTCCTAGCTTATGATCTCACTGTCAGAGATCTAGTGTGCTGCTGTTCTCCTGAATGTAGATCGGAAGCCACGTTTGTCTTGTCATAGATCACAGGCCGTGTTTTCTTGGTCAGAGGTCACAGTCCATATTTATCAGATCATCAATCATGAATTGTGTTCTCCTAGTCATATATCTTGCTCTGTAATTTTCTGGATATCACAGGATGTATTTTGCTTGTCTCAGACCATGTCATGATTTTATAGTCATAGACAGGAGTTGATGACTTGCTTAAAGAAGCCCTGTAGCATAGCCCCCAACTGTCCCTCTTTGGGAGCCCTGGCCCTCTGTCCCTCTTTCATAGCTCCCAACTGTCCCTCTTTCGGAGGGACAGTCCCTCTTTGGGAGCCCTGTCCCTGTTTCCGAATCATTTGTCCCTCTTTCTTTGTAAATATATATATTTCTCTACTAAAAATGTGTTTGATTGACTCTAAACTTTATTCCCATCTTTTAAATTGATATAATACTTAATTTAAAAATGTTAAAATAAAGGAAAATGAATCAGGATAAAATGGACCAGTGTGATTTGAATTATAAAACAACATATTTTTCTTATGAAATCTTTATCGTATGCGTGACTAGGGGTGTGATGGGGCGTGATTAGGGGTGTGGCTTAAGTGTCCCTCTTTCTCATCTCAAAAAGTTGGGAGGTATGCCTCTTTCCTCCTCATTTGTCCCTCTTTCAGGACTTTGTCCCTCTTTCTATGTAAATATGTATTTCTCTACAGAAAAATGTGTTTGTTTGACTCTTAACTTTTTTCCCATCCTTTAAATTGATATATTACTAATTCTTTGGCGGGAGGGTTCAAATAAGAATGGATGCTGGGTAGTGCATAATATAATATTGGTAGACTCAGAATTGGCTTCAGTCAGAGGCAGCAAAGATGGAAAATGCCTGAAAGCTTTTTCTTTATTTCCTATACAGGGCAGTTTCTAGGCTAAATTGCACCCAGGGCGAGGAAGTAAAAATTGCGCCCCCTTTCCCCCACCCCTGTGGACTCGCTAATCCTTACTCTTTAGGGACAGTCACACAGCCACAGGTCACAAGTAGATCTGCCTACATACTAGTAGTAGTGACCAGCCGCTCATCCGGGAGGAAGCACTGCCAGGGAGCAGGAAAACACACAGGTGAAGAGAGCCCGGAAAGCCAATGCTGGGTGTGTATTTTATCCCACTAGTGGGGCTTGCACTCTCAAGCAGGTAGTCATAAGGATGCAATCTGTTTTTAAGTAGCGCTGTTCCTTTCCTCACCATGTACAAATGTAAGTAACTTTGGTCAGCTGCTCCCATGTAATAGCATTGCTTATTGATGTTTATGCAGAGCTTCGGTTTGGTTTCAAGGTGCATTTGTAGTTTCTTGTGGGGGCTCAGCGCACCTCTGATTGGTGGCCATTCGGAGGCGGCCTGGTGATGCGCTGATCCACCTTTGCGCAATTTAAAATTTTTACTTGGTAGTGCACCCAGGCTATGCATATGCATAATTTAGGATTAGTCAGTGTTAAGGCCCCTCCCATGGGGGATGACTTCTTCGCAGTGGGAGGGACGAGTACCTAATAAGTTGCATGCAAGCTATTACGGAAACCAACATCCTCCATGGACAGTCTGCAGTATCGCTACAGAACATCAGGTGTCGTCATGCGGTGGTGACGTGATGATGACTTGACGTCTGACACAGGCAGCCTGGGAGGAGTCAAGGAAGGTGATCACGCTGGTAATCTTATTTCTTCTTCCATTTGGCTGCACCGCAAGTCACCAGCACCCTAGCGGTTATGTCGTTCTGCCTACGCCCCCCTTTCCTCTACTTGCTGGTCTGCGCCCAGGGCGGTTGCCCAACTGCACTGCCCAAGAAATGACCCTGTTCCTATATAACATTTCCTGAAATCAAAACGTGGACAGTACCATACAATGCTATGTAAGTAGAGCAAGTATTTATCTACTTATAAATGTAGGGATCGTATGGCTGTCCCTGCTGCTGTAACACACAGTCCATCCTATACACACTGTCCAGAAAAACAACTGGCAATTTGTCAGGTTTCTGGAGGTTTCAGCACACAGCTCCGATATAATGTGTATCAGTGAAACATACTATTATCTGCTTTTCTTTTACAGATGTCTTCCTACCGCAGATTCCTCAGAAACTCCTCCCAAACATCATCCCATTCATTAACCTGCCTCTGAAAAAGGTCTCCCTTTGTCCGTTCGCAACCACCTCAGAAAGACCTGGAGCCCCTCACCTCACCGGCTCCCTGAAGCAAGATGTCCACCGATATTTCATTTTACAGCAATCTTACTTAGAGAGTTATTACTGACTCTACAATACTGTCTGCTATCAGCAATGTATTCAGTTTGCCATAGCTAGTGTCACTCCTTACCTGCATAGTCACAGTCCCCTGACCACAGTTTCCTACCAATGAACAAAGCTCTATTTTCACTATTTACAAAAAACACTACTAGCTAAATGATGAAGAATGGTAGACAGTCAACAATTGTCCAATTGTACATTCTAAATTTGGTCACAGTGGGCTTCTCAGAGCCCCTAATTATAGAAGCCTTTTCAGAGTATATTGACCAAACACAGAGGACATTTATTACTTGGTTTAACATTTAAAGAGGAACTCCAGCCTAAACAATCATACCGTCATTAAGTTACATTAGTTATGTTAATTAAAATAGATAGGTAATATAATCTCTTACCCACACTGTTTTAAAAGAACAGGCAAATGTTTGATTTCATGATGGCAGCCATCTTTTTGGTTGAAAAGAGGTGACAGGGAGCATGAGACACAGGTACAACTGTCCTGTGTCCTGAGCACCTCTCCCAGTTGCTAGGCAACGTGAATAACAACATAGGAAATCCCATCATGCTCTGCACAGCATCAGGGAAAAAAAAGCCTGGACTTTTTTCCTTTGATGGGTGGAGCTTAGCTAAAAATGCAGCTAAAAATGATGCTTTGGTAAGAAAAACAAAGTTCTGATGCTGTGAAACTGTTAAAGAAACACCAAGCCTTTTCAGTGCTGCTGAGTAGATTTTTAGTACGGAAGTTCACTTTAAACTCTCTAACTTCTTGACCAATCAAAATGACCATCTCCCAACTTCACATCCAATCACAGAAACCTTCTCCTGGTGTCTAGACCAGTCTTTCTCAATGAATAGGATGAGAAAGTAGACGAGGGACCAACTTGGGATGGACAATGAGATGCAAATTATTTCAAGTTGATGCAGGGTTATGCAAATTTTGTTTGCAAATTTATGCAACTTGAAATGGATCCTCACAAGTTTGCCTCAGGCAGCTAAAAGTAGAGAATCGGCCTTGCCACCTACCCCTCTAAAAAGCAACAACAGGCTACAAAGAGAAGCTTGGGCAGGTAAACTTCAATACTAAAAACTGGATGTGCAATGGCTAAAAATAAAATATTTTCTCTTATCAAAAAAAAAGTTTCTTTCAATGTAGCCTTTTAGTTCACATTTTCTACCACCGGATGGCAGCAAAGCTCCAGAAAACACCCCGACATGGGAAACGGAAAGAGGGTAATTACACTAGTGCATGTGCCATCATGATTCATGTTAACTCTTATTCTAGGATCTTTCCTTTGTGCAGTATGAAAGTGTTTGATAAGATAAACTGTCTAATTGCACAACAAATCATTAAAACGGAACATTGGCAAGGAATCCTTTGTGTAATGCCAAGACGGGCTTGAGGCCTTCAAAGGGTGAACAATCCTAAAATACAAGAATTTTTACACAAACAAGATATTGTGAGACGAGAGTTAAATTTATAGCTTATTGCTAGGTAGACATAAAACACAATTTACTCCAGTTAGGTGTGTATCTTAAAGTCATTCAGTGTATTTGAAGTACGGCTTGAAGTACCTTGCTCTGCCTCCTGTAATTGTTTTTGCAGCAGCACTCAGGCTGGGAAAGGGAATAGCAGTCCAGTGCTGTGAGCCTTATACTTTGGCCTTCTGTATAGGAGTAGAGACCACAACAATGATTCGACAGTGTACAGCTGCTCTGCACCATCCAATCAGCAGGTCCTTATCTGTCTCTATGACTAGATTGTGAGCCCCTCTGCGGGCCAGTTAGTGACAAGACAATATACTCTGTACAGCGCTGCGTTATATGTCGGCACTATATAAAATACCTAAAGTGGACTCAAATTAAAAATACAAGATTTCAGAAATAAAATCTATTTTCTAAATTATAATAATAAATAGCAGCCTTTTTCAGCTGCATGATGACAAATGTAAAATATTTTACATTGATTGGAGGAACCCCTCCCTTCTTTTCATGTTTCCTGGACAGAATCTGGCAGACTGGTGGAGGAGATAAAAAAACAAAACACAGGCTGCTACTGATGATGTCACAGGGGAGGTGATCTCAGCTTGTGTGAGATTTCACATAGACGACGCCCCTGTGAGGGATGGTAGCTGATGACAAACACACCCATGATCTAAAACTAAGCTCAGAAGTAATGGCTGCCACCTGTATAACTCTAGTTATGAGAAGAGAAGGGTGAAATGCATGCACTGAAATGCTCATAGGCTTGAAGGAGTGTTTATTTATCTTTGTATGTGTCAGAGTGGTGCAACTAAATATTTTGAATTAAAAAAAAACAGTTTGGTTTGGGTCCGCTTTAAATAAATATGGGATTAGAGCACACTAAAGAAAAAAGTGAAAAAAAATGGATTGATAGACTCAGTTTTAAAAGCTGTCTTACATTAGGGAGATCCACCATTCCCCACCTCCTCTGCATGACAGTAAAGGCAGCATCTGTATAGCCTTGCTCCTCCTACATTCCTTCAAAGCCCCCCCCCCCCCTTCTGAGCAAGCATGCATGATCACGTGTCACACTCTGAGGCTGTCAAGCTGTAGGCACTTCCTACCGCTGGCTGCACATCAAGTAAGCATGGTGCAAATTCTCATAGGATGAAACCAGGGGCATAACCAGACTTAAAGGGGAACTGAAGAGAGAGGTATATGGAGGCTGTCATGTTTATTTCCTTTTAATCAATACCAGTTGCCTGGCAGCCCTGCTGGTCTATTTCTCTGCAGTAGTATCTGATTAAAACCAGAAACAAGCATGCAGCTAGTCTTGTCAGATCAGACTTATAAGTCTGAACCACTGAAACACCTGATCTGCTGCATGCTTGTTCAGGGGCTATGGCTTATAGTATTAGAGGCAAAGGATCAGCAGGGCGGCCAGGCAACTGGTATTGTCTAAAAGGAAATAAACATGACAGGCTCCATATACCTCTCTCTTCAGTTCCCCTTTAATAGGGCCTCCCTACAAAATGATAGCATGGGGCCCTCTTGGTCTCCCACCCCCATGAGGGTCATGTTATTGGGAGCCGGTGAATGGCAGCAGTGGTCGGCTGCGAAGCAGTGTCCAGTGTTGCCAACCGTCCGTAAATTTACGGGCATACCGTACATTTTGTTACAAATTTAGCTGCCCGTGAATTCCATAAGGAATTCAGCAGCGTCCGTAAGGGCGGCCAACCGGCCGCCCCCTGTGAGCAGGAGGGGAGCAGCGCAGAGAAGAGGGAGAGCTGTGGGATCAGCGGTGGGGAAGGGCGGACGTCTCCCCCCCCCCTTCCCTCACCTTAGGGCTCTCCCTCCCTCGCGCTCCCCTCCAGAATGAAGTGTTGTGCGGTGGCTGGCAGCGGGCGGAACTTACCCCCATCTCGCTCCGAGCGACGGAAGTTCTGGTGCCTCTGGTCTGGACCAGACCAGACTGGCGGCAAATCCATCAGACCATCCCACGCCTGCAACGAGACGGAGGTAAGTTCCCCCCGCTGCCAGCCACCCGTACAAAACTTAGTTCTGGAGGGGAGATCGAGGGAGGGAGAGCCCTAAGGTGAGGGAAGGAGGGTGGAGATGGCCCCCCTTCCCCGCTGTCCCCACAGCTCTCCCTCTTCTCTGCGCTGTTCCCCTCCTGCTGGGGGGACACCTGGCTACCTATTCTGGGGACATATACCACTGCCTACATATACTGGGGACATATACCTCTGGCTAGTGGCTACATATACTGGGCACATATACCCCTGGCTACATATACTGGGCACATATACCCCTGGCTACATATACTGGGCATATATACCCCTGGCTATATATACTGGGCACATATACCTCTGGCTACATATACTGGGGACAAATACCCCTGGCTACATATACTGGGCACATATTCCTCTGGCTACATATACTGGGGACATATATCCCTGCCTACATATACTGGGCACATATACCCCTGGCTACATATACTGTGCACATATACCTCTGGCTACATATACTGGGGACATATACCCCTGGCTACATATACTGGGAACATATACCTCTGGCTGCATATACTGGGGACATATACCCCTGGCTACATATGCTGGGAACATATACCTCTGGCTACATATACTGGGCACATATACCCCTGGCTACATATACTGGGTACATATACCCCTGGCTACATATACTGGGCAAATATACCCCTGTCTACATATACTGGGCACATATACCCCTGGTTACATATACTGGGCACATATACCCCTGGCTACATATACTGGGCACATATACCCTTGGTTAGTGGCTACATATACTGGGCACATATACCCCTGACTACATATACTGGGCACATATATCCCTGGCTACATATACTGGGCACATATACCCCTGGCTACATATACTGGGCACATATACCCCTGGCTACATATACTGGGCACATATACCCCTGGCTACATATACTGGGAACATATACCTCTGGCTACATATACTGGGCACATATACCCCTGGATACAAATACTGGGCACATATAGCCCTGGCTACATATACTGGGCACATATACCCCTGGCTAGTGGCTACATATACTGGGCACATATACCCCTGACTACATATACTGGGCAAATATACCCCTGGCTACATATACTGGGCACATATACCCCTGGCTAGTGGCTACATATACTTGGCACATATACCCCTGACTACATATACTGGGCACATATACCCCTGGCTACATATACTGGGCACATATACCCCTGGCTACATATACTGGGCACATATACCTCTGGCTACATATACTGGGCACATATACCTCTGGCTACATATACTGGGCACATATACCCCTGGCTACATATACTGGGCACATATACCTCTGGCTACATATACTGGGCACATATACCCCTGGATACAAATACTGGGCACATATAGCCCTGGCTACATATACTGGGCACATATACCCCTGGCTAGTGGCTACATATACTGGGCACATATACCCCTGACTACATATACTGGGCACATATACCTCTGGCTACATATACTGGGTACATATACTGGGTACATATACCTCTGGTTACATATACTGGGCACATATACCCCTGGCTACATATACTGGGCAAATATACCCCTGGCTACATATACTGGGCACATATACCCCTGGCTAGTGGCTACATATACTGGGCACATATACCCCTGACTACATATACTGGGCACATATACCCCTGGCTACATATACTGGGCACATATACCCCTGGCTACATATACTGGGCACATATACCCCTGGCTACATATACTGGGCACATATACCCCTGGCTACATATACTGGGCACATATACCCCTGGCTACTTATACTGGGCAAATATACCCCTGGCTACATATACTGGGCACATATACCCCTGGCTGCATATACTGGGCACATATACCCCTGGCTACATATACTGGGCACATATACCACTGGCTACATATACTGGGCACATATACCCCTGGCTACGGGTCTACATGAAAAGGGCGCTGGTAAAAAAGGGCGCCTGGTGGAGCCCATATATATACCAACTTCGGCTACAAAAAAGGCGCCTGGTGTAGCCCATATAAACTTCGGCTACAAAAAAGACGCTTGGTGTAGCCCATATAAAAACTTCGGCTACAAAAAAAACAAGGCGCCTGGTGTAGCCCATATAAAAACTTCGGCTACAAAAAAACTCCGGGATGTGTTAATTACTATTCCCCCTCCAGGCCGCCATGGATAGTGGGGGAATGAAATAATTCGGCTTCCAGCGCTTGTAGCCCATATAAAAACTTCGGCTACAAAAAAAAGGTCAATAATATGGGCTACAGAGGGGCACCTTACTGTAGCCGAAAAAAATATGGGCTACAAAGGGGAGCCCGCTTGTAGCTGAAAACCTTGTAGCCGAAAAAATATGGGCTACAAAGGGGAGCCCACTTGTAGCCTATATCAAAACTCGGGCGCCCTTTTCTACACCTTGTAGCCCATATTTCCAGAAATAACATTGATGTCTATGGCGGCGCCCTTTTCATACAGGCAGCTCGGGCGCCCTTTTCAACCGATCCCCTGGCTACATATACTGGGCACATATACCTCTGGCTACATATACTGGGTACATATACCTCTGGTTACATATACTGGGCACATATACCCCTGGCAACATATACTGGGCAAATATACCCCTGGCTACATATACTGGGCACATATACCCCTGGCTAGTGGCTACATATACTGGGCACATATACCCCTGACTACATATACTGGGCACATATACCCCTGGCTACATATACTGGGCACATATACCCCTGGCTACATATACTGGGCACATATACCCCTGGCTACATATACTGGGCACATATACCCCTGGCTAGTGGCTACATATACTGGGCACATATACCCCTGACTACATATACTGGGCACATATACCCCTGGCTACATATACTGGGCACATATACCCCTGGCTACATATACTGGGCACATATACCCCTGGCTACATATACTGGGCACATATACCCCTGGCTACATATACTGGGCACATATACCCCTGGCTACATATACTGGGCACATATACCACTGGCTACATATACTGGGCACATATACCCCTGGCTACATATACTGGGCACATATACCCCTGGCTACATATACTGGGCACATATACCCCTGGCTACATATACTGGACACATATACCCCTGGCTACATATACTGGGGACATATACCCCTGCCTACATATACTGGGCACATATACCCCTGGCTACCTGTTCTGTGGACATCTCTACCCCTGGCTACCTGTTCTGGGGACATCTATACCGCTGGCCACCTTTTCTGGGGACACCTATAGACCTGGGGCTACCTATTTTTGGGGAACCACTGCTGTCAGATTAAGTGTATTTTGGGGAACTACTTACAGATTATGTGTATGTTGGGGGAATTGCTGCTGCCAGATTACATCTATTTTTAGGGAACCACTGCCATATTATCTGTATTTTTACGTGGATTTTTGGTGAAATGCTGTAAGATTACATGTATTTTGGGGGAAGGGGGAGAAACACTATGGCAGAGCTCAAACTTCCCCCACAGAGCTTTTACAGCGCTTCTAACGTCATGTATATTTGGCCCCACCCATGACCACGCCCACATTCTGTTGCGTGACCATGCCCATTTTGCAGGGGATTTTGTCAGTAAAAACAATGTTTTGTTAGTTAATTTTTAGGTATTTGTCAGTAAAAAATAACGTGAAAGGTTGGCAACACTGGCAGTGTCTAGAAGCAGGACAAAAATTCCAGATGCTCTCGTTACTCGCTAGGGAGAAGGGGTCATTGATGGTTTTCGTGAGTGAATGGGGAGGTTTTTTGCCAATTGGCTGCACTTGGGGTTGGGGAGTGCGAGGAGGAGGGGCCACCAAAGCCTCTGGGCCCCCTTGTGATGGCAGGGATAGCAGGGATGATTGCTACGCTCATGGATGAAACAACCAATGGCAGTGCAGATTGCTCTCTCCCAATGCCATTGGCACCTGTACACAGAAGCCATGTAAGTAAAGCTGACCATATACTATATCCTAGGTTCTCAACGTGTGGTACGCGTACCCCAGGGGTTATTTCTGGTGGTTCCAGGGGGTACTCCGGCTTGATATACTTAACCAAGAATAACATATTTTAGAGAATGATAAATCTTATTAAACAACACCAAATTAGTGTTTTAGCTAATTAAAAGCAATAGTACATGCTTGGAAATTGTTTAGAACCAATTATCATGTACTACGATTAAATATATATTTGTCAAGGAGTATTTGTGATAATGTTTATTATGCTGGGGGTACTTGGTCAGTACGGAGTTTTAAAAGGGGTACATACCAATAAAATGTTGAGAAACACAGTACTTTACAATATACCCACCAAAGTCAACATTCAAACATCTAATTGGGCAAAAAATGTGGCTCCCCACCTTAGGGCGATCGTCTTGTGCAGAGCCGGGACAAGGTCCTCCAGCTCCCAAGGCTAAAACACCAAAGTGCGCCCCTCCATCCCTCCCACTTCAGCCGTCACACACTAATTGCTATTAGACTAAGAGGCTCCCCAGGGCCCCCAACACCTTAATCTCCAGTTATTTGACTTGCAGTCACAGCCATGTTTCCCCTTTTCTTATTTCTCTCTGCTTCGAACACAATAGGGGAACGATAGCTGAGTGAGTTGTGCTCCCCCTCCTACACTGCGCCCTGAGGCTGGAGCATCTCTCCCCTCTGCCTCGGCCCGACCCTGGACATGTGGGTAACATTCCATGATTGGGATAGGTGTTTTTTGCGGTATCAGTCATAATGTTGATTGTGGGTCAATTGGCACTGCAGTTAACCACCCTGGCGTTCTATTAAGATCGCCAGGGCGGCTGCGGGAGGGTTTTTTTTTAATTAAAAAAAAACTATTTCATGCAGCCAACTGAAAGTTGGCTGCATGAAAGCCCACTAGAGGGCACTCCGGATGCGTTCTTCTGATCACCTCCGGCGACCAGAAGTAACAAGGAAGGCTGCAATGAGCAGCCTTCCTTGTTTCGCTTACCTCGTCGCCATGGCGACGAGCGGAGTGACGTCATGGACGTCAGCCGACGTCCTGACGTCAGCCGCCTCCGATCCAGCCCTTAGCGCTGGCCGGAACTGTTTGTTCCGGCTACGCTGGGCTCAGGCGGCTGGAGGGACCCTCTTTCGCCGCTGCACGCGGCGGATCGCCGTGCTGCGGCGGCGATCAGGTAGCACACGCGGCTGGCAAAGTGCCGGCTGCGTGTGATGCTTTTTATTCCATGCAAATCGGCCCAGCAGTGCCTGAGCGGCAGCCTCCGGCGGTAATGGACGAGCTGAGCTTGTCCATACCGCCCGGCTGGTTAAATAGTGTATAGTTTGTTTAATTCACTTGTAAACATCCAGTTCTGTTGTCAACAAAGGCAAGTACGGTAAGTAGGATAAGTAGTACACTATAAAGGTTCCTACCTTTAATGGTGATAAATATAAATCTTACTTAAATAAGCCTGAATATTTGCAATGATACCAAATGTGCAAATTCGTTCAGAATATTCATAATACAAACATAGCTAGAGCTGGAACTTTCTGTCCCTTTCCCCGCACCCTCACTTTAAATCTCCATCCCGTTGCTGAATTCAGTAAGGATATGTGTTCAGGGGATTGGAGGTGCAAAGACGTAGATAGGCTTTTCAGTGCCCGGGGACAAAGACAGTTTTTGCGCCCCCCTCTGGACAAATTGGGCATGGCCACGCATCAGAATATGGTCGTGGCCATGGGTGGAGGCAAATGTTCAAATGCTGTTTAGATAGCCAGATGTTCCCCCCTATTTAGATAGCCAGATGTGCCTCCCTTCCCCTCGTTTAGATAGCCAGATGTACCCCTATGGTTAGCCAGATGTGCCCCCCCCCTTGTTCTGCTGCTAACACTTCTGCACTCCTCTGCAGAGGGAGGGAAAAAAGCAGGGGCACTTCGGGCAGCCAGCGAGCCGCCTCTCACTCACTTGGGTGTGCGGTGGCCATGCTCTGCACCCCCTTACAGTGCTGCGCCCGGGGACATGTGTCCCCCTTGCCCAACCATAGCTACACCTCTGTAGAGGTGTTCAGTCATCTCATTGCTTCTCTACCAAGCTCTGCAGGTTAGTAGTGGTGGTGTAGGCTGTATGTTGGAGAGCACTAGCACTAATGGGAGCTGTAGGAAATGGGATTGATACTACAAGGAGCCCGACACTGCTGGGATACACAGGGCTGGTGCTTCCATAGGAGCAACTAGACAATGGCTTAGGGCCCTGAGCTGGATGTTGAGCCCTCCAGGTCTCCCCCCAACTTTATCAGGGCTGGAGCTTCCATAGAGGCAAAGGGGACAATTACCCCAGAACCTGTGGGGCCCTTCTCCCCTCCAGCTATGGTTACCCATGACAATGGGGATGCTGTGTGTTTACTCTGCATGGGAAAGAGGAGGTAAATAATGGGTACCCCAAAAATCCTTTTTAGGGAATATATGATGGACACCTAATGATATTGTGTAATGAGGGGGGGAGGGGCGTGGATCAGGCCTGGCAGCCGGATCTGGGCCCTGGGGGTGATTTGGTTGGAAGGAGGGTGTCAGGGGGGCCCACAAGTTACTTTTGACCCAATGCCTATTGTAGCTAGAACCCGCACTGAACTTTATTGTGGTCCCTGCGGAGTTTTCAACAGCGGAGCAAACTCGCCTGCCTGGTCGCCTCTTGTTCGTGAAAATTCTGCAGGGACCCCAAGGACCATAATTTGGGGGAGACCTGGGGGGGGATGCATCAGGAAATTGTTGGACATGGTGATCAGCGTTTAGGGCTGTATAGAGAATTCAGCTACTACAGTTCAGGGAACGCACAATCATTATTCCTTCCTTTATGATTTTTGCACTTTTGCAGCAATCGATTCTCTGCGCTTTTCAGGAATTGGTATTTTTGGGTATGCGATTTTCACTCGATTGGCTAGGAACATATGCATGATTGCAAATTTCCATTTTCCATAGAAGGTTATAGAGATACTTGTTCCACGGGTATATTTGGATTACAACTTAGGCTCAGAATTATTATTGTATCAAGTTGTATTTGATCATGATAGTAGGTCGTCATGTCAACAGGTTCTACGATAGAATGTTCACTGAACATGAGGACCAGGTAAGTTTTGGGAGTTGAGCCTTCCTGGTGTTCTCTTTGCCCCACTCTGCTCCTTAACCAGAAGATGTATCTTCCACCCCCTAATACCTGTGGGGGTACACAGTTTTGAGTTTTGACCTTCCCCCTCCCTTTATATGAACCAAGTCCAGTTAACTCTGCTGAATTGCAAGTACATCATCTTGCTGCAGGGGGGTGGCATAGGAATGGAAAATGGGCTTCTGGCTGCAATTGGGCTCCAAAAGGCCCATGGGGAGCCCTCTTTCAGTTATGGCATCTGTTTTTTGCCGGTTTTATTGGAGTAATGATCATCTATGTGTACCTATGTTGTTCCTTGCTTGAAAACTTTATGTTGTGCGCTACCTACCAATCTCTATCCTCTACTTGAGCTATGTATTCTGCCAAACCCAATTCCGGGCAAGAGCCAGTCATGCCTGGCAAAATAAACGATTCTGATTCTTTCATTGTCAATAATTATTAGTAAACTATTTCCAAATCAGTGCTCAGGAATCTCTCCATGTGGCTTTGGGAAGTGGGTTCTGGAACGAGAGGAAACCGCAGTGCTGAGGATCCTCTGTGAAAAAATGTAACTGGTGGAGTTGACTACTCTAAAAATTGTCATAACATAAAGCGTTATAAAGTCCACATTATAATATTAATTGTTTAATGTGTGCCCACATTTAAACCACACCTATAGTACTGTGGTAGAAGTCCAGGCTGAGGTCAGTACATACTGCACCACTTTGGCACTTCTAATGGTGAAGTGTTTTGTGTACGAGTTTCCACCAACTCCACCAGGACCGCTAGGCATAGGAACTCTTTCTTCCCCCGCTGTCAACCTCTGGAACTCTCAAGTGCCCCCACCTCCCAAGGTCTGCAGCTATTGGCAGTTGCTCCCAATAGATCTTGCTGCAGCTGCTGCTAGGTAGTAAAAGCCCAGGCAGTACAAACTGATGGCCAGGGAGGGAGGTAAGTGTAATCCAATAACTTGACAGTAACCTCTGCTTTGACTATCAGAAAATACTGGTTAAAGGTGGGTGGGGAAGGGGGTAGTGGATATCACCTGTACAAGACTGTGCTTCCTGTAGCTTTGTACTGTATCAGGCAGTACAAAGGTAGCAGCTACTACAGTGAGATCAATATAACACAACATTTCCTCTTTCCCTTTTCATTTCAGCACAGAAATCCATCCAGGAGGCTGGAACAGGAGTGTTAAAGGACAACTGAAGTGAGAGGGATATAGAGGCTGCCATATTTATTTTCTTTTAAACAATGCAAATTGCCAGGCTGTCCTGCTGATCCCATAGCCAGGAGCGTTCTACATCTGCGCAGTTAGTTAAGGCTCAGTCAGAGACTTTACCATGACTGTCTGGGGCAGAATGGACAAGACTGGACAGACAGGGAGCTGAAAGAAGCCCCAGGTAAGTATAAATCCTTGTATAGTTTTCATCTCAGGTACACTGAGTCTCTGTGACTTTCCTATAAGCAACTGATAAGTTGAGCCTCTGGTGATCTTCCCAATGCCCTTCTGACCTGTCCTTTTACATTGGCCCATGTGGTCTTGCAGCTTGGCAGCTATGTTGCCCGATATGACTTTCTGTATTGTGGGGAGGTAGGTTATTACCTTGTCATTGGTAGTGATGAGCACACATTTCTCATAGTCGTAATTCGCAATTACGACTCAAAATTATAATGCAAAACTTTGGGAAAAATCATAATGTTTCTAACCGTAATCATAAAACGTACTTTTATAATTTTGCGTAAATTCGTGCTGAGTTAGCAGTTAATCAAAGCAATCATCACCAAAGTTGATACTTATGTTAAGGGGAATAGTGTGAACAAGAAGTACACATTTTTCAAAAAGACCTTGTAGTGTAACGATTGGTGTCAGCAGCACACAGAGAGAATCTGATTATTGATGATCTGCAGAATCATCAACAATACAGATGTATACCTGATTATGGATGATCTGCAGAATCACCAATAATACATATGACTAACCTCTGGACACCTAATGAAGTGTAAGTAATTGGTGCAACTGTAGGCTATCTCCCGTGGGGCGGGAGACACAGATAACTTTGGCCAGGGACCACCTGAGGAGCAGGTGGCCCTCGGCTGTGCAGGGACTATCTCCTTAAGAGAGAGGATAGAGATAATCTGGAAGCCAGTGATTCCCTGGTAACCTGGTAATCAGACTGTACTGCAGCCACAGGACTCCTATGGAGTATAGGCCACTGGTTGCGCTGCAGGAAGGACTCCCTAAGGAGCAAGAGTCCTTGCAGCTAACTGACACTTGGTGGCATAGTGTCACGGGTAGTACAGACAGACTGAACACTCGGGGAATGAGTGACAGCCAGAAGGGTCAGGCAGGCCAGGTCGGCAACACACGAGCAGATAAGGTACAAAGACAGAAGGCAGATTCGGTAACCGGGTACAGGCAAGGTTGACAACTGGTAGGCAGATAGGCAGAGGTACCGAATCAGAAAGCAAGAGAGAGGTCAACAGAGCAAATGGTCATAACAGATATAAAGCACAATTCTAGTCTGAGGTGTGAGGGCCTTGGTCTCGACACCCAGGAACTAGTCTAAGGAATAACACAGTATCCTATGCTTGGGTGTGAGGTCCTTGGTCTTAACACCCTGGAACTGGTCTAAAGTATAACATAGCAATGACACAGTAATCCTAAACTTGGGTGTGAGGTCCTTGGTCTCAACACCCCGCAACTGGTCTAAGGTATAACACAGCAATGACACAGTAATCCTAAACTTGGGTGTGAGGTCCTTGGTCTCAACACCCTGGAACTGGTCTAAGGTA
The DNA here is from genome assembly GCF_040937935.1 of Hyperolius riggenbachi. Lineage (NCBI taxonomy): Eukaryota > Metazoa > Chordata > Amphibia > Anura > Hyperoliidae > Hyperolius > Hyperolius riggenbachi. Next base: position 395,569,089 of record NC_090650.1, on the reverse strand, counting down.
TAACACAGTAATGAAACAGTAATCCTAAGCTTGGGTGTGAGGTCCTTGGTCTCAACACCCTGGAACTGGTCTAAAGTATAACACAGTAATAAAAAGAGCGTAATCTGGCTAAGTGTGAATTCCCAGGTCCACCTGGTTCTAACACACTGTAGGATCTGACTGAGGTCTGAGTGCTCACACGTCTGTATTCGCAACGGCAGACAACCAGCAACTGACCAGCAAGATCTATATATACTACTACAGGGCTCCTCAGCGCCGCCCCCATCCATTCAGCCAATCAGGAGTTCTGCTGGAATCAGCTGATCGTCCTGATCAGCTGATACCTCTCCTGCTGGCATAAAGGTCCTGTCTTCTGGCGCGCGTGCGTAGCTCTCCATCTGTGTGCACTAGAAGGCCCAGGCAAACCAGACGCATGCTGCTGTGCGGAAACTGCCGGTCTGAATGCGGAGACAGCCGCCCCGCCGCCAGACCATGGGGCGGCATCTCCGCTATTCATTACATGTAGTTTTTGATAACATGGATTTTAAAAATGCAAAGGAAAAATTGTTTTTAAACTGTCATTTAAACAAAAAAAATGTTTTCTTTGCATTTTTAAAATCGATTTTCTCAAAACTGACAAGGTCTTTTTGAAAACGATAGCATATATGAGAGCTTTGCGATTAACCTCTAAATTCAGCACGAAATTACGCAAAGTTATGAATGGTTTACACAAAATCAACTGAATTCATAATTACAATGGACGTAATTTCGAAAATGTACGTGAAATTTTGCATAATCGCAATAAGCAGATTACGTTCATCACTATTGGTTGCTGTAGTTCCACTGTGGGGTCTTTCAAGATCAGCACAGTCCTTCATTGGGTTAGTCAGTCTGGGTAGGAGTTTACTGCTACTGTAGTTCACTGGGAGGGAGAAAGCGCCCCACAAAATAACCATGTATGTAATAAATACAAAATGAATTACCTCTAAGAAGAAGAGGCAACACCAATATAGGAAAGACATTTTAATAATCAGACACAAAAATGATAACACGTTTTGTGGAGCACAGTCCGCTTCCTCAGATCAAATAACGCAGAGTCTGGGCAGCCAAGGTGGAGAGCTTGGAGGGCCTAAAAAGCCATACATTTGAAGACAAAGGCCTCAATTCACTAAACTTATCTCCTGTCTTTAATAACTCTTCTAGAGTTGTTACCATTGTGATAAAGCATGTAGTATTCAGGAAACATTTTACCTCAGGCAAGCCTAAAGTTAACTCTTCTGTCTTTAAATTAACTCTCCAATCCGTAAAATAACTCCAGAGTTAAAGACAGGCTGTTAATTAGCTGCATGTGAAAATAACTACAGAGGAGGTAAATTAACTACAGAGGAGGTAAATTAACTACAGGAGAGGTAACTTAAGGAATGAAGAGGTAAGATAACTCTCTCACGTGTGGAGGTAAGTTTTCTCTTGCCTTATTATCTCTAGCATGATCTTAGTGAATTGAGGCCAATGAGCCAGAGTGGGAACAGGATTTCCTCTCTTGTTTTTATACTGTGGTTGCTGGTCTTGCAACTTACCTTATCATCACTTTGTATTTATCCAGACCCTGACATTAATATACTACACAATAAGGGGCTCCTGGTCTCTCTCTGTGTTTTTCCTGTATAGGAAGTCTTGGGACTCCTCTGGACTACATACCCCATCACATTGCTACTGTAGTTGTTTTATCCATGCTCCCAAATATACAAGCAGTTCTGTTCATTTCTTCAGCCACCAACTTTTGGATGCTAATTGTGACAGATTCCAGTTCTGGGAGATTGCTGGGGTCATATTTCAGCTCCTGCAACAACTTTGCACTGATATTCTGTGTTTTCTCTTATGTGTTCTTCCAGTACTGATAACTTTCTGTTGTTGGTGGCTCTGCTGCTATTGTGTTTTTCGTGTTGCAGTTGGGAGTATGCTTTGATAGTCCTACTGAGAACAAAGCACCTTTTTTGACATCTGCTTCTCTAGTGGATCTTAGTCTGGTAGCCATGGCAGTGAACCTTTACTTAGCAGACTCTAGGGCTTGAGGCAGAGTCAACCTTTGTATTTGTCTGGTAGCCAAGGTTTATCCTTAAAGGACCACTATCGCGAAATGTATAAAACAAAATCTAAAAAAGATTTATACTGAAGAGAATGCTAGTAGAAGGGATAGTGAAGGGTTAAGAATTAGTTAAAAAATAAATCACCCTGCTGTTTACACATTCATGACAGCGTGAATGTGAGGGGAGCTTACTGATGAGTTATGGGAGAATGTACTGTGGGCTGCTAGCTGCTGTCCAATGGCATTTCAGCTAGATGTAAAACTGTCTACTGATCTTAGCCAGGCAGATACATGCAGCCCGCTCTGTGGGTAAGCTCCCCTCACATTCACGCTGCTATGAATGTGTAAAGAGCAGTGTGATTTATTTTTGTAACTAATTCTGAACCCTTCACTATCCCTTCTACTAGCATTCTGTTCAGTGTAAATCTTTTTTAGTTTTATTTTTTATACATTTCGCGATAGTGGACCTTTAAGCTCTACACCCTTCTGTCGTTCTACCAACTGACTGTTTCCATCTAGGAGGCTTCTTTTTTTTCTAGGGGGTATGAGTCTTCACTGTTGTGCTTCTTCATTGAGTATTTAAGCATTTCCAGATTTAGAGTGGTTGTAGTGTATATCAGGTAATTTGTTTGAGTTATGACGGTGGGAGAAGTTGTTGCTACTTTGTCGCATACTGTCTTATAATACTTTTCCACTGATTCTTTGTAGGGGGTTTGGGGGTTATGACTGTTGGTAATTTATCCATGATTTTGTGCCTTGTATCAGTTGTTCTGCAATGGCAGAGGTGGCAAAGAACTTCAAGTTTCAGATCTTGCCTGTCAGGGATGGTTGAAGCAATGCTAGGACCCCAGGGCAAAATTAACCTGGGGGGCTCCTGACCCCCACAGCTCCCACCCCAGCTACCACTTCCCATCTTCCCTGCTTCAAGGATGTAATTCCCGGGGTCCCTGCAGTGTTGTGAGCAATATGAACTCACCTGTCCCGGTGCTGGTCCGCCAGTGCTCCCATCTTCATCCATCCACTCTGGCTGCCTTTTCTTAGTGACCCAGGGTGTGTTATTTCGCAATAAAGCTGGCGAAGAGGGGCAGCAGAGCTTGAGGACCATGTGGCAATTGCCCCCCTTGGCTCATTGGGAGCACCGGCCCTGTTGATTCCAATACCTGTTCTCCTGTTTCTACTGTATGTTTTAGTGTCTAGTGTGTAATGTGAAGTCATTCTATGAAATGTTTCAAGAACAGCTTTCTCTCCACTATGTTGATGTGTTGAGTAACTATTTCTCATTTAGTGTGGATGTACGTCTTCTGTCCATCATTGTTTCCATGTATCCATTGTTATCACCCTCCAGTCTACCGTTGTAGTAACATTCCATAAACTCCAAGCTTTCTTACCTGGTTTGATCCAATAGCCCACTTATATTTAGATTGTCCAGTTCTGAAGCTATTTGTTTATACATCTGATTAAAGATTTGTGTGTATGCACATTAATATGCTGATAACACTTCTGGATCTATACAATTTATCAAGAAGTCAAGCTGTGAGGATTGAAGGAAAAAGAAAAGAGGAGGGAAATTTGAAAGGAATGTCAAATAGAGTCTGCTTTGTGGTATTATTTTATGTACCCTAGTAATCAAATTCTTGTGTTCAACATCAAATGGTGAACTGAGGTACTGAAGGGAAAAAACAGGTTAGATCAGGGATGTCAAACTCCAATCCTCAAGGGTTGAGGTTCTCACACATTTTTGGAACAGCTCAAATAAATTGATAGGTCTCAATCAGGACAGGTGTGGTTCATCAGGTAGAAAACATTTTTCCATTTCTCATTCCTTTTTAAACACTGGCATGGATATGGCGCTCGAAGACTGGAGGTCGACTCTCTTGGGTTAGATGTATTTTACATCATCAGCCACTGTTGAAAAGTGTGGAACAGGCCAGCGGAAACTATGGCTCCTGGGCTGGATTTGACCCTCAGCTGCTACAAAGCTGGCCCGGCGATAGAGGGTGGGATTCTGCTCCTCTTCCCTTCTCCCTCCCGCTGTCCGCTCAAAAATACATGCAATACATACAAGATAATAAACTTACCCAGGGCCGGTTCTACACTTTTTGCTGCCTGAGGCAGACTTGTGAGGATGCCCCCCCCCCAATTGGAATGATCGCACAGCACCCATGAATTCGCACTGCGCGTTATAGCTGCAGTGAGCCCCCCCAAAAACGCCCTCAGTATAGGTAGGTAGCCAGGTGTAAGTGCCCCCAGTAAGTTGCCCCCAGTATAGGTTACCCAGGTACATTTGCCCCCGGAATAGGTTGGCTAGGCACTCTCTTCACTTCCTGTTTCTGCCTGGTGCTGCCCACAGACTACTGCTGCCTGAGGAAGTCGCCTCACTTGGCATCATGGGCGGACCGGGCCTGAACTTACCCAATCGCACTCTCCAGCGCCGATCTCCATGGCAAGGGTGACCTTCTGTACTTACAAGTGTGTCACATGATGACGGCATTGCAATGGACATCACCGATGGAAAGTGCGATTGAGTGAGTTACCACACAATCTCTCTCTGTGCACACTTTTTCTGGAGGGAGGGAGACACTCTAGTTGGGGGCTGCATTCTAGAGGAATGTGGCCCACAGCCAGAAAAGTTTGCCCACCCCTGGTGCAAAGCAAGTGTAGTATTGGGGTCAAAAAGAATTTTGTTCCCTAAGAGAAAGTTGACCAGAAATGTCTGGGTTTTTGTGCTTTCCTCTGGATCTGAAGAGCAGTGATTAATTAGCGACACCTGAGTGAGTCTGAGATATTGGTGAATAAAGCCTCATACACATACTAGACAGAACTCGGCCAAGACGGCCGTTCAGGTGAGCATCTGGCATGTGTACAGGTGTGTCCACCAAGCTCATTTAAGGATGACAGCAGCAGTCTAGCATATTGTTTCTCTCCTCACCCAACCCTTCAATAGCTGTTCTATCATGTACCATGCCGAGGTCCACCCTCACCGAGACAACTCACTCAACTGTAGCCAAGAGACGTGTTTATGCGCTCGTGCATGGATGGCACTAATTGGGTGGTGTGTAATGTCCATGTTAGTAGTGTAGCTAAGGAGGCAGAGGCCCCAGTGCGAGTTTTAGATAGAGCCCCCAAGCTCTTTATTGATATGCAACCCCAAGACCTACCAAGGACATCTTCAGTATAAGAGGTCTAACCAGAGAATGAAACCGCTATTCTATATACATATAGAGATGATCATTACTAGCATACCACCAATAAAAATTTAAAAGGATGGATGGAGGAGGGCCCCTAGTGAGCCCCTCTGGTCCAGGGTGATCTGAACCTCTTTATCCCCAACTGCTACGCCACTGGGCCACACTTTATATGGGAACTTCTAAGACCTAAACTGGAATCATTGTGGTTTGGTAATAACAACCAAGTGGAAATTTCTATAAACGGTTCTATTTGTTAAAGGATACCCGAACTGACATGTGACATGATGAGATAGACATGTGTATGTACAGTGCCTAGCACACAAATAACTATGCTGTGTTCCATGTTTTCTTTCTCTGCCTGAAAGAGTTAAATATCAGGTATGTAAGTGGCTGACTCAGTCTTGACTCAGACAGGACGTGACTACAGTGTGACCCTCACTGATAAGAAATTCCAACTATAAACACTTTCCTAGCAGAAAATGGCTTCTTAAAGCAAGAAAGAGATAAAAATAGGTAAAAAATCTTATCAGTGAGGGTCACACTGTAGTCACTTCCTGTATGAGTCAGGCCTGAGTCAACCATTTACATACCTGATATTTAACTCTTTCAGGCAGAGAAAGAAAAAAAGGAACACAGCATAGTTATTTGTGTGCTAGGCACTGTACATACACATGTCTACCTCATCATGTCGCATGTCACTTCGGGTATCCTTTAACTGATAGAAATACACAGTTTAAATAGTATTCTTGAGATCTTGGTCATATATATATCATGTACACAGTACTTACAGAAATTAAACACAAGCTACAGCCACGATAAGCTAATCCTACATCAGGTGATAGCAATATAGGATGCCATTCTAGCACAGCTGTGTTGGATCCAAGTTGAAGGCAGGCTGTTTATTCATTTTTAAAGGACAACGATCATGAAAATTGTAAAATATAAATTATATTCATATAAAATGCAGATTTCTCAGAGTAAAATGCACTATAAATTACTTATTTTATATGTTGCTGTTACTTACAGTAGCTAATGAAAATCTGACAGATCAGGAGCATAGCAATAGCCATAGCATCTGCTATGGGGCCCTGAAGCCTTGGGGGCCCAGTGGGTACTTAATATATTCACCATTAACTTACTTGTGTTTCTCCACCCTCTGACTTTGTCTCAGTGCTCATGAATTATGTGCAGTATTAATTACATGACACTGTAAATTGCCCAACTAACTCATATCTATAGGGTAGGGGCAGGTGGCATTGCTTCAGAGTGCCTCCATCTGAGGGCCCCAGGAACATTTAGCTATGTGGCCCTATGATTTCTCACTACGCCACTGTGACAGATCTGACTAGTCCATCTCCTTATTGGGGATTCTTGAGTATTTCTTTTTTTTTCAAAAACACTTATTGAACTGCAGTTACCCTGTCCAATTGCTAAAATAGTGTTCAACAACCTGGCTGACATCTTTGTATAGATCCTTTCCAGGGAGTGGTTTTGTAAAGAATAAAGGTAATACTGAGAATCCTCCATGGGGAGATAGACTAGTCCAAAATCTGGAAATGTATGGTGCATTTTTCTCTGGAAGAAATGTAAGTTTAAAATTTCTGCCATAATGGTCCTTTAACTGCCTCTTAATCTTGGTAACAGGCCTAAGCAGTGGTACACTGTGGGTGCATAGGCAGGATTTTCAAGGTGGCATTTCACACAAAAAGCTGCCATGTTGGGCGTGCCATCTTTGTTGATGGGTTGAGGTAAATTACCAACTTGTGTGGTAAATACCTCAAGACATGTCAGTAAAACAGAAAGCCCAGAAATGTGCAGTGATTACCGGCAGCTTTGATGTGGCAGAAATAGTGCGGGAGCCCAGAGCACACAGAAGCAGAGAGGGATAACCTATGACTGACTGGAGCAGAGAGCCAATAGAAGCAGCCCCTGTCTCCTGCAAGTCTCTCTGATAGGATGCAATAGCTTCTCAGGAGGGTCAAGCTTTTCTACCCCCAGGTAGTGGAGGAGAGAGAGCAGGAACACAAGAGGTTTCCTCTGCAGCCCTTCAGACGTTTAACCCTTTATGTTCCTGTTTGAAGATGCAGAGGAGCAAGTGGGGAAATCACCTAAGCATGGTGAGTTTAATGTTTCTTGGAAGTTTATATAAACTGTGGCCATTAAATTAAATGTTTATAAAAACAAATAGAGAGATTCTGAGGGAGTTGAACAAACATTATATTAACATGTACATCTAAAGGGATTCTGGGGATGCCTTTTACTATTGTAATGCCGTCAGTGGGAGAACAGCATGCAACGGTTACTGCACAGGTCCTTTCCGGTAAATTACCGAACTTCTACCGCATCTGTGTAAATCTTTGTGAATACTGAAAAAGGAAAATCTGGCATTCGGTAATTTCCCAAAAATGTTTTTCTTTGTTGACCTAAGCTTTGTGAATGCTGCCCTATGTGTTCAGTTGAAAAATGATGTTTTAATCTCTCCTCCATGTCAAGAAGAGGAATTCACACAAGCCTGTGTATCTTTAAATGCAACCCTATTGGGGGAGTGTATTTGTACCTTCTGTACACCTCATCCCCATAGTCTATGTATGAAACTATCTCCAGTTCTCCTCATCCCCCTAGTCCAGTGATCTGCAAATGTGGCTCTTCAGCTGTTAAAAAACTACAAGTCCCACAATGCATTGTGGGAGTCTGACAGCCACAGTCATGATTCATAAAGGCAATGCATTGTGGGACTTGTAGTATCTTAACAGCTAGAGAGGCAAGTTTGCAGAACACTGCAATAGTCTATGTGTGCTCTCAATTGACAGGCTATTGGGCCAATCAAAGTACAGGAATATCGTACTTTGACCCGCTGAGCTCCGGATGGGTTCAGTGTAGCTCTCGTTAAAGTAAAACTAAGCACTCTTTAAACTATTTGAGCCCAGCGTAATTTAACTGTGCACACTATGGCTGCATAGCGTGTGCAGGGAATTATAACACTCTGCTGTCATTAAGCTGCGCAACAGCGCAGCTTAGTGAATCAACCTCCATATATTTGATGTTGATGTATGTGCTTGTGACCTCTGCCACAACTAATAGGCTGGCTTACCTTGTCAATAGTGAATAGAGGTCCTCTTCCTTCCTACTCAAAAAATTGGGTTCCATCTGAACAAGTGTGCAGTGTATGCACCTCACTGCCCAGACCTTTTGCACAGTGATAAAAAGTGGGATTTGCCCAAGTTTTGCCAAACTTTTTGTGGGCCAGCTATTGGGAGGACTTTTCCATTTGGTCAGCTAACACTCATCAGGAAACTTCGCCCTCAGATACATTAGGTATCATCTAAAATGGCCTTATAAAGACTTGGAATCCTTTACATTGCATTGTAATCAATGCAAAATAGGAAATGATGTGCACCAATAACCTACAATGTGCAAAAAGCCTCACAACAGACAAGAGAAATGCTAATAAATCAAGCACCACTGTGGTATCACCAACATACATCATTTTATTGAACAACACATAAAAACACAAGCTGAGGTGGTTATACAACATTTTTAAGAGTTTTTATGTGTTGTATTATATTATGTTTAATGAAATGATGTATGATTGTGATACATACAGTGGTGCTTGATTTATTGGCCTCAGTTTTTGGAGCATTTCCTTAGTCTATAGCAGTGTTTCCCAACCAGTGTGCCGCGGCATGTTGCCCGGTGTGCTGTACAGGTCTGGCCTCTCGCCAGACCTGTACCTACTTTAGGGTGCAGGAGGGGGGAAGTAGCGCTAGAAGGAGGGGCAGTGGAGGCAGCGGTGGGGAGGGGGGAAATATCCCCCCCCCCTCCCTCACCTGGGAGCCCTCCTTCTGACTCTCTCCCCCTCCGTTTAGCGGTGGCAAGTGCGGCTCGGCGGCGGGGAGGCATACGGAGAATTACTCACCACTTCCGCGTTCCAAGCGCCGGCAACGTCAAGTCGTCACACATCTCCGCCTTCAATGCCGCCCACTGTTCTTCCTGATTAGCGGAAGCACAGTGGGCGGTATTGAAGGCGGAGATGTGTGACGACATGACGTTGCCAGCGCTTGGAACGCAGAAGTGGTGAGTAATTCTCCGTATGCCTCCCCGCCGCCGAGCCGCACTTGCCACCGCTAAACGGAGGGGGAGAGAGGCAGAAGGAGGGGTCCCAGGTGAGGGAGGGGGGGGGGATATTTCCCCCCTCCCCACCGCTGCCTCCACTGCCCCTCCTTCTAGCGCTGCTTCCCCCCCTCCTGGGCATCTATACTGGGGGGAACTGTACTAGCTATACTGGGGGCAACGAAACTAGCTATACTGGGGGCAACGAAACTAGCTATACTGGGGGCAACGAAACTACCTACACTGGGGGCAACTAAACTAGCTATACTGGGGGTAACTATACTAGCTATACTGGGCACTATACTGGGGCACTACCTACCTATACTGGGCACTATGCTAGCTATACTGGGCACTATGCTAGCTATACTTGGCACTATACTAGCTATCTGGGTACTATACTAGCTATACTGGGCACTTTACTGGCTATACTGGGGCACTACCTATCCATACTGGGACTATACTAGCTATACTGGGGCACTATACTAGCTATACTGGGGCACTATACTGGGGTAACTATACTAACCATACTGGGGCAACTAAACTCCCTATACTGGGGCAACTATGCTAGCTATGCAGCCGCCCCCCCCCCCCCCCCCCCCCATAGCACGGCACTGTCCACTAGGTCGCGCAAACACCCGCGCCGCCGACCCCCCGCCGCCGTTCCCCGGAGAAAAATATGGTCAGAAAGTGTTCCCCGGCCCGGAAAAGGTTGGGAACCACTGGTCTATAGCATTATAATCCCAGCAGTTTGGGACCCAAATTTGCCCGTTTGCTTGGCCCAGACAAATTGCATTTTCGTTGGACTTAGAAGCAGCTTTTATACTCATTTCAAACCTAGTGCTGGTAATTGTTACCTGCATAGTGACATCTGTAATCTGAAGAGGCAGATACAGGTGGATTCAGAACCTTATACAGTAATGCCCCCGGTCAGTGGCGTAGCTACAAACCTCTGGGCCCCGATGCAGAATCTGGATGTGGGCCCCCCACGGCAACAACAGCCCCCCTCCCCCGGCAACACCCGACGCACACACATATCCAAATCCCTATAGCCAGCTATGGGTCCCCCCAGTATAGGTAGCCAGGCATAGGTAAGCCAGTATAGTTGCCCCCGGTATAGGTTAGCCAGGTAGGTGCCTCCAGCATAAGTAGCCAGTATAGTTGCCCCCAGTATAGGTTAGATAGGCAGGCGCCGCCGGTATAGGTTAGATAGATAGGTGCCCCCAGTACAGGTTAGCTAGGTGGGTGCCTCTAATATAGGTAGCCAGAATAGTTGTCCCCAGCATAGGTTAGATAGGTAGGTGCCCCCAGTATAGGTTAGTTAGGTAGGTGCCTCCAATATAGGTAGCCAGTATAGTTGCCACCTGTATAGGCTAGCTAGGTGCCCCGAATACAGGTTAGACAAGTAAGTGCCCCCAGGTTAGATAGGTAGGTGCCCCCCAGTATAGGTTAGATTAGGTAGCTGCCCCCCAGTATAGGTTAGATGAGGTAGGTGCCCCCCAGTATAGGTTAGGTAGCTGCCCCCCAGGATAGATTAGGTAGCTTTCCCCCAGGATAGGTTAGATTAGGTAGCTGCCCCCAGGATAGGTTAGAGTAGGTAGCTGCCCCCCAGGATAGGTTAGAGTAGGTAGCTGCCCCCCAGGATAGATTAGGTAGCTGCCCCCCAGGATAGGTTAGATTAGGTAGCTGCCCCCCAGGATAGGTTAGATTAGGTAGCTGCCCCCCCCCCAGATAGGTTAGGTAGGTAGCTGCCCCCCCAGGATAGGTTAGGTAGGTAGCTGCCCCCCCAGGATAGGTTAGGTAGGTAGCTGCCCCCCCAGGATAGGTTAGGTAGGTAGCTGCCCCCCAGGACAGGTTAGGTAGTTAGCTGCCCCCCCCAGGATAGGTTAGGTAGGTAGCTGCCCCCCAGGATAGATTAGGTAGCTGCCCCCCAGGATAGGTTAGATTAGGTAGCTGCCCCCCCAGGATAGGTAGGTAGCTGCCCCCCAGGATTAGGTAGGTAGGTAGGTAGGTCGGTCCCCCCCCTCCATAATGAAGGGGGGAGCCTGCAGCTGCGGGGAGAGCAGCCCGACCTCTCCCTCCCTTCCTCTCCCCGGGCCCCCCCCTTCAAATGCAGAGTGCGCGGCGCACGGAAGCGCTGTAGGCAGAACTCGCCTCCGTCCCTGCGCCGCTGGTCTCCTCCCGCTCTGTATAGATGTTGTTACACACTGCTTCCTGTTTAGCCGGAAGCAGTGTGTAACAACATCTATACAGCGAGAGGAGATCAGCGGCGCTTGGAACGCAGGTGAGTTTCAGCCTACAGCGCTTCCGTGCGCGTCACTCTGCATCTGAAGGGGGGGGGGCCCGGGGAGAGGAAGGGAGGGAGAGGTCGGGCTGCCCTCCCCGCGGCTGCGGCTCCCCCCTCCCAATAGCGCGCACGGCGCACGGGCCGCACTCAGTCCTGGCCGCACTACAAAAAGACATGGGCCCCCCCGGGCCCCTCCCCCGCCTCTTCAGGAGCCGGGCCCAGTCGCACATGCGACCGCTGCGACCTCTATTGCTACGCCCCTGCCCCCGGTATCCGGCACAGCTGGGGATCGCTGAATGCCGAATACGTACGCTAACCAGTGTTAAAAGCACTACCTCCCCCTTCCCTAGGAGCAGCAGGACATACTCACCGATTGTTCAGGTGCCATCTTCTATGTAACCTGCTGCTCCCAGCAGGGCCGAGGCAGAGGGGAGAGAGGCTCCAGCCTCAGGGTGCAGTGTAGGAGGGGGCGCACAATTCGCTCAGCTATCATTCCCCTATTGTGTTTGAAGCAAATAGAAATAAGAAATGGGGATGCATGGCAGTGACTGCAAGCCAGATAACTAGAGATTAAGGTGTTGGGGGAGTTGGGGCCTCTAGGGCGCCTCTTAGTCTAATGGCAATCAGTGTGTGACGGGCGAGTGCGCACGGCGGGTGGGTGCGCATGCACTGACTGGCGGCATGAAGAGAACTAGAGCCCGTTTTTAAACGGGCTTAGGTCAACTAGTTTTTTATAAATATTTTTTTAAATATATTTTCCTATTTTTTTAAAATATTTTTTTTAATCCTCCCCCCGCCAGCCAATCAGCGTGATCAGCTGTCATAGGGGTTGGGGGAATGGTCAAATAAGTGTATTAGAAAGGGTTAATGTTAATGTGTATATAAATACATAAATGGACAATACAAAAACTTGGCAAATTAGGGCCCATATGCAATTCACTTTTTCTCCTGAGTTTTCTCCTAGGATATAATTTTTCATCTTTGTTTTCAAATAACTTTTTAGCACTTTGCAATGGAAAAAGTACCATAAAGTAGGTGACAATGTACTGTAAAAAATATTTTGAGTAGATGTTTGCTTGCTGGTGGTTCAAAAGCATTTTATTTACAAGTTGGAAAAATGTCACCAATCAGAAAACTCAGGTGAAAACATGAATTGCATATGGGCCTAGGTCTGTACGAGGAACAGGAGGGCATGAACTGCACATGGAAGAAAGGAGATTTTACCATCTGCTTAGATGGTAAAAGTAATAGTAGTGGTTTAGTAATAGTAATTAAAATATGAAATATGTTCTGTGGCTAATTCTATATTTGCAATTTAAAGGAGTTTGGAAGATACAGTGAGCTTTATGAGGTTGAACACGTCTTTTGATGAACACGTCTTGATGAACTTGATGAACACGTCTTTTTTCAACCTACCTGTAGAAGACTGTGTAACTAGTTCTGAACCCAAGGAAAAAACAAACAGTCCTAGAAGCTCAACTGCAATAATATGTGAAGCCAGGGAGTCCACCAGTCCACACCCGGATCCTTCAAGGTGCAACAATCCACAGCAATAGAAGAAAAAGACTGGGTCTCCACCTGGATAAAGGCAATTGTAGCACTATTTTATTGCACCATAGTGACAAAAAAACACTATGGTGCAATAAAATAGTGCTACAATTGCATTTATCCAGGTGGAGACCCAGTCTTTTTCTTCTATAACTAGTTCTGAACAGCAACCCCTTCCGGCCACCACTAGATGGCACCATTGGAAGATAACAGACAGATAGATGCTCTACTAAGCTGAATGAATAAGATGTCTCTTATCTTACAACAGCGCCCTCTAGTGTACCCTTACTCAAGTATGCTTATATGTTAAATCAATGAAACTGTATTAATAAAGAAAAACAAATCACAGACTCATCCAATGAACCGGAATTTTATTCCATCCATATACATGCATAGTAACAACATTTGTTGAGAAATTCTTTCTATCAGAAGTAGAACTGTTTTTTTTTCTTTTCTCTGTGATCACCAGTACTATCACACTTATAGGTACTGTAAATATATATTACATCTGAATTGGATTCATACTTGCAGCATTGTGTTTAGGGGTAAGATTGTAGCTGTATATCTTCAGAGATAAAACTGACTGTCTACAGTCCATTATCATACAATACTGCTTCCGGTAACTTTGTTCATTCATTATAAAGTATTGCATTTAACAGCAAAGATTTTCTTTTCTCTTAAAAATTCAGACAAAGATGCATCAGCAAAGGAAAATACAATTACTGTACAAGAAAAAAATGTCCATCTTCATTTAACATACAGTTTTTTTTATCAAATTGAAAAGTGAAACAGGAACAGACTGCTACATACAAATGCAAAGCCTAATGACTAGATCAGTGTTTCTGCTCAAATATAGCTGTGCAGGCAGCACGGGGGTAAGGAGTGCTGCATTGCTGTTTTGGAGATTGGCAATGAGCCACGTCTGGAGCACTGTTTGCAGGGGAATTGTGGAGTGTTGGTTGCCCATAGTGGAAGTCTACTTGGTCATCGAATAAGGATCATTCAGGGCGTACGTTAAAAAGGGGCGCTGGGAAAAAAGGGCGCCGGGTTTTTAACGATAAGTATGGATAACGTTTAAAAATGTATTGTACTGTATTTCGTTTAAAATTAATGTTTTATAAAGTTATAAATCATTAAATAATGTGCATTAAATCGGCAATTGTAAGAACGTTAATCTTTCGTTTAAATAGTGAAACGTATAATAACGTTTAAAATTTTTTTTTACTAAGTAACCCTCCCTGTACCTACCCCTAACCCCTAGACCCCCCTGTTGATGCCTAAACCTAAGACCCCCCCTGTTGGTGCCTAAGTAACCCTCCCTGTACCTACCCCTAACCCCTAGACCCCCCTGTTAGTGCCTAAACCTAAGACCCCCCTGTTGGTGCCTAAACCTAAGACCCCCCTGTTAGTGCCTAAACCTAAAACCCCCCTGTTGGTGCCTAAACCTAAGACCCCCCTGTTGGTGCCTAAACCTAAGACCCCCTGTTGGTGCCTAAACCTAAGACCCCCCTGTTGGTGCCTAAACCTAAGACCCCCTGTTGGTGCCTAAACCTAAGACCCCCCTGTTGGTGCCTAAACCTAAGACCCCCCTGTTGGTGCCTAAACCTAAGACCCCCCTGTTGGTTTTTTCGTTTAAAAATAATGTAAAAAAAAAAAAAAAAAAATGTACTGTTTTTCGTTTAAAAATAATGTTTGAAAAAAAATATTGTACTGTTTTTCGTTTAAAAATAATATTTAAAAATGTATAAATCATTAAATAATGTGTAATCATGAGAAGCAGTAATAAAACATTAAGTCTCCGGGCGCCGCTTTTAAAACGTTATTTTTCTCCGGCGCCCTTTTTTCCTATCGGGCGCCCATTAAACGATATTTATTATAGGAGTGAATGGCGGCGCCCGATTTGTCCACTAGCCTCAGGCGCCCGAATTTACTGTTACCTCATTCAGGTTTCAGAAGAATACTGGCCTCATTAAAGTAAATATAATATGATCAGATTAATAAGTGCATATATAGTATTAATCATTTTGTATCTGTATAGAAGCTTCGTGATAAGCTGATATCAATTCAATCATATCTAAAGTACCTGTTCAGAAGCACTAACACACTGACACAATAGCCACTTTCTGTGTCACAGACTGTCACTGCTATAGGCAGCAATTTTCTCACAGAGACTCAGTCTGTGCCATCCCCCTTGCACTGTGAGCAGTGCGATGATGCAATCAAGGCAGTAATAGAAGCAGCCCCACTCACAGATCCTGAAAACCGATTCCCTGTACAAACATTTAGGACCTCTTATTGAGTATCAGGGGAGAAGGAGCAATTCATAGCATTTCAGTTTGACCACAGTAAAAACTGTGATTCATAGCAGTGGTTTATTAACCTTTCAGCCAAGGAATAAAAAAAAATGGCAAAACAGCCAAGTTCTAAGTTGGATTAGTGATATAGTGGTTATCTAACCAACCACAATTAGGGTCTCTATAAAGGTGGCCATACATTTAGCAGATCCTAGAGTTCTCCTTTAAGACTGGGTTATGTGGGTGGGAATAGTGATAGGTTAAGAGATAGTGAAATATCTAAACTCACAAAGAAGATTATTTACAAATGGGCAGATAATGGAATTCTTCAATATTTCTCTAGATTTACTGTCTTAAAAACATCCATGTATAAGCATTTTCACAGTTTTAAAGTGCATTTCAGAGCTAAACAGCTGAATAGGTAAAGTTCATTTTTTTTAATCATACTTTTTTTTAAATCAGGAAAATATTAAAATGAAAATGTGTTTACAGCTCCATCTGCTGGTTTGACTGACATGTTTTGTAGTAACAATTAAAGCCTAATTTTTCTGAAATGCTGCAAAGTTAAGATAGCTCAGTGGAGAACAACAGGGCCAAGGTATCAGTCACCACTAGAGATGATCAATTTATTTCCTATACATTTTCTAATTCATTTAGAAGCATTTGATTGAAAGGCTTGTTGCAATCATGTGATCATTTTTTAATTTTTGCTTTCTCTGTTAGTTTGCACAGAAAGCAGAAATGATAAAATTGTCAAGATCAGTCAACCAGAGGTTGGGTCACCTGATCAATTCAGTCACATGCTTCTCCATTAAAGTGGATCCGAGATAAACTTTTACTCATTGCATAATTGTGTTCCTTTCATATAGCTTATAGGGCATTCCTTAAGTCAAATACTTTTTTTGTTTTAATACTCTTATTCCCTATAAACTAAATAAGCCTCGCCCACAGCTTCCCACAGAGTGTCTTGGCACTTTGAGCCTTAGTAGCAAGGGCTTATGGGAGCTCAGTCTGGGCAGGAGGAGGAAGAGGTTACTAGCCAGAGATTTCAGAAGCAGAGGGGAGGAGGGGGGAGGAGAGGGGAGTGACGTTTTCACAGGCTGAGCGCTGGAGATACAGATCAGCTTCCCTTTGTGTATGTGACAAACAGAACATGGCCGCTCTCATTATATCACAGGAACAAATAATCATAAACTGTTGAAGCTGTTTGCAGCTAGATTTGCTGTGTAAACTATCTAAACTTCAGATAAGATATATAGACAAGTTACTTATTATAGTTAGTTTTTCATCTCGGACCCGCTTTAACATTCCCCAGATATAATTTATCCACAGTCAACTGACCATCTTGTTACTGCTTATGAAATATTACTGATGGAGAAAAAAAATGTAATATTTCATGTTTTTAGTTCAAATATATTTTTTAAAGTGATACCTTCAAGTGCTAAGCACAATAATTAAATAAAAACAATTAAGTTAAACCACTGTACAATCTGTTTAATATAACCTGTTTTAATAAAAATATATCAAAAAAATAGTAGTGGTGACTGAAAGTACTTAAAGGGAATTTCCAATTTGGCTTTAAAATTGCCATATACATAGATTGGTGCTGAATAAGTGTATTTTTTATTAATTTAATTTTTTTTAAACAATCTAGCCAACTCAGTCTGCAACCAGATAAGAGTTTCCAGAACAGTCAGTAAGCTCAAATTACACCATGGCATCAGTGTTCTGTATGGAGTACCCCTAGTCCAAGAACTCCCACCTTGCTGTGCATAAGTAATAGCCTTTGTTACACCTTTTCGGACATCTGCACTATTTTTGTGACTAAAAACGTATACTCTCATACTTGCCAGTTTCTATTTGAAATACTGTAGTGCGTGTTTTATAGGCACCTAAAGCAAAGTAAGCAATCTGGAAAAAGGGCCAATAGAGGAAAAAAGGGGGTGGGGCAAAACTTGACTTTTAACATAAAAGTCAGAATTTGCATAGCACTTCAGGAACCAATATTTCTGGAACTTATGATCTTTTTGAAATTAAGTTTTTACTGTTTTATTTTTAAATAATTTCCGTTTGGCCCAGATTTTCAAGAAGCAGGCTTTTAATATATATATTTTTTGAATAAAGCAGTATTATGCATGACACCTTGGCTTAGTGGTTACCACTTCTGATTTTCAGTGCTAGAGTCCTAGGTTTGAATTCAGTCCAAGACACTATTTGCATAAAACTTTTCCCACATCAGAAAAAACAATCACACTGATGGGGCAATTAAATGTCCCCTCACCCTAAAACTGGCCCTTGACTTTGATAGGGGTATCGGAACGGGGCTTCCACTGGTGGACTGTTAGTAATGCAAACCGTCTGATGTCTGTAAAGCGCTGCAGAAAAGCGCTATATAAATGTACGATAATATTATCATCATAATATTGTAACCAGGTATTTTCCCATGGTAGGCTACGGCCAGTATGGACAAGGTCCCTAGTCTCCAGTGAACAAAATATTTACTACCGCATTAAATAATGCTTGTTTTTTTACTTTTTCTTTTGTTTTGTTTTTCTAACCATGGCTTTATAGATTATGAGCTATATTTCAGCAGAGACAGCTATTCTCTCTGCAACAGCGTAGAATAAAAAAAAAAAGAAAGAAAAATCAGTATACACAAGTGCTTCTGAAGCTATTCCTAATATGTCTTTTTCCTCTGCAATGTTGTGTCTATATTATTTAAAATCTACTATACAGGTGCAAACCATATGTGCTACACAATAACTATACAATAACATTACAAATGACTTTAATATAAAGTTCTTTAAATAAAAAATAACAGAACCACAGCTACAGTTGCGTCCAACAGCGATCGCTTGCCCCGGCCAACGTAGATGGCTCAGGATCAGGAGCCACCGCTGGGCACAAATGTATGGAAACACTGCTGGCAAAATAAATAAGGGAAAAAAAAAGAGAAAAATGGCACCAATAATACACTTTTACGCATAACTGTAGTGGAATTACACCTTAAATCTTCAAGTCATTTCAAATGAACGGATATCCTGATTGTCCAGATGTCAATTAAGCAGCATCATTATTTTATGTTATTTTTTCCCTCTCTTTTTTCTCAGACTGCAGGAAACAAACATACTTCACGTTTTTTTTTTTAGCAAAAGCGCCAGGTGGAAATGTTCATTTGACGTGCTCGGCGGCATGTGACGAGCAGTAAAATTTTTTGTGAGTTATAAAGTTTGAAAGGTTATTAAACTGGATGTCGCAGAGACGGCAATATTTCCCGCCGGCTGCAGCTGCGCCGGATCCATTGACGCTTTTTGTCAGGCTGGAAACCTGATCCTCGGCAGCGGGGGGCGCCGGGGAAACGTTTTCATTGGCCGTCAGAGGTTTGTCCAGGGCCCAGGATGGGGACTTACAGCCGTCTTCTTGCGGAGGATTCTGGGAAAGGTTTTCCTGCTGAGAGTTTACAGCAGGCCGGTCCTCCTGCTTGAGTCCACCGTTCACTATCACCATGCCCCGGTTTTTTGGCAGCAACGGCAGAGAATCTTTCTTCAGTACAGAACATCCATTTGAAGGTAGCTGACTTTTGGGAGATTCGCTTCCTACGTTTGTGCTTTGATCTAAATCCGCATTGTGTATTACGAGAGACCCAGAAATATAATCACTTGGCTTGATTCCATAGTATGGGGAAAGCTGATCTGCGCCTTTAGCTTTTTTTATTGCTCCTGGGTAAAGGCATTGTGAAAAAAACGCATTTTTGTTCTCTTCTTTCGTGGCGATAAGCTGGGCTGCTTCGCTAAAGACTTTAAGACCTTGAAGAGTCGCTAAGTGGGAAGAGAACAAGTTTCCATTAGGTGACGATTGTTTTGAGGTTCTGTTCTTTTCACATTTTATGGCCCCTCTTTCAAAGTTGCCCTCAGGGCTGCTTCGTTCGCTTTCTGGGTTAGGGAACACTTTGCTCTCAATGTTTCCTAGATCATTGCGTTGACTAGCTGTTACAGGACAGAAGTTCTGCTTGTGAGTAAGGTAGTTCTCGACTTTATTAAAGCCTATCTTACATACTGTGCACTCGTGATAGTCCAGGAGCCTTTTCGGAGATGTGGAAACCCTATCGGACTGTGTTAAACATTTTTTGCTAAGGTCTATAGGGGCGTCCATCTCCAAAGAAGAAATGGCTGAGTGCGAGGTTTCACATTTCACCACGGGAATGCATTTACTAATTGAAAGTGATGTTTCCAAATGTTTTGGAACGACTCCTGGAAAGATATCGCACCTGGGGTGATAACAGTCCCCGGGGCCTTCTGCTTGCTCTTGGACAGATGTGCAAGGGTTGCCAAGATTAGCTACATGAAGGAAATGCTGTTGAACTAGCTGTGGTCTCTGATCGTGTTCAGGCAGACACATCTCATACATCTTCCTCCTCTTCCTGGTGCGCATAGTCCTCTGCATGGCAGGCACTTTATTTATCGCTGATCTCTTTAAAGGAGGGTCATGACGAGTGGCACAGTAGTACTGTTTATGAACCATGAAAGTTTCTTGCCTACTAAAGGTGATATTACAAGCTTCACAGGTGGTTTTGTTTGGGTCATTCTCAACCTCCAGCTGTGGTGGTGGGGTGGTCTTAATTTCGGTGGCTTTGCCGTTGCCCTTCTCGTCAGTGGTAACCGCGTTGGGCAGTTTTTTAACCTCAGCTGTGAAGTCTTTGTCTCTGGACTTCATATTTGATCCCAGCAAATCAAGAACATTGCCTGAGTTAATGCAGGAGGCTTGGAGGAGCTGGTTGTCGTTCTCAGTAGAATGAAGAGATGGGTTAAGAAGACTGACAGAATTCTGAGCGTTGGTTGGGCTGACGGACTCTGGCATCTTCTCGTTGACGCCGGTAAAGTCCGCCGCCTTGGTGAGGTGCTGCCATCGGCTGCTGCAGTAGTGTTTCTTATGTACCAGATAATTGTCCAAATTGTTAAATGTTATATTGCACTCAAAGCAAGTAGCCCCCTTCGGCATCAGGGGGCTGTAAATGACTGGGGGGTAGCTATTGCTGCCATGCCGTAGCCGCCGGTGTACCAGTTCTGACATCTTTGCCAGTATTTCCGAAGCTTGAGGAACTACGGTAATGTCATGCGGGAAAGCAAACTGAGAGAGAAAGGGCGCCATTGGAAAAGAGGGTCCAATAGCGGGCTGGACAGGAGATGAAGCAAGCCGGGGGCTCGATGGCTCAGATTTGATTTTAGTATAGGAAAAGACGTTTTTATTGGTTGTCTCTGGCCTCTGATTGGACAGAAAAGGATGCGGCTTCTTTTCACTTTTTTCCAGCTCGCTGTCTGAGCTCGCGTCTTTGTTCGGCACGGTCTTTTGGCTCTGCAGAAGATCGTTTTTATTCAGCAGCTCTGGCGTCTGTTGTGCATTTGTTTCATTGGCACCGGGAGAGTGCGCAGTGTCAGCCTCCCGCTGCAGTTTACTTCCAGGGACATGAAGCTCCTGGTGTTGTAGGAGTTCCCTATGAGTTTGAAAGCCAAAATGGCACTGATTGCATCGAAAGGCAGCTTGAGTAAGATGAGAGAACAGGTGTTTGTGGAAGTTAATCACCGATTCCGCCGTGAAGTTACACACTGTACATTTCAGGCTGGCCCCCGGAGGAAAGACATCTTCAACTTTCACACCTGCAAAAAAAAATAAAAAATGGAACGTGTAAATAGAGACATAAATCTTGCTGATCAATCTACAAAACAGTCTATGGCATGGGAAAGCATTCCAAACCCTCGTGGCTGTTTGAGCGACCTGCTGTTCTCGCTTTCAAATAAATGAAGTGAGGATTTTAAAAAAGATAAAGAACTGAACAGCCATACACTACTTGGCCAAACACATAACCATTGTCACTGCTGCTGAAGAGTGACACAGGGTAGCTAAATAACTTATGTACCCCAAAACACCCAGATCCTAGGCAGTTAACCCGAAAGAGGCTAAATGCTCTGTAGCAAAAAACACTGTATTTCAAGAGCAAAATGTAACTGAAGGTTTTAGGTCCTACATGTCCGAAAAGCAAGACCCAGAATGTGTTAAAGCAGAGTTCCCCAACCCTGTCCTCCAGGACCACCAACAGTACATGTGTTACAGAAAACCACAAACATGCACAGGTGGGGTAATTAGTGTCTCAGCAGAGCTGTTTGAAGGGAGGGTCCGCGCTGGAAAAAAAACAAACTCCACTTACCTGGGGCTTCTTCCAGCCCCTACCAGTCGATCTGTACCCTCGCCGCAGCTCCTGTTAAGTGGAGTTTTTTTTTCAGCGCGGACCCTCCCTTTAACCTCCTTGCCGGTTATCCCGAACTCAGTTCAGGGTAACCTGCGCAGGAGGATTTCTCAGGCCCCGCTGGGCCGATTTGCATAAGTTTTTTTTGTTACAAGCAGCTAGCACTTAGCTAGCTGCTTGTAACTTCCGATCGCCGCCGCTCGCCGCCGACCCGCCGCAATCCACTGCGCCGAGTCGCTCCCCCCCGCCCCAGACCCCTGCGCTGCCTGGCCAATCAGTGCCAGGCAGCGTTGAGGGGCGGATCGGGATTCCCTATGACGTCCCGACGTCCATGACGTCGGTGACGTCATCCCGCCCCGTCGCCATGGCGACCGGGGAAGCCCTGCAGGAAATCCCATTCTGAACGGGATTTCCTGCTTACTCTGATCGCCGAAGGCGATCGGAGTGGGTGGGGGGATGCCGCCGCTCAGCGGCTATCATGTAGCGAGCCCTAGGCTCGCTACATGATTTAAAAAAAAAAAACAAAAACAAAAAAAACCTCCTGCGCTGCCTCCTTGCCGGAGGAATTGAACCGGCAAGGAGGTTAAGTACCTCTGTGGATTTTCACAAAGATTTTCACTGTTGGTGGGCCTTGAGGACATGTTTGATGAACAGTGTGTTAAAGGACCACTCCAGTGAAAAAGTAAGCAGTTAAAACCTGACACAACTCACAGGTTTTGGGTTAGTCCATTTCCTCATGGGGGATTCTCATGGTTTTCTTTGTTTTCAAAAGCATTTGAATGACAGTTGCTAAGTCTAACTGACAAAATAGTGTGCAAGTGAGAAGGGAGGCTGGCATCTTACTATTTTGGCAGTTTAAAGGATACCCGAAGTGACATGTGACATGATGAGATAGACCAGTGTGTGTACAGTGCCTAGAACACAAATAACTATGCTGTGTTACTTTTTTCTTTCTCTGCCTGCAAGAGTTTAAACATCAGGTATGTAAGTGGCAGTTCCTGTCTCAGTCAGGAGCTTGCACATCTAGTATAATTCTGGGCTGGAAAGCTGCACGCCTGGTCGAGCTGACACAGATTAGAATAAGCTTTGGACTGCCTTGCTGATGTTGGGAAAACTTTTTTGAACATTTTTGAAAAACTTTTTTTTGCCTACCCAGAGCTCTGTAGTCAATCAGAAATATATGCAATTGCTTTCTCATTGGATGTATGGCATGAATGGATGTATGTGAAGCGTGCGTGGGACGCAGGGTCTGCCGGGTTAACCCTCAAGTTCTAAGTGTTTTTAGTGTTTTTATCTGAATCTTTCGATACAGGTTGTGATTGTTGTGATTTTTTCAATAAAGTTTTTTGATATGTGACACAGTGAGGCCTGAATTAACTTTTTTGTTGGAGGTTTTGTTGCAGATTCAGTCAGGACTGTGTCAGACTAAAGTGTAACCCTCACTGATAAGAAATTACAACTATAAAACACTTTGCTAGCTTCTGAGAGCAGGAAAGAGATAAAAAGGATCAATCGTTCATAGATTTTTAGCTCTGGCATACTTCAATGAATGTGCCATTGAGCAAAAACAATAAAACAGTAAACACTTAAAAAGTAGATTCCCCATAAGGAGATGGACTAGTTCAAAACCCGTCGGTTCTGTCAGATTTTAACTGCTTGCATTTTTTGCTGTAGTGGTCCTGTTTGCATTGGCCAGGTTAATTTCTTATCTCGCTGTGCCGCTTGTCGCATTACTGCAGAACGGCAGTAACTATTTTGTTCAGCAGCAATAACTTGAAGCCCTCCACTATTCCTCCAACCCATAGGCAAGGAGTGTGATGCTACTACAACAAAAGGGATTAAAAACCTAGTAAAAAGATATGATACATGCTTACATAAAGCCGGTGATTATGTGGAGAAATAACCAGATGATAGTGTGTCTAACATTAACCACTTAAGCCCAACTGGACAAATATATTTGTCCAGTGTTGTTGTGGAGAGTGCACCACCAGTTTGCTACTAAATGAGGCACATGTGGTATCATTTTAACCGTGACGAGTTTTGGAATCCATTTTGGTGTGTCTAAAGCCTGTGAACCACGTCACATGAAAAATAGGTAGGGACAAACTCAATCAAATATAAAAAGTCATTTTCAGAATCATGATCAAACTTGGGAAAGTTTTAGCAACACTACAAGAGACATATGTGGTATCATTTTAACCGTGATAAGTAGTAGAATAGAGTTTAAAGAGTTTCAGGGTTGAGGCGCATGTCTCCTGTATTTTTTTTAGTCACAAACTGAATCAAAAGAAATTATATTTTTGCATATTCTGTACCAAAATAAAAGACTTGTAAAATGAAAACAAAGTGACAGAATATGAAAGAAACCACATACATTATTACCTTAGGAACCTGGCTTTTTAAATATGTATGCCATAAGTGTATATTACTATTATTTTTCAAAATAAGGCCTTGTAATCATTGACAGTGTACAATGAGAAAGCAAAAAACACAAAAACAGAAAAAAGACACCTTTATTTCCAAATACAATATTCTCTCCATACATTGTGCTCGTAACATAATCTAAATGTTGCAATAACCAGGATGGATGAGCAAATAAAATTAGTGGGTTTAACTTATAGTCAACACTGTTTAATTTAAAGCTATAATGGATGTAAATAGAGAAATAGATTGTTTTTTTCATCTTTTTCCCTTATTTTCCCTTTAAAATGCATAGAAAATAAGATGATTACTAAACAAAATGAACACACACTAAAAGCCGAATTTGTCCTGAAAAAAACAATATATAGATCATTTAGTTGTGATAAGGAGTAATAAAGTTATTGGCAAATGAATGGGAGCAGCGCCTATATGTGAAAATTGCTCTCGGGCTGAAGTGGTTAAATAAACAAAATGTTTGCTTAATGGATTCATTGAAAACGGCTGTTACTCTTTGGATAACCTTAACAGACAGTTAAAAACATAACTTTGGGCCATACGTAATTCAATTATTCTCCTGAATTTTCTCCAAGAAGATAATTTTTTATCTTCGATTTAAAATAACTTTTTTGCAATTTGCAATGGAAAAAGTACCATAAAGTAGGTGAAAAGTACCGTGACTGTCAAAGTAATTGTTTGCTTGCTGAAGGTGTAAAAGGCATTTTATTTACAAGTGAAAATATCACCTAGGAAAAAACTCTGGAGAAAATGTGAATTGCATATGGCTTGTTGTGTGCAAAGCCTATTTAACTACTTTAACCACCCTGGCGTTCTGATTAAATCGCCAGAGCGGCTGCGGGAGGGTTTTTTTTAAATTAAAAAAAAACTATTTAATGCAGCCAACTGAAAGTTGGCTGCATGAAAGCCCACTAGAGGGCGCTCCGGAGGCGTTCTTCCGATCGCCTCCGGCGGCCAGAAGTAACACGGAAGGCCGCAATAAGCGGCCTTCCGTGTTTCGCTTACCTGGTCGCCATGGCGACGAGCGGAGTGACGTCATGGACGTCAGCCGACGTCCTGACGTCAGCCGCCTCCGATCCAGCCCTTAGCGCTGGCCGGAACTGTTTGTTCCGGCTACGCTGGGCTCGGGCGGCTGGGGGGACCCTCTTTCGCCGCTGCACGCGGCGGATCGCCGCGCTGCAGCGGCGATCAGGCAGCACACGCGGCTGGCAAAGTGCCGGCTGCGTGTGCTGCTTTTTATTTGGTGAAAATCGGCCCAGCAGGGCCTGAGCGGCAGCCTCTGGCGGTGTTGGACGAGCTGAGCTCGTCCAGACCGCTCAGCTGGTTAAGAGGAACTGTCGCGAAAATCCTAACATTTAAAACACATACAAATAAGAAGTACATTTCTCCCAGAGTAAAATGAGCCATAAATTACTTCTCTCCTATGTTGTTGTCGCTCACAGTAGGTAGTAGAAATCTGACATTACCGACATCTCTCCATAGGGGATTCTCAGCATGGCCTTTATTCTTTATAAAGACATTCCCTCAAAAAGATTTACATAAATATGCTGGCCAGCCAGCCTCCCTGCTCGCTGGACACTATTTTGGCAGTTGGACAGAGCAACTGTCATTTACTAAGTGCTTTTAAAAATAAAGAAAACCCTGAGAACCCCCCTATGAGAAGATGGACTGGTCCGAAATCTGTCAGTAATGTCAGATTTCTACTACTTACTGTAAGTGACAGCAACAAAAAAGCGAAAAGTAATTTATGGCTCATTTTACTCTGGGAGAAATGTACGGTACTTCTTATTTGTATGTGTTTTACATTTTAAGATTTTCGCGACAGTCCCTCTTTCGGACTGAAGTAGTTGAAATCTAGGCCCTGTTTTGATGGGTATCTGGCTGCCAAAGTGAAGATTTCAACTCATCTGCCGCTTCAGTCGCTCCCGCCGCTCTCGCTGCAGCTCACTGGGCTCAGACATCTCTATGACGGCAGAGCCCTGTGAGCGGGCCAAGAGCCGATTTCACTGGTTCCTGGCCGTGTCCATCAATGTAAGCAACTCCCACTGGCTTACATTGATAGGCACGGTCAGGAACCAATGAAAGCGGCTCCTGACGGCTCAAAGGAACTCTGCCGTCATAGAGAAAGCAGAGTGGGTGGCCCAGGTTCCCGACGTGTGGCAGTGACGGCGGTTGCGGCGGTTATGTATCGGCGATTTCTTTGGGATTCCTTTCTGTACCAGCGGTCTCTGGTCCTTAAGAGGGCAGAGACCGCTGGTACATAAGTGGTTAACTGCTTTCTTAGGCATGCTTTGGCATTTAAAGGTAAGACTTTATTTCCTTGCAGCTGTAATGTAACTAATCTGTTTCCTCTTCCGCTGTATGAAAAATCACCAGGACAGTCAGGCAACTGGCATAGTTTAAAAGGAAATAAACATGGCAGCCTCCATATCCCTCTCACTTCAGTTTTCATTTAAGCCTGGTATACATGCCTTCAATTTTGCTTGGCCACTGATTGGTTCGATTGGTGGTGATTTCGAATGCTATGAATGGTTTGTGTAAACTCTCATACTTCATGGACGTGGTAAAATTGGTCAGTGACTGGTCAATCAAAATTGAAGGTGGGCACTGGGCTTTAGATTGAGGCTACGCCCCATACAGTGGCCCAGTAAATCCTCCACTCAGTGCATGAGGAGAGTAAAAGCTGTGCATACATACATGACCTGTGGCCAGTCCATGGAGAAAGGAATCCTTCCAATCAATGCTCTGAAAGATAAACCAATGTACATTTGTGTACACTGGCTTTCCTGTCTAATCTATTATCTTCCAGAAGTCCCCTTGGCTGCACACAGGGGGAGCAGGTTTAGTTTGGTAGGGAAAGGCCTGTACTGACACACCATGTGGCTGCCTAGCACCATGTGCTCACACATGCCTGGTTGTGTCCCACCCACATGACTAACCATGCCCCGCCTACATCAGCAGGCAGATCTCACCTACTCATGTACGAACATCTGCATAAAAACATCCCAGAATCTGTGCAGGATCAGTCACAATTTACCAGAACATCTAATTGCAAACCTATTGAGGAAATTATTCTTTATTGGCCATTTTCGGTGAGTCTGTAGCAGAATTAATTTCCGTTCTTTGGACCATTGATTGATAAATGGGCTATTCATAAAAATGATGTGAATATTGTGTATACCCAGCCCTAAATTCATTAATCTGAAATGCAGGAATACATAAAACAAGCACCAGCTAACTGGGCTTCTTATCCACGGGCAGTTGATAGGCAGTGAAATGCCTCTCAAACTGCTTGCTGTTGCCTGGTAACTGCTTGCTGCTGCCTGATAACTGCTCACTGCTGCCTGGTAACTGCTTCCTGAGCCCGGGAAATGAGGCCATACAAACAGTGGTTTTTTTTTGTGTTTTTTTTTTAATCCAAGTGGGCCCAGATTTATTGACCTGACCCCACAGTGGGTGACTGCTTACCTATCTGGCAGTGAGGCTGCACACCATGCAGCTTTACTGCCTCAGACTCTACTAAACCCCAGAAAACCCCACGGTCAGAAGAAAATCTATGAACTTGACAACCAGCTTCCTCCCTCCCAGCTGACAGCTGTTTTTGTATTAGTGTGCAGGCCAGGTAAATTACATCACCACCACAGGGGCTGGAAGAGGGCATGGCCAAGATAGGAAGAGTATTGTAGGGGCAGGTAGAGGAGTCATGTCACAGAGTGGGGGGAGGCTGGCATGGGGGAGGGAAAGGGGGGCTGGGCTTCACCAATTCAGTAATGTTTCAACAATCATCTCTATCTTTGGATCTGATCCAGATGTGATTTTAAGACCTCAGCGTTTGTTGTGCCATGGAGATGAAGGGAGAGAGCTTGTTAAATTGTTAAATGTGAGTCTGCTAAACCACGGGGGCTGATTTTTTTTTATAGCAGGAAGAGGGCTAAATTGGGAGGCTACATCAGCAAGTGGTTTCATAGGAAATGGAGTAGGAATATTCTTTTTACATTGTGCTAGAGTGATGTTGGGTGGGGAAGAGGTGGAGGGAGGGGCTATTGCATGTGTTCACGGGTGGTGAACTTTTGGCCCATAATGACCAATAAACTAAGGTTAACTAGGTTGGAATGGAGAGGCCAATACCATTGGCAAACATGCAATCACCAATGGATAACTTCTGAGTTTGCAAATTTTTCAAAAAGTTTATTTTTCGACCGGGGAAGTGTGCTGCAAAAAGTTTGCCCATCACTAAGGGAGAATGGTATTCTATGTTGGGGAACTGGCAGGACATTGAGAGCAAATAGCATGTCATGTTGTATATCATTGGGAAAAGGGGGGCTGGCACGAACACTGGAAATCCAGCACAGGAAACTTGGGCGCAGCCGGCGCCACCATAGAATATAGGAATTACGGCTATAGCGGTGCACAGTCAGTAACTTTGGCGCCGTCAGAAGACGGAGCTCAAGTTACTTTGAAAACACTGTAATTCGGCCTCCAGCAATAGCCACTATCCCCACATTCCCCACTATCCACATGGACCTGGAGGGGGAATAGTATTTAACGCCGCCGGGAACTTGTGCAGCAGCAGGATAAGCCATACCTGTATCCTGCACCCAAGTCTCTCGGCGATGAATTCTCTCGGACGTGGCTGGCAGCACATGGAGGGGAATAGTCCAATGTGCCAATGCACTCATGGTGCCCAGCTGTCAAGGGACAGATCCACATGTACTCTGTTTTACTATCTGGCACCCAGATATCCCAAGTGGCAACTGGCAATAAGCACTCTGCCTTCTAAGAGAATCCTGTTAGGACATAGGGAACTGACTGGACGGACTTACCACTGTGAGTGTTTAGGTGCATTTCCAGCGCTCTTGCATTGGAGAAGCTCTTGGTGCATTGTGGGTAAGGGCAGATACTGGACATCTGAGATGCGCTCTCTTCATTGTCCTCTGAAAGCTGAGATGTTTCCCGCTGGCGACCACTACAGTAGTACATGAGGTGGGCTTGTAAATTGCGCTCACTCCTGTACCAAATTCCACACGACTTACAGGGGAATATATCTTCTGCAAAGAAGACAGAGAACACAGCACATAAATGACACTATAAGGACCACTAAAATCCCAAAGCCCAAGGTGAGGAATCATTTTTCTCTAACTTCTCCCTCCCCACCCAACTTATATAACACTGTACTGCCCACCACCTCCATTCGCTGCTGATTGGAGAGGAAGCATAGCCGCTACAGCCACTATACAGGGCAGTGGGGGCGTGTCTTCAGTGTGTAATATGGAGGCACGGCATGACCTGAGGGTTTCTGGGAAGTGGAGTATAGGATGTGTCATGAGTTACAAATGAGAACAGTGGCGATGTAAGTGGCTTGGGATGACTCAGAGGATCATGGCTGGATGGTAGGCTAGGGAGCGGCATATGCCCGCATGTCACACCTTTGCTGCAAGGATGATATAACTGGATGGGTGCCTAACAACTTGATAGGCTACATGCCAACCTTTAATCAGAGGGTAGTTAAAATGGGAAATGCTAAGAAGGATTTTCTCTTTTTTTTTTTTACTATAGAAAAATCACTGAAATCAAAACGTGGACAGTGCAATACATATGTTATGCAAATAGAGCAAGTATTTATCTACTTATATATGTGTTTTTTTCTGAGATAGTATGGCTGAAAGCTTCACTTTAACTCTGCAGAATATTTCCCCTATCCCATCATCTCCCATATGAGGTAGTCAGGGAGGAGCTAGAAGCAGGCAGCAGCCAGTCTTATACTGTGAATGAAGAGCTGACCCCACCCACTCTGCTGGTAGCTGTATACTTTCTGCACAGATCTCTGGGTCATTGAGATTTATTGTTTGAATGCTTCTCGGATATATACAGTATATGTTTACAGGGAAGGTATTGTATGTGTTTTTGAAACAGGCAATTTGCACTTCTATTATGCAATCAAATATATACTCTGTAATAAATATGTATCTTTTACATTTAATCTTAGAATATATATATATATATATATATATATATATATATATATATATATTTACAGCATTGCATGCCGGTCTTTTATAGAGGTGATGATGGTATTTGTAGAAGTGTTAAAGATTTGAAACAGAAGGTGCCAAAACTAAAATTCAAACTGCTTTTATGTGCTTTGTTATTTTTTTTTAAAAAAGAATATGGAATGTTTCCCAGATTCTTCTATCGCTGCTTCCCTCCTCCACTGTACAAAACAAATAGAATATGTCTGAGATGATAATAAATACCATAGAAATAATATTTGTTGCCCTAAATTCACATGATCTCAGCACTGTTATGTGTGCCTTGTGTTGATGCCGGAAGATCAGCAGACGGGGCAGTGCTAGTGGTGTAGCTAATTTGAAGTGTACAAAAGGTGAGTATCGTTTTGGGTTGTTGGTAAGCATTTTGCATTGAGCAGGAGTATACGGTTTAGGGGATAAGGTCGGAGGAAGTTAGTAATAATGGTAAGGATTAGGCATTAAAAACGAGTTAGGCCCGATTCACATTAGAAAATATGAGGCAAATGGATCCAGTGAGCGGATCCGGTCTCCGCTTCACCAGATCCGGGTGGCTCTGTGCACATTGGCAAACGTATCTGATCACCAATGGATCGGTTTTCACTTAGTTTGCCAGAAAATACATACCTAGTGGCAGCGGCAGAGGCTTCCTCTTCTAGTCACATGACGAGTCATTTAGTCACATGACGCGAAGATAGAAGCCTCTACCGCCGGCCTTTAGGTATGTATTTAAGGCCTGGTTACCCTCACTCACCCACCTGCCCGGCTGCTGCACCCTCCCGCCGCTCAGGTTCCCCTCCCCACATCCCCCATCCCTTGTGGAACAGTCTGTTTCTTCACTACTGTGAAGAAACGTTCCATTCTCCATTGCCCCAATGTAAAAGCATTTTTTGTCCGGTTCCGTTCCGCTGGGCAGAACAGTCCGGAAAGTTAGGGCCTGCTGCATTTTTTTTTGGCCCGGGAAGCGGAACGGAGCCGTACCAACGGACACATGTGAACGGTCCAATAGCTTTCACATCTGTTCCGTTTGTACAGTATACGTTCCGGTTAAGTTACATAAAAAAAATGCAGATGTGAACCGGGCCTTAGTGTTAATTAATAGGTGAAGTTAACCACTTCAGGACCACAGGGCTAAACCCCACTAAAGACCAGGCTATATCTTTCAAAATAGGCCACTGCAGCTTTAAGGCCAAGCTGCAGGGCCGAGCAACACAGCACACTAGTGATTTTCCCCACCAACAGGGCTGTCTGTTGGTGGGGTCTGATTCCCCCCCCCCATGCTTATTTTTTT
Organism: Hyperolius riggenbachi; assembly: GCF_040937935.1. Taxonomy (NCBI): domain Eukaryota; kingdom Metazoa; phylum Chordata; class Amphibia; order Anura; family Hyperoliidae; genus Hyperolius; species Hyperolius riggenbachi. The sequence goes on along the minus strand of NC_090650.1, from coordinate 395,537,606 downwards.
TTAATCAAAATTTTTTACTTTTTTTAAAAAATAAAAATGACTATTTTTTTATTCTTTCTTACCTGCTCCCTCCCTCCCCCTGCCAACCAATCAGCGTGATCAGCTGTCATAGGCTGAAGCCTATGACAGACGATCACTCCCTAGCATATGGAGGGGACACGGCTGTCCCCAATACAGCGCTGCTGCCGATCGCAGCGCTGTACATGGTAATTAGACAGCGGGTTCACCATCTAACAGTCTCCCGAGCGGCGATCGCTGCTCGCAGACTGAAGGCAGGGCGGAGATCCGCCCCCTAAACAGGAGATGCGCGCACAGGCTTTCCTGAAAACTGCAGCCCCAGGACTTGATGCCAATTGGTGTTAGGTGGTCCTTGGGCTGCCTCCGCGGCCATGCCAATGGGTGTGGAGCGGTCTTTAGGTAGTTAAAGTCGGATAAAACTATGACATAATATTCAATAAAAATGTGTTTTCCTACTTTTTATTACCCAATATCCAAATTACAAGGTTCCAAAGTATCTGCTCTGAAAGCTGCCATTGCAGGTTACTGAAAAGCTGCTGTATATTAAAATCTATCTAGTGATCAATCACTTCTCAACTGCACACGTACTAGGAGCGAGCTCAGTTTCAGCACTTGCTAATGTTTACTAAATGTATTTGACAAAGGAATGTAAACAAAAGATAATGTTATCACCTCTTTGGATGTGGCCAGAAGCTGCCCACTGAATCAAGGAGCTTTCCACTGAAGAACAAAATGCTGTGTTTAACTGTTTGAATGCTGTTCTGCTACAATTTTTTGTGGTAGTAGTTTTTTTTTTACCTCTGTAAATAATCGTTTGGAGCAAAGGGGAAATGCTGAGTTTCATACAAGCTAGGCATCAGGAAGGGAATTTTCAACAGGAAGTTACTAGAGTTACTATTAAAGCCCTTCTAAACTCCCCAAAAGAAAACCCACAGCAGGGCTAGAGATGCCTAGTTTAGCACTGCCCTATTTGTCTCACCCGCTGCGTTTTCTGTATTGTAGTGGTGAGTGTAGCCCCCTCCTTCTATGGTAGAGCAAGGAGTGTGTTGCTGCTGACTGCTTATGGTAAGATCAACTTTAGGTGGCAAGCATGCATCCATCCACCGCCTTGCCCAATTGTGTGAAAGTAGGCAGCAGTGCTGTGATGGGCTAAGATTTGGCAGCAGAGAAGGGATCCTGGTCCCAAGCTTTATGACAGGTGTCAAGGAGAAGGAAGACCTTAATTAAAGCAGGAGGGACAGCCATATTATGCCAGGAAAAAAACCCACATACAGTATATAAGTAGATAAATACCTGATCTACTTACAAAACACATGTAATGTACTGTCCACGTTTTGATTTCAGTAAATTTTATATAGTAAATGAAGAGAATTCTGTTCCTGGCAGGGGCCATGTCTTTTTCCCATAGTGTGAAGCTAAATCCTGATGTCATTTCCTCCCTTAAGTTTTTTCTTTTCTCCTCCAATCTGCAGTTATATGAGGCTAGCGTGTAAACACGTGTGAGCACAGGATCATGTTGCAGCCTCAGTCTGTAACACTGAAGTGTGCTCAGACCAATCGATGAGAAACAGGAATGTGGGAGGGGAGATGACAAGCTTTCTCCAATGGCGATGGAATAAAAGGAAGCCAGGCTGACATATAAGATTTATTTTAGCAAAAAGATTTCTGACTGGAGTGGAGTGCTTGCAGCGCAGGGTGAGATTCCTGGCAGCATTACAAACACATTGCAGTGTTTAAATGGAATTTGATTACGGCAAAATCACAAAAAACGCAAAATCGGCAGGCCAAAACAAACCCAGGTGAACTCACTGACGGTCTGTACATTCTGTGACAGACTTGCAGCTGAGGCCCATGTACGTGGCATTGTTCACCAGACCCTAGACTCTCTCGGGCCCTGTACTGCAATCCCACCAGTGATACCCTAAAGGCAGCCCTGATAAACAGCGTTACTTAGCTGAGGTAGGAAACTACCGGGAACAAGCGACCACTGCATTGGTACAAATTTGAGTGCTGAATTCCAGCCTGCCAGGAAGTAACAAAGAGGGCACTCATATGAGGATAATATTAGGTAACCTGTTTCAGCCAGGCTATATGGAGGAATATGTGACTAGAGATGTAGGCGAACAGCTCACGAGCTGCTCATTGCGAATAGCAGTCCTTGTACTACTTCCGGGTTGCAATGTACGCATGCCCATGTCTGCACGTGTCCTTTAGTACGCATGCCCTGGCCCAGCAGTGCGCATCGTTGCAATCAGGGACGCACACCGTCGGGCCAGGGCATGCGTACTAAAGGACGCGTGCAGACACGGGCATGCGTACTACTCTGGGACATTACGACCTGGAAGTAGTACGCGGCCAGACTGACCATAGAGATTCGCTGGCGAGCTGTTCGCCAACATCTCTATATGTGACAAATCTATGTAACACGCATCACCATTTTGTAACTGAATGTCATCTTTCAACGTCTGGCTGCAGAAACATAGAATTTGCCTTGCTCTGTTTGTCTTATCAATCTGACATGGTTCTTCCAAAGAAAGGAGAAATCCCACAAATGTGTAGGGATGTTGGATCTACAGATATGAGGTGTGAAACAATCACTCCCATCTCCCTAACAGCTGAGCACAAACAAGGCAGCTTTTACAATGAAACATAAAGAGCTACTGAGGAGTGATCTGAGAAACCAGTGTAACTGCAGCTTTGTCTGTGTAATTCAGTTTGGTAAAATACTTGAACTGTATAGATGGTGATTTACTAGGACTGTTTTTTTGGGAAATGTGACACTCTATTTTAACCCTTCAAAATGTTAGCAGTAAATAGCATCATTGTAAGACAAGTATCTATGAATGGATTGAAATTAAATATATCCTTTGAAAACTGGACATGGTGGATAGGAGATCAGTAACTTTACTACCAAGGGCATAAAGAAGTGATCTTCATAGCTCCACCCACTTCCCAGAAATGAGGCATTATAGATGTTGCTTTTTGGACACATGGGAGTGAAAATCCATTGATATCTTGTGGTTTATCTGCAATACTCTGTTTTGTAGGGCTTAGTAGAGGTCCTGTGAGTCCTTTAGGGCCACTTCAAAAATTACTTGCTGCTTTTGACTCTCCATAACTTAGCCGAGCACTGTTTATTGCTACTTTATGAAGGTAAGAACTGTGATTAAGCTTGTGACATGTGTCCCTGAAGTGAAATTCAGCATGATGAGATAAACACGTGGATCTATGTTACTAATCCTACTTGGAGCTTGCCGTTTTTCTTTTATTGGTTGTAAGAATTACCGTAATAAACCCGGGACTATAGATCACAGTTTCCCATTCTCTCTTTTTCTCCCTAGTCATATTGAGTAAGTCTACTGTCCATTGGTCTGTACACACTAGGGATGCTCATTCGGATTCCGCGGAAATGCAATTTCCGAAATTCCGATCGGAAACTGCATTTCCACATTGGAATGCGGAAATCGGTAATACAAGTGCGGTAGGTGGATTTCCGCCGGAAATCGCGGAAATTTTGCCCGACTTTAACATCGATTTTCTCAAAAACTATAAGGTCTTTTTGAAAACTTTTTTTTGCATCTTGTTCACAAGATTCTGTTTAATAAACCCGCTAAAGTCGGCGGATTTTTACTGTAATGTAAAATGCAGAAAATCTGCATCTGCCTATTTTCTGCATTTTACATCACAGAAAAAATCTGCCGATTTTAGCGGTTAATAGCAAAGCCCCCGTAAGTCCTAGAAACACCAAATTTTCAGGATTTATTAAACAGAACCTTGTGAACAAGATGCAAACAAAGTTTTCAAAAATACCTTATAGTTTTTGAGATAATCAATTTTAAAATTCGGGTGGAATTTCTGCGATTTCCGGCGGAAATTCCGCATTGGAATGCGGAAATTGATAGCGGAAAGCGGAATCGGTAATTGGCAATGGCGGAATGCGGATTTACCGCGGAATCGGAAATTGGCATTTCCGACCATCCCTAGTACACACAAGCAAAATCTGTCACCCGCAGGGATTTTGGACTTGATCCCTTAGGCGACAATTCAGAGTAAATATTGTGGCGCCACATGTTGTCTTGGGTGGGTGATATAATATTATCAATATTGTACTATTTTACTACGGACTCTCCTAATGTCTAACACTAACGTCCCCTCCTAATGCCTAACACTGGCCCCAAACGTCCAAACCAGATACCGATGTAGTAGCCGATCGGCTACTAATAGCAGTTCAGCTAGTCTAACTATATCGTACATAGCAGAAGATTGGCTACTACTGTAGCCGATCGGCTAGCAAGTTATGGGGGTATCATGTTCCCAACTCACCGCCTCAATGTTTGAGTACTGATACTTTGCATTGGCATCTATTAGACGACTGCCAAACTTGGCACCCAAAAGGAACTGTTCACAGAATTTGTTACAGATACGTTGCTTGTCTCTAGTGTCTGTTGCTATGGAGGCACACAGTGGAGCAGGAGGGTTAAGGAGGGGAACAATGGGTTCAGTCTGTACTTGGTCCAGATGGTCCGCAATGCATTAGAGCCAAGGTGCACAAGCTAAATTCAAATGAGCTTATCTGCCTTATATGCCGCGGCAGTCCGCTGTCTCTGGGGAGAGATCAAATTACAACTTACGATTAAACACAGATGAGGGGGAATAAGACAGGCTAAATTCTCTAAATACATACATGGTGCATTTCTCTCTGTTTTCCTTCTGCCCTGTTCAGGTCCGCTTTAAGTACTCAATAAACATAAAGAGCAGAGGTTGACGCTAGTAAGAAAGTCTACTCCGTAGTTTAATTATAACCCCCTTTAAGAAAAATAAGAAGACGGTATTCCAAGTGTAATTAGGATTAGAACTATAGATTGACATTTATCTCATCAGGCCACTTTTAGCTTTAGGTTACTTTTTCATCTCTCCCAGTATAAAATGTAAAAATAGCAAAAAGCACTACGTGTGCAAAAGTAGGATTTCATATATCTCATCTAGGCTGGCACTTGAAAAGTGTTTCGGAATTTCCTAAGATTTAGTGTATAACATGCCACTTACTGTTGACAATGGCTGTAGGCAAGATAGAAGCCATGGCTGCTTGTTGAGGAAGCAGTTGTATGGAGTCCAACAACCGCGCCGGATACATCCCCTCCGTAAGAGTCATCTGAGTGGCAGCTTGTAGCCTTGAGTCAAAATCCACAACAAAGGCAATTAACTCCTCGCCCTCAGCGATAGACTTGGTGGTTGTGCACCACAGTTGTCCTCCTGCAAGCAAAAAAAGAAGGAGTTTATGGTTAAAGGCGAAAGAAGCATAAATGTCAGACAGGCGCCAGGTGCCAGATTGCTAAAATCTCCAGGTTGAACAGATTTCAGATTGACTGCTCCACCCGGGAGACAAGAAACCTTAATTGTAAGCGGCTTTGCAAAAATGTTCCGGTGATGAAAGTATACAAGATGAGAGGAGTTATCCGGCTTATGGCACTCCAGCTGTTAATAGAGGACATCTCTCAAGATGTAAGGTGGCACCGGGAATAGTAGATTGACACCTTAAAGGAGTATTCCACCTGCAGGTGTAGGTAAAGTGACCATGTAATGGATCTAGGCATATGAATCTACTGTTGTATCCTGAAATACACATGTTTAATCATGCAGAAAAAAACTTTTCTTCTGTCTTATTCAGTCTTAGGATAATCCTGCCTGTCACTCAAGGCTGCGACCTACTTACTTATGATCACTGCTCACTGCCTCCCTTTCTGGTGACTCATGCTGCCTGCTCTCGACCTAGGCAGTGTGAGTCATCAGAAGGGAGGAGCAAGGAATGATCACGTGGGAGTCCGCAAGTTCAGTTGACTATTCAGTAGTTTGTTGGAGACGCAGGAATTTACTATGGCTGGATGAGACAGATCAGAAAATGTAACTGGAAAGAGAGCCTGTGCTGTTATTAAACACTTCTCTTTCCTGACATAACAGTGTATTCATATGCATGGATCTACTACAGGACATTTTAAAGTCAGATTTCACTTTTATTAAGAATAATTAATATGACTTCTATTAATCCTACGTGAGGAAAATTCTATTACAAAATAATCTTCCTATTTCAGACTAAGTTCACAGTGGAACGTTATTTTCCTGCGTTAATAAAGTCATATATAACGCAGGTTACCGCACTGCAATGTTAACCCTATGCAACGCTCACAGTGCGATGTTAAACGCATTGTAAATGTTGCGTTATGGTAACGCACTGCTGCAGTGCATTACCTTTTAACGCAAACGTTAACAGATACAGGGAAGCATACTTTTCATTGCCTGTATGCTTCACTTCGCACCAAAAAAGTCACAACCCACCTTAACGCTGAATTACCGTCGCATACAGTAGATACTACTGTATGCGACGGTAATTTAGCGTTAAGGTGGGTTGTGACTTTTTTTGGTGCGTTGCGTTGTAATATTGCGTTGTAACTTTAACGTCGCATCACAACACAATATCCCACTGTGAACCTAGCCTGAGTCACTTTTGAAAGTCTTAAAAGACCTGCAATTCCAACAAGATAGAAAGCAATTAGACCATTTTCAGGCTGCATTCATTTGCATACATAAATAGCATAATCCTGCATCAACTCTCAATTGTTTGCATCTCATTGGCTATCCCTACTGTACACCCAAAGACAGGAAGTAGAACATCAGAGATCTCCTGCACTGTTTTATGCAGAATTCTTGGAAAGAACTAGACTGTCGTCTTGAATAGAGAGATGTCCGAGAGAGAATACTGGGAGGTCTTATCACCAAACAGTAGACTGTCACCATGGTTGCAAGCAAGCTTAACTTACATTTTTAAAACTCAATATCTGCCTGCGGACTGGAACACATTCAAAAATAATAAACATCCATTTACACGGAATACTGTGCAAATTAAAAGTTGGAGTATTTTCTCCCCCCCGGAAGATGAGGCGGCAGAAAGTTAAACTTTCCTCCCCCCACACTAAAAGTTTACACCGATGAAAAACAGCATAAACCTTCCGCAATAAACTCAATCATATAAAGCCTTCCCATCCTATTAGACACAACATTTATTTAAACCCACACTGTAATATTTTTGTCTTGCGCATCAAAAAATAAACAGTTTATCAGCGTTTTGCACCAGCGGATCATCTCACTTACATAACTTAATTATGGTGATCACAGCCCATGCATAAACAAACCTGAATTCTTGTGCATTCTAATGATGTTTTATTCCCGTCCCTAAACACCGATCTATTTACAGATTAATATTCCAATTTATTTTCAAAGAAAACCTCTGCGTTTAAAAGTGGAAACAACTTTAAGAGCTGAAAAACTCCAAATTATGCAGCTTTTTTTATTTTTTTTATTTATCTCATCCCTTAACTGCAAAATGATGGCATCCTCATGGGATATGGCATTAAAATAAATAAATAAATAAATAAAAACAACTAGATTATGTCTGATGTATTAATGAGTGGAAGGGAGAAACTAATTTGTTTAACTTGTTTAGACACAAAAAAATATCACTTAAATGGTGTTATCTTTAATTCCAGACCTAGGTATAAATTCATATCTGTTTTGGCGGGGATCATATTCCTTCCTGCCGAGTTTACATTTTCTCTGGATGGGGCGTACAGATGCCGTATGCGCTACGCGAGTGGAAAGTGTATCCATTTTGATAAGTAATATTGCAGTGTTTATCGCAACAGATAAAGGCCTTTTCAACTTCACATCATTTTTTTTTTTTCGCAGCAAAGAGATTACAGTTTTTAAACAACTTATTACAGGAATCTGTTCGCTGAGATAAGACCAGATGATAGTGTATGGTTAAATTGCAAAAAAAATTAAATAAAAAAAAGACATTGTTTAGTTGGAATTACTAAACAATTAATTTAGCATATCTGATTGGCTTCCCAGATGAGAGAGGCAATTTGTTGAGATGCAGCAATTTTTTTCTGTGTGTGTGGAATATGGCCGCCCACAGACAAGAGTCTTGTGGCTGAATGCTCCAGCGTACAGAATGCCAAGTGAAGGATTGTTTTGAGTACACTAAGTATTTTGTCTACCGAGGAACCCATACGCCTGCGGTATGTGTGACAAGACTCCTGGGGTTATTGCTGACAGTAAAAAAAAAAAAATTCTTACTGGTTTATGATTCGAGATCTGCAGATTGATGCCCCCCTACAACAAGCCCAAGTTGGTATGGTCCACTAGGAATTAGTTCAATTTTTCGGCAAAATTTATTTATCTAGAAAGGATTACTTTATTCTTTCAACAAATGTTTGTGATGGGCTAGGTAGATAAGTTTTGGAACAGAAACCACCATTACTGAGAAAAGTACTGCTAAGTGAATTCTTGCCTTAAAATCAAAGATGTGATCACATGTCACCTCAACTTGAGAAAGGAGAAATGGTACCCATAATGCAGTGGTTAAATAGGTACATGTGGATTTGACAAGGCTGGTCTGGGCACTGGCTACCAGTTAGCAGAGTTTCAGCAATGTGATTAATGGTAAATCTGCCATTTCAGGTTCGTGACAATTTCTTCATTGGTGTTCCATGTGATGCCCCCTGACCCTAACAGATCCCCCATTCCCCAATGCTATATCCTCTCCCTCAAGCTTAACTCTAGCCTCACCCAATGCTACATCTCCCTCCTTAGGCTTAACTCTAGCCTCACCCAATGCTACATCCCCCTTCTTAGGCTTAACTCTAGCCTCACCCAATGCTACATCTCCCTCCTTAGGCTTAACTCTAGCCTCACCCAATGCTACATCCCCCTTCTTAGGCTTAACTCTTGCCTCTTCCAATGCTACATTTCCCTCCTTATAAACAATGACAGCCTGGCTGTCATGCTCAACTTTTGGCTTTAGGCCTATTTTATTTTATTTGCGTTGAGTCGAGTCGCAACGCGTTGCATCCCATTTGCCAAAATGGGACGTAACATGAATGGGATGCAACGTGATGCAACTCAACCTAACACATTAAGTGTAAATATGGCTTGAATTGTTTTTGAGTCGCACATGTGCAACAAGCATGCAGCTAATGGAGTCAGAGCACATGATCTGCATTCTATCCTGATGCCACCCTTAGATTAATTCTCCGTGGTAATACCATCCTTCTCACGTCTGACACGCTCGTGGTTTGACATGCAGCAGCATTACCCAGTGGCAAAAAAGTCTCATGTTGTGTCTAAACATGGCAACTGCCGTGCTCAGATGCAACTTCATGGAGGGGTTGCCTGTCTACCGCCTGTGCCGAGAGCAAGCAACTGCCTGGTGGATGGGAGCAGCTGACAGGTACTGAATTCACCACCTTCAACTGCTTGTGGAAAGAAGGGCTTTAGCGTTGAACCACAAAACAAACCATAAACATGAAAATAACTGAATAACTCAAAATAATGCAAAAAACGGACCGTACTTGTAGGGTGGGACCACTGTATGTTCGCACAGGGGCCCGTGGTTATCTAGCTACATCAGTAATAAATACACGTATCAATGAAAGTATAGCTAGCCACTAACACTGGAAACAGACTATAAAATAAAAATCTAGTTATTTCTTTTTTTCCCCACTTTCTACAAAACTTTAAAAATTAAGTTGTTGAGCTTCTTCAATCCTTGGCTCGGAGTTTTCTTGTCCTGTTAATAATCAAGATCCTCACCCAAACAGATCTGCTTCCCTACAGGAAACGTGTGCAATTTGCTCGTAATTGCTGTCAAAGCCACACTGAAGTATCCTGCGAGTTGTGATAATAAACCATGAAATCATGGCTGAGGCTTGATTACATTTTGGAAAAAAATGTGTGTGCTTCTCTTCCGAGGAATCGGGGGGTTTAAAATCTCTCTCCTCTCCGCCAAAAATTTTTCCCTCACACTTTTCATTATTTTAAATAAATCATCTTCTGTACAATGTCACAGAGCCCTTTTGCTGATAAACTCTAATTAAGATTAAGACAAGGCTTTTGGAAAGAATCCCATCATTAGCAAGCACGATAAACAGAAAAATACTCCCCGCTTGTCAACTGGAAGCAATTCGGGAGTCGAAACATGGCTATCTGTTCCTAGGCAACGGGCTGACAAAGCCTCAATTATCTTGCATTATGCGGACATACCTTAAGTAAGCTAAAGGCTGTTTTTGTATACAAGCATTTCATTTTCTGGATTACAACTACAGTTTGCTGGTGTTACGTCCCTTAATGACTTCTTGTCGTTCTTTACAGTTTGAACTTAACTGCTAATAGTGATGGAAACTTTGGGAAACTCTAACATTTTTATTTCTATTTATTTTCAAACAGATGTAAATTAATATCAGAGTACTTAAAAGTCTGTGCCCAACCTGTTGCCCTTCAGTTCCTAGCATGCCCACATTTGACCCTAAGAAAAAATTATAGTATCAACCAGTTATAGCACACTGATGTCGGCAAGGTACATCTCAGCAGCTGACTCTTATGTGCCAATCTTGCCCTGCTTAGAAATATTTAGCTCTGATGTAAGCAGGGCTGTGAATTCGGTACAAAAATAATCCGACTTCGACTCCTCAGTTTATGAAACCACCGACTACAACTCCAGGTACCGAAAATTGCTCCACCTCCTAGACTTCAACTCTTTAGTCTAATTCTCACCAGGACTGTGGAGTTGATACAAAAAACATCCAACTCCGACTCCTCATTTTATTGAAACCAAAGACTTCGACTCTAGATACCCAAGATTGCTCTGACCCCGACTCCTTGACTCTGACTCCAAAGCCCTGGATGAAAGGCTAAGTTCACAAATATTTTTTTTCTCAGGGTCAAAATGTAGTATTCTAAAGCCCTTGAGCTAATTTCCGTGTTTTGGGGTATCCACAGGTAAGGGACATATGGAGGCTGACATTGTTATTTTCTTTTAAAAAATGCACATTGCCTGGCAGTCCGGTTGATTCATTGCCTCTAGTACTTTTAGCCATACACCCTGAGCATGCATTCAGGTTTAAGATGTGTGATTCAGACACTACGGACCATAAAGATGAGTAGGACTGCCAGGCAACTGTTATTGTTTAAAAATAAATAAAAATGGCAGCCTCCATGTGTCTCTCACCTCGGGTTCATTTTAAACTGCCATGCATGGCAGTATGCCAGTACACAATACAGTACTTTTAAGGTGTACACTAACTCGATTTCCCGCCAAATGAAATCGATAATGCAAACCGATCAACCAATTTCCATATCAAATCGATCGATTCCATTGAACTGTCCAGGCGGAAAATTTTGCTCGATCGCCGGTGGGTCAGGAGCGTGTCGTAAGTGGCGTTCGATTCGGCAATGACCGACGCAACAATAATCTCACCTGTCCCACTGGCGCGAGTCCCCGGGTCCGTGCGGTTCCTTTCTCCAGCTGGCCTTCTTCATCTTCTCTGAATTCCTGTCCTATCTTATGTCAAATCTTATGTATACATTTGGAATGTAAGGGGCAGATTCACTTTAAATTAATGTTGTGGAGGAATTCAGTGTTTCCAAATGGAGAATAAGCCACATACCATGCAGCTTTACTTTCTTAACAGTGCTGTGTGATTTACCATAGGGGTTCTAGTACGGCCTTGCATCCAGTCCAGTTTTTCTGGACTTCCTGGTTCAAAAGTCCAGCCATGCCCTATCCAGCCATACATACCACACTCTCCCTCACCTGGCCATGGCTACCCACCACCTGCATCATGTGGAAGCCAGGCAGCGGTCACAGGGGGTGGAGCTCATTTGTCAGTGCCAAGAGTGACAAAAACAATTATATCGGAATGTTCTTGGAATTTCACAACTGCTTACATAATTGATGTCTAAGCATCAGAACAAAAAGGGCCTGATCTAATTCACTTTTTCCTCAAAGTTTTCTCCTAGGTGATATTTCCACACCTTATCAATAAAATGCTTTTTAAAGGGACACTTAAGTCAAACAAAAAAAAAATGAGTTTTACTCACCTGGGGCTTCCAATAGCCCCTGCAGCTGTCCGGTGCCCTCGCCGTCTCCCTCCGATCCTCCTGGCACCGCCGGCAGCCACTTCCTGTTTCGGTGACAGGAGCTGACAGGCTGGGGACGCGAGTGATTCTTCGCGTTCCTGGCCATAATAGCGCCATCTATGCTGCTATAGCATATATCATATACCATATAGCAGCATAGAGGGTGCTAATGTGTCTGGGAACGCAAAGAATAACTCGCGTCCCCAGCCTGTCAGCTCCTGTCACCGAAACAGGAAGTGGCTGCCGGCGGGGCCAGGAGGATCGGAGGGAGACGGCGAGGGTACCGGACAGCTGCAGGGGGCTATTGGAAGCCCTAGGTGAGTAAAACTAATTTTTTTGTTTGACTTAAGTGTCCCTTTAAGCCACCAGCGAGCAAGAAAATACCCAGAATAATTTTACAGTACTTTTTTAACCTGCTTTTTGGTACTTTTTCAGTTTCAGTGCTGAAAAGTTATTTTAAACATAAGATGAACAATTACCGTATCTCCTTGGAGAAAACATAGGAGAAAAAAGTGAATTAGATCCGGTCCATTTCATTCATTTATTTCTAAAATGTAATAAGCGTCTTCAAAGTTCTAGTTCAAAACCCGTTCATTTCATTTTTTTCAAATATTTGACAAATTGTTTGCTCATCTGTAGAGACCAATCATGAAGACTGATTACATTACTTGATCCGAATATATTTTTAGATTTTGATGATGTAGGAGGTCAATAAAAGTAGAAAAAAATAGATGATGGAAAATATGACAAATTATGAATTGATCAATGATTAGATCATTCTATTTATCTTGCTCTTTCTTCTCAACTAGCTCTCAACTCCATAAAATGACAGAATACTACTGATTTTTTTTTTTTCAAATTAGCCGAAATTGAAATATTACATAAAAAAAGATCACTTTTTCAAACTATCAGAAAAAAAAAGTCGACTTGTGTACGGCCATTTTTACAGATCACGTGACTCTCGCAGGAACATCTCGGCATAATGTATATATCTTATGCAAAATCACTGCCAAAAAAACGCAGGCTTTAAAACCACTCTTGGCACATCAACACACGATCAATCCTTCCGCGCGGTTTCGGCATTTACGTCAAGAATTAGGCAGAGAAGATATAAAAGACAAAGCAAACTTCAGACCAAGACAAATTAAAATCTGAACTCCTGACCCGGCAGGCTGGGAGCCGAGAGATACGTCTCTCTTTCCCCGCGACGCTTTTCCCTGGTCTTTGAATTCCTGCAAATTGCAGAAAAAGTTGAGCAAAGCCGCAACTAGCCGAGTATAAAATTAAACTGATGCGAATATAACTAATGACTCTATTTTTACCATTCTGAAACAAAGTGATTATAGCTCAGCGTGATGGCGTGTAAGTGCCATACAACATGCTGGCACTGTGCAATACACATGTTTTAATTAGGCTTAACTGAAGTCTTCTGAAACACAACCATGTTTTTATCGTTCCTCTTCTCTCGTTAATGCACTTGTCTTTTTTTCATTTCTTTGCCTTTTTTTTGTTAGTTAACCCTTTAAGTATAACAAAACAAAAATGCTCATCCATACTGCCTGTGCAATAAAAAAAGAAAGTATTTTAGTAAATTTAGATGGCTGAGCAAATGGGTAGGATACTCTGAACATGGGGATATTTTTATAGCAGGATTTGAGGTACTGAGTACATTACTGTTAATTGATATACATTGTGAAAGCATCTCAAGACTCCACAATAACAAAAAGTCTATGTACACAAGGCATTAAGGAGCTATAATGTATAATAAAAAAGCAGTTGTAGGTGGTAGACATGTATTGGTTTAACAAACCAACATATTATAGTAATAAAAACTTTATTAAACTATATAATTAACTCACTCACAAGAACTTACCATCTCTATGTGATGTTATTTATACATTTCAGTGAAGCTGTAATACGTTTGTTGTTAAAACAATGCATGTGAAAGTGTGCCATCAACTGATCTATCAAATACATTATGGCTCCTGCTCCTTGAAAGTGTACGATATGTGACATGATGAGATAAGCATGTGTATGTACAGTGCAGTGTATTATTAACCAGGCTGTTTACATTTTTTTATTTAGCTGCCTGAAAGAGTTAATTTCTAGGCATGGAAGTGACAGCTTCTGTCTTGTCAGAGCCTCTTCGGGAATATAGTAAACCTCACTGATATGCAAATTAAAGCCATACAAGTTTTCCTGGCAGAATACAACTTCTGAGTGCAGGGAAAATTAAAATACATGAACTATTGGCCGTTTTTCTAACTCTGGGACACTTAAAGGGAGGGTTCACTGAGAAATAGAAATACTAATCCACTTACCTGGGGCTTTCTCCAGCCCGTGGTAGGCAGGACGTGCCCTCGACGCCGCTCCGGAGGCTCCCGGTCTTCTCCCGTGGCTCACCCGATCTGGCCAGGCCAGCTTCCAGGTCGGGCTCTTGTGCGCTCCAACGTGCGTGCCACACGGTCGCGCTGACATCATCGGACGTCCTCCAGGCTGTTTTGCGCAGGCGCAGTAGTTCTTCGCCTGCGCAGTACAGTCCGTAGGATGTCCGATGACGTCAGTGCGACCGCGTGAGATGCACGTTGGAGCGCAAGCAGAAGCCCGACCAGGAAGCCAGCCTGGCCAGGTCGGGTGAGCCACCGGAGAAGATCGGGAGCCTCTGGAGCGGCATCGAGGGCACGTCCTTCCTGCCACGGGCTGGAGGAAGCCCACGGGTAAGTGGATTAGTATTTTTATTTTTTTAAACAACTCCGTGGATCTTCCCTTTAATAGGCTGCCACTGATTAGAGACAGTAAATCATTCAACCTACTTTGTAAATGTTTAAATTTAAAAGAAAACCCTGGCATACTTAAAAAAAGGTCATTTTTAGAAGTAGGAGGATACATTTAATTGTTTATCTCATCAGTTTATTTTCACCTCGGTTTCACTTTATAGAGTGCCTGAAGCAAACTGTAACATAATTAGATAAACAGTTGAATGCATAGTTATAATCCTAAATAGGAATTTCTTGGAATCCCATTGACCTATTTTAGTTTTAAAGGTGAAGAATGTGTGTTTAAAGTTTTGAATGCTTCATGTGCACGACTGCAATTATTAATACTTACTGGGCTTCCAAAAAAAAAAAAAAATCTTGAACCCTTAAATGTTTTACTTGTTCCCTGCTTTCAGAATTGTCTTTCCAGCCATGAATGAGTTTTATGACCTCTAATTACTTATCAGTCAGACCTGCATTTTGACTTCCCTGACTGCAGATCAAATATTATGTAGAGCCCTAGAATCCTAGATTACTAACCCTTAAAGAGGCACTTAAGTGAGAAAAAAAATTGAGTTTTACTCACCTGGGGCTTACCTCAGCCCCCTGCAGCTGATCGGTGCCCACGACGAGTCGCTCTGATGCTCCGGGTCCCGCCGGCGGCCACTTCCGGTTTCGCCGTCAGGACCGTCAGGCTGGGGAACGCGGCTCATGCTACGCGTTCCCAGCCAAAATAGCACCCCTATGCGGCCATATGTCCGCATAGAGGTGCCTATGCGGACATATGGCCGCATAGGGGTGCTATTTTGGCTGGGAACGCCTAGCATGAGCCGCGTTCCCCAGCCTGACGGGTCCTGACGGCGAAACCGGAAGTGGCCGCCGGCGGGACCCGGAGCATCAGAGCGACTCGTCGTGGGCACCGATCAGCTGCAGGGGGCTGAGGTAAGCCCCAGGTGAGTAAAACTCAATATTTTTTTCTCACTTAAGGTTCACTTTAAGGAGAGAAAAAAGGGGGGTAAAAAGAACACAAGCTAGTTCTATGAAGGATTGGAACTGTACACACAGTTTACTCATAAGTGTATATACCCTGGCAGAATTTATGACTTCTTAAGCATTTTTCATAGAATATGAACACAAAAACTTTTCTTCACTCATTGTTAGTGGTTGGCTGAAGCCATTTGTTGTCAATCAACTGTGTTTACTCTTTTTAAATCATAAGTACTGAACAAAATACCCAAATGATCCTGATTAAAAGTTTACAAACCCCAGTTCTTAATACCGTGTATTGCCCACTTTAATATCAATGGCAGCCTGAAGATGTTTGTGGCAGTTGTGGATGAGGCTCTTTATCTTCTCAGACAGTAAAGCTGCACATTCTTCCTGGCAAAAAGCCCCCAGTTTCCCTTAATTATTGGGTTGTCTTGCATGAAATGCACGTTTGAGGTCTCCCCAGAGTGTCTCAATGATATTGAGGTCAGGAGACTGAGATGGCCACTCCAGAACCTCCAGCAATTTATTTTGCTGTATCCAATGACAGGTCGACTAAACCTTGTGTTTTGGATCATTGCTATGTTGGAATGTCCAAGTACCTCCCAGCTTTGTTGATGAGTGCAAATTTTCTCCAGTATTTTTGGTAACTTACTGCATTCATATTGACATCCATTCTCACCAAATTTCCTGTGCCTTTGTAGCTCAAACTTCCCCAAAACATCAGCGATCCACCACCATGTTTCACAGCAGTGGTGCTCAGCAAGATTTCGGATATCCGAACTACCCAGATAATTCGAACTTTCTCCACTATCCGAACTTTGAATAGCAATTCGAATTTTTTTTAAATCCGAATAGACTATCCGAGCAAACTTGGATTTCCCATCTGAAATCCGAGTGGATAGTTAGTTCAGATATCCGAGCAGAAGCCAAAATTACCTTCAATGGCAAAAATCCCTTTCGAAGGCATCCAAGGAGAGAGAGAGAGAGAGAGAGAGAGAGAGAGAGAGAGAGAGAGAGAGAGAGAGAGAGAGAGAGAGGGAGATAGAGAGAGAGAGAGAGGGAGATAGAGAGAGAGAGAGAGGGAGACAGAGAGAGAGAGAGAGAGAGAAAAAGAGAGAGATAGAGAGGGAGAGAGAGAGGGAGAAAGAGAGAGAGAGAGAGAGAGAGACCTCCGAAAGGGATTTTAGCCATTTGAAGAGACCTTTGGAAGCATTTTAAGCCATTTTCAAGTCACCTCCGGTTTTCTATCCGGATATCCGAAACCGGCCGGATATTGGGTTCGGATATCAGAGTTTACTCGGATACCAAAAATCTCGGGTTTCGGATATACGATTCGGATCCGGATATCTGGGTATCCGGATCTGGATCAATTCGGATTTTGAAAAGGGGTATCCGAGCATCCCTGTTTCACAGTAGAAATGGTGTACCTTTCATCATAGGCCTTGTTGACTCCTCTCCAAATGTAGCGTTTGTGTTTGCGACCAAAAAGTTAAATTTTAGTCTCATCACTCCAAATTACTTTCTGCCAGAAGGTTTAAGGCTTGTCTCTGCGGTGTTTAGCATAGTGTCAGTGGGATACTTTATGGCATTTGCGTAGTAATGTCTTTTGTCTGGCAACTTGACCTTGCAGTCCTGTATTTCACTTAAAGTTATTTGTGGGTTTTTTTTTAGTTGTATCCCAAACAATTTTTCTGGCAGTTGTGGCTGAAATTTTAGTTGGTCTAAACCATTGTTTGGTTTAAACAGAAAGTACACTCGATTATAGTGGTTATGCACACCTTTTGTCAAACGACTAATGGGTGCTCAGTCTGTAAAACGGACTGTGTGGACAGTCCTACACAATCAGTACATAAAGAATTGACTCGCACACCAGCAAGGGTAAATTGCAAAGATAGTATATTAAAAAAGTAAATAAACATCAAAAACCCTCAGGCTATCACAAAAGCCCAGCAACAATGTACAGTGGCACACAAAATGATGGGAATGAGATCAACAGCCATCTATGGGATCACAAATGTTCAGGTGCATATTTGCAAATAAGCAGGGGAACTCAATAGTTACATGAACAAACAGCATCAGAGCAGTGATCAAAATGCATAAGTGTGACCCTAAGGGTATTAGGTAAAGGTAGGAGGAGCCCAAGGTATAAATAATATCACTATGTATAGGTAAGAGCTTCTTACCTTATTCTGGTCAAATTTCGAAGAATGCAAATTTCTTGTTAAAATAGACATATTTTAATATGCACATCAGACAACGTGTTTCGCGGATACAATCCGCTTCATCAGGTCAATTTCAAGTGTCTTAAAGGAGTTGGCTGTACTGATATCCTGGGTGCCCAAGAAGAAGAAGCGCTTACCTATACATAGTGAGATTATTTATACCTTGGGCGCCTCCTACCTTTACCTAGCATTTATAGTGGCCTCCCTCAGAGGAGTCCGCTTAGTCTTGCACCTCAATTGAGCTAAAGACTGGTTTTTGTTTTGGAGCCGCGACCGCTACACCAACTTTGAGGAAAAGGCCGAGTGAGGACGGCACTTCCTCACATGCGCATATCAGTGGTTGCTTGACGTGCAACCCACACTTGTGAGTATATTTACACTATTTTAGGTATTTATCCAACCTAACCAGACGGTACTGCACGATATTGGGCTCCCGGTGTCCCTGTGTCTTTTTTCTTGCACCCAAAGATTACCCTAAGGGTATAACTCTGCCCTATGTTATAGCCTGGGGCTTTTTTGATGTTAATTTACTTTTGAATATACTATCTTTGCAATTTACCCCTGCTGGTGTGCGAGTCAATTCTTTATGTATTGGTTGGTTTAAACAGAACCCATCATTTCTGACATTCTCAATACCTTGGATATTTTCTTATATCCTTTTTTCTGTTTTATAGAGTTCAACTATCTTTTCCTGCAGATCCTTTGACATTTCTTTTCCTTTCCCTATGACACAAAAAACATCAGTGCAGAACTGGTCACAGGTGAAGATCACAGACCACAGGTGAAGATGGTTACCTTTAATAACCATTAAAACCTGTTGGTGCCAAGTTGTGTGGATGTTATCAGGCTAAATCCCCAGGGTATGTAAACTTTTGATCAGGGTCAGTTGGGTAGTTTGTGTGGCGATGATGATTTAAAGAGAGTAAACACAGTTGTCTGACAATAAATGGTTTCAGCCAACCACTTACCACGAGTGAAAGAAAAGTTTTTGTGTTATTATTCATATTCTATGAAAAATGGTGACAAAATCAAAAATTCTGCCGGGTAATTGTATGAGCACAGCTATATACATGTTTATCTCCACATATAATTTTAGAGTTCCTTTACGGCTTTTTATAAAATATCTCCTCTTTAGAGTTCATCATATCCCTAAAGAAAGTAAAGTATTATTATTTAAAGTTAATGGGAACCACATTTAAAAAAAAATGAAGCAAATACTTACCTAAGGAGAGGAAAGGCTCTGGGTCATATAGAGCCTTCCATTTCCTCTCTCGGTGCCCTCTATCCTGAGCTGGCTCCCCCCCCCCCCCGTTTCAATCCCCCGCCGAAAGGGTATTTGGAAGTCTTCGGGAGCCATGTCCTCCCAAAGACGTGCGACTCCATACTGCACAGGCGTGAGTGTGCAAGAGAACGTGCTTGCACAGGTGCAGTACAGGGCTGCCCTTCTTCAGGAGCACTCGGGCGCTCTGAAGAATTCTGAAGCCTCCTTCAGCCGGGTAAAGCAGTATTTGACTAAATTAGTCAAATACTGCTACCGGGCGAGCCAGCAACGGAACGAGGGGACCAGGAGAGGAGCCGGAAGGCTCTATAGGACCCAGAGCCTTCCCTCTCCTTGGGTAAGTATCTATCTCATTTTTTTAAATGCGGTTCCCATTCACTTTAAAGCCAAAATCTATGGCTAAACAAAATTTGCAATATGTCTTTTTGGCTTATAAAGTTCTAAAAACTTATTTTTTCAAAGTTAGCCTGCTGTCTCCACTGTTACCAGATCCAATACTTCAGACCTCTGACACCAGTAAAGAGTGGCTGTTGGATTTACTCCAGTGGTGTCAGATTTGTTGCTGTTACGGTGCAAACCACGGTGAAAGCTGCACATTTGGGGAGCAGTGGTGGAGTAGCGTTTGGCAAGCAGAGTAGGCAGCGGACCCTGGCGGTGCGAACACAGCAGGAATAAACCAAAACAATAACAGCAGGAGGTTCCAGGCAGCGGTCGTGAAGTCACAGTTGCATCCAATACACAACTCAAACAACACAGTTTTCAACCCAGACTTCCCCCAATTTTTTTAAAGGTGTCTGGGTTGAAAGCTGTGTTGGGTGGCTTGTGAGCCAGAGCCCAGTTACTCCATCCAGGGAGTAATATTGTGACAAACAGTGAGCCAAAGCCTTGAAACCCAACCTTATTTCCTGACTGAAGAAATGCAGGTGCTTTCTGTTAGCAGTTCGCATAGTCACTCCAAGAAGGCATTGTTTGAAGAACTGTGAGCACGTGACTGTATCAATAATGAATCAATACAGGTATGTGGCTGTGGCTGATTTATTACAACTGAAATCCATTACATTAGGTTAGGGACCTCTTAAATACTGGACTCAGGTTTTAATTATTTACACATAGTAGCTGCTTGCCAAACCAACACTCACACGATTAAAATAAGTATAAATACAATTTCATTAAATATAGACAGTGACTTTTTTTTTAAACTCACTTATAGAGATTGGTCAGTTTATAACTGCTGTTTCCATACAAATTGCTCTTTGCTCACTCAGTAGATTTACGATTACCGTTGAGTGGATTAGTTCACTGAAACTTTGAATCACAGAAGGCTGGGAGAATCTGCGGCGAGTGGTATATATTTAACGCACTACAATAAATTATTCACTTTGTGAACTAGCAAAAGATACCTAGGCTGTTACAGCTTAAAGCATAACTTATAGTTCCCTCATTGTCTGTGTGGTTATTCTACCTGCCATTGACACAAAATAATGTTTTCAGGGTAAAACTCACAATACCCCCTCTCCTTCCAGGTAAGGCAGCAATAATGCACGGTTGCCTCATATCCTGTTCAGAAAGAGCTGTGGATGAAAAAAAGAGACTTCTTCTTTGAGACTTTTGCATTTTGGCTTGCCAAAGTCCAAACAAGTTACCAGCATTCTTATAATGGCAGCATGAGTCGGCCACTTCATTGGCTGTCCAAATCCTAAAGTAACCAATTTTGGGTTCTGGCTATAACATACACTTATTTATTTATTGTATTTATAAAGCGCCACATATTATGCAGTGCTTACATGGTGTATCACTTCTGCTCATTGAGTAAGTATGCAAATCATTCTGTTATGTTCCTGAAAACATAAACACACCTCCAAAACGTCTGGTGTGCACTGTGCTAATAGCCTACTCATTTTATTGAGCCAAACTGATCCAATGGCTATGTACAATCCACTGGTTCATTGAAACGAATTAGGTACTGGCACACTATACTGCAGCTGATCAGAATATATGCTTAGTTTTTCATGGACATAAAGGAATGATTTGAAAATTCACTCACTTAGCAGAAGTGATGCATCATGGGAGTTTGTTCTTGCGCACATAAAGCTGAAAAATTGCAAATGCCTTCTGTTTTAATATTTAGTACAGTTTTTTTAAGGAGGCTTTTAGGTTCCTTTTAGTCCCTTACAAAATTCCTTAACAAGGTACTCTGTAGACTTTGTTATCTCCAACAATTTTTGTAGACCTCCAGCCTGGAGGCGATTTAGTAAATGAGGCCCATAATGTCTTAACGTTTGCTTGAAGGACCACTATCGCGAAAATGTTTACATTTAAAATACAGTACATGTAAACACATACAATCAAGAAGTACTTTTCATCCAGAGTAAGATGAGCTATAAATTACTTTTCTCCTATGTTGCTGCCACTAACAGTAGATAGTAGAAATCTGACAGAACTGGCAGGTTTTGGACTAGCCCATATCATCATGGGGGATTATCCGGGTTTTCTTTATTTCAAAAGCACTTAGTGAATGGCAGTTGCTCAGTCCAACTGCCAAAATCGTGTGCAAAGATGTAGGCAGAGCTGGGACAAGGTCCTCCAGCACCCAAGGCTGAGACACCAAAGTGCGCCCCTCCATCCCTCCCACCCCAGCCGTCACACACTGATTGCTATTAGACTAAGAGGGCCACAGGGCCCACAACCTCCCCAGCACCTTAATATCTAGTTATCTAGCTTGCAGTCACTGCCATGTATCCCCTTTTCTTATTTCTTTCTGCTTCATACACAATTAGGAATGACAGCTAAATGAATTGTGCGCCCCCTCCTACACTGCGCCCTGAGGCTGGAGTCTCTCCAGCCTATGCCTCGGCCCGGCCCTGGATGTAGGGGTAACAGCCAGCATCTTTGTATAGATCCCTTTCAGGGTTTGTTTGTTTTTTAACAAAAATAAACAAAATATTAAAAATGAGGAGGTGAACTAATCCAAAACCTCTCGGTTCTATCAGATTTCTACTACCTTCTGTAAGTGACAGCAACGTAGGAGAAATGCCATTTATGACTCATTTTACTCTGGAAGAAACGTACTTCTTATTTGTATGAGTTAATGTGTATTTAAAATTTTACAATTTTTCCCAATAGTGGTCCTTTAAGCCCCCATGAAAGAGAAAATAGGACAACTACAACAGGCCAGCTCCACTCCATAAAAGCTGTCCACATCGCGCCCTGCCAAACCAATCGTCACATGTCGATTCGCAAAAAAAAAAAACCACCTCTTATCTCCGACGAGACAAAACAAATATTCCTCCAATTCATTTAGCTGTGTTTTGTTTTCTTTATTAGGAAAAAAAATGGAAACAAAGCCTGATTTAGGCTAATTAGTACCTCGGCCTCAACTCGCACCAGCCAACGAACGCATCTCTCATTAGAGGCTAACGGACCGCCTATATCTATATGTAGCCACATTTTTTTGTGTGTGTGATTAAGAAAAAAAAATAGAATGGATTCAAATTCAATACTGTTGAAATTCTTGACAGTGGAGTAGCGGATGGAGAACTTATAAATTATGTGTGCCCCCTCTTTGAAAAATACATCGGAGGTTCCTTTGTGCACTGGCAACTACAGTAGGAATATGAGGCATTGTGCGTTTCCTCCTGCACAGCACCTGATAAAAGAATAAAGAACTGTGACATATTCTTAAGACAATAGAGGAATTAAAAAGAGACAATAAAGCAGCTGCTTCATTAATACAATCAAAAGGCAGCCCAGCTCACTGGAGTCCAGATAATTAAGCACTACTGTTTTAGCCCTCCTTTCTATAAAACCACTAAAAAAAAACAAAAAAACATTAACCACTTCCTAGTTGCTAGATACATATATGTAGTTTCTTCTTCCTGGTGATTAATGCCTCAGTGTAGCCCCTGCATCATGCCAACTCATGCTTTGTACAACTTCCCCGCTGAAAGGAAGAGAGGGGGGCGATAAAATCAGGCGGACACTGCAATAAATCAAAGCCTTCTCTAGCCGGACTTTTTCTCTCTCTGACTGGATCCTTTCCATGTTTTTTTTTTTCATTTTTTGGGCTGCAAAGCTAACCAAAAATAGCATTTTTGTAGTTTTTATTTTTTGAAAATTCCCCTCTATCTTATTTTTAGACAGGCAGTTGTATTTGGCTTTGCAAAAAGCTTTCCAGACAAAAAAAATTGATGTGGCACTGTTTTTGTTTTTTTTCTTACATGCGGTACTTAAAGTGCACTTGAGGAGATAATAAACCGATGAGATGAACAATTGTTTTATTTTATATTTATACAATTACAAAGTAGATTGAATGTTTTGTTGTCTCTGCTCAGTGGCAGTCTATTAAGTGTCCCTGAGTGAAAATACATGAATTATTGACATTTTTCTATCTCTTCTCTGCTCTCAGAAGTTGTATTTTGCCAGGAAAACCTTTAGGGCAGTAATTTGCCTATCAGTGATGTTTACTATATTCCCGACAAGGTACCGACAAGACAGAAGCTGTCACTTCCATGCCTAGAAATTAACTCTTTTAGGCTACGTTTCCACTGTAGCGTGACATTTTCGCCTGCAAAAATTCGTATTAGATTTTTCTGATTGAGGAAAATTCGCATGTAAATTTGTACGCGTTTTTATGCGAATTTTCGCACGTGAAAATTCGCATTAGTTAAATATGCATAATCTGCCTAGTAACAGCTTAGTCATGACTGCTGACAACTTCCTGTAACCATGGCTCTAATGCGAATTTTCGGGCGAGTAATGAAAAAATTTGCATTGCCTATACAAAGCATTGTACGCGAATCGCACGCCATGAAAATGATACAGGACCTGATACAGATTTTTTCACGCGTACAAACACTAACAAAAATTCACATTCAATGGAAACAGCCCCGTTCACCACCATTAGTTGCAAAATCAATGCGAAATTTCTGAGAGAAAATGTGACACAAAACACACAAGTGGAAAACTAGCCTTAGGCAGCAAAATAAAACACGTAAAACAGCCTGGTTATTAATATGTTTTGCACTGCACATGCACATGTTTATCTTATCATGTCAGATGTTTCAGATGTTGCCTAGGAGGATACACTTTAAAATAATTTCCACAATGGTTTTCCTCCACAAGGTTTTTGTAATTTGAACAATAAGGCCTAGTTAACATAAACCCCAGACTGTTCCACTGAAGTTACTGATGTGAGTGTGTGTGTGTGTGTGTGTGTGTGTGTGTGTGTGTGGTGTGTGTGGTGTGTGTGGTGTGTGTGTGTGTGTGTGTGTGTGTGTGTGTGTGTGTGTGTGTGTGTGTGTGTGTGTGGTGTGTGTGTGGTGTGTGTGTGTGGTGTGTGTGTGTGTGTGTGTGTGTGTGCGTGTGGTGTGCGTGTGGTGTGCGTGTGTGGTGTGTGTGTGGTGTGTGTGTGGTGTGTGTGTGGTGTGTGTGTGTGTGTGTGGTGTGTGTGTGTGTGTGTGTGGTGTGTGTGTGTGGTGTGTGTGTGTGTGTGTGTGTGTGTGTGTGCGTGCGTGTGTGCGTGTGGTGTGTGTATGTGTGTGTGTGGTGTGTGTGTGGTGTGTGTGTGTGTGTGGTGTGTGTGTGGTGTGTGTGTGGTGTGTGTGTGTGTGTGTGTGTGTGTTGTGTGTGTGGTGTGTGTGTGGTGTGTGTGTGTGGTGTGTGTGTGTGGTGTGTGTGTGTGTGTGTGTGTGTGGGGGGGGGGGGTGTTGAATACTTTTGTACTAGGTTTAAGAGTTGTGGATAGTATGGCTATGCAAGTTTAATAATTTGAATAATAATTCACTGCTGGTTAAAGAAATGGATTAATGACATCAGCCTAGGCTACTGTCTTCTGAAAATTGAGAATTGTCTGCAGTAAAGTTAATTTACAAAAGGCCAATGTGATGAGCGAGGTACTGTAGTGAGTTAATGAATTTGCTTATTTTTTTTTTTTATCACAAGTGGCGACATCTTTAGTCCTGTCAGATGCTCCGTGTGTAATGTTTGTTTAATGGAAGTTCTAAAGCACATGTGTGGAACTCCAGGCCTGGAGGGCCAGATCCATGCCAGTGTTTAGGATGGACTGAGGAAAAAAAGGAGTGTGTTCTACCTGATGGACCACACCTTTCCTGATTCAGACCCATCAATTCATTTGAGCTGTATCAAAAATGTGTGAGGATCTCGGCCCTCGTAGGACCGGTTTGACATCCCTGTTCTAAAGACAGAAGAAAATATACCCGGTATCCCAGAATGCTCGGGGGAGTGAGGGATTCAGCATAGCTAATCAGCCTAGACTAAACATCACGGGGAGGTCAGGGCTACATTCAATATGCAGCAATATATAGATATGGAATGTGTTACTGAAGCTACAAATTACAGTAAAAGTGGGTATTTTGAATCATTTATTGCATTCTACTATATGTCACTACAGCGTCTCTTTAAGGCTGCAATGCCATAGTTGGCACTCTTTGCAGTGGTGGCCGTATCAGTGCAGATCACTCACGCAGGCAAAAAAGGAGTAAAGGTAGAAGCCTTTGTACACAGTTTACATTATCATGCTAGCACTAACAGACTTGTTCAAGACATGGAAGTAAATTATTATTATTATTTATATAGCGCCAACATCTTCCATAGCGCTGTACAGAGTGTATGGTCTTGTCACTTAACTGTCCCTCAGAGGGATTCACAATCTAATCCCTATCACAGTCATGTATATAGCGAATGTCTCATAGTCTAGGGCCAATTTAGGGGGAAGCCAGTTAACTTATCTGCATGTTTTTGGGATGTAAGAGGAACCGGAGCACTCCGTGGAAACCCACGCAGACACGGGGAGAACATATAAACTTGCAGATGTTGACCTAGCTAGCATTCGAACCGTGGACCCAGCGCTGCAAGGCGAGAGCGCTAACCACCAGGGCCGGGCCGAGGCAGAGGCGAGAGAGGCTCCAGCCTCAGGGCTTTGATACCAAACCAGGGCATGCAAAAAAACTTACAGCAATCCTGAAAGGAAAATAAAATTATGCGACAAAAAAAATATCATTTTTTGTGTGTTTTCTCCTGGGGGACTCAAGCGGTTCAGGGCTGCAGCCACTTAGGGCTCGCTTCACAAGCTACCGGGATCATTAGGGAGCCTTGCCCAAAGACTTCTTACTGTTTTACGTACAGTAAGGGCTTGAGCCAGAATTCAAACCCTGGTCAAAGACTCAAACCCTGCATCAAAGGCAACCAGGACACCATTTAGCTGAACCAGCTAGGTAACTGTATCTGTTAAACTCATCTTAAATAGAACTTTTCTAGAGTCCCATGTTCTTACTACTTTGGTTATAGGAGATGGAAGGACACCTTGGGAGTTTGAATCAGACATAACGCCACGCGGACATGGCTGCTGTTTATTTAGTATCCACACAGAGAAATGACGACTTACTGAACTTTTCTTTACTATCCCGTTATCATAAGTAATAATGCAATATGAAAGACAAAAGATGCTTTTCCAGGCAGGATTCCCTATATGGCACACAGATGTTTTATAAATTCTATTTACTTTTCAGGAGGGTTGCAGTTGCAGTCAGCACAGAAGGCAAACATTTTGGTGCAACCATGGACTTCTTTAAAATATGGAACAGTGCTTAGAAAATAATTCTGTTACTCTGTCTACTACAATTGTTTTAGAAATGGATATAATATAGCGAAGGTCACCCCATGGCCAAGGTCTAATTCTCACAGAATCTCGATTTCTAGATATATAGCTTACTCGGTACTTTACCTTCTCACGTACCCAATTAGATTGCTAGCTTGCAGGGACAGGGCTCTCCCCTGGTAGTTTTTTCTAACCAGGGTGTATTTTCTAGACAACTCCCTGTATTAGCAATCTCAAGATCGGCAATATGCCCTTTGGCCGAAATAGCATGGATAACCCTGGGTTATTATGATGAGAGAATGCATCCTGTAAAAGAGAAAAGCGAATGCAAGTGATTCTTTTTTGGTTGCAATCAACAGGCATTACTGCATAGTGTATTAAAGAAAGGCTTAAAAGACAGAGTAAAATCAAGAAAAACAGATCAAGGAACGTGAGCAGACAGGGTTATTGGTGTGTTGTAAACATTGATTGGTATTTCAGGAAGGGCAATTGATTCGGAAGGTCTAAAAATCAAAGTTCAGGTTTATCCATTGTTAAGTTTTAGGAAGAAGGACGACATGAAGAAAGAGATGTTAAGAGAAGTCAATAAAGGACACGATATGCTAAAAAGGGGAGATCAGGAGTGTAGGGGTGATACTTGAGTGGTCCTTGACCATAAACATAAATTACAGAAGGACGAAATATAAAATGGTAAAGAATGATCAGCTGGACAGAATGCTGAAGACAGATAAAGGAGGAATATGGAGCAGTGGTCTTTGATGTTAAGGTTAGTCAATCAATTGTCTCATTACTGAGACCAATTTCTGGTGGAAACCAGACTAATAATGATCAAACAGAGCTTTGGTGAAGCAAGTCTTTGTGAACATTCTGTTCCAGGACTTAGAGAGGGCTGATGGGTCCAGTGAGGATATGTTGAGAGCTGGTTTTATGAGCATATGATTGATCAAAGAAAGAAAGATACCAGTATAAAGGGTTAAAATAAAGCATTGGTTAACAAAATGAGCTTGGAATCACTGAATCCAAGTCACTGTGTTGCCCGGCATACACAGATCTCAGATCAGCGGTGGCCAACAATGAAGAGACAGGCAAGTGGTGCCCAGCGACAGCACCGTATACTTCAAATACAGGAAGTGAGCAGTGATGTCACTTCCTGTACACAGTGCTGTCACTAGGCACCGCTTGCCTGTCTCTTCATTGTGGGCCACTGCTGATCTGATGTCTGAGTATGCTGGGCAGCACAGCAAGCGAGGGTGATCTAGATCTTGTGGACAAAGAAGGTCTGTGTAAACAAATGGCGAGCGAGCGAGGGTGCATGCATACAGTGCATACCAGGCATTTCCTTCTATGAGTAGAAGGACCAGCACTGTCCCAGCAGCCACTCTGATTCCCTAGCGACCAAGGCAAGGGCCTATGTGGACTTCCACCAAATCTGTCCCAGATTCCTCACAGCTCTTTGCCTTATAAAAACCAGTGGAGTTATCATTAGCATGCTTACATTCTTTAAATATATATCGGTGTCCCTTTTTATGTATACAGTATCTTGCATATTATACTTCAGTTGAAATCTGCAAATATTCTTGAAGAAGGGAACCAGCTCCTTGAAAACTTGTAAAGTGAAAGTTTTTTTCAGTTGACATTAAAAGTTATAATTTTTATAATATCTTGTATTTCCTGCCAGCATAGTGTAACACGGCACGTAAACATTTTCTTTTGCGACTGTGTTAATGAAAGGAAACAGATAACAATTACAGTGGTAATTAAGTGCAATAAGATGAGGTTAATGAAATAAAATGCTTTGCCAGGAAAACTGATTAATGTTTACCTAAAATTCCAAAAAACGATTTTAAATGTTATTATTATAGTCTATGATACATATAATAATATATTATTGCATGATGATTATGTTATATTATGAGACATTTGCATGACATTAAATCAGAAATGTCACATTAAGTTCACCAATGGAAGGCAATGGTACTTGAAGACCACTGTGGCTGGCTGGCAGTGCACAGTGTGACTGCAGTGGATGTTGACGAATGCAGTTGCCTGGCAGTACGAAGTATAGCATCATATTTGAGTTTTCTAGGCTCATTCTGCTTTGTTTATGTACAATCCATCATTTTTTTAAACTCCTGGACTTTGACAAGCAGGGCTTACCACTGAACCAATGAAATGTACTTCCTTCCGATATTAAAACTCACTTGTAGTCCACCTTAGGCACCCCTTAAAATAAGGATTCTGTCCTTAATTTAAGGAGTGATTTCTAAAGTTAAGGTTTCAATACTTAAAATAATGACAGACTTTTAAAGTTAAAGACAGAATGTTAATTCACGGAGAGGAATGCAAGT
The DNA here is from genome assembly GCF_040937935.1 of Hyperolius riggenbachi. Taxonomy (NCBI): domain Eukaryota; kingdom Metazoa; phylum Chordata; class Amphibia; order Anura; family Hyperoliidae; genus Hyperolius; species Hyperolius riggenbachi. Next base: position 395,508,405 of record NC_090650.1, on the reverse strand, counting down.
GATAACAACTGTAAAGTGTAAGGGCCGGTTCACACGGACGTCTGCAGTCCGTATTTTTGGTCGTTTAAACGTCACGTTTTAACCGCTCGTAATAGGTTTCTATGAGAGCTTTTATGTTAGTATTGTCTGTCAGCGGTTGTGCGAGTTTTTTTAAGCGTTAAGGTAGATGGCATTCTTTTGGACGCCTCATGCCACATGTATTGATGGCTACGTTTGACAAACGTCAGCGGTAAATGCGTACAATCGCCGTCGTAAGCACGTGAACAAAGTCCTGGAGTATGCGGTTGACAGGAAATGGACCAGAATTCATAGGGAAGCTATCAAATGCTTTTGAATGCGAACGCTCCCTCGAACGCTGACAACCGCAGGCAAATAGTTTTGTCAGCCTCTGTTCAAACGACATGACGATTTATGTCATTTGACGTTCAGCGGTTGAACACTTATAAACACAGACACAGCACAGACGTTTGTGTGAACCAGCCCTTAGAGGAATTATCACTTGGCCTGAGCTGTCATTAAGTGGAGTGTTACTGGAGACTGCAAGGTAAAGGAAAGCATTCTGAGCTGTCTTGTCTGCTTTATTTTTTAAATAGTTTATGCAGAAGAGGTCTCTGTATAGAGAGAAATATACACAGCAGGCACAAACAGAGATGAGTGCTGTAAAAACAGCGCAGGTGATTTGGGTGCAGTCGGTACCATCATAAGCTGTAATAAGAATTATGGCTATATCGGCGCTCAGTAAGTAACCTGGGTGCCGTTAATTACTACAAAAACACTGTAATTCGGCCACCAGCAGTAACTGGAAACCGAATTACATGTTTCCCCACTATCCATGGCGACCTGGAGGGGGAATACTAATTAACACCATCGGGACATGTGCAGAAGCAGGGTAAGCCGGTTAACGGCTTTACCCTGCGCCCAAATCTCCCAGCGGTGGATTCAAAGGCACACCACAGACACGGAGGGAGAGAGAGACACCAAGCAAACGTATATATATGCAGACACACACACACAGCCGCAGCCTCTTTCACTCCTTCCCTGGCTGTCCTACACAGGCTAGCTGGACATATGGCTATGGTAAGGATTAGATTGGGAGCCCCTGTGAGGGACACTTAGTAACAAGACTACATCCTGTGTAAAGCACTGCAAAAGATGTCAGTGCTATATATGGTAAATTATGAATAATAATAATAATAATATATTCTGTTCTGCACAACAACGTATTCCAAGCAAAGCTCTAAAGCTATGATTGCAAAAGACCTGCAGTTTGAACTATCAATGAAGAAATGAAGAAACCAGCTGCCTCGGCAACTTTAGTTTTACCCCTAACCATTGTGCTGCTAAGTGCTTTGCACGCTAAAATAATTAAGCTGCATTAACGCCTTTAAACTGGACAATGCACTAAAGCATTTATCTGACCACAGGACTGCTGCTGCATTAATCAAGCCGATAGATCAGCCTTTCTCAACCTTTTTAATCTGGAGGGACCCTGTAAATAACATTTGGATCTCAAGGAACCCCTGCAAACAATTTTTTGATTTTAAAGAGGAACACCAGTGAAAATAATGTAATAAAAAAGTGCTTCATTTTTACCATAATGATGTATAAATGATTTAGTCAGTGTTTGCTCATTGCAAAATCTTTCCTCTCCCAGATTTACATTCTGACATTTATCACATGGTGACATTTTTACTGTGGGCAGGTTATGTAGCTGCTCCTAGCTGTTTTGGCTGTTACAGACAGCTGTAAACAGCCATTTCCTGTCTGTGAACATTGTTACATTGTGGCAGTTTGCCCAGAGTACCGCGGTACTCAGAGCTTCTTGTGGGAGGGGTTTCAGCACAAAATCAGTCATACAGCGCCCCCTGATGGTCTGTTTGTGAAATGCAATAGATTTGTCATGTAAAAGGGGGTATCAGCTACTGATTGGGATAAAGTTCAATTCTTGGTCAGAGTTTCACTTTAAGGAACCCCTGCATTTATTTTGGAGGAGGCATGATCTTTAAAAGTAGGTGTGGCTGTTTATTTCACTACCCCTATTACACTGCCACGCATTATACGGTCTCCTGATCCCCCAATTTGGTTCTTCTTGTTAAAGTACCACCTATTATAATATGCTCTATTATACTTCCCCCACGATGGGGGAAAATGCCAGGGAACCCCTGCAGAGTACTCAAGGAACCCTGGTTGAGAAAGCCTGCTATAGATCAACAATTATAGCAGATCTACAGATCGTTTATAAGATGTAATATAGACAATCACAGGAAACAATTACAAAACTTTTCAAAGCTGCACACCCTGCAACCAAACAATAAGACACTGTGATTCATTTGGTCAATCTCCAAAGATAAACTGTAACTAATGGTTTTGTGATGATATAGTAATCACCACTATATGGAAAATATCATGATTTGTAAAGTGATGAAATGACACAACTATAGAGCTAGATCATGTGGTCAGCGATAAAGGTAATTAGTCCCCCACGGTTGCCGTTTTAATGCCAGTAAATGAATCACCTGTGAGTGGTGTCTGCGATCCGCACAGCGTGCGTGCGACACGTGGATCTTCTGATAGGGTCACAGGTCACCACGACAACATAATGTCATTTTATGTAAAGCAGACTGTTGTACAGAGGACGGTGGGGGGGCCTATTAAGCTACGTGATCATAAATACGTAATCTAAATGTATTCTGTCGAGTTTTGAAAATGAACTGCATGTAGTTAACCCCTTCATGCCACACGGTATTTCACACCCGAGTGTCCCGAACGCATTTTCCTGCTTTTGCAGTCTTTACATTCAACATATTATTTATTGTATTTATAAAGCGCCAACATAGTTACATAGTTATTTTGGTTGAAAAAAGACATACGTCCATCGATTTTACCAGAGAACAAAGTAAAACACCAGCCTGCTCCCTCACATAGCCCTGTTGATCCAGAGGAAGGCGAAAAAACCCTTACAAGGCATGGTCCAATTAGCCCCAAAAGGGAAAACAATTCCTTCCTGACTCCAGATGGCAATCAGATAAAATCCCTGGATCAACATCATTAGGCATTACCTAGTAATTGTAGCCATGGATGTCTTTCAACGCAAGGAAAGCATCTAAGCCCCCTTTAAATGCAGGTATAGAGTTTGCCATAACTACTTCCTGTGGCAATGCATTCCACATCTTAATCACTGTTACTGTAAAGAACACTTTCCTAAATAAATGGCTAAAACTTTTTCCTCCATGCGCAGATCATGTCCTCTAGTCCTTTGAGAAGGCCTAGGGACAAAAAACATATTACGCAGCGCTGCACAATAGATAAATGGGGTTGACATACAAGGTAGGACATACAGTACAAGGAGCTCAGAACAAGAAACAAGATCTTGCGATGAGGTTGAACGTCTTTGGGTAACAAAAGTCTGTGAGAGGGGTGCCCCCACAGTGAGGGTTCATAATCAAGCTGGAAACACTAGGGGGGAGGGCCCTGCCCGAGACTTGCAATCTAAAGGTGGTCACTAACTGTCCAATTTCTAGTGAAAATTTGTTCGAGCGATCAGAAATTCTGATCGGATTGGTTGTAAATAATCTCTGTTGATGGGCACAATCGATTATGGACGATTATATAAACAATCGTCCGTTTGAATTTTCGTCTAACCAAAATTTGAATTTTCTTATTGGTTGGGATAGCTAGGAAGCAAAGATTGGTTTGTTGATGGTGTAGTGAACAATTTCACTTCCGATCCAAATTTCTGATCGCTGGAACGATTTTTCGCTAGAAATTGGATCGTTAGTGGCCACTTTAAGGGGTAGGGGTAAAGATACATTAGATGCATCTGTTGAGAGGGTGCTCAGCAGAATGTGTTACGGGGCTCATGTGAGGATGAAAAGGTGAGTCGACTCTTGGCTCGTTTGAAGGCATTAAAGGAAGGTGTGAGACTGATGACTCACGGGAGTGAGAGTGGAGGCACCAATAGACAAGTCTTGCAGTCACGCATGAGAGTGGGAAGTGCGTAGTGCGGACAGGCGCAGGCCGTTGGAGAATCAGAGGGGGCAGTTGGGTATGGGCTTTTGGATGAGTTCAGAAATGTAGGCCGGGCAGGTCATGTGCGCCAACTTTTAGGCCAAGCAAAGAATCTTGAAGCTGATCCTGAAGCAGATGGGGAGTCGGTGGGATTTACAGAGGGGAGTTGTGGAGGCGCAACAATGGAAGGAGTTTATCAGTCTGAATTCTGCATTCATTACAGATTGAAAGAGAGGGATTCAACTACCAATTGCCAATTTATGTATTAACTCAAAAGTGGTACAGATTTTTTTAGAAAAAGTCAGAGATTTCTTTTTGGTCATGTATTTATGGTGGTTTTAATATATCTTTTCAGCACTCTGCAATTGAAAAAGTACCAAAATACAGGTGAAAACGTACTACTAAAATTATTAAAAGTATTTTCTTGCTCGCTGGCGGCCTGAAAGTCATTTTATTGATAAGGTATGAAAATATCACCTAGAAGAAAACTTTGGAGTAAAAGTGAATTGCATATAGGCCAGGGTGAATTGAATTAGGGACACTGACTAGAAACTAATTTAAACATATTATACTGTTTCTCCAAATTTCTAGGGTACTAAACATCTGGGTGTTATGCAGGTCACGGGTTTATTAAGCTTCAAGATTAAAGATTGAAGCACATTATTGTCATTGTGTAACATAATTATACAAGTAATTCCCCAAATAGCATGAGTATACATCTGTTTTCATCGACAAATGCATTTTGTTGGCTGACATTTTTGTAAAAAATATTTATAAATATAATTATTTACACTGCTGTATGCCAAAATGCATTCATCTACAAATTGTTGATCTACTTTTTTTATTTACTTTGTTTTTCTTTTTTATTTTATTTTTATTGTATGCATTTATTTATTTGTAAATATATATTTGTTTTTGTTTTTACCTTAAGCTATTTTTTTAGATCACCTGCCAGTACTAAAGATGTCGCCACCTTTCAGAATGTAAATCAAGGTGAGGAAAGATTTTACATTGGGCAAACACTAACTAAATATTTTATAAATTAATATTGTTAAAAAAAACAATTTTATTCATTATGCCGTTTTGCCTACAGTTCCTCTTTAACATATCTATGCTATATGTTATTAGCTAAACACATACAGTTACCATATTTGCTTTTGTGCACAAGGAATATTGCCTGGTTGCTTACAAATCACAAGTTCCAAGTACAGTTTATCTGCTCTCAAAGCTGCCATTGCATTTTATGCATACATTATAATATTACATATATAAATACAGCAGCTATCTAGTGATAATTTCTCACATGTCTCTGCTCATCAGCTCAGAACAGTTCTGTTTCAGCAAGTGGCTGGATGTAACTAATTGTAGCAACAAACGAATGTAAACAAAAGATAGTTGTTACCTCTTTGGAGGCAGATCACTAGCTGAAGAAGCTTTCCTCTGCAGAACAAAGTGCAGTGTTTAACTGTTTGAATGCTGTTCTCCTACATTTTTTTTGTGTTAGTACAGTAGGTTTAAAGCTGTAAATAAACAAAAAGCAAATGCTGTGTTTCAGACCTTTAAGTCTCTTGCAAGTGAATTTCCTGCACTTGATGAACTTGCGATCCCTTTCTGTTTTTTCCCCTTTTAAATTATTAAGCATGTAAGTTAAACTTTTTTTTTCAGAGTGAGACAAAATTCAGGCCAATTCCTTTCTGCCTTGATTGAGTTGTTAGAGCTTATTTATTACATTGGGAGCTTCCTAAAGGAATATCCTCAGAACTTGTGTGAATTTAAGAAGATTATTTCTCTCTTTGGGGACCCGAGTTCAAATCCAGAGTTGATCGGGCTGAGTATACATATCCTTTCATTAGATGACGGAGAAAGTCTCCTCCTGGTGGACTACAGTCATAAAACTATTAATTATTTGGCACGGAAAGCAGATTGGACTGAAAAAGCCTAAAACTGATGACTGAACAGGACTCCCAGAACACCGGAGGACTTGGAGCTGCTGCAAAGCTACTGATCCATAACATTTCACTATATAATGCTGTTGGAATACTGCATGCATAGACAAAGGGAGCATTCCGAGCACCAGCTATGTATAGGGCCTGCTTTTTATTTACAAAAAGGTGCAAAAGAAAAATATTGTGGTGGCACCCAGTGAGTGTACATATATATATATATACGCTGTCAGGGCCGGTTCTCTCATGAAGCAAGGTGAAACATTTGCATCAGGTGCAGAGAGTACAGGGGCAGCATGTTTGTACTGTGTTTACACTAACAGCATGCAGTGAGAGAAGGAGGAGATGTGACAGGAGAGTGAGGTGAAGAGGTCATCATTGGGGAAAAGCAGCTTGGTGTGCTGTGTGAGGAGTCTGACAGTGAGTGAGGAAGCTAGAGGCAGGAGAGCAGCAGTGTTTCATTTGACTTGCACAGCAGAAGGGAGGAGGTGGCACTGCTGTCCTGACTGAGGGGGAATGGAGGATGGCCGATTGGCTGAGGGTGAGCAGTTTGTTTGTCACAGACTCACAGCCAGTTAGTGTGCTATTGTGTAGAGCTGCAGCACATCATGTGAAGACATTAAATACAGCAGAGTAAATTGTCGGGTGCTGTGAGATCAATCCATTTCGGGGAGGGCAAAGTTTGCCTCAGGCAGAAAAAAGTCTAGAACTGGCCCTGTACGCCGTTGGTGAGCTGGGCACAGGGCAAGCCGAATGAGAGCTCAAATTGTAGCAGCTCGGAGGGAGATGTCATATGGCGATTGCCGGAACTGCCCTTGTGCGGGGTGCGTAGTGTAGCACTGGTGCTATAGTAGCACCCAGTTTCAGCGCTCTGGGCGGTTTCGGCCGAGTGCCAAAATAACCTGCTTCCCCCAATGTTTTTCCAAAAGACAGGAGATACAGGCGGGTCCCTTTTTTTCATATTAGTAAAAAATGTAATAACAGTATCTTACAGTAACATACTTGTGACAAGAAGGAAATATACTGACTTTTATACTTACTATTTTATCCAAGAGAACTGGTCAGGGGCGTAGCAATAGCCATAGCTGATATAGCGCCCTGGAGCATAGGGGGCCCAGTGGGTACTTAATGTAATGTTCACCATTAACTTGTTTTGTGTTTTTCCTCCCTCTGACTTTGTCTCAGTGCCCATGAACTATGTTTTGATTGCCTAATAATGTAAATTGCACAATTAACTAATATCTATAGGGTAGGGGCAGGTGGCATTGCCTGAGGGCCCCATGAACCTTTTGCTATGGCCCCATGATCTCTAGCTACTTCACTGGCACAGCTAAGTAGTTATGGGCCCCAATGCCATGGAAATGGTATGTCTGCACTTTCTGATGAAGGTGACCCTCTGTGGCCCCGAAACAATCGTCAAATTCTGTGCTGACACATGCATTGAGGAATAAATACTCCGGCATACTACTTTTTGGTGTGCTAGCCAACCTTGGACTTACTGCAGTGGATGTTGCTTTGCATCCTGGCAATGCACCCAACTACTCATGGGTAGGTGTGCCTCTTCCGAACCCTATACTGCTTTCAAGGATAAAAGTAACCAAAACAGAAATGCGTTTCAATAAGAAATGTTTTGTGATCATAGCAAATAGATGTTCCAAAATATGCAAGGGATTTGTGTGGTAGATGCAGCCTGATTTTTTACAAAACGATGCATCAAAACATTGTGTGTACATTATTACATCCACGTGTGTCATTCGTCCTCAAGTGTTGCCATGCAGCTGTGTTGTATTGGCCTTAATGGTTATTGAGTTGAGTGCATAGTTGATTTTTATAGTCGTTATGCTAAGAGACTTCCAGTTGTCGGCAGTGTCAGAGGACTCCTGCAGTGTAATAGATCTCCGGATGCACGAGCGTCAGAATACCGCTCTCCCTGCATGTCTCTGCGCATCCATGTCCCCTTTGTAGCAGCTGCAGTCTCTTGTACAGCCACCTCTTTGAAGTATATGTGACGCACATGTCTCCAGTTGCTATGGAAGGGTCTTGTTTATAAGCCTCTGTACGCCACTCCATTATGCAACATCTTGATGGAGCAGAGTGGTCTATACACGCAGATAGACACCCAGTATAACAAGTTAGAAATCTTGACTGAAGAAAAAGCGCAGACAAGGACGGATTTACCATAAGGCACTGTAGGCACTTGTCTACAGGCGCCTGATGATGAAAAGGCAGCTCACTCCCATCCCTGAGCGCCTCCCTCCCTCCTTCCTTATGCAGAGTCCTGATGAGAGTGTAAGTGAGAGGTTACTCACCCTGCTCTCGGCCTTCCGCTGACCAGATCTCCCTTCAGTCAGGGGCACCTCTAGCTACTTAATACTGAGGGTACTTCTAGCTACCTAATACTAAGGGGAACCTGTAGCTACCTATGATGGGCAAGGGAAGTAATGGAGAAGTGACAGCTGGGCTGGCCAGCACACATGCAGTGCGGCGGGGGTTTGCAGGTTCATGGAGGGCGAAATCTAAGGTACCAGGACATCTGTGCTTATAGGCTCCTGTGAGGTAAATCTGGTCCTGCGTGCAGAGATATATCATAATCCACCACCAGATAATGCAGATTACTTAGAACAGATAGGAACACAGAAAAAATAAAGTTTTTCCAAATACCATAGAGATCATTGCATCATTTTACAGACAGTGACATCTTGTGGTTGCTTTACCATACTGCAGTTTAGGTAATAATGTTGTTAAACCTTGTTTGTCCAACAGTGAGTTTATTACACTTTGTGGTAAAAACTTTGTGGTATTTTTTTCTGAACAGAAAAATATGAAATATTACAAATTAATTTATTTACATTGCTTGAAGTTCCACAAGTTGGCAGGACTGGCAAATGTACCAGGTGGTAAAGGTTCTAGTATTATTGTTATTTAGTAAAAGCACTGCGATCACGTGCTTATATAAGCAGTGTGCAGGTGGTTTGGTGGGTAAAGGAAGGGCAGGTCAGGTGTTTAGCTTAAACTTTTATTGCATTTGATAACATGTTTCACAGAGGAACGCCTTCCGTTTCTTCAGGTCCAGAGTCTCCGAACTGCCTGTGCCTGGTCCCCGACAGTGACAAACGATATCCACGGCTGTTCTAAATCCACAGCCCACCAATTCAGGTGAGACCTGACCTGCCAGGGCAGTACCTTCTCCGTCAGGTGCATACTCTGAGCACCCTTTTTTTTGTCTTTCATCTTTCGAGCTGGTGCATTGGGAGCAGTGGAGAGGTAGTGAATTCACCGCCTTTAACCTGCCATGTGCAAAAGACCTACGAGCACCCTTAGTATGGGATGTTCATTCGGATTCCCCGGAATTGAAATTTACACATTTTGGAAATCAGAGTTTGGAAAATGGAAATCAAAATTCTGTGGAAATCCGATTTTCCGCAACTTGGTAATTTTAATCCATTCACAGAACTCGGAAGTATTGGACCAATCAGAGAATGCTGAGTTTTTCAGCCAAAATTTGGATTACTGCAGTAATTTTAAACCAATCACAAGATTCGGTTTTTTTTTTTTTGGTCATGTTTTGCCTTGTCTGGTGTAAAACATGACAAATGATACCTCAGAAGTTGAAAAGTCAGAAAGACGGAAACCGGGAAAACGTAAATTGGCATTGGCAAGTTGGGCAGCACGGCGGCATAGTGGTTAGCGCTCTCGCCTTGCAGCGCTGGGTCCCCGGTTCAACCAGGTCAACATCTGCAAGGAGTTTGTATGTTCTCTCTGTGTCTGCGTGGGTTTCCTCCGGGCACTCCGGTTTCCTCTCGGATCCCAAAAACATACAGATAAGTTCATTGGCTCCCCCTAAACTGGCCCTAGACTGCGATACATACAATATACAATCCATAGATAGACATATAACTATGGTAGGGACTCGATTGTGAACCCCTCTGAGGGACAGACATATAAATACTAATTAAATTGGCAGAATTTCTGTGGAATTGGAAATGCACATTTCTGATTATGCCTTCTCTTCAGCGCATGGCGGACTACCTACTTTCTCCCCATTTCAGGGACACAGATAGCTATAAAAGCCTGTGGGAAGTTCATGTACTTCTAAACAAAGAAAAAAGAATAGGCTGACTGGAACTGAGCTTGAAATAGAAAAGAGACATAACCATAAATAAAAGTTCTAAATGAACGAATTCCACAGCGCGATGCTGCCTTTGTTTTCGCCTTTTGTTCCACCGTGCCACTCTGCCTGCCTCTGTGGCATTGGCGACACCGGCCAGATCCGGACGCCTATTCCAACGGGAGGCTGTCACAACGCAGACGCGCAGCTGATAAGCTGATTACAAATCTGCAGAACACCTCGCTTACAAACCAAATCATTTATCAATTAATAATTTGCAATAAAGTAATGTAACTTCCAGCTGAGTCCCAAACTGTAATTGTCTTTACCATCTGCCTGCGAAAACAGCAATGCTCAGCATCTGACAACCGGCAGAAATAAGATGATTTCTAACTGGAAACAAACAATGCTTTTCTGCGGCTGCTTTGTGGAGGGATGCAAATAGAGAGGGGGAGCTGCAGAACATACATGACTGGGGCTATTTACTAAACACACAATTTATATGTAAATCAGACTGATCACACTGTATCTGGAGGGGGTAGTGGGGAGAGAACCGCAGTCATCCAAGGCCAACGAGCAGCATGATAACCAGACAGGGCTCTATGCTGCAACTTAAAGGAGAACTGTAGGGAGAGGTATATGGAGGCTGCCCTATTTATTTCCTTTTAAGCAATACTAGTTGCCTGGCTATCCTGCTGATCCTTTGCCTCTAATACATTTAGCCCTAGAACCTGAACAAGCGTGCAGCAGATCAGGTGTTTTTGTCATTTTTATCAGATCTAACAAGATTAGCTGCAATCTTGTTTCTGGTGTGATTCACACTACTGCAGGCAAATAGCTCAGCAGGGCTGCCAGGTAACCAGCATTGCTTAAAAGGAAATCAATATGGCAGCCTCCATATACCTCTCACTATAGTCCTCCTTTAAAAGGAAATACAGTAAATATGGCAGCCTCCATATACCCCTCACTTCAGTTGTCCATTAAGAAACCTATATCATACGCATGCAAAATAAAAAGGCAAGTTGCTCTTATGAGGGATCAGCTTTCAGATTCAGAAGAATCTGTATCTGGAGGGGGGTATGCACATGCGCAGACCTGTCACGTCGGCCGCCGTGATGACGCGAAGAGGCCGGCGTGATGACGCCATGCGTCATTAACCCGGAAGAGCCGGACCAACACCCGGCCCAGGTGTCGCGGGGTGACGCCAGTAACGGGAGCCGGTGGAGGCTGAAGGAAAGGAGCCAGGAGGACGCCGACGGGACCTCGCCGCCCACAGTGAGCTGGAAGAAGCCCCAGGTAAGTGTATTCTTTTAAATTCGGCCACTGCTCGGAGTCCCTTTAAGAAAGACTATGCACCCGTTGATCAAACTAATATATTATAAATTGTTTACTTCTTTAAAAATTATAAATAATTGAAAAAAATAATGAATATATTTAAAATAAACAATGCATTCTAAATAAATAATTACGCCTGCTGTTATTATTATTATTACTACTACTTTATAGCAGAAAACATGTCTTCATTAGGAAACTTAGAGATGTATTAAAGGGGAACTTCAGCCTAAACAAACATAGGCCCTGTTCAGACTATGCCGTTCCTAGCCGTTTTTCCAGAACGCGTACGGGCAGACTTTGCGCATAAAGATGGCTACTAATGTTTTCTAATGGCCTCGTTCACATGTATGCGTATGCGACACATACGTTTCTCATCCGCATTGCTGCCTGCAGTTCTGTGCCTCGCACACAGAAACGGACGCAATGAAAGTCTATGGATGCGTATCAAAAACGCGTACTATTGCATTTTTTGCATACGTTTCCCTCTGCGTTTCCCATAATTCTTTTCTATTTCCTGTGTGAAAAATGCAATCGAAAACGCATTCGAACGCAAGAAAAACGCATACAAATGCATACATTTTTCAACTTGCATTTTCTTTGCATCTCTATGCGTTCTGCAAACGCGCATAGTCTGGAGAGGGCCATACTGTCATTAAGTTGCATTAGTTATGTTAATTAAAATAGATAGGTAATATAATCTGAAATAAAATCATAATATAAATTATTTCTTGGGCGCAACCATCTTTATCATGGGGGCAGCCATCTTTGAAAGGAGGTGACAGGGAGCATGAGTCACAGTTCCAACTGTCCTGTGTCCTGATCAACCCTCGAAGCTGCGCGCGCTAAGCTTCAAATCAGGGGCGTAACTAGGCCCCACCGGGCCCCCCTGCAGAATTTCAGAGCGCCCCCCCCCCCCCCGGGGCCCGCTCGTGGCCGTTTTGTGGGGGCTGGAGGGGTGGCAGCATGAGGGGAGAGCCTTGGCCACAGTTGGCGGGGGAGAGGGGAAGTTTCCCCCCTCTCCCTCACCTCAGGGCTCTCCCCTCTGCCCTCCCCTCCAGCTAGATATAGTGTGGGCAGTGGGCAGCGGGCAGCGGCGGGCAGATACATACCTTCTTCCGTGCAATCCACCGCAGAATCCTTGCTCTAGCGGCTGACGTCACTTCCGGAAGTGACGTCACTTCTGGAAGTGACGTCAGCCGCTAGAGCGAGAAGTCTGCGGTGGATCGCACGGAAGAAGGTATGTATCTGCTCGCCGCTACCCGCTGCCCACACTATATCTAGCTGGAGGGAAGCGCAGAGGGGAGAGCCCCGAGGTGAGGGAGAGGGGGGGAACTTCCCCCCTCCCCGCCGACTGTGGCCAAGGCTCTCCCCTCATGCTGCCACTCCTCCAGCCCCCACAAAACGGCCCGAGCACCCCCCGCGGTAGCATGGGCTGCAGGGCCTATTGTTACGCCACTGCTTCAAATCTCAAATTCAAAATTTAAAAAAAAATGTGCACCAAAACAGCAGGACGAGAACAACAACATCAGAAATCCCATCATGCTTTGCACAGCATCAGGGGAAAAATGTCTAGGCAGTTTGCTTCTGTGCAGCTACAAATGAGGCTTGGGTAAGAAAAACAAAGTTCTTATGCTGTGAAACTGTTAAAGAAACACCAAGCCTTTTCAGTGCTGCTGAGTAGATTTTTAGTCTGGAGGTTCACTTTAAAGAGACTCAGAGATCTCAGAGAAGTTTTTTTACATACCCGGGGCTCGTCGCCGTACTCCCGCTGTCATCCGTTTAGCGGTAATCGGCCCCGGTGTCTGGCTCAGTGACGTCAGCCGGGATTCTGCGGCTGAACGGAGGACTGCGGGAGGATGGCGAGGGACACATCCGTGCTTATGGGGCTGGAGGAAGCCCCAGGTAAGTAAATTATCTTGCGAGGTCTCTGGTTATCTTTAAACAGAACTACGTTGGTAACGTCTAATGCAAGAAGTGTACGGCATAATAAATTGCATGTAATGTATTGCGTTCTGCCCTTCTCATTGTGCAGGAAAACTTTAGGCAAGTTATTCTGCAGTTTACCTCATACAGTCCTTAGATACAGAGCATTGGCTCTTGCAGAGCAATCACAAGGCCCCTAGTACAGCAAGTATAAATCTGTGCTATTTTTTTCCTGCTATATCTCCCAGTAGCTTCTAACTTATTTCTGAGTGATTTTCACATACGCTACTAAAATCTGCTTCTGTTGATCAAGTAGGAACTACATTATGTAAACGTAACATCCATTGTTTCCTGAAATTTTCTCCCAAGTGTGAAAAACTAGCCATGCTCCTTCATGAAGCAGTTGGAAACCAGTAGAGGGCGCACTGTGCATTTTAGATGGACCAGCGTTCATCATTAGAAAACACCAAAGCCACCCAAGTATGCCGCAGCCACATAATTAAAGAGCCACGTGCTCTATTAAATAATCATGCACTTTACAAGGTAAACAGAGACATTAAAGTCCATCTAGCATCACCGTGTTATATCATTCGACATTCAGCTTTGTCACGGAGGGAAAAAAAGGACATTAAAAGACTAGTATTGCAGCTGGACATGTAGGGAGAAATTCCATTGTGTTCCTGAAATTTGTCGCAGGATCAAAACTATGAAAATTAAATTTGCGTCAGATTATTTGTCGGTGACCTTGTATTATTACCACTTTATGATACCTATAAATTTCAGAAGAGATGGGCCAATTTCTCCTGTTTCCTGTAACCTCAGTGATGGAAGAGGACAAGCCACCAAAATCCAAACAACATCTAGAACTTTTTCCTAGACAACCCACAAGGCCCTTTTGGCACCTCCTAGCTTTCCATTTCATATTCCTGGTGTAATGGTCTCTAGATGTTTTCTTTAAAATCAAAGGGTGCCCTGTATACCGCCTGGAACATGCCGCCTATGCCACTGAAAGAGTGTCTAGACTGCTGGGTGGATGGTACCATCATAAAACACTCCCAACAAATAAGAATAAGGTGGCCCTCCAAAAATAATGACATATTAGATACTGTATACCACCAGGGCACTTTTATCAAACCATTAGACAAATGTAAGGAATGTCTGTGAAACAAAAACAAAATTACAACGTATGCAGCACTTGGCAATCATCTGTCATCCCTAAGGAGACATAGGGGGTAAGGGGGCCAGAGGGAGGTAAATCAATGCCATCTGTTGGCTCTCCCCAACCTGTGTGTGGCTGTAGCAAGGAACTCATCCCATGACAGTTACTTTTTGTATTTCATGGAAATGTGACTTTGCACAGTCTCTACACTCAGATTACTGTAAGTACAATTAAAGCGGAATATAACCCTGCATTTCAACTTTGCTCTAAAACATTATTTACAGCATATTATATGCAACCAGCATTTTTGTTTTTACTAGACCAGCATTGGAAGGGTTACACAGAGCTTTAAAGTTCCTGGACAGATTTGCAGACGCATCCGAAGCTGACATAGATACATTTTGTTTACATAAATGTATCTAAGTGTGGCATGTGACTCACTCTCTCTGACTGAGAAGGAGCTGGAGGACAGCCAAGGAGTGTGTAACATTTATCACTTGTTACATTCTATTTAGTTAAATGTATCTAAATGAACTTCTGCATATCTCTCCACGGAACTTTAAACCTCTGTGTGTAACCCTTCCAATGCTGGTATAGTAAAAAAATATGCTGGTTGCATATAATATGCTGTAAATAATGTTTTAGAGCAAAGTTGAAATGCAGGGTTATATTCCAATCCTGCAGCGCCAAAGGGAGATTAACTGTCGTCTCAGTTGTGATGCCGTGACGCATGTATACCTTTTTTTGCTTGTATATCAAGTCAAAATTTCACAAACATTTTTGCTTGTATTGCAAAGCGCTCTTAAACCAAGTTACTCTCAATCCAAGATTTTACTGTAATTGGAATTGGCCAGAATGTAGTACTGATTACACCAAACAATGCTTGCCTAATAGGCCACTATGCATTTACAGAGTATTTCCCTTCATTAGAGCCTGAAGGTGCCCTGGATATTCTGAGGTCCTAGCAAAGCCCCAGGCTGGCACCTAAACCAATGACATTGAGCCCACAACATACATGTGGTCATTTAGCCACCTGATGTGGCTACAACTGGCTATTACATTTTACATTTGGATACTACATGGTTATAGCTGATGGTAGACAATTGGCTACTAGTGGCTGTTTGGGTGCCAGGGTTAGTGTTAGGAAGAGGGGTAGGTTAGTGTAAGGCACTTGGGAGGGGGGGGGGGGTTATAGTTAGGCATTAGGTGTGGGGGCTCATGTGAGCATATAATGCAAATTACTGATTTTTTTATACTAGCGCCACCATTTAGTACCCAACCCATGTGTGCCTGTGTGTGTATGTGGTGTGTGTATGTGGTGTGCGTATGTGTGTGTAAGTGGTGTGTGTGTATGTGTGTGTGTGGTGTGTGTATATATGTGTGTGTGTGTGTGTGTGTGGTGTGTTTGTGTGTGTGTGTGTGTGTCTGTATGTGTGTGTGTCTGTGTGTGTGTGTAGGTGTGTCTGTGTGTGTAGGTGTGTGTGTGTGTGGTGTGTTTGTGTGTGTGTGTATGTGTGTCTGTATGTGTATGTGTGTCTGTGTGTGTGTGTGTGTCTGTGTGTGTCTGTGTGTGTGTGTGTGTGTGTGTGTGTGGTGGTGTGTGTGTGTGTGTGTGTGGTGTGTGTGTGTGTGTGTGTGTATGTGTGTCTGTATGTGTGTGTTTCTGAGTGTGTGTGTCTGTGTGTGTGTATGTGTGTCTGTATGTGTGTGTTTCTGAGTGTGTGTGTCTGTGTGTGTGTGTGTGTGTGTGTGTTCTGTGTGTGTGTGTGTGTGTGTGTGTGTGTAGGTGTGTGTGTGTGTGTGTGTGTGTGTGTGTGTGTGTCTGTGTGTGTGTGTGTGTGTGTGTGTGTGTGTGTGTGTGTGTGTGTGTGTGTGTGTGTGTGTGTGGTGTGTGTGTGTGTGTGTGTGTGTGTATGTGGTGGAGGGGAGGGGGGTCACAGATACGCATCTGGGCTAGATGAGAACTTTTTTTTACATATAAATACATTGGTTTGGAAAATAATTTGGATAACTTATTGGGGGCATGCTCAGTTTCTGAGTTTTTTGCATTTATTCCCACTTCAGGTATACGTTAACCTCAATTATTAATGCAAATGAGAATCTGCAAATGCTCTACATTCCCTTTCACACAGAAATGTATCCAAAACTGCCTTATTTCTTCTCTTAGTTTAGAGTTCAACAGATAAGGCAGCATGCGTACACCTGGCCTTTATTACCCAGATTTATTATCACTTCCTGTTGCACGACTGGCTACAGGAAGTAAGGTGGAGCGCCATACTGATATCACCAAAGAATAGCGCATCACCTGAGGTCAGTTTTGTCATAGCCAATCAATGCTCTGGATTTTTTTTGACATCACAGAGATACATAAGGGCTCCTTTCACGAAATGCAGTCATCACACTTCTGAATTAAACTTGAACCAGCTAAACAAATTATTTTGAAATGATTACATTCCGAACACATTTTCCTGCTAAATAGCAGCTAGCCTGAAACGGCGATGTTTATTCACACTTGTCATTAAGTCAGTTCTGTTCGGTTGCTTTTTTTACCTCCTCATAACAGATGAAAAATTTTTAGGCGTCGAATAAGCCGGAAGGTGGGGGGGAGGGGGACGGTCGGACACATGTTCGGTCAGTTGCGGCAATTTTCTTATTACCGTAAAATGTGAAAACGAGGATAGAAAACTCTGAATCGAGATCCTTTCATCTTTTGATCTATGATAAAATGTGCATATATATATATTTAAATATATATATATTTTTTTCTACTTTTCTTGTTACAAACCTAGTTTGGCTCATCTTTCCTTTCTTTCATCTTGAACTATATTTTCATATCAATGCCACTATCAAATTCATCAATTTAAATGTATTCATCAGACGTTACGGCATCTCATGTTATTTAAATGGCTGTATTAATATTTAAATCTAACACTGACCCCTTTATATTTTTAGACGTTTATCTCTGCCTAACACCGGCACAATTAAGGATGCACTGAATTATAACCAATAGGTACATTTTAATAAGACGCGAATCTCAGAGCCCCCCCTCCCCCATCCCCCCTCCTCCCTGTACTTCCCTGGATGTTTCAGCTACTGTATATTTCATTAGACAGAGAGCTGGCAACAAATGTGAGCAGTGATTGCCTGGCCCTGTTTTTACATACAATGTGATGGGAACATCGCTGGTGACAACCGGGGAGGGGAGGATTGCTTTCCACAAAAGACACAGTTGAACTCAGCTACACCTAGATTAAATGGTATTAAATGTATTTTCTATTCATCTAGTATATGTGCATAGGTTTATCCCTGTAATCCCCTACACTGTGACACTTGTCGAAAGGGGGCCATACACGATTAAACTTTTTCTTTTTATTCGACCAGAAGAACCCAATCAATTTTTCCGCTTGATCGAATTGTTTGAATTGATCTTTTTTAGAAAAAAAATGATTTTTCTAAAAAATTGGAAAAAAATATAATTTTTTAATTTTTTTTTACCTGATTTTTCCAACACATCCAATAAGATATTTAAAAAAAAATTCAGAAAAATCTATCATTTTTTTTTTCTTGATTGAATTTTTTTTTAATTTTCAATAAATGTAATTATTTTTATAGAAAAATAGTAAAATCGATCAATTTGGTTGAGGCGTGTAAGTCTACTTTAAAGTGGACCTGAATTCTTTCACAGGACAGGATAGAACATAGAGAAATGCACCCTGTATGTATTTAGAGAGTTTAGCCTGTCTAATTCCCTCTAATCTGTCACTAATCACTACCGTAATTTGATCTCTCAGCTGTGTCAGCTCAGGAATCTGCTCTGCCGCAGCAGCGCAGCTAATTTGTAAACACAGGATGTTAACAATATGTCTGCGTCCATGACAGCAGGAAGTAGACACGCTGCTGATTTATTGCAGGATTTATATCATCTGTAACAAATAATTTTTTTTTAAAGGATTATTATGCTGTTGTGTATCTTTTAGGCTGCTTTCACAGTGAGACGTTACAGGCGCACGTTAGAGCAGCCTGTAACGCACCCCCACCGCACAGCAATGAAAAATCAATGGGCTGTTCACAGTGCCCACGTTGCATTACACAGTAACGCTTCACGTCAAGACAACGTACTGCATGCAGTACTTTATACGCGGCTAAGCCGCGTTAGACTGTTTGCACATGCTCAGTACGGGTGGGTTTTTTTATTTTAGGGGCGGAGAGGAGGCGGGGAGAGGGCGCTACGTAGCCAGGCACATGGCTACTTATTATTCACTGCACTTGCAGTGTTTACTTCCAGGAACGGTCGCTGATTGGCGGACGGGACCACGTGATGCGGAGAGCTCCGCTCACATGGTCTCCGCAGCGCCTCCGACAGAGCAGGCGCACCAAGAGCTGCTTGTAACGCGGCTCTTGGTAGCGTCCTGCTCCAACACCACCAGGCGTTACGTTAGGGGCACGTTATGTGCCCTATAACGTCCCCTAAACGCAACGTCCTGGTGTGTAAGTAGCCTTAGAGCAGAGAAGACGTTCTGAGTTCATGTCCTCGTTAAGAAGGGGAGAGGCAGTGCCAAACTAAATAGTTATTAATACATTTATAATTCATTCAGGGTGGAGTGAGCTTACAAATCAGTGGGGATCTGACAAGAGGTAAGCAATTTCCCCCCTCTGCTGCACACTCATGATATGAGGGGGGCCCTACACTGGGGGTCACATCTTGCTGCCTATACTGGGGGGCACTTTCTGGATACCAAATACTAGGGGCTTCTTTGGCTAGCTATACTGGGGGTCACATCTGTCTACCTATATGATGGGCTACCTCTGGTTACCTAATATTGGATGCTCCTCTGCCTGCTGAGTATTGGAGGGTACCTACATTTATAGTGAGGGGACTACCACTGGATATGTAACAATGGGGGTGCCTTTGGTGGCTACAAACTTCTGAGGGGTATTTTTTCAATGAAAAGAGAAATGTAATGATTTTAGTAGTAATCATGGCCAAATTTGTACTGCCCAAGGCCCACTATCATCCTCTGAGGACATTTAGTGACATGATGGCAGGGATTACAATATAAACTCATCTGAGGACAGTTAGTGACATGATGGCAGGGATTACATTATAATCTCCTCTGAGGACAGTTAGGGAAGTGATCGCAGGGATTACATTATAAACTCCTCTGAGGACAGTTAGTGACATGATGGCAGGGATTACATTATAAGATCCTCTGAGGACAGCTAGTGACATGATGGCAGGGATTAGATTGTAAGCTCCTTGGCAAGCAGCACATTCTGTGAGTGACAGACAGCTCAGAGATCACTGTAAGTACCAGTTCGCTGCCCCTTCATCCCCTGAGTGCCAGATCCAGCAGTTGGTAGCTGCCCCCTGCTATGTGCAAACTCTGTGTAGCAGGATGAATGTTCAGCAGCCTAACTGCTATCGCCACCCTGCTTCCCACAGCCCCCCCCCCCCTGCTTTCCCGGCGCCCTAGGCCATGGCATTTTTTAGCCTTGTCTGAAATCAGGCCATGGTAGTAATTAAGTGTAATAACATATTAATGGAATAAAATGCGTTACTGGAGAGTAAAATTGTAGAAAATCACAGGAAATATAATACGTAGGTCTCCATTATAAGCTGCGTCCCCCTTCGCTGTGGTTTGCGTTCCGTGCTCCAGTGCGATTGCCGTGGCTACTGCAGACATGGTCGCCTAGAGAGGTAGAGGAAGAACACACCCCCTCATGGGGATTTAGTAAATCAGACTCACTGAGTTACAAAAAAAAATTTCCTCCATTTCCCTCCAGAGTAAACTAATCTAACAAAATGAATCCTGGCTATTATTCATCTTTAGGTATTAAAAGTCATTATACTTTTTTGGCACAGAAGTGAGCAAATCAAGGAAACGGGAGTAAAAGGTGATTTTAACCTCTTCTATTAATGTTACAACCTAGTGCTGTCAATTAGCTTGCATTGCATTACACCGTATAAAATATATCACGCCATTAAAATGCCAAGTGCATTAGCAGACAATGTTAAACTGTAGCTGAGAAGTGCAACTTCGTATGACACTTTTAGTTAATTGAGCCACATAATACAGACGCAGAGCACATTATTGTCTCCTTGAGAGAGGCCTTGATCAAAAAAGCAGAGCAAACAGCATGTAACGTTTAATTAATCCAAACTAATTGGACGATGCAGGTGTAATGTCCCAGTTTTTAGGAAGACAAGAATGAACATGCCCTACTGCTGTCAGATTGTAGTTCAGGGACACCTGTGTGGCACTCTTACCCCAGACTGCCTCTCGCATGGTGGGGGAGAGGTGAAAGGTCAAGTAACATGAAAGGTCATGTGATCTCCCATCTGCTAATGTGCATTTCTAATTTATTCGCCTACAGCTCAATAAATGCTTTTTTAAAGGATACCCGAAGTGACATGTGACATGATGAGATAGACATGGGTATGTACAGTGCCTAGCTCACAAATAACTATGCTGTGTTCCTTTTTTTTTTTCTCTGCCTGAAAGAGTTAAATATCAGGTATGTAAGTGGTTGACCAAACACTAACCCGAGTGAGAACTAGGGAAAACAGTAAATAGACACTATGTCCGTATGGACAGTCCCTTTCTGAGATATAACAACAGTATAGGTTGCTCTTACATTCAAAAACAATGATAATTATCACATAAAAAAAGTGCCCGTTTAGGCATCCTTTAGTGTGGAGAGATATATATCTGATTGCTAAAAAGGCTATAGTGGAGGTCTTTGCTTATCCCCCACTGAGACAGGTGTCTAAGTGGTGTAGCTATTCCACTGAAGATTACTCACACACATGAAAATAGAGAGCAGTGTATACCATGTGTAAGGTCAATGTCTGATATCCACTAGACCTGCATGGTGTAAGTACACATACACCTGCTTTCTAACACATGCTGAGGTGACAAGGTGAAAGAACTGCGAGTGGTGCTATGTTACATAAGTGCTTGCATATGGGATTTCTGACATGTTTCACCAAACGGCTTTATCAAAGAAGTGCTATACATATATACAATTGCAAAGAAATACACCCCCCACCACCAAAATGTCCCCCAGCAAGAAAGCCCCTGTCAGAGCTGTAGCACCCTGTCCGGTGCTCGTTTATATACTCTGAGGATCAAGGTTTCCGCCCATAGGGCGGGTAACAGACACATATATAGTATACTGCTTACATGGTACTCATGTGTTCCATATGCACAGGATGGCTGTGAGCGGCAGGCCCTGTGTCGAGCGCATTGGCGTCTAGTAATGGGCTGGACGGTGACTCGTTAACACTTCCTGTAAGGGATGTACGTCACCTCCGCCCACAACAACCCCACCGTTGCCAGAGACGCGAATGCGGAAGGCAGATACGCCCACATGCTGCGCACGCATAGTGTGTTGCCCTGGCGACCAGGGACGCGAAGCGGCCGTCTGGTACACGGCTATCAATGACGCAGGCGCGCACGTAATATGTGCGGCGCCTGCCTTAGCAACCAAATGCGTCCCCATTGTATCAGGGTAACCAGGGAAATGCTGCAAAGTACGTTGCGCATATTAAATTCATCCAAGTATGCGAACAACAGGCAGTATAAATCGATTGGACCCATAAGGTAATCTATAGTAGAAACATCTAAAAGTTGCCGAGCGTGCAGAGTAGCTCTATAATTTGTATGTCATAGGGAGGAATTTGCCTAATCCAGGCAATGGAGCAATAGATCAACCAATACTCTATATCTACTCCGGGGTGCTAAATAGGGGTGAGGGCACCCTATATTGGTGTGGTTGCTAACCAGTCAAGAGGATTATACAGCCATAGCTATGCACGATGGCATAGAAGATGGCCAATCACAGACAACAATGTCCTTAATCCTATGGATACATATAATTGTTCACTGGGGCGTCAGTCAAACCATAAACAGCCATGAAAACCCATAAAGTTATATTGGTTTCCCAGGGCTCAATGGGACATTACTCGAAACACGCTCAATCAATAGTCACAGTTGGGCTCACACTTATGTGGTGTCACTCATGCATCTACAATGATTAATGGCACAAAACCTTATAGAAAGCATGCTAGACTGAAATCCTCATTTAGCCCTTTGGGGGCTATTGAGTCTAACCGATATATCCACTGTGACTCAATTTGAGTCAATTTCCTATCCAAGTTGCCACCCCTCAAACTTTTCCTCCAGTGTTGAATTCCCCAGAACCGAATGTCAAATCTGGATTGGGGATGTACGAGGTTCATGTGCCTCGCTATTGCTGTGTCGTTCTTGTGTTTAATATCCCCTATATGTTCGAGCACCCTTTCTTTTAGTGCACGTGTGGTCTTACCCACATACAGTAGATCACATTTACAACTAGCTGCGTAAACCACCGCCTTTGTGTCACATGTTATGAATGATCTAATCTCAAAAGACCTTCCACTGTGCGGAGCTATAAAATTCTTTACTGTAGGCATGTATTTACATGCTTTACATTTCCCACAGTGGAATGAGCCGTTAGGCTTAGTTGGCAGCCATGTGGTGGTGTGCACAGGTGTTTTGGTAAATGCACTGTGGACTAGAATATCCCTTAGGTTTGAAGCTCTCCTGTATGTGACCGAAGGATTTGGGGGTAGAATCTTGGACAGGTCCTTGTCTTTGGTGAGTATAGGCCAATAGTGTTTGACTATCTCAAAAACACTGTGAGAGTGTTCTGTAAACGTACCCACCAGACGGGGGGGTGTCCTTAGTGTTGTATCAGTACCACCCTCCCTGGTTGGTGTCTTAGAGGTATTCTCTAGTGTTAATTGTCTGGGTGTATTTTTTGCCCGTCTATATGCCTTATCTATCACGTTGTCTGGGAATCCTCTCTGCCTGAATCTATTCGTTAACACAGCACATTCATGCTCAAATGTGTCTTCACTTGAGCAGTTTCTCCGAGCCCGGAGAAACTGGCCTATCGGAATGCTTGTCCTCAAAGATCTGGGATGGGAGCTGTCCCATTTTAACAGTGAGTTAGTTGCCGTGGGTTTACGAAATATGCATGTTTCAATCCTGCCTGCATTATCTTTCTTTATGGTAAGATCGAGAAAGTTGATGTGTGTATCACTCACTTCATAGGTAAATTTCATACCGATTTGGTTGTTGTTCAGTATGGATACAAAATCGATAAACAGTTCACGGGGCCCCTCCCACAGGATCACAATGTCATCTATAAACCTTCCCCAATAGGCTATATGTGCTGTATAAAATTCGAGATCTTCAATGAAGACAATTGTATCCTCCCACCAGCCCAGGAACAAATTTGCGTATGAGGGGGCACACGCCGTCCCCATGGCGCTGCCCTTGAGCTGGTGGTAAGTGCGACCCCCAAACCAGAAGATGTTGTGGGTGAGAATAAATGTAAGTAGGCTCAAAATGGTATGGTTGTGTTCTTTCATATGAGTACCTCTTGTTGACAGAAAATATTGTATGGCCTGAATACCAAGGTCATGTTGGATGTTGCTATATAGAGCTTCCACATCAATGCTTGCTAATAGAGTGTCAGGTTTTAACGTTAAATCCTGCAGTTTCATGAGGACATCTTTGGTGTCTTTCAAATATGAGGGTAGAGTCTCAACAAAAGGTCGTAGAAATCTGTCTACATATTGGCTGCTCATATCTGTCAGGCTGTCCCTCCCCGATACAATCGGTCTCCCCGGTGGAGGGGATCTTTTCTTGTGGATTTTAGGTAGGGCATAAAACACAGCCATTACTGGATGCTCAGTAGACTTCTTAAGGCGCTCATTTATCGTCAGCATCTAGGCCGCCACTTTCGAATCTACTTTTAAGCAGCCCCTGTAATTCTTTCTGATAAATGGTGAGGGGATTGGTGGGTAACTGTTTATATTGTTGTTTGTCCCCTAACAATTCCATACACATATTTTCATATGATGAGACGTCCATAACCACTATGTTTCCCCCTTTGTCAGCGGGTTTAATGACTATTTTGTCATTTTTTCTGAGAGCCTCAAGGGCCTGTCTCTCTGTCTGGTCAAGATTGTCATGGACCGGTTGATGGTATGTGTCAATCTCCAGTTGTCTCAGTGCCCGTGTGACCATTTCCACAAACGTGCTTATCTGTGAGTATTGTGTAAGAGAAGGGCAGAACACGCTCTTATTCTTTTGGCCACTGGGTGGTGCCATTTCTAATGTGCCTATATCGTTCTCTCTAAGTAGATCTTCCAGGGCTTCTAAAGCTTCCCTTTCGCCCTTCATACTTTTTCTGTCTTTTGCGTCCTTAGACTCAAATAATTTAATGAGGGCTAGTTTGCGTGCAAACAAATTAATGTCTTTCACCCATTCGAAAGCATTGAATCGTGATGTGGGCACATAGGAGAGTCCTTTGGACAATAGTGAAATTTGTGTGGGGGATAACAGATGTGTGGACAGATTCACAATGCGTAAAGTGTTATTAATTTCCGATTGGGGGGGGGCTTTCATTCACCACTGATGTTGTTGTTTGCCCCTCTTGTACCCCGTGTACCCCCATTTTTTTCTGTCTCGCAGGCCCACTGTTTGTTGTGTGGCCAGCGTTATGTCTGTATTTACACATAATGGGGTTGGGGTCACTGGAGGCTTGTCTAAAAAACCTCCTTGTGGGTTTTTCGGATTCTGAGGTCCCCTAGGGGGATGTGACTTCGGAGTGTATTTCTTTTTATTGTGTTTTTTTGGGTTATACCACTTGGGACGCCCAGCCGAATTGTTAGCCTCACTTTCTGATTGTGTTTCTGTATCAGAGGCACTAATCGGTGGATTATTGTCTTTTTGTACTCCCTCACCCTTAGGTTTGTCCGCCCAGGTGTATATTTTATTATTTTTAAAATCAAGACTGTCCCTCTGAAATTTCTTTTGTTTTCTAGTTTTTATGTCCTCAGTATATACTTCTATTTTTCTCTGCAATTTATCCTCAAATTTTTCAAACTGGGGATGCCCGGACAACTCAAGTAGCACTTTTTGTTCACTCAGCAATTTGTTGCGTATTTTCTCAGAATGTTTAAGTTCGTAGTCATGCAGATATTTCATTTGCTCCAATGTCTGTCTGGTTTTCAGTTCATCCCAGCCCTTCATAAAGTCAGTGTCGTCAGTATGGGAGTGAGGTTTCGTAAGAATACGCAAACCTCTTACTGTGATTTGTTCCTTTAGATAGACGCTATAACTGGCAACCTCCCAAGATGATCGTGTAAATTCTTTATATGTCTTAAATATATCTTTGAATACAGGTTCTACATCGGTATCTGCACTATATGTGTCATCATCATCCTCTGTATGAGTATTAGTAAAGACATCCCTTACTGCATTGGTGAGGGATTCAATGGTGGGAAGGCCTTCAGATAAGTAGGCCATACCCTGTTATTGGGTGCTCGGTACACCCTATATCAAAATCGACCAAACACTAACCGAGTGAGAACTAGGGAAAACAGTAAATAGACACTATGTCCGTATGGACAGTCCCTTTCTGAGATATAACAACAGTATAGGTTGCTCTTACATTCAAAAACAATGATAATTATCACATAAAAAAAGTGCCCGTTTAGGCATCCTTTAGTGTGGAGAGATATATATCTGATTGCTAAAAAGGCTATAGTGGAGGTCTTTGCTTATCCCACCACTGAGACAGGTGTCTAAGTGGTGTAGCTATTCCACTGAAGATTACTCACACACATGAAAATAGAGAGCAGTGTATACCATGTGTAAGGTCAATGTCTGATATCCACTAGACCTGCATGGTGTAAGTACACATACACCTGCTTTCTAACACATGCTGAGGTGACAAGGTGAAAGAACTGCGAGTGGTGCTATGTTACATAAGTGCTTGCATATGGGATTTCTGACATGTTTCACCAAACGGCTTTATCAAAGAAGTGCTATACATATATACAATTGCAAAGAAATACACCCCCCACCACCAAAATGTCCCCCAGCAAGAAAGCCCCTGTCAGAGCTGTAGCACCCTGTCCGGTGCTCGTTTATATACTCTGAGGATCAAGGTTTCCGCCCATAGGGCGGGTAACAGACACATATATAGTATACTGCTTACATGGTACTCATGTGTTCCATATGCACAGGATGGCTGTGAGCGGCAGGCCCTGTGTCGAGCGCATTGGCGTCTAGTAATGGGCTGGACGGTGACTCGTTAACACTTCCTGTAAGGGATGTACGTCACCTCCGCCCACAACAACCCCACCGTTGCCAGAGACGCGAATGCGGAAGGCAGATACGCCCACATGCTGCGCACGCATAGTGTGTTGCCCTGGCGACCAGGGACGCGAAGCGGCCGTCTGGTACACGGCTATCAATGACGCAGGCGCGCACGTAATATGTGCGGCGCCTGCCTTAGCAACCAAATGCGTCCCCATTGTATCAGGGTAACCAGGGAAATGCTGCAAAGTACGTTGCGCATATTAAATTCATCCAAGTATGCGAACAACAGGCAGTATAAATCGATTGGACCCATAAGGTAATCTATAGTAGAAACATCTAAAAGTTGCCGAGCGTGCAGAGTAGCTCTATAATTTGTATGTCATAGGGAGGAATTTGCCTAATCCAGGCAATGGAGCAATAGATCAACCAATACTCTATATCTACTCCGGGGTGCTAAATAGGGGTGAGGGCACCCTATATTGGTGTGGTTGCTAACCAGTCAAGAGGATTATACAGCCATAGCTATGCACGATGGCATAGAAGATGGCCAATCACAGACAACAATGTCCTTAATCCTATGGATACATATAATTGTTCACTGGGGCGTCAGTCAAACCATAAACAGCCATGAAAACCCATAAAGTTATATTGGTTTCCCAGGGCTCAATGGGACATTACTCGAAACACGCTCAATCAATAGTCACAGTTGGGCTCACACTTATGTGGTGTCACTCATGCATCTACAATGATTAATGGCACAAAACCTTATAGAAAGCATGCTAGACTGAAATCCTCATTTAGCCCTTTGGGGGCTATTGAGTCTAACCGATATATCCACTGTGACTCAATTTGAGTCAATTTCCTATCCAAGTTGCCACCCCTCAAACTTTTCCTCCAGTGTTGAATTCCCCAGAACCGAATGTCAAATCTGGATTGGGGATGTACGAGGTTCATGTGCCTCGCTATTGCTGTGTCGTTCTTGTGTTTAATATCCCCTATATGTTCGAGCACCCTTTCTTTTAGTGCACGTGTGGTCTTACCCACATACAGTAGATCACATTTACAACTAGCTGCGTAAACCACCGCCTTTGTGTCACATGTTATGAATGATCTAATCTCAAAAGACCTTCCACTGTGCGGAGCTATAAAATTCTTTACTGTAGGCATGTATTTACATGCTTTACATTTCCCACAGTGGAATGAGCCGTTAGGCTTAGTTGGCAGCCATGTGGTGGTGTGCACAGGTGTTTTGTTAAATGCACTGTGGACTAGAATATCCCTTAGGTTTGAAGCTCTCCTGTATGTGACCGAAGGATTTGGGGGTAGAATCTTGGACAGGTCCTTGTCTTTGGTGAGTATAGGCCAATAGTGTTTGACTATCTCAAAAACACTGTGAGAG
This sequence comes from Hyperolius riggenbachi, assembly GCF_040937935.1. Classification (NCBI taxonomy): domain Eukaryota; kingdom Metazoa; phylum Chordata; class Amphibia; order Anura; family Hyperoliidae; genus Hyperolius; species Hyperolius riggenbachi. The sequence continues at coordinate 395,480,369 of NC_090650.1, read as the reverse complement.
TGTTCTGTTAACGTACCCACCAGACGGGGGGGGGGGGTGTCCTTAGTGTTGTATCAGTACCACCCTCCCTGGTTGGTGTCTTAGAGGTATTCTCTAGTGTTAATTGTCTGGGTGTATTTTTTGCCCGTCTATATGCCTTATCTATCACGTTGTCTGGGAATCCTCTCTGCCTGAATCTATTCGTTAACACAGCACATTCATGCTCAAATGTGTCTTCACTTGAGCAGTTTCTCCGAGCCCGGAGAAACTGGCCTATCGGAATGCTTGTCCTCAAAGATCTGGGATGGGAGCTGTCCCATTTTAACAGTGAGTTAGTTGCCGTGGGTTTACGAAATATGCATGTTTCAATCCTGCCTGCATTATCTTTCTTTATGGTAAGATCGAGAAAGTTGATGTGTGTATCACTCACTTCATAGGTAAATTTTATACCGATTTGGTTGTTGTTCAGTATGGATACAAAATCGATAAACAGTTCACGGGGCCCCTCCCACAGGATCACAATGTCATCTATAAACCTTCCCCAATAGGCTATATGTGCTGTATAAAATTCGAGATCTTCAATGAAGACAATTGTATCCTCCCACCAGCCCAGGAACAAATTTGCGTATGAGGGGGCACACGCCGTCCCCATGGCGCTGCCCTTGAGCTGGTGGTAAGTGCGACCCCCAAACCAGAAGATGTTGTGGGTGAGAATAAATGTAAGTAGGCTCAAAATGGTATGGTTGTGTTCTTTCATATGAGTACCTCTTGTTGACAGAAAATATTGTATGGCCTGAATACCAAGGTCATGTTGGATGTTGCTATATAGAGCTTCCACATCAATGCTTGCTAATAGAGTGTCAGGTTTTAACGTTAAATCCTGCAGTTTCATGAGGACATCTTTGGTGTCTTTCAAATATGAGGGTAGAGTCTCAACAAAAGGTCGTAGAAATCTGTCTACATATTGGCTGCTCATATCTGTCAGGCTGTCCCTCCCCGATACAATCGGTCTCCCCGGTGGAGGGGATCTTTTCTTGTGGATTTTAGGTAGGGCATAAAACACAGCCATTACTGGATGCTCAGTAGACTTCTTAAGGCGCTCATAATCGTCAGCATCTAGGCCGCCACTTTCGAATCTACTTTTAAGCAGCCCCTGTAATTCTTTCTGATAAATGGTGAGGGGATTGGTGGGTAACTGTTTATATTGTTGTTTGTCCCCTAACAATTCCATACACATATTTTCATATGATGAGACGTCCATAACCACTATGTTTCCCCCTTTGTCAGCGGGTTTAATGACTATTTTGTCATTTTTTCTGAGAGCCTCAAGGGCCTGTCTCTCTGTCTGGTCAAGATTGTCATGGACCGGTTGATGGTATGTGTCAATCTCCAGTTGTCTCAGTGCCCGTGTGACCATTTCCACAAACGTGCTTATCTGTGAGTATTGTGTAAGAGAAGGGCAGAACACGCTCTTATTCTTTTGGCCACTGGGTGGTGCCATTTCTAATGTGCCTATATCGTTCTCTCTAAGTAGATCTTCCAGGGCTTCTAAAGCTTCCCTTTCGCCCTTCATACTTTTTCTGTCTTTTGCGTCCTTAGACTCAAATAATTTAATGAGGGCTAGTTTGCGTGCAAACAAATTAATGTCTTTCACCCATTCGAAAGCATTGAATCGTGATGTGGGCACATAGGAGAGTCCTTTGGACAATAGTGAAATTTGTGTGGGGGATAACAGATGTGTGGACAGATTCACAATGCGTAAAGTGTTATTAATTTCCGATTGGTGGGGGCTTTCATTCACCACTGATGTTGTTGTTTGCCCCTCTTGTACCCCGTGTACCCCCATTTTTTTCTGTCTCGCAGGCCCACTGTTTGTTGTGTGGCCAGCGTTATGTCTGTATTTACACATAATGGGGTTGGGGTCACTGGAGGCTTGTCTAAAAAACCTCCTTGTGGGTTTTTCGGATTCTGAGGTCCCCTAGGGGGATGTGACTTCGGAGTGTATTTCTTTTTATTGTGTTTTTTTGGGTTATACCACTTGGGACGCCCAGCCGAATTGTTAGCCTCACTTTCTGATTGTGTTTCTGTATCAGAGGCACTAATCGGTGGATTATTGTCTTTTTGTACTCCCTCACCCTTAGGTTTGTCCGCCCAGGTGTATATTTTATTATTTTTAAAATCAAGACTGTCCCTCTGAAATTTCTTTTGTTTTCTAGTTTTTATGTCCTCAGTATATACTTCTATTTTTCTCTGCAATTTATCCTCAAATTTTTCAAACTGGGGATGCCCGGACAACTCAAGTAGCACTTTTTGTTCACTCAGCAATTTGTTGCGTATTTTCTCAGAATGTTTAAGTTCGTAGTCATGCAGATATTTCATTTGCTCCAATGTCTGTCTGGTTTTCAGTTCATCCCAGCCCTTCATAAAGTCAGTGTCGTCAGTATGGGAGTGAGGTTTCGTAAGAATACGCAAACCTCTTACTGTGATTTGTTCCTTTAGATAGACGCTATAACTGGCAACCTCCCAAGATGATCGTGTAAATTCTTTATATGTCTTAAATATATCTTTGAATACAGGTTCTACATCGGTATCTGCACTATATGTGTCATCATCATCCTCTGTATGAGTATTAGTAAAGACATCCCTTACTGCATTGGTGAGGGATTCAATGGTGGGAAGGCCTTCAGATAAGTAGGCCATACCCTGTTATTGGGTGCTCGGTACACCCTATATCAAAATCGACCAAACACTAACCGAGTGAGAACTAGGGAAAACAGTAAATAGACACTATGTCCGTATGGACAGTCCCTTTCTGAGATATAACAACAGTATAGGTTGCTCTTACATTCAAAAACAATGATAATTATCACATAAAAAAAGTGCCCGTTTAGGCATCCTTTAGTGTGGAGAGATATATATCTGATTGCTAAAAAGGCTATAGTGGAGGTCTTTGCTTATCCCACCACTGAGACAGGTGTCTAAGTGGTGTAGCTATTCCACTGAAGATTACTCACACACATGAAAATAGAGAGCAGTGTATACCATGTGTAAGGTCAATGTCTGATATCCACTAGACCTGCATGGTGTAAGTACACATACACCTGCTTTCTAACACATGCTGAGGTGACAAGGTGAAAGAACTGCGAGTGGTGCTATGTTACATAAGTGCTTGCATATGGGATTTCTGACATGTTTCACCAAACGGCTTTATCAAAGAAGTGCTATACATATATACAATTGCAAAGAAATACACCCCCCCACCACCAAAATGTCCCCCAGCAAGAAAGCCCCTGTCAGAGCTGTAGCACCCTGTCCGGTGCTCGTTTATATACTCTGAGGATCAAGGTTTCCGCCCATAGGGCGGGTAACAGACACATAAATAGTATACTGCTTACATGGTACTCATGTGTTCCATATGCACAGGATGGCTGTGAGCGGCAGGCCCTGTGTCGAGCGCATTGGCGTCTAGTAATGGGCTGGACGGTGACTCGTTAACACTTCCTGTAAGGGATGTACGTCACCTCCGCCCACAACAGGGGAGGACTGGGACCTTTTGGCCTGGGGGGACAACACAAACTAGAGGCCCGTTTCACGGCATCCCCAGCCCAAAGGCATATCTTTCTTGTGTGCAAATCTTCAAATTGTGATGACTAACAGCCCCAGCCACACACACACACACACACACACACACACACACTATGTACCTGATGCCTAACCCCATTTCTCCGCACAATCTACCTGTCTGTGTCTGATGCCTAACCTTAAAGGAGTTATCAGGCTTTTTTTTTTTAATGAAAATAAGTGCTACTTACCCAGGGCTCGTCCAGCCTCAAGCTCCCAGCATGTCCCTTGCCGCAGCTCTGCAGTCAGCTGTTCGCTGCCTCCCAGCCCCCGGCGATGACGTCAGGCCAACTGCGCCTGTGCGAGCGGCGCTGTCAATCACCGCCACATGGACCAGAGCGTACTGTGCAGACGCAGAACTACTGCGCCTGCGCAGTACACTCCGGTCCAAGTGGCGGTGATTGACAGTGCTGCTCGCACAGGCGCAGTACAGGCCGACATCCAGGTCGGACTGGTGCCATCGCCAAGGACTGGGAGGCAGCGGCAGCGAATGGCTGACTGCAGAGCTGCGGCGAGGGACATGCTGGGAGCGTGGGGCTGGAGGAAGCCCCGGGTAAGTAGCATTTATTTCATTAAAAATGCTTGATAACTCCTTTAAACAACCCCCCCCCCCCACACACACACACACAAACCTACCTACCTGGTGATGCCTAACCCCACTCCTGCCCACCCACCATACAAACTACTTGTCTGACACCTACTCCTCCCCCCCCCCCTCCAACTACCTGTTTGACAGTGCCTAACTGCCTGCCTCCCCCCTCCCCTGCCGCCAATCACACCACAAGAAGAAAAAACGTTCCCCCTCAGGCCAGGGTCAGAATGGGGATGATTATCACACAAAAAAAACCTCAGAGGGCACTGAACTGGGCAGAGAATTGAATTTGACAGCAGTAGCAGGCAGGCAGCAAAGTGTGAGTAACTCAGTGACAAGAAGTACAGAAACAAAATTTATAAAAAACACCTTCTCCTCTGGCAACCTGGACCCGACCTCCTCTATCCTCCTGTCTCCTCAGTCCTACACCTCCTCCTCCTCCACAGCAGCAAGCAGCTATAGGTGGCATCTCCGACTCCCAGCCCCCAGAGTGTCCGACTCCTCCAGCCAGGACAGCCAGCCAGCCACTCGTAGCCGCAGCTCCAGGCCCCCAGCCCCCCCAGCACAGAAAGCTGAAGAGTGAGACAGCTCACTCCGACGACACCTCAGGCACAGCAGCACAGGGTAGGACTGTGTCCGACTCCTCCAGCCAGCCACTCGTAGCCACAGCTCCAGGCCCCCAGCCCCCCCAGCACAGAAAGCTGAAGAGTGAGACAGCTCACTCCGATGACACCGCAGGCACAGCAGCACGTTGCGGGCGGCAATGGCTCCAGGCGGGGGACGGAGTCAAGCAGTTTCAACCCACCGAGCCTGAGAGGACCTAAGCTGTTTGTGTCCTTGTGCCGCTCACATCCACCGCAGGCGCAGCCACGCACAAGGGCACACCACGGCCGGCCGCCTCAGCCCCTTCTTTGATTGGATACTTCAACTTGCCGGGAAATATCGCGCGAGGTTGCGATCCCCACTGCGAACCTGTCACCTGTGGTATGTCTGCGGCCGCTGCGTATAGCAGTGGCCAGCCCTAATTACTTAAGATTCGGGCAGCCCGGGGGGCAATTACCCCCCGTCCCCCTGGGCCAGTCCTCCCCTGGCCCACAACAACCCCACCGTTGCCAGAGACGCGAATGCGGAAGGCAGATACGCCCACATGCTGCGCACGCATAGTGTGTTGCCCTGGCGACCAGGGACGCGAAGCGGCCGTCTGGTACACGGCTATCAATGACGCAGGCGCGCACGTAATATGTGCGGCGCCTGCCTTAGCAACCAAATGCGTCCCCATTGTATCAGGGTAACCAGGGAAATGCTGCAAAGTACGTTGAGCATATTAAATTCATCCAAGTATGCGAACAACAGGCAGTATAAATCGATTGGACCCATAAGGTAATCTATAGTAGAAACATCTAAAAGTTGCCGAGCGTGCAGAGTAGCTCTATAATTTGTATGTCATAGGGAGGAATTTGCCTAATCCAGGCAATGGAGCAATAGATCAACCAATACTCTATATCTACTCCGGGGTGCTAAATAGGGGTGAGGGCACCCTATATTGGTGTGGTTGCTAACCAGTCAAGAGGATTATACAGCCATAGCTATGCACGGTGGCATAGAAGATGGCCAATCACAGACAACAATGTCCTTAATCCTATGGATACATATAATTGTTCACTGGGGCGTCAGTCAAACCATAAACAGCCATGAAAACCCATAAAGTTATATTGGTTTCCCAGGGCTCAATGGGACATTACTCGAAACACGCTCAATCAATAGTCACAGTTGGGCTCACACTTATGTGGTGTCACTCATGCATCTACAATGATTAATGGCACAAAACCTTATAGAAAGCATGCTAGACTGAAATCCTCATTTAGCCCTTTGGGGGCTATTGAGTCTAACCGATATATCCACTGTGACTCAATTTGAGTCAATTTCCTATCCAAGTTGCCACCCCTCAAACTTTTCCTCCAGTGTTGAATTCCCCAGAACCGAATGTCAAATCTGGATTGGGGATGTACGAGGTTCATGTGCCTCGCTATTGCTGTGTCGTTCTTGTGTTTAATATCCCCTATATGTTCGAGCACCCTTTCTTTTAGTGCACGTGTGGTCTTACCCACATACAGTAGATCACATTTACAACTAGCTGCGTAAACCACCGCCTTTGTGTCACATGTTATGAATGATCTAATCTCAAAAGACCTTCCACTGTGCGGAGCTATAAAATTCTTTACTGTAGGCATGTATTTACATGCTTTACATTTCCCACAGTGGAATGAGCCGTTAGGCTTAGTTGGCAGCCATGTGGTGGTGTGCACAGGTGTTTTGGTAAATGCACTGTGGACTAGAATATCCCTTAGGTTTGAAGCTCTCCTGAATGTGACCGAAGGATTTGGGGGTAGAATCTTGGACAGGTCCTTGTCTTTGGTGAGTATAGGCCAATAGTGTTTGACTATCTCAAAAACACTGTGAGAGTGTTCTGTTAACGTACCCACCAGACGGGGGGGGGGGGTGTCCTTAGTGTTGTATCAGTACCACCCTCCCTGGTTGGTGTCTTAGAGGTATTCTCTAGTGTTAATTGTCTGGGTGTATTTTTTGCCCGTCTATATGCCTTATCTATCACGTTGTCTGGGAATCCTCTCTGCCTGAATCTATTCGTTAACACAGCACATTCATGCTCAAATGTGTCTTCACTTGAGCAGTTTCTCCGAGCCCGGAGAAACTGGCCTATCGGAATGCTTGTCCTCAAAGATCTGGGATGGGAGCTGTCCCATTTTAACAGTGAGTTAGTTGCCGTGGGTTTACGAAATATGCATGTTTCAATCCTGCCTGCATTATCTTTCTTTATGGTAAGATCGAGAAAGTTGATGTGTGTATCACTCACTTCATAGGTAAATTTTATACCGATTTGGTTGTTGTTCAGTATGGATACAAAATCGATAAACAGTTCACGGGGCCCCTCCCACAGGATCACAATGTCATCTATAAACCTTCCCCAATAGGCTATATGTGCTGTATAAAATTCGAGATCTTCAATGAAGACAATTGTATCCTCCCACCAGCCCAGGAACAAATTTGCGTATGAGGGGGCACACGCCGTCCCCATGGCGCTGCCCTTGAGCTGGTGGTAAGTGCGACCCCCAAACCAGAAGATGTTGTGGGTGAGAATAAATGTAAGTAGGCTCAAAATGGTATGGTTGTGTTCTTTCATATGAGTACCTCTTGTTGACAGAAAATATTGTATGGCCTGAATACCAAGGTCATGTTGGATGTTGCTATATAGAGCTTCCACATCAATGCTTGCTAATAGAGTGTCAGGTTTTAACGTTAAATCCTGCAGTTTCATGAGGACATCTTTGGTGTCTTTCAAATATGAGGGTAGAGTCTCAACAAAAGGTCGTAGAAATCTGTCTACATATTGGCTGCTCATATCTGTCAGGCTGTCCCTCCCCGATACAATCGGTCTCCCCGGTGGAGGGGATCTTTTCTTGTGGATTTTAGGTAGGGCATAAAACACAGCCATTACTGGATGCTCAGTAGACTTCTTAAGGCGCTCATAATCGTCAGCATCTAGGCCGCCACTTTCGAATCTACTTTTAAGCAGCCCCTGTAATTCTTTCTGATAAATGGTGAGGGGATTGGTGGGTAACTGTTTATATTGTTGTTTGTCCCCTAACAATTCCATACACATATTTTCATATGATGAGACGTCCATAACCACTATGTTTCCCCCTTTGTCAGCGGGTTTAATGACTATTTTGTCATTTTTTCTGAGAGCCTCAAGGGCCTGTCTCTCTGTCTGGTCAAGATTGTCATGGACCGGTTGATGGTATGTGTCAATCTCCAGTTGTCTCAGTGCCCGTGTGACCATTTCCACAAACGTGCTTATCTGTGAGTATTGTGTAAGAGAAGGGCAGAACACGCTCTTATTCTTTTGGCCACTGGGTGGTGCCATTTCTAATGTGCCTATATCGTTCTCTCTAAGTAGATCTTCCAGGGCTTCTAAAGCTTCCCTTTCGCCCTTCATACTTTTTCTGTCTTTTGCGTCCTTAGACTCAAATAATTTAATGAGGGCTAGTTTGCGTGCAAACAAATTAATGTCTTTCACCCATTCGAAAGCATTGAATCGTGATGTGGGCACATAGGAGAGTCCTTTGGACAATAGTGAAATTTGTGTGGGGGATAACAGATGTGTGGACAGATTCACAATGCGTAAAGTGTTATTAATTTCCGATTGGTGGGGGCTTTCATTCACCACTGATGTTGTTGTTTGCCCCTCTTGTACCCCGTGTACCCCCATTTTTTTCTGTCTCGCAGGCCCACTGTTTGTTGTGTGGCCAGCGTTATGTCTGTATTTACACATAATGGGGTTGGGGTCACTGGAGGCTTGTCTAAAAAACCTCCTTGTGGGTTTTTCGGATTCTGAGGTCCCCTAGGGGGATGTGACTTCGGAGTGTATTTCTTTTTATTGTGTTTTTTTGGGTTATACCACTTGGGACGCCCAGCCGAATTGTTAGCCTCACTTTCTGATTGTGTTTCTGTATCAGAGGCACTAATCGGTGGATTATTGTCTTTTTGTACTCCCTCACCCTTAGGTTTGTCCGCCCAGGTGTATATTTTATTATTTTTAAAATCAAGACTGTCCCTCTGAAATTTCTTTTGTTTTCTAGTTTTTATGTCCTCAGTATATACTTCTATTTTTCTCTGCAATTTATCCTCAAATTTTTCAAACTGGGGATGCCCGGACAACTCAAGTAGCACTTTTTGTTCACTCAGCAATTTGTTGCGTATTTTCTCAGAATGTTTAAGTTCGTAGTCATGCAGATATTTCATTTGCTCCAATGTCTGTCTGGTTTTCAGTTCATCCCAGCCCTTCATAAAGTCAGTGTCGTCAGTATGGGAGTGAGGTTTCGTAAGAATACGCAAACCTCTTACTGTGATTTGTTCCTTTAGATAGACGCTATAACTGGCAACCTCCCAAGATGATCGTGTAAATTCTTTATATGTCTTAAATATATCTTTGAATACAGGTTCTACATCGGTATCTGCACTATATGTGTCATCATCATCCTCTGTATGAGTATTAGTAAAGACATCCCTTACTGCATTGGTGAGGGATTCAATGGTGGGAAGGCCTTCAGATAAGTAGGCCATACCCTGTTATTGGGTGCTCGGTACACCCTATATCAAAATCGACCAAACACTAACCGAGTGAGAACTAGGGAAAACAGTAAATAGACACTATGTCCGTATGGACAGTCCCTTTCTGAGATATAACAACAGTATAGGTTGCTCTTACATTCAAAAACAATGATAATTATCACATAAAAAAAGTGCCCGTTTAGGCATCCTTTAGTGTGGAGAGATATATATCTGATTGCTAAAAAGGCTATAGTGGAGGTCTTTGCTTATCCCACCACTGAGACAGGTGTCTAAGTGGTGTAGCTATTCCACTGAAGATTACTCACACACATGAAAATAGAGAGCAGTGTATACCATGTGTAAGGTCAATGTCTGATATCCACTAGACCTGCATGGTGTAAGTACACATACACCTGCTTTCTAACACATGCTGAGGTGACAAGGTGAAAGAACTGCGAGTGGTGCTATGTTACATAAGTGCTTGCATATGGGATTTCTGACATGTTTCACCAAACGGCTTTATCAAAGAAGTGCTATACATATATACAATTGCAAAGAAATACACCCCCCCACCATTAAAATGTCCCCCAGCAAGAAAGCCCCTGTCAGAGCTGTAGCACCCTGTCCGGTGCTCGTTTATATACTCTGAGGATCAAGGTTTCCGCCCATAGGGCGGGTAACAGACACATATATAGTATACTGCTTACATGGTACTCATGTGTTCCATATGCACAGGATGGCTGTGAGCGGCAGGCCCTGTGTCGAGCGCATTGGCGTCTAGTAATGGGCTGGACGGTGACTCGTTAACACTTCCTGTAAGGGATGTACGTCACCTCCGCCCACAACAGGGGAGGACTGGGACCTTTTGGCCTGGGGGGACAACACAAACTAGAGGCCCGTTTCACGGCATCCCCAGCCCAAAGGCATATCTTTCTTGTGTGCAAATCTTCAAATTGTGATGACTAACAGCCCCAGCCACACACACACACACACACACACACACACACTATGTACCTGATGCCTAACCCCATTTCTCCGCACAATCTACCTGTCTGTGTCTGATGCCTAACCTTAAAGGAGTTATCAGGCTTTTTTTTTTTAATGAAAATAAGTGCTACTTACCCAGGGCTCGTCCAGCCTCAAGCTCCCAGCATGTCCCTTGCCGCAGCTCTGCAGTCAGCTGTTCGCTGCCTCCCAGCCCCCGGCGATGACGTCAGGCCAACTGCGCCTGTGCGAGCGGCGCTGTCAATCACCGCCACATGGACCAGAGCGTACTGTGCAGACGCAGAACTACTGCGCCTGCGCAGTACACTCCGGTCCAAGTGGCGGTGATTGACAGTGCTGCTCGCACAGGCGCAGTACAGGCCGACATCCAGGTCGGACTGGTGCCATCGCCAAGGACTGGGAGGCAGCGGCAGCGAATGGCTGACTGCAGAGCTGCGGCGAGGGACATGCTGGGAGCGTGGGGCTGGAGGAAGCCCCGGGTAAGTAGCATTTATTTCATTAAAAATGCTTGATAACTCCTTTAAACAACCCCCCCCCCCACACACACACACACAAACCTACCTACCTGGTGATGCCTAACCCCACTCCTGCCCACCCACCATACAAACTACTTGTCTGACACCTACTCCTCCCCCCCCCCCCTCCAACTACCTGTTTGACAGTGCCTAACTGCCTGCCTCCCCCCTCCCCTGCCGCCAATCACACCACAAGAAGAAAAAACGTTCCCCCTCAGGCCAGGGTCAGAATGGGGATGATTATCACACAAAAAAAACCTCAGAGGGCACTGAACTGGGCAGAGAATTGAATTTGACAGCAGTAGCAGGCAGGCAGCAAAGTGTGAGTAACTCAGTGACAAGAAGTACAGAAACAAAATTTATAAAAAACACCTTCTCCTCTGGCAACCTGGACCCGACCTCCTCTATCCTCCTGTCTCCTCAGTCCTACACCTCCTCCTCCTCCACAGCAGCAAGCAGCTATAGGTGGCATCTCCGACTCCCAGCCCCCAGAGTGTCCGACTCCTCCAGCCAGGACAGCCAGCCAGCCACTCGTAGCCGCAGCTCCAGGCCCCCAGCCCCCCCAGCACAGAAAGCTGAAGAGTGAGACAGCTCACTCCGACGACACCTCAGGCACAGCAGCACAGGGTAGGACTGTGTCCGACTCCTCCAGCCAGCCACTCGTAGCCACAGCTCCAGGCCCCCAGCCCCCCCAGCACAGAAAGCTGAAGAGTGAGACAGCTCACTCCGATGACACCGCAGGCACAGCAGCACGTTGCGGGCGGCAATGGCTCCAGGCGGGGGACGGAGTCAAGCAGTTTCAACCCACCGAGCCTGAGAGGACCTAAGCTGTTTGTGTCCTTGTGCCGCTCACATCCACCGCAGGCGCAGCCACGCACAAGGGCACACCACGGCCGGCCGCCTCAGCCCCTTCTTTGATTGGATACTTCAACTTGCCGGGAAATATCGCGCGAGGTTGCGATCCCCACTGCGAACCTGTCACCTGTGGTATGTCTGCGGCCGCTGCGTATAGCAGTGGCCAGCCCTAATTACTTAAGATTCGGGCAGCCCGGGGGGCAATTACCCCCCGTCCCCCTGGGCCAGTCCTCCCCTGGCCCACAACAACCCCACCGTTGCCAGAGACGCGAATGCGGAAGGCAGATACGCCCACATGCTGCGCACGCATAGTGTGTTGCCCTGGCGACCAGGGACGCGAAGCGGCCGTCTGGTACACGGCTATCAATGACGCAGGCGCGCACGTAATATGTGCGGCGCCTGCCTTAGCAACCAAATGCGTCCCCATTGTATCAGGGTAACCAGGGAAATGCTGCAAAGTACGTTGAGCATATTAAATTCATCCAAGTATGCGAACAACAGGCAGTATAAATCGATTGGACCCATAAGGTAATCTATAGTAGAAACATCTAAAAGTTGCCGAGCGTGCAGAGTAGCTCTATAATTTGTATGTCATAGGGAGGAATTTGCCTAATCCAGGCAATGGAGCAATAGATCAACCAATACTCTATATCTACTCCGGGGTGCTAAATAGGGGTGAGGGCACCCTATATTGGTGTGGTTGCTAACCAGTCAAGAGGATTATACAGCCATAGCTATGCACGGTGGCATAGAAGATGGCCAATCACAGACAACAATGTCCTTAATCCTATGGATACATATAATTGTTCACTGGGGCGTCAGTCAAACCATAAACAGCCATGAAAACCCATAAAGTTATATTGGTTTCCCAGGGCTCAATGGGACATTACTCGAAACACGCTCAATCAATAGTCACAGTTGGGCTCACACTTATGTGGTGTCACTCATGCATCTACAATGATTAATGGCACAAAACCTTATAGAAAGCATGCTAGACTGAAATCCTCATTTAGCCCTTTGGGGGCTATTGAGTCTAACCGATATATCCACTGTGACTCAATTTGAGTCAATTTCCTATCCAAGTTGCCACCCCTCAAACTTTTCCTCCAGTGTTGAATTCCCCAGAACCGAATGTCAAATCTGGATTGGGGATGTACGAGGTTCATGTGCCTCGCTATTGCTGTGTCGTTCTTGTGTTTAATATCCCCTATATGTTCGAGCACCCTTTCTTTTAGTGCACGTGTGGTCTTACCCACATACAGTAGATCACATTTACAACTAGCTGCGTAAACCACCGCCTTTGTGTCACATGTTATGAATGATCTAATCTCAAAAGACCTTCCACTGTGCGGAGCTATAAAATTCTTTACTGTAGGCATGTATTTACATGCTTTACATTTCCCACAGTGGAATGAGCCGTTAGGCTTAGTTGGCAGCCATGTGGTGGTGTGCACAGGTGTTTTGGTAAATGCACTGTGGACTAGAATATCCCTTAGGTTTGAAGCTCTCCTGTATGTGACCGAAGGATTTGGGGGTAGATAAGCAAAGACCTCCACTATAGCCTTTTTAGCAATCAGATATATATCTCTCCACACTAAAGGATGCCTAAACGGGCACTTTTTTTATGTGATAATTATCATTGTTTTTGAATGTAAGAGCAACCTATACTGTTGTTATATCTCAGAAAGGGACTGTCCATACGGACATAGTGTCTATGTAAGTGGTTGACTCAGTCCTGACTCAGACAGGAAGTGACTACAATGTGACCCTCAGGTCCCTCACTGATAAGAAATTCCCCTTTTTATCTCTTTCTTGCTCTCAGAAGCCATATTCTGCTAGGAAAGTGTTTTATAGTTGGAATTTCTTATCAGTGAGGTCACACCGTAGTCACTTCCTGTCTGACTAAGGACTGAGTCAGCCACTTATATACCTGATATTTAACTTTTTCAGGCAGAGAAAGAAAAAAAGTAACACAGCATAGTTATTTGTGTGCTAGTCACTGTACATACCCATGTCTATCTCATCATGTCACACGTCACTTCGTGTATCCTTTAACAAGGTCTACTGAACTATAGTTCCATCAAGACATTGTCTTCAGCCCTAAAGTCTTTATACAGTGCAGCTCTATTACTTTAGGCAGGGACAGATTTACCGATAGGCTCTGTAGGCACAGTGTGGTTATTTGCACATTGATATCGACTGCTTTGGCCAAAGATCGTTTCTTCATCTAGTGTGCGTACATTGACATGACGGATCCTTAAAGTGTACCTGAGGCGGGGCAGATGGGACACAGAGGCTTGTTCCCTGGTTATGACACACCTCTGTGTCTCCTCTGCGCCACTCTCTCCACATGCCCATCAATGGTTAAACTACTATTTTTTTTTAACCTTAGCCACACCCACTTCCTTCCTACTGATCCACATTGGCATATTGATTGTTTATTTGCAAAAAAAACCCCTCTCACTACCTTGCTATTGGCCAATATCCACTGCATGAAAAGACACGTTTTCTGTGCGTTTTTTGGGGTGAAGAAACGGTACAGAAACGGATAGAAAACAGATGCTCTTTTTTGCAAAACTTTTTTGAAACCCGGAGCCCGGAACGCTCTCCATTCTGCAACCGTGCCTAGTGTGGACCGAGTCTTACCCCCTCCTCACCCCTGTGCTCAGGGACGGATTTCTGGAAAGGCTACGGGCCTTGGTCAGCAGCTGCCCAAGGGGCTGCTGAACATGCAAGAGGGATTGCTGCATAGGGAAGAAGAGGCTGCAAATGGAATATGGAAGCTGCAAATAAGGAGCAATATAATGACACAGAGAGCTGCTGCTCAAGGGACCTGTATATAACTGAAAAGGCTGCTGTACATGAATGTTAGACATGGAAGAGGGGGCTGCACGTGGAAGGGGAGCCACAACAAAGTAGGCCTAGGGGAGGGAAAACTATAAATATGGCCTTCACTGTGCCATGCTGTCACCTCCTTAAATTGCAGACATGAAGCTTATCGGCATATACATGTGTAGAGCTGTTCTTTGATGTCTATAAATAGATGTGGACACACATTGGCATCTTTTCTCAGAATTTATGATGAAGCTTATCGGCAATCTCAAAGGGAAAGGGGCATCCCTTGCAGGAGAGGCCCTTCTGCAAAATGCCCACTAGGGGTGTTCCTAACGCCGCTTCCCCTGCTCTCATTGGGCAGTTCCTCCCTAACTCCCTGCACTCTGCTCTGTGATGAGACACACACTGCAGAGTTTGCAGTTTCGTGGACCCACGGGTCACTGAAATCGAAAGTAGAGGATTTCAGGCTACAGGCGTAGCGGAGAGAGGTGGTAATTGAGGCTACCTGATCCAGCTAGCCCCCTTTTTTTCTCAGGCCCCAAATTCCTGAGCAGCCTTGATTGCATTTTATCGCCATTCCCCCACCCATAAAAAACCACTGTGTCGTGTGCCATGTTGCCGTGTCTGTACCGCATTGGGGCCCAAACTGTCTCCAGTGGTTTCTTTTCCCGATCCTTGCCAGGCAACAATAATTGGATATGTGTACATAGCTCAACTACAGTGTTTGGAGTCCAGTTTAAGGTTGTATTTATACACATCCAATTTTTTGGGGGCAAATGATGACACCACTTTCCTGTATAATGAGAGCTTGCCTACATGGTCTGTTCATAGTATTCAATATCTGTTGACCCTCATACTACATGGAAGTGGTGAAATTGGTCAGTAATTGCCAATCATAATTGAAAGTGTGTACCAGGCTTAAAGAGGAACTAACCAAGGATTGAACTTCATCAGTAGCTGATACCCTATTTCACATGATAAATCTTTACCTTTTCTCAAATAGATCATCAGTGGGGACTGTAGGGCTTATACTGTGCTGAAACCCCTCCCACTGTGTGATGTCATGACTATGGTCCTGACAGTTTGCTGTCTGTGAACCTCATTGCATTGTAGGAAATAACGGCTTTTTTCCAACAGCCAAGCATGCAATATCTCCCCCGTGCACAGAACTCTCAGTAACAAACATTCCATACAGATCACCTGGCAGAACCAATAATGTCACCACCAGTGATACATTTCAGAATGTAAATCAGAGGGAGGCAATATTCTACTATGGGCAAACACTGACTAAATTCTCTATAAATGAATATTGTAAACAATAAGCAATTTTATTCATTATGTTGCACCCCCTAGTGACAAGGCTATTTTTTACAATTCAGGCCACTGCAGCTTTAAAGGCTGCCTGCAGGGCCATACAACTCAGCACACAAGTGATCCCCCCCACCCCCCTTTTCTGCCCATCAACAGAGCTTTTTGTTGATGGGCTGTGATCCCTGCTGGCATGTTTGTGTATTTTTTTAATATATATTTGTGGGTTTTTTTTGTAATACATTTGTCTATTTATTTTTTTAATTCCCGGCCCTCCATCCCCCCACCAGCCAATCACCGCAATCGGTTATCATAGGCATCACTCCTGCGCCTCCACAGGGGACAGCCAAGTGACACGGCTGTCCCCAGTATATTGCTGCAGTAGACTGCAGCACTGTACAATGTAAATAGACAGCATTTCGCCATCTATCTGTTGACCCTCATATGGCATGGAGATGGTAAAATTGGTCAGTAATTGACAATCATAATTGAAAGAGTGTATCAGGTTTAAATCATTTATTCAGAGATCTTTGATAATCTTCCATTAATCTCTTGTATAGATATTCAAGCAACGCATGCATAAAAAACACACAGTAAAATAACGATAGTACAGAAAACGCACATTTGGTAAAAAAAAACCACAAACCAAAAAGAAGCCCAGGCTGCTGTCATTTTGCATTACTTATAAATTATGGAGTAGTAGGAGTCCTGATTTCATGTGTCACATTCTGTTGTGATGCTGCTCCCTCCTGATCCCGTTCTGTTGTCCTGGCAGACCCGCAATGCCCCAGGTATCATGGCTGGGCCATCTGCAGCCGACATCTGTCTCTCTATTGATCAGACGGGTTTAGCACTTGATCAAACAAAGCAGGACAGAGTACATCTCTCTCTCTACTTTGCAGCAAATGCCAACTGCAGCATAAACATGGCCACAGAAGCATTCCGCTACTCCTTCCAAAATAATAAGAGCCTGCTGTAAACTGAAACAAAAAAAAGCAAAAAACGCCACTGTTTATTAAGCCTGTTAGCTGCTACGGGGAACACATCTCTCTGCCCAATGTCAGTGCGCCTAGCACCGTGTTTAGCATTAATTATGTGTTAATGCACGGTGCAGAAGCGAAGGGGATAGAACTGTATGCATTGTGCCCGGCCTGAGCACAGCAGAGATAAGGGAGGCTTTAAATTATTGAAAACCCAACCCCAGGCATAGATCTAAATATACCATCTGATGACTTAGAAATCTCAGAGCACGGACGTCTGCTTTTGGTTTTGGTGAAACAAGGCTTCTACAGCTTCAATTTCTGTTTTAAAACAATCTGACGAAGTGACCTGAAGCTTCCCAGCTGAAAGAGTTAACAGAAGCCTGTATGGGCAGGGATGCTGATACTGCTATAGCCAGTGTAAGTGGATCAGAAGGCTGGAGGGCAGGGCTAAGACAGTGTCCACCCAGAAGACTGTATGGGTGGAGCTGCTGATATTGCTTTAGCCAGTGTAAGTAGTTCAGAAGGCTGGAGGGCAGGGCTAAGACAGTGTCCACCCAGAAGACTGTATGGGTGGGGCTGCTGATACTGCTACAGCCAGTGTATGTGGTTCAGAAGGCTGGAGGGCAGGGCTAAGACCACGTCCACCCAGAATACTGTATGGGTGGAGCTGCTGATACTGCTTAAAGAGAATCTGTATTGTTAAAATCGCACAAAAGTAAACATACCAGTGCGTTAGGGGACATCTCCTATTACCCTCTGTCACAATTTCGCTGCTCCTCGCCGCATTAAAAGTGGTTAAAACAGTTTTAAAAAGTTTGTTTATAAACAAACAAAATGGCCACCAAAACAGGAAGTAGGTTGATGTACAGTATGTCCACACATAGAAAATACATTCATACACAAGCAGGCTGTATACACCCTTCCTTTTGAATCTCAAGAGATCATTTGTGTGTTTCTTTCCCCCTGCAGCTATCTTCCACTGAAGTGTCAGGCTGTTTCTTCCTGCAGACTGCAGACAGCTCTGCCTGTATGTAATTCCTCAGTATGTGAAAGCCCAGCCAGCTCAGAGGAGGATTTATCCAGCTTGTAAAAGATAAGAGAGAAGAGAGAATCTGCCCTAATCCAAATAATACACAGGCAGTTTGCAGAGAGGGGCCTGGAGGGGGGAGATGCATCACAGAACCACAACACTGAAGAACTTGGCAGCCTTCCAGACACAGGCTGACAAGTCTGACAAGAGAGAGATAAGTTGATTTATTACAGAGATGGTGATAGTAGAACGTGCTGCAGTAAGCCAGAACACATTAGAATAGCTTTTGGAACTTGTAGGATGATAAAAAACAGGATGCAATTTTTGTTACGGAGACTCTTTAAGGGGCCCCAACCGTCCAGTTTTCGTCGGGATGGTCACGGGTTGGGGGAGGGGTCCCGCTGTCCCGGGATACCACCCCTTGTGTCCCGGCGGCAGGCAGCGGAGGTGAAAATAGGATCGAGGCGCTAGCCGGCGGCTGTGATGTGTGGGATGCAGGTCTGGGATAAGATTGTCCCTCCCTCCCTTCGCCCCCCCCCCAGTGTCCCCCTGTATGGACAGAGCGGGCAGTCTTTCCATTCCTCCTCGCGTACCGGGCATCTCTTGCTTCCATCTACTTCCTGTGACGTCACAGGAAGCGGAGAAGAGCCAGAGATGCCCGGTACGCAAGAAGGAATGGTAAGACTGCCCGCTCCGCTGCGCTCTTATCTCTTCATACAGGGGGACACTGGGGGGCACATTCGGAGGGAGGGAGGGACAATCTTATCCCAGACCCGCATCCCACACACCACAGCCGCCGGCTGGCGCCTCGATCCTTTTTTTCACCTCCACACCCATGGGCACCCTCACCCTTCTCCTCACCATTTTTCAATAAATAATTGCAGATTTTCATATATATACAGTGGTGTGAAAAACTATTTGCCCCCTTCCTGATTTCTTATTCTTTTGCATGTTTGTCACACTGCTCATCAAAAACCGTTAACTATTAGTCAAAGATAACATAAATGAACACAAAATGCAGTTTTAAATGATGGTTTTTATGATTTAGTGAGAAAAAAACCTCAAAACCTACATGGCCCTGTGTGAAAAAGAAATTGCCCCCTGAACCTAATAACTGGTTGGGCCACCCTTAGCAGCAATAACTGCAATCAAGCGTTTGCGATAACTTGCAACGAGTCTTTTACAGCGCTCTGGAGGAATTTTGGCCCACTCATCTTTGTAGAATTGTTGTAATTCAGCTTTATTTGAGGGTTTTCTAGCATGAACCGCCTTTTTAAGGTCATGCCACAACATCTCAATAGGATTCAGGTCAGGACTTTGACTAGGCCACTCCAAAGTCTTCATTTTGTTTTTCTTCAGCCATTCAGAGGTGGATTTGATGGTGTGTTTTGGGTCATTGTCCTGCTGCAGCACCCAAGATCGCTTCAGCTTGAGTTGACGAACAGATGGCCGGACATTCTCCTTCAGGATTTTTTGGTAGACAGTAGAATTCATGGTTCCATCCATCACAGCAAGCCTTCCAGGTCCTGAAGCAGCAAAACAACCCCAGACCACCACACTACCACCACCATATTTTACTGTTGGTATGATGTTCTTTTGCTGAAATGCTGTGTTACTTCTACGCCAGATGTAACGGGACACGCACCTTCCAAAAAGTTCAACTTTTGTCTCGTCGGTCCACAAGGTATTTTACCCAAAGTCTTGGCAAACATTGAGATGTTTTTTAGCAAAATTGAGATGAGCCTTAATGTTCTTTTTGCTTAAAAGTGGTTTGCGCCTTGGATATCTGCCATGCAGACCGTTTTTGCCCAGTCTCTTTCTTATGGTGGAGTCGTGAACACTGACCTTAATTGAGGCAAGTGAGGCCTCCAGTTCTTTAGATGTTGTCCTGGGGTCTTTTGTGGCCTCTCGGATGAGTTTTCTCTGCGCTCTTGGGGTAATTTTGGTCGGCCGGCCGGCCACTCCTGGGAAGGTTCATCACTGTTCCATGTTTTGCCATTTGTGAATAATGGCTCTCACTGTGGTTTGCTGGAGTCCCAAAGCTTAAGAAATGGCTTTATAACCTTTACAATTACTTTGTTCTCATTTGTTCTTGAATTTCTTTGGATCTTGGCATGATGTCTAGCTTTTGAGGTGATTTTGGTCTACTTCTCTATGTCAGATAGCTCCTATTTAAGTGATTTCTTGATTGAAACAGGTGTGGCAGTAATCAGGCCTGGGGGTGACTACAGAAATTGAACTCAGGTGTGATAAACCACAGTTAAGTTATTTTTTAACAAGGGGGGGCAATCACTTTTTCACACAGGGCCATGTAGATTTGGAGTTTTTTTCTCACTAAATAATCAAAGCCGTCATTTAAAACTGCATTTTGTGTTCAATTATGTTATCTTTGACTAATAGTTAATGGTTTTTGATGAGCAGAAACATTTAAGTGTGACAAACATGCAAAAGAATAAAAAATCAGGAAGGGGGCAAATAGTTTTTCAAACCACTGTATATATATATATATATATATATATATATATATATATATATATATATATATATATATATATTAGGGGTGTATCAGGGGGTGTGGTTGGGGTGTGTCAGGGGTGTGGCTTAAGTGTCTCGGTTTCTCGTCTCAAGAAGTTGGGAGGTATGCTGCTTTAGCCAGTGTATGTGGTTCAGAAGCCTGGAGGGCAGGGCTAAGACCATGTCCACCCAGAAGACTGTATGGGCGGGGCTGCTGATACTGCTACAGCCAGTGTATGTGGTTCAGAAGGCTGGAGGGCAGGGCTAAGACCATGTCCACCCAGAAGATTGTATGGGCGGGGCCGCTGATACTGCTACAGCCAGTGTATGTGGTTCAGAAGGCCAGAAGGTGAAGTTAAGACCCCCAGTCCACCCAGAGTCCACTCAGAAAACGGCAAGGATCCTAAGCTTGTCAGAAATCCCTGGGTGTGCCCTGCGATCTTACAGATGCAGACTGACATATAGTATAATGCAGTAAATAATTCAGGATACTCACTTTTAAGGAGGTTTTCCTGGTTTTAGCATCAGAAACACTTTCTATAGATATAGATTTCTGTATATTGATATGTAGCCCCGCCCTCCCAGTGACAACACAGCCTAGGCCGTTTAGCTATATGGAATTCTCCTCCCAAAGCATTCTGGGAGATCAGACATCATTTTCACTGGTTTTGAAATTCTCAAAAACAAACATTCTGCAGAGCTGCATCTAACAGGATGAAATATGTCGTGTCCTGTGATCAATTTGAGAATGTAAATCAGGGTGAGGAAAGATTTTGCAAACACTGACTAAATAATTTATAAATGACTAGTATAGAAAAATAAGCAATTTTAATAATTTCGTTACTTACACCTCAGTTCTTCTTGAACACTTGAACAATGCCATTTATTGCTGGGAGAGTATAGCTAGGTCATGGAGAGGCGTAATATTTATTGTTCAGTGGGTATAGTTATGTAATAAGTGGCAAGGGGGGGGGGGCAAAGGAAATACCATTTATTGCTGGGAGGGTATAGCTAGGTCATGGAAAAAACCTCAAACCGCCGGTGTGCACCATCCCTCTGAAATACATTAGCCAAGCATTTTCACAGACGGCAGCGGTTGGGGGAAACTGGGCCTTATTGTTGAGAGAATATGGCTAGGTTATCAGCAGTGATATGTTTGGAGGGTGTAGCTATGTCATGTAGGCGGAATAGCATTGTCCAGAGGGAATAGTTATGTAATAAGGCGGGGGGGGGGGGGGGTGGAGACGGGTGAATACCATATATTGCTGGGAGGGTATAACTAGATCATGGAGAGGGGTAATATCATTAACTGCTTTGTGAGTATAGTTATGTAATAAAGAAGGAATGGGAGAGGCTATAGCTAGGCCATGGAGAGGCGTAATATTGATGGTTCAGTGGGTATAGTTATGTAATAAAGAAGGAATGGGAAAGGCTATAGCTAGGCCATGGAGAGGCTTAATATTTATGGTTCAGTGGGTATAGTTATGTAATAAAGAAGGGGGAGGGTAAAGGAAATGCCATTTATTTCTGGGAGGGTATAGCCATAGAGGCGTAATATTTATTGTTCAGTGGGTATAGTTATGTAATAAGGGGCAAGGGGGGCAAAGGAAATACCATTTATTGCTGGGAGGGTATAGTCATAGAGGAGTAATATTTATTGTTCAGTGGGTATAGTTATGTAATAAGGGGAAAGGGGGGCAAAGGAAATACAATTTATTGATGGGAGGGTGTAGCTAGGTCATGGAGGGGCGTAATATTTATTGTTCAGTGGGTATAGTTATGTAATAAGGGGCAAGGGGGGGGGGGGCAAAGGAAATACCATTTATTGCTGGGAGGGTATAGCTAGGTCATGGAAAAAACCTCAAACCGCCGGTGTGCACCATCCCTCTGAAATACATTAGCCAAGCATTTTCACAGACGGCAGCGGTTGGGGGAAACTGGGCCTTATTGTTGAGAGAATATGGCTAGGTTATCAGCAGTGATATGTTTGGAGGGTGTAGCTATGTCATGTAGGCGGAATAGCATATATTGTTGGGAGGTCATAGATAGGTTATGGGGATAGATGGAAGTAAAAATGTTTTACATATTGATCCAATTGTCCAATTTTGCACGGAAATCGATTGGGCGGCCATGTTGCGGCACCGATTCTCTTTCAAAGGAAAGATGGATCGGGCCTACAATATCGAGTGACAATCCGCTGGTAAAATAGCTGTGCCCAGGTGGTGCATGGGAAATTTACATGTAGCTACATAAGTGACCCAGCACACCTTGTGCCATTATAGTAGCAACGTGTGTGTTGTATGCATATTGCAGGGTGCACTATTTGTGCAATGTATTCTACGCCAATTGCGTACGTACGGTAAAATTGCTGTGCGCTACCCGTGTGTGCCAATTTCACTAACAGTTGGTGAATACCCTAAGATCTGCACATAAGCCTGGGACTTGGGCTCTTGATAATAATAATTATTATTTAATAACACTAATATACAGCGCTGCTTTTGTTTCCAATATATCTAAACAATGAGCTGTAGTACATTCTGCAATAATTAAGTTGCAGGTAAGGAGGCAAAATTACATTAGCGAGCCTCCGCCGAACAGCTGCACACAAGGCCACAAATGAATATTGAAAGCTAATTGAAACTGTACTACCTACAAAGATTAAGCTTCTTTCTATTCCGAATACTAAAGGCATTAAAATAACATTTTTAATGCCTTGTCTGAATGAGGCCCGACATTAATGCAAAGCTACATTAAAGCACTCAAATGACCAGCTCTTTTGTAATGTATTCTATATGATCAGACACCGGGTCAGGCCTGGGCACTGCGTCTGAAGTGAAATCAAGTGGAGGCTTAATTAAAATATACTTGCGATGGAACTTGACTGAAACAGACACCAGAAATCCCACGTAGGTAGCAGGATAGAGCCGTGCTTCTGAAGGAATATTTTATATTGCAGGCCAGATACAGGGTTGCCTCGTGACTACAAGTAATCTATGTGTGTCGCTGCAGGAAAGCTGTTGTCAGATCTCAGTTGTATTCCTTTAGCTGGTGTTTGAAGGCTATGTGCACTGTAAAGGGAATGTACGCTCTTTTTTATGAGTTAAAGAGTTAGCGAAAAAGGGGGGAAAAATAAATCAATAAATTGCAAAGTGAGAAGTTGGAAAAATAGATGAGAGATCAAGAGATTATTCATAATGAGCCAGCAGGCCATCATCTTTACTACTGGCAAACGAGAAAAACACTAGACAGCACCAACTGCCATTAGTTATAACCACACCCACTAACATTGTGATAGGCTAAAAGGTTTGTTTTTATTTTATAGATATACATATGCACAGAGGGAGATATTGGTTGCTTGGCAGTTGGAAATAGCTGTTATTTCCCACAATGCAACAAAGCTTCGCAGACAGGAAACTGTCAGGACCTAGATCCTGACATCACACTGTGAGCCACAATATCAGCCATATAGACCCCCCTGATGATCTATTTGAGAAAAGGTAAAGATTTCTCATGGGAAAGGAGGTAACAGGTACTGATTGGGAGGAAGTTCAGCCATACACGGGTAGATTGCCATACAATATGGCAAACAGATCAATCCCTCTCTGAACTGAATCTGATCAGAGAGGGATCGATTCCCCCCATACACACACAGATTTTCAATAGATAGAGGGAGCTAAGCGTAGTGCCAGTGCCTGCAACGCCATACCTCTTAACTTTTTGAGATTAGAAAAAAAGACACATAAGCCACTAATCACACCTCTGATACACCTCTAGTTATGTATACCATAAAGATTTCATAAGAAAAATATGTTGTTTTACAATTCAAACCACACTGGTCCTTTCTGTTCTGATTCATTTTTCTCAATATTAACATTTGAAAATAAGAAATATATCTAATTAAAGGATGGGAATAAAGTTTAAAACCAGTATAACACATTTTTTAGTATAAAAATACATATATTTACACAGATTAGCCCTAAAAGAGGGACAAATGAGTAAGAAAAAGGGACAGAGGGACAGGGTTCCCAAAGAGGAACTGTCCCTCCAAAAGAAGGAGAGTTGGGACTGTTGCTCCAAAAGAGGGACAGTTAGGAGTTATGTGACCGACATGTCTCTCCTCTCTCCTCCGGCCACACACACATGGGAGGGCGGACTTTTAAGTTTAAAGGGGAAGGCCATACATTGCTCAAACTCTGGAGCAAGCTGTTGCTTGTTTTAATGCAAACACAAAAACACATTCGATGCAAATGAGCCCACTGATGAACATGTGTTGCCTGATGAGTTTGTGCAGTGCGTTAAACCTGACAGTCTCAGGCTAGGTGCACACTTAGCAGAAACGCTAGCATTGTGGAAAACGCTGCGTTTTTGCCACTAATGGAAGTCTATGGGGCGCAGGGAAAAAACGCATATCAAAAATGCCTATGCGGTTCCAATGCGTTTTCAAAAACGTAGGTTTTGTTGCATGATATGCAAAAACGCATGAAAAACGCACATGATGAAAGTCAATGGAAATGCAACGGTATGCGTTTTTCATGCGTTTTTCTGTGCGTTTTTGTTAAAAAAATTGTTTTGTGATGTATTTCCGCTTCCTGTTGTCTTCCTATTAATTTGCATAAAATGCAATTGTAAAATGCATGACAAAGGCATAGTAAACGCATATGCGTTTTGTATATGCTAACCTCAAACACATGAAAACGCACGCAAAATGCTTGAAAAACGCATCTGCGGTAAAAACGCAAACGCAGCAAAAACGCACGCAACATAAAATGAAATATGACATAAAACACAGCCTTTCATTGTTATGTTATGTTATGTGTGCACCTACCCTCACACGTGGTCTGTACAAAGCCTAAGGCCCATGATAGAGCAGTGGGTTTGATCATAATGTATGCACTCACATGGTATGCACTGAAAAATGTGTATGAAAAAAACACGTGAGCACAATTTATACTGTGATTATAGCCTGAGAGGTTCAGAGCTGTCATATTAATAATACAAATGGGAGGAGAGGGAGGGAAGCCCATGACATGAAAGCTAGCTGTAACCTCTTCCTACACATCCTCCCTGCACATGTTGCGAACATGCCTTTACTTGCAAGAGGTAATGACCATACCTGTGGGAGTGAGAAACACAAATATGCTTATGGGAGAGTATGGCAATACTTTAAGGTGGACATTAATTTGCTATACTTTGCTGAGAGAACATGACTATACTTGCAGGGGGAACATGACTATACTTGCGGGGGCCACATGACTGTACTTGCGGGGGGAACATGACTATACTTGCAGGGGGAACATGACTATACTTGCGGGGGGGGGGGGGGAACATGACTATACTTCTGGGGGGAACATGGCTATACTTGCGGGGGCTACATGACTATACTTGCGGGGGCTACATGACTATACTTGCGGGGGGGAACATGACTATACTTGCAGGGGGAACATAGCTATACTTGCGGAGGAACATGGCTATACTTCTGGGGAGAACATGGCTATACTTGCAGGGGCTACATGACTATACTTGCAGGGGGAACATGACTATACTTGCAGGGGGAACATGGCTATACTTCTGGGGGGAACATGGCTATACTTGCAGGGGCTACATGACTATACTTGCGGGGTCTACATGACTATACTTGCGGGGGGAACATGACTATACTTGCAGGGGGAACATGACTATACTTGCGGGGGGAACATGACTATACTTCTGGGGGAAACATGGCTATACTTGCGGGGGCTACATGACTATACTTGCGGGGGCTACATGACTATACTTGCGGGGTGAACATGGCTATACTTCTGGGGGGAACATGGCTATACTTGTGGGGGCTACATGACTATACTTGCGGGGTGAACATGGCTATACTTGCGGGGGGGAACATGGCTATACTTGCGGGGGGAACATGGCTATACTTGCGGGGGCTACATGACTATACTTGCGGGGGCTACATGACTATACTTGCAGGGTGAACATGGCTATACTTGCGGGGGCTACATGACTATACTTGCGGGGGCTACATGACTATACTTGCGGGGTGAACATGGCTATACTTGCGGGGGGGGGGGGGGGAACATGACTATACTTCTGGGGGGAACATGGCTATACTTGCGGTGGCTACATGACTATACTTGCGGGGGCTACATGATTATACTTGCGGGGTGAACTTGGCTATACTTGCGGGGGGAACATGACTATACTTGCAGGGGGGGGAACATGACTATACTTCTGGGGGGAACATGGCTATACTTGCGGGGGCCACATGACTGTACTTGCGGGGGCTACATGACTATACTTGCGGGGGCTACATGACTATACTTCTGGGGGGAACATGACTATACTTGCAGGGGGAACATGACTATACTTGCAGGGGGGGGAACATGACTATACTTCTGGGGGGAACATGGCTATACTTGCGGGGGCCACATGACTGTACTTGCGGGGGCTACATGACTATACTTGCGGGGGGAACATGACTATACTTGCAGGGGGAACATGACTATACTTGCGGGGGGGAACATGACTATACTTCTGGGGGGAACATGGCTATACTTGCGGGGGCTAAATGACTATACTTGCGGGGGCTACATGACTATACTTGCAGGGGGAACATGACTATACTTGTAGGGGGAACATGACTATACTTCTGGGGGGAACATGGCTATACTTGCGGGGGCTACATGACTATACTTGCAGGGGGAACATTACTATACTTGCGGGGGGGAACATGACTATACTTCTGGGGGGAACATGGCTATACTTGCGGGGGCTAAATGACTATACTTGCGGGGGCTACATGACTATACTTGCAGGGGGAACATGACTATACTTGCGGGGGGAACATGGCTATACTTGCGGGGGGAACATGGCTATACTTGCGGGGGGAACATGACTATACTTGTGGGTGGAACATGACTATACTTGAGGGGAACATGGCTATACTTGCGGGGGCTACATGAGTATACTTGTGGGGGGAACATGGCTATACTTGCTGGGGGAACATGGCAATAATTGCGGGTGGAACATGACTATACTTGTGGGTGGAACATGGCTATACTTGTGGGTGGAACATGACTATACTTGCGGGGGGAACATGACTATACTTGCAGGTGGAACATGACTATACTTGCTGGGCGAACATGGCTATACTTGTGGGGGAACATGGCTATACTTGTGGATGGCACATGGCTATACTTGTGGATGGCACGTGGCTATACTTGCAGGGGGAACATGACTATGCTTGTGGGGGAACATGGCTATACTTCTGGGGGGAACATGGCTATACTTGCGGGGGCTACATGACTATACTTGCAGGGGGAACATGACTATGCTTGTGGGGGAACATGGCTATACTTGTGGATGGCACATGGCTATACTTGTGGATGGCACATGGCTATACTTGCAGGGGGAACATGACTATACTTGCGAGGGGAACATGGCGATACTTGCAGGGGGAACATGGCTATACTTGTGGATGGAACATGGCTATACTTGCGGGGAAACATGACTATACTTGCAGGTGGAACATGACTATATTTGCAGGGGCAAAAAGGACTATACTTGCGGGGAGAACATGACTATACTTGTGGGGGGAACAGGACTATACTTGTGGGGAGAACATGGCTATACTTGCGGGGGGAACATGGCTATACTTGTGGATGGAACATGGCTATACTTGCGGGGAAACATGACTATACTTGCAGGTGGAACATGACTATATTTGCAGGGGCAAAAAGGACTATACTTGCGGGGAGAACATGACTATACTTGTGGGGGGAACAGGACTATACTTGTGGGGAGAACATGGCTATACTTGCGGGGGGAACATGGCTATAGTTGCAAGGGGACTGTAGGAAGTCACGGCAGTTAAGGGTAAGGGGGAAGGCAGTTGGGGGTGATGGCTATAGCTGCAAGAGAGGATATGTCATTATTTGTGGGGGGATATGGCTATACTTGTGTGGGGGGCATGGGTATTCTTATGGAGGAAAATACTGCACTGGGAGAAAGGTTAAAGGCTCAACTTAAACTTTATTGTGAGTATAAGTATAGGAGGAATGGACCAATTTTGTTAAAAAAATTTTTATTATGTCTATGGCCGCCCACCTGTGTAATTCGGGTGCCGGCGATTGCTACGACTCGAAGACGGAATGGAAATTAATGTCTGTCGGAATTTCAGCGGCAGCAGAGTTAGCCGTTATTTGGCTCACCCTGTGCTAAAGTGACCGTGTAGCGAAACTAAATGTACGCCTGTTGTGCCTCCTTAAAAAACATGGAGCTGCCATGGCCTGTTTACAAATCAGAAATCTCAAGAGGAATCCTACAAAGCATTTACGACTGTCTATAATGAACGGTGATGATGCTCGCACCTTGCTGGGTTTGGGTGATGAATGCCAATGTATTGCAATGCAATGACAAACGAGCTTGTGACAAACTGACATGTGACAGAGAACAGAAATGAAAAGTGATGTCTCCCCTCTACAGTCTATGAAAGTTTTAGATAATCAGACCAAAATTGTTACTATTACCAGACGTACTGGGAAGCTGTAGTTTTATTTTCATTTAAAGTGAATATTCCCTTTAAGAAAACATTTCAGAAACCGCCTACATCTCTTTGCGGTCTCTGTAATTCATTATACCTAGCCGCCAGTTTGTTTGTGACATGGCAGCGCCCTTTCCCCTGTAAGAGGCGTCACGTAGCGTGGACTACCTAGCGAGATCTGCCTAATAGCTTCTTTCTTCTTCCCACTGTAAGAAGGAATAAAGAATTAAGGCCTCCTTTGAGCGGGGTCCGCTAGATCTGCCGGGACCTGGCACTGCATGTGACCGCAATTGCCCTAGTGACACCCATTTCTGGGCCACAAAGCTAGCGGTGACCCATATCTGATTGAGCCAATAAAGATTCACATATATCAGGATTTTAGTTCTTTTTATTATGCATTTAAAAGCTTTGAATAATGTTTCACAAAGCCTGCCAACACTTAACATGTTATTTATGGGTAGAGAGCGATGAGAATTCCCTTCCCCCAGCTCCACAGATTACACTCCTGTGTATAAGGCCTAGATAGGCTTTTCAAATAAAATAAGGGATGTAGTTGAATGAAGCAAGGGACTGTATTTCAAAGGAGGAAGGAACTGAATCTCATCGGAATGAGGGTTTGTGACTCAATGGAGTGAGGGACTGTATCTCAAAACAAGGAGGAACTGAGACGCCATCCAGTGAGGGACTGGAATCAAACATTGTGGCTCTATGGAATGAGGGAGTATAGCTCAAAACAGATCGGAACCAAAACATCATTCAGTGAGGGACTGGAATCAAAGACTGTGGCCCTATGGAACGAGGGAGTGTAGCTCAAAACAGAACGGAACCAAAACATCATCCAGTGTGGGACTGGAATGACACAAAGTGGCTCCATGGAATCAAGGACAGTGCTGTTTGTAAGTTACAGAGTGAGTTCTTGTAAGCAGTGCTTTGTGTTAGCAAAGAGCTCACCAATTCTAAACCCTTTAGTTGCCAATGTACAGTATATAGAGGCTTGCAAGTGCACCAGGCCAATTTATTTTAGCACTTTTTTTATTTCTTAATTGTTACATTTTCCTGCTTCTAATTAGCACTGCTGTAAAGTGTATTTATGGCCACTTGTCACTAGGGGGCAGTGTGAGACAATAACATAGGACTTCTGCTTTCAGTTTTTATATTTTCTGCTAGTAAACAGAGATCAAAGCATTCTGAGAATTTACAGCAAAATGAGTTTTGCCCACTTATGTCAAAAGCAGTGCACTTATCTCAAATGAGATAACTCTATTGCACTTGCTAATGGGTTAAAGGGCACCTGAACTGAGAGGGATATGGCAGCTGCCATTTTTTATTTACTCTTAAACAATACCAGTTGCCTGGCATCCTGCTGATCTTTAATGTAGTTAAATCTTCCTTCTTTCATCTGAAGAACATTGCAAAGTTTAAACATCTGATTCCCCCAGAGGATCTTCCAACCCTAGTCCATGCCTTCATCACATCACGGCTGGACTACTGCAATGCCCTTTATGCTGGCCTCCCTAAAAAGGACCTGCGTCGCCTGCAATTAGTGCAGAATGCTGCTGCCAGATTGCTAACAAACCAGCCTCGCCACGGTCACATTACACCGATCCTTTGCTCACTGCACTGGCTACCAGTAGAATGGAGAATACTCTTCAAGATTGGACTGCTGACATTCAAATTCCTGCACAATCTGGGCCCTGGATACATGAAGGACCTGCTGAAGCTACACCACACCTCTCACAACCTCAGATCAGCAAGTTCTATAAACTTGGTCACTCCCAGAATGCACCTCAAAAAATCTGGAGATAGAGCCTTCTGTCATGCTGCCCCTACTCTTTGGAACTCCCTGTCACACCCAGTAAAGACAGCACCATCCCTGGAGCTATTCAAATCCAGACTGAAAAGCCACCTGTTTAGCCTGGCATTTCCAGACTTATAAAATTCTTCCTCTGTACCACGATGGTCGGAGCCATGCTTATGCGCTTTGAGTCCCATGGGAGAAAAGTGCTTTACAAATGTTATTTGTTGTTGTTGTTGTAATACTTTTAGCCATAGACCCTGAACAAGCATGACGTAGCTGCATGCTTGTTTCAGGTGTGTAAGCCACGTGTGCGACAGTATAAATTAGCAAAGCCAATAAATCAATGGACCACAGTGCAATCTGCTGTGGCGGCCATTCTAGGATGGAAGTTGTCTTTTTGGGTGCCGCGCTCTCCCTCTCGGCTGACGGAATGCTGATGCAGAAGCAATACAATTTTTCCATTTGCTGCTGGATAGGTTGCCATGGTTATGCGATGCCCCCGCAATGTACAGCCAAAGCAAAATTAATTCCAGTGGATCAGGGTTTTCGGCCAAGAAAGATCTTTCAGTCTGATAAAGATCTTCAGTTTCATAATCTAGGACCACCTCCAAGTTGTATGCAGGCAAGCATAGACGGGGAGAGCCTCAACATCTAACCTACTGGACTAGACTGATTGACAATTTCAAACCTTAAATTCATAAGTCTCTCTAAAGATGCCCACTAATGAACATTCTTAATTGAACAATCTTACCATGCCTCTATAATATGAGGGACTACCTGAAGAATCCATTCAGAATATATTTACTCAGTTTACTTTAGTATCTGTAGTGGGTACCTTGAGAAGTTGGGTCCCAGTTTGATTAAATCATGTCTTATACAAAGAGTAGTAGTTGACTTTGAGTTAGAAGTATCAAAACCTCAAGATCCACCTGGTTGTTCATGTTTCTTTTGTCAAGCTGAATGTGCTACATCCCTTTCTTGTCCTCAGCCTATCCCCTTATCCACCTGTCTGGGCAAATGAAGTGGCGAATCTGAGGTGGAGACAGGCCATTTTGCATTTCAAAAGGAGAGCAGATGGACTTTTGTAACTGAGTGAAAGGAAGAACATAACAGATTGAATGGCTTGGAGGACAACTCAAGGAGAATACTCACAGAAAAAGATTGGTGAGAAGCTCTAAAGGTGGCCGTATATATGTGTCGATTTTGCGGCTGATGAACCATCTAAATTTAATACTTATTATTATTGAATCGGATGAAATTCGGTACCTCAACAAGCATGCCGGATCAACAGTTCGACCGATTTCGATCTGTCCATCTGCTCTCCTATCTATCGATCGCACATGCTGGGAAATCTTGGGCCAAGGTTGTCACATGGCCCGCTGCTAGTGTCCAGCCGCTTCTGCATTCGCAGCACACATAACTACCAGCATATAGCACATGGCGCGTGTGACATCACACACATGATCCACGTTCTACATGCCAGTAGCCACATGGGGCGCCAATATGGAAGGGCCTGGACAGTAACGGCCGGTGGTGTGACACGAGGGGGAAGGGCACATATAACACTTGGGGGGACAGTGCCTGGAGTGGGGAGGCAGCGTCACAAAGCCAATTCCCGAAAGATTTCATCCTGAAATTGGCAGGAATCAGCCTGTGGTGTATGGGCAGGCAACAGATGTCTCTCTGATCAGATTCAATCAAAGAGAAATCTGTCTCTTGGTCGATCTGCCCATACATCGCTAGATAAATGGGCACATGTAGGAAATGCTGAAGTCTCCCACATATGATGAGTGACATGGAACCTAAATAACAGGGCTAAGTACCTCTTTGTATAACTGTATCTACCGTATTTCTAACAAAATTGGCCATCTTTTATATAACATAGCAGCAATTAATGGAAACATTTAATTAGTTACTTTACATCTGCAGACCCTGAAGGTGCCTCCAGCAACCGAGTGCTGTAGGTTGGTTATCGCTTCTCCCTGGCGATACTAAGGCCTATTTTCCACAGGCATTTGATAGGCAGTATAAATGTCTCTCAAACTTTCACAACTGCTTGCTGCTGCCTGGTAACTTCGAGGTTATTCAAGGCTTAAAAATTGAACAAAATGACAACCAGTTGATCAACATTATATCCAGAGAATTAGTAGTTTTGTAAAAGAAAAAATACTTGCTCTTTGTGCAAAATAATAAAGGAACATAGTTCCTGCATCTGTTCACAAAATATTTAGTAATCTTTATCTATCTGTTCCCTCCCCTCTCTATCAGGGAGTCTAAAGCCACACCCCACACTAGAGACCCACAATCATCATAGGCTATCAGTCATTGGGGAGGCGTGGCTTCAGTTGACAGGAACGTCACTGCCTTCCTGCATGGCTAAACATGAATTCTCCAGACTAAATTAAAACTAAATTCAGACTAAACAAAAAAAAACTAATTGATTCAGCCTCATAAAAGCCTGTGCTTGTATTGTAATACCAGTAGCCAGTTTCCAAACGGTTGTAGATGAGTCATCTGTTTATTGTGTCATTTCTGAAAATGACTAGCCAATCAGCTTCTGCTTTCTCAAATAAAAGTACTACCCTTTCCCTTCTCAATGATTCAGCTGATCACATGACTGCTTTTAGAGCTACAGCAGTCAGGAATTTACTCCTCCCTCCCTCTCTACAGCACAATAGGCAGTCAGGTCTGTTATAAACTAAATCTCCACGGCCTATAGATAATGTTATTAATAATAACAAGCTAATACATTGTGATATAAACATATACTCCTTAGGACACTGGTGTTCCCTCCATAGGAATAGAACTACTGCCACCTTCCTTCTTGACAATTGTTTATGCTAATAGACCCAAACGGCACCAACGTGTTTAGACATTGTTGCAGGCTTATTTCACTGATACCATGGCTTATACTAATTAGTCATTACCAGAACGCTTACACGGCCAACATAATAAGTGTTTTCCCCGGCATGATAAAAATATGAAAGCGACAACCTCAAAGTAAAATAAAAGGAAATAACGATAAAAATTATAACCTCCATTGGTAGCCGTACAAAAGGCTGATTTATCCTGTCCGCCCACCTGGAGCACGGAGCGCGGGCCTAATGTGCCATATTGTTATTTGCTTTTTGCGCCTATCGAGAGATCTAACCTTCTCTATTCATTTCTGCTGCTTGCTCCCATTATCTGCCTTCCACGCCTGCTTGTCTCGGAAGCGCGTTAGATGAGTTAATAGAGGGAGCCAGATATTAGGATTTCCGCAGTGACGACATTCTTAATTGAACCGTTATAAAAATGTAGATGTGGAACACTCTGCCGCCAAAAAGGCCGAAGCATGACGGCAAAGATTAGTTCGTAGACATTTTTCTGACTAAAATGGTCATGTTGGGACGGCTCCCAAACACATTTCATAATCAGTTTTGGGTGGAGCGAGGTATGTTGGATTTCGCCGCTGCCTGGCCCTTGTGACTTCTCCGGTTGGGTAGTGTATTGGGCAAGGACACTGCCTTTGACATAGGAGACCAGGCCCATATGCAATTACTTTTTCTCCTTAGTTGATATTTTTACGCCTCATCAATTAAATGCCTTTTAATGCAACGGGGACGGCCATAATATACCAGGAAAAACACACACACACACACACACACACACACACACACACACACACACACACACACACACACACACACACACACACACACACACACACACACACACACACACACACACACACACACACACACACACACACACACACACACACACACACTATATACTTGTTCTACTAACATAACATATCTATTGTACTTCCACGTTTTGAAATCTGTTCCAGGCATTTTCCATCTTTACTGCCGCTGGCTAAAGCCAATCCTAATGTCATTTCCTTACTTACTCTTTTTTTCAGATTCAGTAGAAGGGGAGGGCCTGCCAATGGGCTTGTGGCGTAAACTAATGAAAGTTTTAAACGTGAAGTGAGAGGGCTTGGGAACCTGTATGTAAAGATGACCATACACTTATTAATTTTACCATTCCATTGCCGGCAGATTTGATCACTCTAATCAAATCTGCTGGGAAAGATCCAAAATGACTAGTTAATCGGCTTCTGATTGATTTTTGGTCAAAAGCATTGAGTAGACAGGAGGGAAAATCTTGATCGGGGGTGTGGCAGGAGGAATATGATTGTTGCAGACACGGATCTCTTGCACAACGAGTAGTGATTGCTGTTCAGAGTTGCGACAGAAATACATTTGTGCGTTAATCATTTTATTATTGCAAATACTGACTAGTGTTGGGCTGCATCAAACAGTGTGACGCTGCCGGAATCGACTGAAAACTGATGTGCTGTGTGCGGTAGAAATTGATTGCTCTTGGAGAGGAATGGATCGTTTTGCTACATCACATTGCAATCCATAAATGTACAACCAGTAGAGGAAGCTAAGATCAAGATTATGTGGCCTATTTACAAAAGTAGCGATTTGCTGAAATAACAGAGCTTTTCAGAATGCCATAACCTTCTTCTGTCTTCTAGAATTACCTCCCCGCATTCATGAATACAAGATTTCTCACATGCTTCACCCCTCCTCTGGTATAACTTTTCACAACACAACACCCAACTTTTGATATCTTTAAATGCTCCATTAAAACTTACACTCTAACTTAGGCCATTCCCCTTTAATCTCTGGCTAAGTTGTATTCCTACTAGATAACCTTAAAAACACACTGCCTCTAGGTATGATTATTATTGTATACTACCCCCACCCATTGCTTTAGATGGTCAGCTCATGTTACTTTAATCATTGTAATTACCAATACTGTATTTTGTACCAGTTCTATATTTTGTATATTGGTGTATACCATTGTTTGTATCATGTACCCCGTGTTTATTTCTTACTTTGTAAGAACATGTTGACGTTTTATAAATCAATAACAATAGTCTAACAGTACCTTACAGAGGGGTGCGACCCATTGTAGTTTAAATTGATTTAAGGTAAACCTGAGGCGAAAAAAAGAACACCCCTTATGAGATGATATAATATATATAGTTATAATGATCTGTATGTGTGGTATGGATAAAGAATAGAACATTAGTACCAAAGAAAAGAGTCTCATATTTAAATTGTCAGTTATATAGCTTTTTTTAATAACACTGCATTATTATGTCATATTTGCAGTTCAGAAACCATACTCTGTCTTTTAAGATACAAAACAAAGCAGAAATAATGACCCTTTGACCTTTCTTGCAGTAAAACCTTATCTCAAGCTGTCTCTCACTTTCTTGGCTGTTTAAGTGCTTTAGAAAACAGCACTGTATTCGACCCAGTGCATCGAAGAGCTCAGAGCAGCTCTTTTGCATATATAACAATTGTAATTTTTTAACTCTTCCTGTACCGGAAAACAATATGAGACTCTTTTCTTTGCTACTAATGTTCTATTTCTTAGCTGTACTACACATACAATTCATTATCTCATACATTTATTTTCGCTTCAGATTTGCTTTAAAGAGGACCTGTCAGCCATACTATCTCAGAAAAAAAACACATATGTAAGTAAAAAAATACTTGCTCTACTTACATAACATATGTAATGCACTGTCCACGTTTTGATTTTAGTGATTTTTCTACAGTAAAAAAAAGAGAAAATCCTTCTTAGCATTTTCCATTTTAAGAGTGGCTATTTTGAAGCTAATCCTGATGTCGTTTCCTCCCTTACTCTTCTATGCCTGATTGTGTATGCATTGCCCGCCCTCCACTATAGAAAGTGTATTGTCTCAGCATGAGAAATATTGGCCAATCAGAGAGGAACAGAGGTGTGGGAGGGGAAAACAGGAGGGAAAGAGGCTTCAGCCAATCAGGCTGCATTAGTTAAGTCTGAGGGGAAAGTAGAGAAGTAAAAACAGACAACCCAGCATGCCCTGCAACTTCCTTTTTGTGTACCAAATTCTGTGTGTACCAAATAAGAGTCAGATAAACTGGAGATTGATCATTTATCAACAAGAAAAGTAATAGTGATTTTAACTTTTGGATTGCCTGGTTAGCATCCTTATTACTTGTTTACCAGATAAAAATAAAGAATTGATTTTTGATTTTATGCCCTACAGTTACACTTTAACTTTGCGCCTTGCCTATTTCCGAGCGGTATCGCTGCAGAGGGAGGCATATCGATATTTCCGATGACAGGAAAGCCAAGCTCCCAGCGAGGCGCACAGAGACCCGCAGTGACTGCGACGCGCTCAACTCTAGGTGGTGATATTAGTCTTTCAACGTCATTAGCACTTAAAATTCAGCAAGTTCACCCATTTCTTTAAAGAAGTAAATTAAATGCAACTAGACACATTCAATCAGGATTAGGAAATTCATACCTGGCTAGTGTGGGTAATGCCTGGCTGGCCAGAGATTAAAGTGAAGACTCCCAGAAATTTATATTATAGAATACGGAAAGTTCCCATTATCTCATTAGAATTTCAACAGATCCAATTAAAAAGATAACAGTAGCAGGAATATCAGTCAATATCAGCGGCCGACGTATTTTAACAAACCCGTCGGTCTATGAATTCTAATGGGTTTCATTAGAAATGTGTCTATGAGACAAATAAGAATCCCTTTACATGTAAAACAAACATGAGCCGCACTATGCAAACATTGTAATGATTTTTTAAAAGAACAAGGCGCATCTGCTCTGGTTCCATCCGGCATTAATGTCAATGTAAAGCCTCGCCGTGGTTTACAGGCGCCCCTTCAACCGCCGAGTTCCCTCCTCGTCTGTTCTTTTTTTAATGTATCACAATGCCTGCTGATAACAGGATTTAGGGCCGTAATATTGCCACAAAGAGATAGGTGCGTAGACTCAGACGGGAGACATTGTAAATCTATATAAGTCATTAGAATATGAGGGGGGAAGAGGCGTCGTGGCATCTGTGTTTTTTCGAAGGGAAGAGTCGGCAGATGCTTGTGCGTCTTCTGTCATTCGGCGGGAAATCGGGCAGAACGGCAGAGGCTGAGAGGCACACCTGCCCTTCCTTCCCCTGAGGTGGCCAGCTGTCCTCTTCTTCTCTGTGATGAAGGGCTTCCACCAGTTTGTCTTCTTCTGCAGGACATTTGGTTACAGATGTCGGACAATTTGCAAGGCCGGATTTATACTTTGACCACTCCTAGGCCAAGTATGCTGTGGCTCCCGTTCCATGTATATCAGTCCTCTTCCCTTCCATGTGTAGCCCTCTTCCATGAGCAACAGCCCTGTACTGCCGCCCCTTTATTGTATGAACAGCTTCCTAAGCATCAGCTTCCCTTTTTCATGCCTTGCTCCCCATTTGTAGCCTTTTCTTTCATATGCAGCAACCTCTATTTCATGTGTGAAACATTTTGCAGGTATTTCAAATAAGCTGGTTGGAGGTCCTTCATCATCGAACAGGGGCTGAATTTCCCCCAACTGTCCAGAGAAGAAGAGGACAGCTGGCCACCTCATGGGAAGGAAGGGCAGGTGTGCCTCTCAGCTTCTGCCTTTCTGGCCAATTTCACGCCAATGACAGAATACGCGCAAGCAGCTGCCCAAGGCCCAGCCTTGGGGGCCTTTTCAGAATTCTGCGCCTGCTACCGCTGTCACTTAATTTCTATAATAGAAATAAAAAATGTGAGAGCCCACCATAGTGTAGTATGTTAAAGTCCAAATGGACGAAATAAATTCAGTACACTCAACAAAAGTGGGTTATCTCAAAGGCCACCGCTGTAAAGGGATTGCCTTTCAATTGTGATTTTAGCTAAAAGGTGAGATATTGACTAGACTGAGCACTGAAAAAAAAAAGTTTTTAGAATTGAACGCTTAGCTTATTATTTTGATCCTTCTAGTAGTTGCTCGCATTTATAGCCTGAAGAAGCGGGTGAACTTCCTTCAAAACGCATTGCACTGCTTTTGGAGTATACAATAAAGTTATTGCCTGATAAAAGACAATTCCAGTCGTGTATGTGTGTGTGTGTGTGTGTGTGTGTGGGGGGGGGGGATGGGGGGGGGGAGGGGGGGGAGGGAGGGTAAGTCCATTACCACTTCAGATTTTTTAACTGTTTTTAGTAAATTGTAATCTTTATGGCACCTCTGTTTACCCTTTATCAACTTCTAATGCTCTCTTCCCTGTACCACGCAGCTATACAATAACCTAATAATTTTAAATTAAACCTGGGCTTGCAGTTTACGTGAGAAACTGGTGGTACGGTATTCAGCCTCTGCTCAGTGATGAAGACCCTCCACTGGTTTGGCTTCTGCTGCAGGACATTTGATTACTGGGTAGCCAGTTGCTTGAAGACCCCCATTGCCACTGAATTGATAGACGGACTCTAATGTGTATCTGGTTACTAAGTGTGGACTGTAACAGTCTGTGGTATCCATGTTCTTCCCCAAACCACACAATTGTGGGACAACCGAATACCTCAAACTTGAGGTCATGGGTTCAGCGAGAAACTAGTTATACGATATTCTAGACACAGTCAAGACAAGACACAGAACCTTTGTATTGCAATTTTCTCCTGGTAGACTCAAAACTCCAGGGCTGCAGCCAGGGGCGTAGCAATAGGGGTTGCAGAGGTTGCGACCGCATCAGGGCCCTTGGGCCAGAGGGGCCCCGAAGGGACCTCACTCAACTACATTATTAGCTCTCTGTTGATCCTGTGCTCATAATAATCACTTCTATAGATACTTTGAATAGTGGTAATCATTAACACACTGTTCCCTGTCCCCTTCTTACACCTCTGACACTGTAGCTGCCATTGGCTGGTTTTGGTGCGCCGTATCAATTGTTATGTATAGAGTGCTTGGGGGGCCCCAATGTAAAACACGCATCGGGGCCCACAGCTCTTTAGCTACGCCACTGGCTGCAGCCACTGGGGTATGCTCAGTAGGCAGTAGCAGTATTAGGGAGTCTTGCCCAAGATCTCCTTACTGAGTAGGTTCTGGCTTACTGAGCAGGAAGAGCCGAAATTCAAACCCTGCTCTTCTTTGCCAGGTGCAGAGCCCTTACCACTATCCCGCCTATACGCAGTCTTGCCACCTAATAAGCACTGTGTAATGGCTGATGCACATGATACAATTTTCCCGTCAGGTCAGTGGGTCATTCGATAACTTTCAGCATGTCCGATCTGCTACTGGTCGAGAAAGGGATTGATTTTCAGATCATTACTACACAAAATCAATGCCTTTTTTATATAGGAAATGCCGGAAATGATCGGTCAAACAGTCGATCTGATGAGAAAATGACATTGTATGTACCAGGTATAAAAGTCATAAAAAGTAAGAAAACACATTTTATTAACTGTTATATCAGAGTTTTATACCATTTTAAGGATCTGCTGCCAACACCTTGGTGCCAGAGACCACAGGACCCCTTCTGAAGCTGAATCCTTACCACCCGACGGGTCAATTGACATCTCCTTGACGACGAGTGTCCTGCGATTCCCTTCCTGCTCGCTACATCAGGCAAGGTACATTACGGGTGCGAAGGGAAGTCAAGAGATCGCGGTACCTTGCGTGAAATTGTCGGGGATCTCAAAGATGCGATCCACTGTGGTGGTCATTATCGGCGTGTGCTCCTAAACATCGTTTGCATGATCCCGTGCC
This sequence comes from Hyperolius riggenbachi, assembly GCF_040937935.1. NCBI lineage: Eukaryota > Metazoa > Chordata > Amphibia > Anura > Hyperoliidae > Hyperolius > Hyperolius riggenbachi. The sequence goes on along the minus strand of NC_090650.1, from coordinate 395,440,068 downwards.
TGTACCCACGTCACGAAATCACGGAAACAACCGCCTGTCGCTCAAAATAATCGCTGGTCGTTGGGAAAATCGCGTGGTGGGTACGGGTCTTAAAGAGAATCTGTACTGTAATTCTTACAATAAAAAGCATACCATTCTATACATTATGTTCTCCTGGGCCCCTCTGTGCTGTTTCTGCCACTCCCTGCTGCAATCCTGGCTTGTAATTGCCAGTTTTAGGCAATTACATTATGGCTGCAAACAGCATGTGTTAGGCTGAGAGGAGCTCAGTCTGTGACTCATACAGAGCCTGCAGGGGGCCTGGAGTGGGTGTGTATAGCTTCTATCCTATCACAAGCAGAACAGCAAATCCCTGCCTGAGTGCCTGAGCCCGACAAAGCCGTCAGAGGAAAGAAGATTAGACTATATAACAGAGATAATGCAGCCACTGTGCAACTAGGAAAGGCTGCAGTAAGACAGACCACATTAGAACATGTATAGGAACTTATAGGATAGAAGAAATAAGGTTGAAAATTTTGTTACAGAGTCTCATTAAGATCTTATGCCGTCCAGGCCTTAATGTGTCAGCAGACTTTTGGCAGCTCAAGTGGGACCTACGCAATATTTCAGAAGTTTGTACTTTTAGATTTTGGTTGATCAGCAGAAGTCCTCAAGTACTTCAGACTTTGTTACTGTCTGATTTTCCACAGTTCTGCTTTAATCCTGAACACCTGAGAATGTGAATGAATATGGATATAAAATTCTTACGCCGCAGATACATAACCGGCATCAGCCACGGCAGGCTATGAACTTCCTCCTGTGGGATGGTGTTAGGAAAATTCAGTGGAGCTGTCGGGTTAATAGGGACATGGAATCTCCACAGCCTTGTCCCTCTTTTATGATACGCAGCCTGATTGATAGTCCAAATAAAAGGCATGCGGGTTGCATGTCTTACTGGGCTCTCTGGTGCAGTAACACTACTGAGCAGGTATATGGAAAGTATCCTCATCTCATATTTATGTGCAAGTCACAGGATAGCTACTGTACAGGCAATATGAATCACCATGCACAGGGTCATCATGAATTTATATGAGGGGGCCATCGCTTCTCTGCACAATAGTCTATATAGGATGTTTTACTAGCAGAGTTGGGCATGAGCACAAATAGGATTGAAATCAAAGTAGACAAATATAAGCATAAGCAGTCCTGGATTTACCTCACAGGAGACTATAGGCACAGATTAGACTTCACCCTCCACGAACTTAGAAACACAGACCGAACCGCACCGTAAGTGTGCTGGCTGGCCCCGCTGTCACTTTTGCCTTAGTTCCCTTGCCCATCACAGGTAGCTACAGGTGCCCCTTAATATTAGGTAGCCAGAGGTACCCTCAATAATAAGTAGCTAGAGATGCCCCTGACTGAAGGGAGATCTGGTCAGTGGAATGCCGAGACACAGGTGAGTAAGCGCTCATATACACTCTTATCAGGACCCTGCATAGGGATAGCAGGAGGGAGGCACTTGGGGAGGGAAGTGAGCCTCCTTACCATCATGAGGCGCCTGTAGGCACATGACTACAGTGCCTTATAGTAAATCCAGCCCTGGGTATAAGGCAAGCCAGCAATGAGTGTAAAATGACAACAAGCTCCACAGTCAAACCTAACGAAGCTCTGGGTTAGTCCATTGTAGGAAAAAAAATACGTCCTGAGGAAAGTGTAAAGCACACCAAAGGTGATGGAGCAGGGTGGTCGGTACATGCAGATAGGCACCCAGTGTAACAGGTACATGCAGATAGGCACCCAGTGTAACAGGTACATGCAGATAGGCACCCAGTGTAACAGTAGAGTGACCAGATTTTTGTGGGTCCAACCTGGGACGGGGAGGGGGGGGAAGTGGGGAGGACTGAATGGGCGTGGCCATGACATTGTATGGGTGGAGCTAACGTAATGATTTAACAGCGAGGCATAAGAAAGCAGTGTTTACGCCATGATGTGGACAAACGAGACTTTGCATCATGGGTGTGCAGAAACTGTGTGATGCTAATAGTATACCGTAACCACAAAGCAGCAAACATAGCCATCTATGACCATTAAATAATAAACGCAGTAACAGTTACCCCGGACACCAGAAAATAAACGCAATAGGCAACATGTCAGCACAAAATAACCGCAATGCGGGCAACATGTCAGTATAAAATAAATGCAATGCGGGCAAACATGTCAGTACAAAATAAATGCAATGCGGGCAAACATTTCACCAGAAAAGAAACGCAATGCGGGCAAACATTTCACCAGAAAAGAAACGCAATGCGGGCAAACATTTTACCAGAAAAGAAACGCATTGCGGGGCAAACATTTCACCAGAAAAGAAACAATGCGGGCAAACATTTCACCAGAAAAGAAACAATGCGGGCAAACATTTCACCAGAAAAGAAACAATGCGGGCAAACATTTCACCAGAAAAGAAACCTAATGCGGGCAAACATTTCACCTGGAAAAGAAAGCATTTACTCACCTGGCAGAAGTCTCCGGCCTCTGGCGCGCTGCTCCTGGGACCGTCTTACTTCTCCTGCAGTCTCCCGCGCTGACAGGGCTACGGCAAGATGGCGCCCGAAGCCCTGTACTAGAGACACAAATAGGTCTCCAGTACAGGGCTTCGGCAGCCATCTTGCCGTAGCCCTGCTCGCCTGCCGGTGTCGGAAACAGACACCGGAAGAGGAGGCTGGAGCGGGGCTGCAGGCAATGAACTGGCACGGCATCTATAGACGCCGCTGCCAGTTCATTGAGGAGAGAGTGGCCAGAGTCCCGAGGCCGGGACGTCCCGCTGCTAAAAGCGGGACGTTTCCCGGGACCTCATTAAGCCTGGGACAGCGGACCCCGAATCCGGGACGCGTCCCGGGCAATCCGGGACGTCTGGTCACTCTAGATTAGATTGTGCATGTAATCTGCAGAAGCTGCTGATGCTACAGTATTAGCATACCATTTAATAACCATGAGCCCACAACATGCCAAATGCTGCAACAATAACCCCAAAGTAGAAAATGCAGTCTCTATGACCATCAAATAACTGCAGCAACTGTTACCTCTGACACAGGAACTGCAATAACCGTTACCTCTGACACATGAAATGCATTAGAAAACGATTACTCCGACTCAGCAAACGGTAAATGAGGCAAACATTACCTCATGCGGCCACAGAGTTTCACGGCTGGGACACCCAGCGGCCAGAAGTGGGACATAACCTGGGACACATTACAGCCTGGGACAGGGGACCCTGAACCTGGGACGTGTCCCAGGTAAAATGGGACGCCTGGTCAGTGTATGTAACAGGTACATGCAGATAGGCACCCAGTGTAACAGGTACATGGAGATAGGCACCCAGTGTAACAGGTACATGCAGATAGGCACCCAGTGTAACAGGTACATGCAGATAGGCACCCAGTGTAACAGGTACATGCAGATAGGCACCCAGTGTAACAGGTTAGAACTCTTTACCAAACAAAAAACATGCAGACATTTATCATACACCAACATCAGGAAGTGCAGCTTACTTAGAACAGAGACAATACAGAGTGAATGGGGAAAATCGAGGAAATCCCAATATAATAGAGATCATAACCTCATTTTACAGACAGTGACATCTTGTGTTTGCTTTGCTATACTGCAGTTTAGGTAATAGTTGTTGAATTTTTAACAAAAGGTACCTAAGGTAAGCACAGGTTTTTTGTTCTTGCTTGATCCCTATCCCTCTGTATGTTGTTCATTCCTCTATTCATTTCCCCGTAATCACTCTTTGAAAAATTTGACTTTGGGCTAAAGTCGAATTTTTACACAGGAAAAGAGGCAGGCTTGTTGTGATTTTCCCTTCTATTAACCTCCATTTACCTCCTCTTAAGGGGAGTGAGTAGAGTGGGGAAGAGGAGGGAACGGGGAGCGATAAGAGGGAACATCGCAGCAAGCCCGCCTCTTCCTGTTTTAAAATTTGACATGTTTTTATGCATGTGTGTTTGCAGGTTTGTGTGCATATGTGTGTGTTTAAGAATAAGTGTATGCAGGTGCATGCACATTTTTATGCGCATGTCTATGCTTGTATGTATGCAGGTTAATGTGTATACATATGTGTAATTGGATATGTGTGTGTGCATGAGTGTGACCTCACAGGGATGCTCCAATGCAGTAAGCAAAGATTAGCCATGTCTAGCCCATGTGTGTCACGTGTGTGTGTACTTGTGTATGCATGTGTGCGTGTTTATGTGTGTGTACACATATGCATTCGCATGTGTATGTGTATGAATGTGTATGTATGTGTGTGTGTGTGTTTATGTGTGTGTATGCGTTTGCATTTGCGTATGTATCTGTATGAATGTGTTTATATATGTGTAGAGCAGGATCCTCCACCAGGCACCCTAGGCAGGTGCTTGGGGCCTAGTGGGTGTCAAAGGGCCCACCTGACACCTTTTTTAACCTCTTTCCCTTCAGCTTACCCAAAGGACCACAAGGGGTCCCAAATCTACTATCTTTCCTAGGGCCCCATTACATCTTAAAGTGGATCCGAGATAAACTGTTACTCATTGCATAATTGTGTTTCTTTCAAATAGTTTATAGGGCATTCCTCAAGCCAAATACTTTTTTTGTTTTTGTTTTAATACTCTAATTCCCTATAAACTAAACAAGCTTCGCCCACAGCTTTTCAGAGTGCCTTGGCATTTTCAGACAGTAGCAAGGGCTCATGGGAGCTCAGTCTGGGCAGGAGGAGGGGGAGGTGTTAGTAGCCAGAGATTTCAGAGGCAGAGGGGAGGAGGGAGGAGGAGGGGGAATTAGGTGTTCACAGGCTGAGGGCTGGAGATGCAGATCAGTTTGCCTGTGTGTAATGTTTACAAACAACATGGCTGCTGTCATTGTATCACAGGAATAAATAATCATATACTGTTAAAGCTGTTTGCAGCTAGATTTGCTGTCTAAACTTTAGATAAGATATACAGACAAGTTACTTGTTATAGTTAGTTTTTCATCTCGGATCCGCTTTAATGCATCTCTGTGTATGTGTGTGTATGTTCATTTTGTCTTCTCCTCCAGTGTGTTATCTGCTGAGCCCTCCTGTGTTGCTTTGCTCAACCTCTAATTACAGAAATTATAAAACCCACCTATCCATTATCATGGCTCAAGAGTGTATTAAAAACAAAAGACCAAACACACTATCCAGCCTTTCCATTATTAAGATTAAGACTGACAGTTTAATTGGGCAGAATTTAATTTCTGAAAGATTTACTTCCTTTTAATTACACTGCAAACAAGCAGCTTTGTGTCTCAGACCATGAACTGTCAGATTACTTTATTTTGTTTTTCACGTTTTCCTTAAAACATTACAAAAAACAAACAAAACAACAATATAATTAAAATATAGCATGTGAACTAGACAAGCAAAAAAACAATACCAAATGGATAAGCTTCCCCTAAGTCTTGAGTAAGGGGGAATAAACTTTTTTTGAGTTATAAAGGTTGCTAGATTAGTGAATTCGTTTCCCAGTTTCCATTGTACAGGGTTATGTCCAATTCCAGATAAAAAAATATTTTTTTTGTTTAGGAGTGTTTTGTGTCCCTCCCCAGGGGGTGGAGATTCACTTCCTGTTCCTGGAACCTCTGTGAAGCTCTCATGACTTGCATATGAAACCTGGTGGTCCCAGGTGCAGGAACACCAATACTTACCCACTTAATCTCTATTTGTGGCCCTCTCCACGTCTCCTGTGCGCACATTATGACACCATTATGCATGGCACTCAGGAGCCACCTGAGAACTGCCAGGCTCCTGCATACTTCTGCCCCACCTTCTGCACTAACATAAGAGTATGTAGGTGTGTTCTCATAGGCACAGGGGATGGGTCACACACTTTACATGGAGGTGAGTGGGTGGAGCCCAGTTACAAAAGAGGACCAGGGACGTCTGGTGCAGCCACCAGACAGGGGACATGGCATATCGGTGAGTGCGGCAGCAACTGCCGTGGTAGATGTCATATTGATGGTCCTAATAGATTTATTTGCCCTGAAGAAGGAACCTGCATGTCCCAAAAGGCTGGCTTACTGTCTGCATCAATAAAGTCTTGGAAGATTAAGTAAGTGCTAGCCTTGTTGTATTGCATACAAAGCCACTCCACCACCTGGAAAAAATGACTCCCCCTCAGAAAAAAAAACCTTAAAGTGAACCTCCAGACTAAAAATCTACTCAGCAGCACTAAAAAAGGCTTGGTGTTTCTTTAACAGGTTCACAGCATCAGAACTTTGTTTTTCATACCCAAGCCTAATTTGTAGCTGCTTAGAAGATAAGCTCCGCCCCATCAAAGAAAACTGCCTGGGCATTTTCCCCCTGATGCTGTGCAAAGCATAATGGGATTTCTGATGTTGTTGTTCTCGTTGCCTAGCAGCTGGGGGGGGGGGGGGGTGATCAGAACACAGTTCAGTTGGAACTGTGTCTCATGCTCCCTGTCACCTCCTTTCAACCAAAAAGATGGCTGCCCTCATGAAATCACAAACCTTTGCTTGTTCTTTTAAAACAGGGTGGGTAAGAGATTATATTACCGATCTACTTTAATTAACATAACTAATGTAACTTAACGACAGTATGTTTGTTTAGGCTAAAATTCCTCTTCTACTCATAGCTGTATTTTAATGGCAAATACCAAGGGTGTGTGGGTTCAACTGTTTTGGGGAAAGGGGGTGGTATGCGGGAAAATACCTGTTTCGGGAACACAACCCTGGTAAAAAGTAATAACTTACAGTTCTGATGGCCGTGCAGAAATATTCCTTCTTTTATTCATACTTATAGGTTGTTAAAATAGCCTACGGAACACAAAGCAATTACCCTGATTTCCAAGGAGAAACCAATGTCTTATTTATGTCATATTTGCCCCTTCAGGAACACAACCTTGGTGTAAACTGAGGCTTCCCTCTACATTATTCTATACAGTGCATGCAGCTAGAATCTGACCAGAAAGTCTCTTTTCCTTCTTTATCTCTGCTTCGGTTTCCACACATCACTCCCTATTACAGAGGCAGATCCAATCTACATGATCAATTTATTCAGTGTCAGGCTGATTATCCCAAGGGAGATGTCAAGCAAGCACCACATCAAAATCACTCAGTTTATTTTTTTGCTGCCATATGTCTGTATGTCTCTTAAACGATGCTGCCCACTATATCTAATAAGACACATTTTCCTGATTTTACATCCTGGTGCATATAAAACACTTCAGAGAGAACGAGGGAAACTATCTGTTAACTGATCAGAACTTTTCAGGGAAAAGATAATGAACTCAGAATTTTTAAGTGATTTTTTAATTTACTGTATATACTCGACTATAAGTCTAGAAATTTAGGTCTGATTCACTTCATAAAAGTATAGGGGTCGGCTTATACACGAGTCACGGGCAACACTGAGTAATGTGTATACTAATAGTGTGCAGCAATTTACCCAGTGGTAAGTGATACTTTCTTGATAAAGGAAATGCCAAGAAAACACAGGTCTGAAAGTCCTGGCCACAAAAATTAACGAGGAAAGGGGCAGAGGGGAAATACTGGGCTGCAGGAAGGGGAGTGAATCATTACTGCACTTGGGGGCCTGGAGGAGGTATTGGCTGCACTTAAGGGACAGGAGGGGTCAATGGCTGCAATACTGTATGCAATGCAGTCATTAACCCCTCCTGGTCCCCAAGTGCAACCATTAACTTTGCTGGGTAGACTTATACTTGAGTCAATAAAAATTCCAGCTTAAGAGGGTTAAATATTGGAGTCGACTTGTACACGAGGTCGACTTGTATTCCAGTATTTACGGTAATATCAAGGTCCATATGCAATTCAATTTTTCTCCTGAGTTCTCTCTTAGGTGCTATTTTTAAACTTGTCAATAAAATGCCCTTTAAAGGGAAGGTTCAGGGAGGGGATTAAAAAAATAAAAATAAAGTTCCACTTACCTGGGGCTTCCTCCAGCCCATGGCAGGCAGGAGGTGCCCTCGCCGCCGCTCCGCAGGCTCCCGGTGGTCTCCGGAGCCCGACCCGACCTGGCCAGGCCGGCTGCCAGGTCGGGCTCTTCTGCGCTCCATTTCCTGGCACTTCTGCGTCCCACGCCGGCGCGCTGACGTCATCGGACGTCCGCCGGGCTGTACTGCGCAGGCGCAGTAGTTCTGCGCATGCGCAGTACAGACCGGCGGACGTCTGATGACGTCAGCGCGCCGGCGTGGGACGCAGAAGTGCCAGGAAATGGAGCGCAGAAGAGCCCGACCTGGCAGCCGGCCTGGCCAGGTCGGGTCGGGCACCGGAGACCACCGGGAGCCTGCGGAGCGGCGGCGAGGGCACCTCCTGCCTGCCACGGGCTGGAGGAAGCCCCAGGTAAGTGGACATTTATTTTTATTTTTTTAATCCCCTCCCTGAACCTTCCCTTTAAACCACCCGAGAGCAAAAAAAAAAAACCACTCAAAATAATTTTGGTAGTACTTTTTCACCTACTTTGGTGCTTTTTCCATTGAAAAGTACTAAAAAGTTATTGAAACTGAAGATGAAAAATTATCTATTGGGAGAAAACTCAGGTGAAAAAGTTAATTGCATATGGCCCCATGTTTTAAAAATATATTCATATATTTTTTAGAATGATAATTGTTTGGTGTTATAATGATTATTATGTTAAAGGGAACCCGAGGTGAGAGGGATATGGAGGCTACCATATTTATTTCCTTGTAAACAATGCCAGTTGCCTAGCAGCCCTGATGATCTTCTGGCATAAGTAGTGTCTGAGTCAAAACCCTGAAACACGCATTTGACTAATCCAGTAAAACCTGAGTCACCTGAGTCAGAGTGCTTGTTCGGGGTCTATGGCTAAAAAAAATAGAGGGAGAGGATCTGCAGGACTGTCAGGCAACCGGTATTGTTTAAAAGGAAATTAATATGGCAGCCTCCCCTTGGATTCCCTTTAAGATTAGGTATGAGATTATTTCCTGTATTTATAGAGATTTAGCATATTATGGAGTACTTTATAGAGTACGGAGAACCATTGACATCTACAGCATCCCTGTCCTCACAGGATTTCACAGTTTTATGTTCCTTCAGAGGTTGTCCTCATGTAACATGGACATCTCTCTGCTCAACTCTTTTTTCAGCAGAAAATCTAGGAACCTGGAATAAACTCACAAACACTCCATGCAGATCGTGTCTGAGGTGGGACCATAGAACTACACTGCTACTCTACTAATGATTTAGGAGACTAGGGGCATGACGTCACTGGCCCAGCCCCCCAGCAAAAATGTCATGGCTAGGGATGAGCAGAAATAACGCCTATGCGTAATTACGCATCATAATTCACATTTACAAATTGTAATCACATGAGCTTGGACTAGCTTTTGAGAGGCAGTAGAGGATAGAGGGGCCTAGGGGGCTGTGGTCCAGGGAGTCCCAAATATATGGGCATGACTGAATAGAGACTGAACAATAAATGCTTATACTTCCAGGTCCAGAAAGAGAGCTAAGGGCAATGTGCCAACCAAATGGCCACCGTAAGTTCAGAGCATCCAGATGGGTTTCAGTCAAAGAAGGCAATCCATTAAAGTAACACTGTAAAGTAAAACTTACGATATAATGACTTGTGTGTGTAGTACGGATAATGAATAGAACATTGGTAGCAAAGAAAAGAGTCTCATATTTGTATTTTCAGTTATATAGCTTTTTTTTCTAACATTGCATCATTCTCATATATCTGCAGTTTACACACCACACTCTGTATTTTAAACTATGAAACAGAGCAGAGATAATGATTCTTTGAATTTTCCTGCAGTAAAACCTGAAACAAACAAGAAACAGTGAGAGGTAGGTTGAGATAAGTGCTTCAGAAAACAGCACTGTAGCTGATCAAGCTTGGTCTGAGAGGTCAGAGAAGATCTTTTCCATAGATAACAAGTGAAGTTTCTTAACTCTTCCTGTACTGGAAACAATATGAGACTCCTATCTCTGCTACTAATGTTCTATTTGTTAGCTGTACTACTACTACACATATAAATCATTATCTCATAAGTTTATTTTCACTTCAGATTCCCTTTAATAGCTATCATGGTATCATTTGAGGGACATATTAAGTGTATTTAAAACTAAATTTGAAAATACAGTTAAATGTATTACTGCAATATAACATTTTTGTGATAAACTGGCTTTTCAGGTGTGAAAAGTACTTGGCGATTTAAGTGATGTGTCAAAATTGACTGCCAAAGACTAATGTAGCCATTATTAATGCTATTAAGAGCTTTCTTAATTGCTAGATGCGATGCTAACAGCTCCCATCTGAGATCTGACTCCATATGTGTTTCATGACCTTAGCTCGGTTTTCATACTCCCGTTAGATCAGCATCTTCATAACTGTATCTTCATAATGGTAAGGTCCACCGTCCACCAAGAACTCAATTTCTGTAGATATTCAGAGAGCAGGTAAGCCCCTTTCACGAGCTACTGACTGACCCAACTCTAAATATGTGAGGGGGCGTAACTAAGACCCTCCGGGCCCCTCTGCAAAAATTCTGGCCGCTTCTCTCTCTAGTGTCTGACGCGACTTCCTGTTTATACAGGAAGTCACGTAAGACACTAGAGAGAGAAGCGTCCACACTGGAGCGCACGGAAAGTATGTTTGCCTGCCGCTGCCCGCCGCTGGCCCGCTGCACATATATAGCTATTGAAGCTGGAGGGGAGCGCAGAGGGGAGAGCCCGCCGAGTGTGGCCATAGCTTTCCCTTCATGCTGTGACCCCTCCAGCCCCCCAAAACGGCCCTGTGCGGGCCCCAAGGGGGGGGAGCCAGCCCCCCCCCGCAGGCGCAGGGGCTGCAGCCCCTATTGTTACGCCCTAACCTGCAAAACACACACCACTGGTGGAATCAGAAGATTGGTTTGGAAAGAAGCTCCTTCTTGAATTTCCTGAGCTTCTCCAGAGATGAAGAATGCTGGAGAACAGAGCTTATTCAGTAAACCTGAACAGATTTTTTTTAAGCTGTTCTCTTATTGCTGGCAAAGATTGGCAGCCGTCTCCTGCACACCAAAACACAGGGCCTGATTCAATTCCCCTTTTCTCCTAGGTTTTCTCCTAGGAGGTCATTTTTAACCTTTTGTTTAAAATAACGTTTCAGAGCTCTGCCGTTGAAAAAGTACCAAATAATAGATGAAAAAGCACTATTAAAGTAATTCTGAGTATTTCCTTTCTTGCTGGTGGCTCAAAAAGCATTTTATTTATATGATGTAAAAATATCACCTAGGAGAAAACTTAGGAGATAAAGAGGTTGATTCACAAAAAGGCCAGTAACATTGCCCACTGCATGGCAAAGTTACCGGCCTGTACTGAAAATAGTAACGCGTGATGAGTATTACCATAGCAACGTGAGTACACAGTGTACATGTGGTATGGAAGTAGCATAGCGCGAGGTACACTGTTTATGTGTGTTGCTATGGTAACGCCTGATGTGCTGTAGGGGCAACGAGCATTACTATTTTCAGTACAGGCCGGTAACATTGCAGCATGGTGGGTAATGTTACCAGTCTTTTGTGAATCAACACCTTAGTGAATTGGATCGGGCCCGTAGAGTGTTAGTGATGTTAGCAGTTGTGTTCTTGCAACCATGTTTACACACCTAGGGTGGAAACTATTTTAAGGTCCCTCTCTGGGCTTAAATTGCCGGTCTCCCTCCCCTCCCCAGGAGTCTACTAAGAAAATAATGAATGTTTAAAAATGTACAGATAAATATTTCTTTTGAACAAAAGCAACAGAACCAGATGGCCACCTCTGTTCCTCTTTCCTCCATGTCCCAAGCCACAGTGATTTCTGGGATGGGGAAGCGCGACTGAACTGCCACTCTTCACACCTTCTAACTAGAATCTTGAAGGAGGCGTGTCTAACCAGCCACTCAACCCCACCCTCCTGCTGGTGTGGGAAGGATTAGAGATGTGGCAGGGGCATGTCTTGAAGGTGCCCCTCTTCTTATCTCATAAAGGTTGGTAGGTACGTGCCACACTGACCCCAACAGATGAACCAACATCCTTATGCGTACTGATTCGTAGGGACCGATCCGACACTAAACATATATTCACATATTCAATACAAACATATTCACACTGTAAACTCTGAAAAAGAAGCTGAGGGACTACGAGGGTTACGATAAGTGGACCCACACAGAGAAAAGTACCCCGGGGCAAACAACACCCCTTCTCCTCAGCATTTGGATCCTCCTAATACATTATTATTTCCCAGCCTGACCTTGATTGCGAAGACTGGAAAATGATTCCTTTAATTCAAAAGCAAATCAAGCAAAAGAAGATAATGCAGCTTCCTCCTGCTAGCAATTTTTCTATATTTATATTTGGTCTTCCGGATGATGAAAAAAAAAATTGTAAATAAGTAGAAATAAATGCCCATTTTGTTATTCACGGCTCATCAGAATTTTCAACTAATGTAGCATGAAGCATTAATACGACATTAATTAAAAGACAGCAAATAAACATTTTTCTTTTTTTTTTGTTGGGATTTTTTTGTGTTTTAGGAGAGCACACATTAATAAAGAGAGGGAAATAATAGACACTAACAATCTCTATAATCTGGTGTTAGAATACACAGGCAGGCAGCGTGCAACCAACTGTTTCATGTTTATGATGAATAGTGGAATAACCCATTGATCTGGCAGTGTGGCACCTGCTTTGCCAACTGACTCGCTAGCCGTGGTCCCTGAACCCTCATTATTTTTCTTCAATTAAAGTTCATTGTCTCCTAAAATCTGTGCTGAGCAGATGCATTGCCATCTCATCAGACGCAGAAAAAAAAGAAGAAAAAAAAGAGGGCAGCGAATGGAGAAAACCATCGCAATTAATAAGGCACAAAAAGCACTGTGACAAATGATCTAGCTAAGATGTTTAGCAGGGATACGATGTTAAAGGTACAGTACATTTAATGCAGCCTAACGCATGGTAAAGCGTTACGCCAGAGGTACTCTACCTCAATGGAGATGTGATGTAGAAAGTAAACATTTTTCAATTCCTAGTTTCCCCCAGTCCCCCATTTTTTTAAATACATAAGTAATCCTAAATTTTAATTAATTAGTAATGCACACAATTTTGTGTATTGCACATCTGTACATTTTGCAATACAAATAATGAATGTATCTGACTGGCTGGGTCTTGTTAATTTTCTCTACTTTTTGAGATGACAGTGTGGTTTTACTGGACAGAAAGTTGTCCAGACTCCGCCCTCCATTCCATCATTGCCCACAGGAGAAAGTTATTGTGAGGGAGCAGCAGCCAGTATCTCCCTGTGTACACAGAACACCTGACCTAAAATATCTCTTCTCTCTGTTGGTGAGAGTTTAAAGAGGACCCTTAACAACTCATAGCAGAACATAAAAAGGGTACACATTTTTATGTTGATTATCCCATTTTTTTTTAGCTCCCAGTCTGTGCGTGCAGCTGCATAAGACACTGTACTGTAGACCTGAGGAAGCGGGCAGGTTGTGTATGGGATGGGAAAATGGTGGGTATGGTTAAAATGTCATAATTGAGAGAGTATGCTGGCCATGAAGAGGTGGGTTTTTAGGTTGCCCTTAAAAAGGGTAAGTGTGGGTGAGTAGCGGATGTGTTGATGGAGGGAGTCCCAAAAGAGGGGAGAGGATCGAAAAAAGTCTTGTAAGCGGGAGTGAGACAACTGTCAGTCAAATAACATTGCACTGTTGTCTCAACAAGAAACAAGGCTACAGGAGCCAACCAGCTCATTTTAACATATTTATTGCAAAAAGTACATGCGGGCAGAGCATTAACATTATACATTGCTAATTCATTCAAAACATAGCGTTTTAGCTTGCAAATCTGGAATACCGCTTCCAAAATAAACACCTACAGAAATAGACATTTTTTTTTAATCTTCCAATGAATATAATATTTCTGATGGGCACTCCTAAAGAAATGGAGCTTAGGGCTTTCATACAGGATTGTTATACAAGCAGCAGCACCCTACAGACCCCTTTTCATGTTTCCGGCCCCGGAGTATGTCATTTGTTAATTGGCCGCATTCCGTTCAGAATATGATTGCTGGTTTCCATTTCAGGTAAAGCTCTCCTCCATGGCTTCTTATTACACTCTAATAAAAGTAAGTGCTGGTTATCTTAAGCCTTTGTGGACAGCAGGTAGTTGACATTATTGTAAGCACATTTTTACTTAAATTGCCACTGCTGAGATATAATTTGATGCTCTTTTGATAGTGTCACACGCTGCTTGTAACACTAACTTTACATTCAGGCGAATGAAAGGACACATCTATGGGGCTCGGGAAAATGTAAGCAAGGGGATATTTCGCCTTTAGGGTTTCATCTCGGCTGGCTCCTTTACTATACACGTCGTATCTTCTACGCTTGCACGCAATCTGATCAAACGTGCGGTTCCACAATACCTTACAGCGGTAAAATATAATAAAAAACAACTGGATCCCTTAGAAAACTATTATGGGATACGCAAGCATATATAAGGTATATGCTGCATCACATCCAATTTGCAATCTGAACAATAATGAAATTATAATATAATACATAACGATTTCTGAGAACTATACAGCTGCCTATTTTTAAACACAGCTCTGCCTTTAGGAATAGTCTATGTACAGTATATCTACGCTAGAACATGCTGGGACGCCCGCTGCTGGACTCTCAGGTTCCCCAGGGCCAGATTTCTTAAAAGGCCACAAAGGCCCCGGTATTGGGTGTGAACCTGCACATGAAAGACAGGTTGCCACATATGAAAGAGAAGGCTGCAAATGGGGAGAAACACATGAAAAAGGGAAACTGATACTCAAGGGAGTTGTGCATAAAACAAAGGAGATGCATAGATGGATGATACACATAGAAGGATGGTTAAGGGCTCTGCCTCTGACACAGGCGACCTGGGTTCGAATCTCGGCTATGCCTGTTCAGTAAGCCAGCGCCTATTCAGTAGGAGACCTTGGGCAAGACTCCCTAAGGCTGCTACTGCCTATAGAGCATGTCCTAGTGGCTGCAGCTTTGGAGCTTTAAATCCGCCAGGAGAAAAGCGCGATATAAATGTTATGTGTCTGGAAGAGGGGGCTGCAGAGTAGGCCACTGCTGCCCATTAAAGGGGAGCCCCAAAACCTGGCCTAGGGGAGGAAAGAGTATAAAACTTGAGCTTCCCCACATCACTCCAAGAAACCTCACAGTACTTCACATTGTATGTAGCAGCATTACTTACTGGTACTATAGGTGCCCGTATATTACTGGATTTTGCAGGCCGGTCTTTTCATCCAATAATGTTATGAAATCGGAGGAGAATTGATGCCGCAACATGGCCACCCGATTGAACTTAAAATCAATAGATTTCCAGCCAAAATTGGATTGGGCATGCTGGCAAATTTCAGTCTCAAGGGCTCAATTGTGTGAGCATCAGTAAAGGCATTCGATTTCCTGATGACTGACGGACCCCCGGCCAGTGTCCACCCAAGTGTATATGCCCCCCGTGCCGAGTGTTGAAGGTTCACCTGTCCACTGGCATGACTCCTGGCCCCCACCTGTGTACGGCGTTGGCGCCACCTCAGGCGGCTGTACCACAAGACACCAAAGCATGTAGTGAGGTGACTTCACATGACAGAGTCACATGGTACAGACGCTTGTGGTGATGCCGACACCCGAGGAGGGCAGGATTCACGCCAGAGGACAGATGAGCCTTCAACACTCATCACAGGCATGGGGGGAGGTGGGGCCCCTCCCTGCCCCATAAGGGGAGTGAAAGGGGCGGGAAGAGGAGGGAATGGGAGGGTGATAGGAGGTAACATTACTACAAGCCTGCCTCTTCCTGTCTGAAATTTTTACTTTAGCCAAAATTAGTTCTCAAGGAGTGATTATGGGGACTGTGGGAAATGAGGAGAGGAACAGACAACACACAGAGGTATGTGGCTCAAACATGAACATACCTCTGTGCTTACCTTAGGTAGCCTTGCCTTGGTTTAAGGATTCTTTAAAGCCCCAGTTAGTGACATCGATTTTAATAAGTGTTTGATAGAAAGTTAATTAAAATCAATATTGCATAAAAAATGTCAAAATGTTTTGCTAAATAAATAAAGGAACAAGAAATTAGCTGCTGCATCAACTCCTAGATCCTCAGGCTCTGAGAGCTGGCTGCTCACAAGCAACCAATCTGAAACACACCGCTTCAGTCACATGGGCATGCAGATTGGGAACAATGATTGCTCTGTCAGCTGAAGCCACGCCTCTTTACTGATTCATCATTTACCATTAGGCATGGCTTTAAAGAAAACCTGAACTGAAAATTAAAAGTAAAAATAACCATACACAGGTCATACTTACCTCCCGTGTAGTCTACTCCTCAATCTCTTTCTCCTCTCCTGCGTCCTGTTTGTCCACTGTGATCAAGGGAATTCTCTGTCCTCCATTTTGAAAATGGTCATTACCCCATAACAGCTTTCTGGGCAGCACACTTAAACTGTCATATCGCCCACTTGAGCCATGGGAAAACATAGACATTACTTGGCACATCAGTTGTCCTCTCAGCTATAGCTGACAGCAACTGATAAATAACTGACAGCAACTGATATATTTTAATTCTGACAAAATGTTGTCAGAACTCGAAGCGATCACTGTCAGAAGAAAATGGTGCACTTCTGAGAGGAACTAATAGCAAGGTAACTATGCAATGTTCATTTGAAGTTACCTCATGTGTTTATTTTAAATAATTTTACTCAGTACAGGTTCTCTTTAAGGCCCGTGTCCACTAGATGCAAATTCATGTGTATTTGCTGCACATGAATCAGCATAGCAATGCATTTCTATGGGCCTATTTCCATTAGATGCAAGATTTGCAACCAGGAAAAATCTGGACAGCAGTGCCACAGTTTTCTGGAGGCTGCATGCGATTTTCGCATCCATTTGTGCATTTTTTTTGCATGCATTGTATGTCAATAGAAATGAAAAAAAAAAAAAGCAATTGCGCATGCAAAAAACGAATGCATAGGTATGCGAATTAGCATTCGCATGCAATTACATGACTGAAAAGTAGCATGCAAATTTGCATCCTTCTAGTGGAAACGTACCCTTACGCTGAGTACTCACCACCCGACAGGTCCAGCGAGGTCCCCTTGACAATAAGCGTGCTTGCAACGCCACATGGCATTACACGGCGGGCATGAAGGGAAGTCAAACGATCGCAGTACTTTGAGCAAAGTTGTCAGGGATCTCAAAGATCCAATCTTCTGTGACGGTCGTTAATGTCATGCGTCGCTAAACGTCGCATGCGTGATCGCTTGTCTGTAACCACGTTGCAAGATTGTGGAAATGACCGCTCAGCACTCAGAAAATCGCCTGGTGGGTTAAGACTGACTAGGACGAAGGGTGTGAGGAGACAGCTGGAATTTTTTGGTGGGTTTATGAAGAGCGTATTTTTTATTTAAAATGATGCTTTATTAAATGCCTATAAATTCTCTGATCCCGGACTTTATGTAATATAATATGGAGGAAAACAATGCTTTATCCTTGGCGCATAATGTGATCCAGGTATCCTTTTCTCCATAGGTAGCCATGCGTCTCTTTATATTATAAACAGCCATCAGATTCCAAGGCGAATAAAGAAAATATGTCACCAAATAGAAACATACCTGTCACCGGGGCCGCCGGTTGTCCACGGTGAGGAGTACACAGGCGTCTCCGCGTATCATTTCTGCGTCTCCTCCGCGCTCGCACTGCAAACAAACGGATCAGGTGCAGAGCAATGCGCGGGAGAAGTGTAATCATCCTCAAACGTTTCAGATCATCCGGTGCCAATGTTCTGCGAGGCTTCGACTGCATGGAATCTAACTCCCAGATTATCTGCTGGTAAGGCTCTGCTGACACACACACAATCTGCTTTTGTAGCAGAATATATTTACTCACTCTTAATCCAGCCACATTCTACTAAAGGGAGAAGGAGCCTTGCAGATAATCGCTAGCATGGTGCAAAAAAAAAGAAAAAAACCTTGACTCTTTAAGGAAAAAAAAAAGTAATTTATTCCTGGCTTCCTTCAACCAGGAAAATCTGCTATATATATTTTTACATATTTTAATAATGTCTCTACTTTTTTTTTTATCAAGCTACCTACAAATGTTCAGCGGCAGTCAGACGCCGGGCAATGTGAGATCTGAAATCCATAGATGTTTCCAATGAAAGATCTCTGTAGGAATGTGCATGATTGGCATATTCTGCTCTATGGTGGAGAGAGGGGGAGAGAAGCCGTTGGTGTCATGTACTCTTACATGTCTTATCTCGGAGGAAGGGATACCACAGAGATTGTTTTAGGGCTCATTCACACTACAGAACGCATGCACGGTCGAGATTTCGTGCATGCGCTGCCATCACATGGAATGCACTTCATGGTCAGAGGCGTAACAATAGACCCTGCAAGGGATGCAACCGCAGGGGGGCCCGGAAGCCACAAGGGGCCCTTCCCTGAAAGACTGACAACTAAGGTCACAGAGAGAAAATAACTTTCTGCTCTCTGCACAATTGTTCTAATGACTGCATCTGCTCAGCTACTGATAAGGAATCATATGAAGTTTTGCAGACAAAGATTTGTAGACAATCCCTATTCAGTGTTCAGCAGGGTCTTTTGTACAGCGCTGGTCTACCCCCAGCAGGAGGGGGCCCCATCCAAAGTTTCGCAGGGGGGCCCAGTGATTTCTAGTTACGCCGCTGTTCATGGTGCGTTAAAGCGCAGACGTTGACAGCTGTACACAGTAGAACCATCGGGAAACGTGTGCGTTGTGCAATACAATGTTCCCAGATGCATTATATTGTAACGCATGGGAACGCATAGCTGGCCTTTCATGTTGCCATGTGGATCAGCGCAGCACATGGTGTGAATGAGCCCTAAGCTCCAATCAGTGGCCACAGTGAGTTTGAGGGGACTCAAGGTCATTTGAGTAAGGAGGTGGTTTTTAATCTGAGTATGCACCACACCTCAAATATTCATGTCCCATCAAGGCTGCCATTGATTTTCATAAAAAGTGAGTGGACCTCATCTGAGGGACAGCAGGTGTGGAGGGTGATCAAAGAGCCCTCTGAAAAGAGAAAACACACAATGGGGCCCCGATGGTGTAGTACAGGGCTTTTCAACCCTGTCCTTAAAGCTAATGGGAACCCGTTTTTTTTTTTTTAAAGTCAGGTACTCATCTAAGGAGAGGGAGGCTCTGGGTCCCATAGAGCATTCCCTCTCCTCTCCCGGTCCCCGCTGTTGTCCTGGCTCCCCCGTAGCGGTAATCGACCGCCAAATACCGCTGTCTCCTGGCCAAAGGGAGGCTTCGGAAATGCTTCGGGAGCCCGAGTGCTCCCGAAGACGGGCCGCTCTACACTGCGCATGCGCGCGCGCCCTCTATGACGCACTCACATGTGCAGTACTCGGCTCCCGAAGACTTCCGAAGTCCCCGCGGTTGTGGATGCGAACGGGGGAGACAGCGCAGCACGGAGGGCACCGGGGGGGGGGGGGGGGGGGAGAGGGAAGGCTCATTAGGACCGAGCCTTCCCTCTCCTTAAATGAGTATCTGCCTTTTTTTTTTTTTTTTTTTAATCTGGGGTTACATTAGCTTAACCTCCCTGGCGGTAAGCCCGAGCTGAGCTCGGGCTATGCCGCGCAGGAGGAGATCTCAGCCCCTGGTGGGGCGATTTTCACTATTGAAAGTGCTGTACGTGCAGCTAGCACTTTGCTAGCCGCGCGTACAGCTTGATCGCCGCCGCTCTGCGGCGATCGCCCGCATGCAGCGGCGGAAGAGGCCCCCGCCAGAGCCCTGCGCTGCCCAGACCAATGAGTTCCGGGCAGCGATCTGAGGCTCCTGACGTCAGGACGTCGGCTGACGTCCATGACATCATTCTGATCGTCGCCATGGCGACAGGAGAAGCCAAACAGGGGAGCGCGTTATATACGCGTTCCCCTGTTTGCTATTGTTGCCGGCGACGATCGAACTAGAGGGACACATGCGCCCTCTAGTGGCGTTTCATGTAGCTACCACTCGGGTAGCTTTACATGAAACATAAAAAAAAATAAAAAAATTGGATTTCTGCAATTTTTGCAGAAAAAAATAAACCGCCAGGGAGGTTAATGCATGTTTTGTAGAAATCCGCAGAGGTAGTTAATCAGCTCTGCTGAGACACTAATTACCTCACCTGTGAATGTGGTTTTCTGCAAAACATGCACTGTTGGTGGTACTTGAGGACAGGACTGAAAAGCCCTGATGTAGTATGCCACAAAAGTGAATAATAGGTGGAGACGGTAGAATTTGGTACTTGCAAGGAGAGGCTGCAGATGGGCGACCAATCACTGTAGGCAGGTGGAGATGAATAAACCCGACATCACTCGGTTGTACATATGGACTGGATGCGTCACGCTCTTGATACAAAATAACTCTGGTACAGACCCTGCTATAACAGCACCAGTGTGACGGCAATGAGATATTACATTCACATATCGGACCATTTCCCATCCTGACAGTAACAGAGAAGATTGGGGGAAATAATCTGATGTCTGGATTTAGCTGTAATCTGTCACCTTCCAAGCAAAGCAGAGCTCTATAGAGCAGTTATTAAACAGATCCTGAAGTGGAATAGAGAGGAAGAAACGAGGCACTGAAGCAATGAAGGTGTACCTTTAATCCTAGGTTGTAGACACAGCGGGGTGTACAGTGGGGGTGAGGGGAAGGCCTGACAGCTGTTTCGCTTAGAAAAGCTTCTTCAGAGGCGCGTCTTTACTACGCGCCTCTGAAGAAGCTTTTCTAAGCGAAACAGCTGTCAGGCCTTCCCCTCACCCCCACTGTACACCCCGCTGTGTCTACAACCTAGGATTAAAGGTACACCTTCATTGCTTCAGTGCCTCGTTTCTTCCTCTCTATTCCATACATCATTGTCTGTTCCCGGGAGCACGCTGCAAGATGAAGTACGTGATCCAGGTTATCCCTTGACCTCCCTACCCGCAACTAGTGCCAGTCTGTCTCTCTCTTTATTGATGCAAGATCCTGAAGTGGGTTTGTAAATGTAATTATACCACCTACAAAAAGAAAAAGTATTAACTGCATCACTGGGGTGTGATTTTTATTGACAAAGGTAAAAATGTATAACAGATTTGCCAAAATACAATGTGTAGCATCATAAAAAAGCGAGATACGCATATGAGGCCTGCTAGAGCCACATAGGATAACAATAATAATACTGTATAATAATAATCCAAACATTTGTATAGCTCTTTTCTCCTGGTGGACTCAAAGCGCTCAAGAGCTGCAGCCACTGGGACGCACTCAAGAGGCCACCCTGCAGTGTTAGGGAGTCATGCCTTGAACTCCTTACTGAATAGGCGCTGACCCTAGCCAGGATTCAAACCCTGGTCTCCCATGTCAAAGGCCACTGCCACTGGATAATGCCCTTAACCTGTACATTATCCAGCATAATACTGAGGACAAGACCATGTAATAGAGGTCAGTCTGGAGAACTGCAGGTTGACCAACAAGACCAAACACTATCAAATTGCCCTTCTTTTAACTGACTCTTTATTACTATACAGGTGAAGCTCAAAAAATTAGAATATCGTGGAAACGTCCATTTATTGCGGCGGATCGTAGTGATCACTCTGACAGCGGTTGCGGCGGGGGGGGGGGGGGGGGGGGGGGGGAGAGGATCCACTCACCTCCCTGCTGTTCCAGCGACGATCGGCGCCCCCCTCTTCTCCGGCCAGCATCTCCGCTCCTAATGCCGCTCAGTTCCAGGTCCCAACTTGATTACGTCATCAAGTCGCAACCCGGAACTGAGCGGCATTAGGCGCAGAGATGCCAGCCGGAGAAGAGGGGGCTACTGCGGCTCATTGCTGGAGCCTGGAAGGTGAGTGATGGCTGCGGGCGAAAGGGGGGACACCGGCCACCATGGGGGGACACTGCCCAGCCAGCCACAGAGGGGATCCGGCCGCCTGACCCCCCAAACGCGTGCACCCCCCCCCCACCGCAAAATGCCTGGTCCTTAAGGGGGGTTAGGTGGCCGGTCCCAAAATGGTTAACTAACAAAACAAAGGGGCTTTCCAAAAAGCCACATCAGTTCTGAAACGCCACTATGTATGCAATAAGTGGACTGTCTGGGAAAAGATTCGGTCACTGGCATGGTTTTTTGAAAAGCATTTATTTTTTAAAGTATATTTGTTTGACCCCTTTTTCCATACTGTCGTTTTGTGATACATACAGTATGTTAATAAAGGAGAAATAACAGAGAGCCCAATAAAGGTGTATACAATTAGTATGATTGGAAGTTGTGAAATGAGCACATACTCAAAAACAAGGGTTACCTCTGGGGCTGGGCATACATGGCTCGATTTTGCCGCTCGATTCTCCCGCTCAATCGTTTTGCCGCTCAATTCCGCAGTCAATTCTCTTATTTTCCTCTCGTTTTTCTTATCTTTTTCCATTCACTGCTATCCAGAATCGAGCGGCAAAACGACCGGGCGGGAGATCGGACATGTAGGGAATGATCTATCGAGCCATCTTAATGGCTGAAAATCGAGCCGTATATGCCCAACATCAGGCAGGCATGTCCGGGGGCCAAATGCGGTGCACCAACCCTTTTTGGGCTTATATGCCGTAGCTGCGGTGCCACATGCAGGGGCCATCTTGTTTTGCTGCTCTGCATCCCCCTTTGCTTGCCTGTAAGTTATCAGTACCACTGTAGAAGTAGCAGCCACTGATTAGCAGCCGCCACTGTGCCAGCAGCAGTAACAGACACTGATTAGCAGCTGCCACTGTGCCAGCAGCAGTAACAGCCACCGATAAGCAGCTGCCACTGTGCCAAAAGCAGTAACAACCACTGATTAGCCGCTGCCACTATGCCAGCAGCAGTAACAGCCACTGATTAGCAGCTGCCACTGTGCCAGCAGCAGTAACAGCCACTGATTAGCAGCTGCCACTGTGCCAGCAGCAATAACAGAAACTGATTAGCAGCCGCCACTGTGCCAGCAGCAGTAACAGCTACCGATTAGCACCTGCCGCTATGCCAGCAGCAGTAACAGCCACCAATTAGCAGCTGCCACTGTGCCAGCAGCAGTGCCAGTAGGAACGGTGCAATGCGGCTACATAGCCGCATCGCACCGCGGGTGTACTGAAACACATGCACGGCAATGGAAGAGTTTCCACTGTGTGCATGTTGTGTGGAGTGGTGCGATCCGAGAATCTGCAGCATGCTGCAGATTATCGCACGGCTGCATCCGCCCGCAGCCGCGTCCCATTTCCTCCATTGACTTCTGCATCGGGAGATGCGGAAGTGATGCGGCCGGCGGCGGAAGTGATGCGATGTGGCTAGCTAGCTGCATTTGCATCGTTTACTAGTGGAAACCAGCTCTAACAGCCACTGATTAGCAGCTGCCACTGTGCTAACCACACCATATATAGATTATTTTAATGGCAATCAGCAAAACTTGTGTTTTATTTCATTTGTCTGCCCTCCCCCCCCCCCCCCCCCCCCAGCACTCTCAAGAACAATGATATGGCCCTTGGCATTAAAAGTTTGGACAACCCTGCTCTAAGGCAATATGTAGAAGCTTTCCAGAGGCGCCAATAGAATAAAAGTCACTTAAGCGAGCTTAAAACCGATGGGGCAGTGGTGGGCCTATCCCATCCATGCAGACAAAGCAAACAAAGGAAGGACTGTGGCATCAACAGTCAAACAACAATTTATTTATACTCCACAGTAAAAATAGGCAACGCATTTCACGGGCTCAATCCCGCTTCATCAGGCCAATCAAAAAGGAGCATACAGCTTAACAGCATCAAAACCACACTGAGCGCCTCTGTAATCCCCCCTCCCTTTATCTGCTCTAAGGCAAGCACTATAGAAGCAAGTGGGAAGAACAAACTGTACCCTACTCTACTGTAGTAGAGAAGGGATGACAACTCTCCAACAAGAGTGGACAAACATAGCAGATAATCAGTAAATAAATAGAGGTGCCAATCAGGATACAATACATCAAAATCAGTTTAAAAAGAAGGTAGCGGTGGATTTATCTCCTACTTGAAGACACAGAGGACTAATAGCAAAATTATTTTTTATTGAAGAATAAATTAATACAATGTAACTTGACTGCTCTCCAGCCTCTGCACAGAGGTCAGTGCAACAAAACACAGGTCATACTTCAGTTACAAACTCCTGGCTGTACCTAAACTGAGGCCACTATGAAAAAAAATGTTACCCATAAAAATAGCAATACTGGGGATTGCCCTCACCTTATTTGAACTAAGAAGACACCTGGTTTAGAGGTGAATAGTTTTATATATAGAGTACATGAGTGAGATCCTTGCGGAAATCCAGGCAAGGCTTTGAGCAGGTCCGTAAGAAATAAATATGTAAGTGGTGTTTGTTGGTATGCGTCTCCTATTTTTTCCATTATGCCTGTGCAGGCCTGTGAAATTATGCATTGTCTTTAATGGGAAATGGTCTTATTATGCTGGCGTATGTACAGGTCTGTGTACAGCTGACTATACAATGAATAGACAGGACGCTCCATTGTGTCTCAAGTTCCTGCATAGCAACAAGGCAAATAGCAATGCCTCCAGCTGGGCCCAGTGAATTCTTCCAGTTTCTGTGCAGGGAAAGGTAACTATGCAGGTAATAGCCGGTTACAACGCTGTGTTACAACACGACGCGTTCCAGAAAAGAGGCGTTACACTTTAATTTAAAATTCAATTTGATTTTTTGTTTTTTTTAATTTCTTTGCAGATGGAGAGATCAGCTTAATGTAAGTAATCAATGTGTTTACGGATAACTACACTTAAGGGAAGCCTAAATGAGAGAGAAGAAGGGGCTGCCATTGCTATTTCCCGTAAAGTAAACCTATGATAAAACAAAGGCAAGAGTTGGATACTTACCATATTTTTCGATGTATAAGAATATATATATATATATATATATATATATATATATATATATATATATATATATATATGGAATATAAACCGCTTCTAGATTTAAAGGGGCAAAAACCAGGGAAAAAAATATACGAAACCTGGTGCTTCCATAATCCAAGAGCATCTTGTAGATGTTCTCCCCCAAATCTTGTGCCCTCCCGTGTCCCCCCATGTGTCCCCTTCTGCCCCATGTGTCCTCTTCTGTCCCCAGCGTGGCCCCTTCTGTTCCCCGTTTTGCTTCCTGTGTCCCCTATTTTGCCTCCTGTTTCCTCCATTTTGCCTCCTGTGTCCCCCGTTCTGCCTCCTCTGTTCCCCATGTATTTCCCATTCTATGTAGCCTGCTCTGCCCCCGTGTGTGAGTATGAGAAGCAGCAGCGTGTCTCACCTCGTCAACGGCTCCAGCGAGGAAGCACAAACCTCTCGCCTCCCCTAGCACAAACCAGCTCCCCTAGTGATGGCTTCTGCTGATGACGCGATCATTGGGGGACTTCCTGCATTTGGCAAATAAGATACAGGGACTTTTTCTCCCCATTTTTTGAGCGTCTCCATCAGAGTTGTAAATACAAATCATGGGGACCCCAGCAAAACTTTGAAGGGGAAGTCCAAAGTGTACACCCTTTCCCGTTCCTACCCTTGGTTACACAAAATGCTACAATTTAAGCCCCTACTTGTGACCCTTATCCAAAGTGAGTTTCGGGAGGGGGGGGGGGGGGGCGGTCTGTGCATTCTGTAATGGATACTGCTTGCACTTCTCTGATGGTGGCCCTAACTTGTCTAGGTATCTGGTAATGTACTGGAAGGTAATTACCTTCTGTGATGATACAGATGGTAGCTAAGTGCTCTGTGTGTGACAGAGTTAAGAGTTAGGGCCCATTTCTACTTGTGAAGTGATGCCAGTGCGGCTACCTAGCTGCATCGCATTACTTCCAGTTGCAATCACGTCACTTCCGCATCTCCCAATGAGGAAGTGACTGGAGGAGACGGGACGCGAATGTGGGCGGATGTGGCCATGCGAGAATCTGCAGCGTGCTGCAGATTCTCAGATCGCTCCGCATAACCAGCATGCAATGGAAACTGTTCCATTGTCGTGCATTGGTTACAGTTTGGCCGCGATGTGATGAGGCTATGTAGCCGCATCGCACCGCCTACAGTGGAAACGGCCCTAAATATGAGGGTAGAGTTAGGGATCAGGAGAGTGTTGGTGAAATTGCAGGGATTCTGGTTGATAAATGACAAAGTTCAGTGTGCTGTCCGCTCAACCTTGGTGTTAGGAACAGAGCTAGGAACCAGCAGGGCCGGGCCGAGGCATAGGCTGGAGAGGCTCCAGCCTCAGGGCGCAGTGTAGGAGGGGGCGCACAATTCATTCAGTTGTCATTCCTAATTGTGTCTGAAGCAGAAAGAAATAAGAAAAGGGCATACATAGCAGTGACTGCAAGCCAGATAACTAGATATTAAAGTGTTGGGGAGGTTGTGGGCCCTGTGGCGCCTCTTAGTCTAATAGCAATCAGTGTGTGACGGCTGGGGTGGGAGGGTGGGGGGGCGCACTTTGGTGTCTCAGCCTTGGGTGCTGGAGAACCTTTTCCCAGCTCTGGGAACCAGGTAACTCTTGCCCCAAGCCATGGATAGTTGAAAAATGCGAAGTTCCGCTCAATGTTCCAAAAGTATCAAATTCTTTATTGATGCAGATCACACACAGGAAAAAAGTTCACTAACATGTTTCAGACACACATTGGTCCTTAATCATAGCACGGATCCAAGTAAAATCACACAGATTATATATGAAAAAAACCACACCCAAAACCCCCACATCCAATTGAGAGAAGAATAGTTGTGCCCGTTTGTATACAACTATTTTTATTATTATCAGGATTATTAGCATTTTGGTGTTTCTGGCATGTCCTGGGAGCTTTACCGACATGTTAATACATTAATTTATCCATGTGCTGCGTGTGAACACTTCTTTCCTTAATTGACATATTATGCAATTTTAATTTTATATATACTGTGGAATCTGTTTTTAGCCTAGTAGATCTCTCCCTCCCCCCTCCTTTGGGCGTTTCTCTCAATTGGATGTGTGGGTTTTGGGTGTGGTTTTTTTCATATATAATCTGTGTGATTTTACTTGGATCTGTGCTATGATTAAGGACCAATGTGTGTCTGAAACATGTTAGTGAACTTTTTTCCTGTGTGTGATCTGCATCAATAAAGAATTTGATACTTTTGGAACATTGAGCGGAACTTCACATTTTTCAACTATCCGATTCTGGTTGATAGCTTAGAGTAAATTCCCCCTAAATTGGCTCTGATTTATAATGGAGATATGACTATTGTAGGTAATAGATTGTGAGCTCCTCAGAGGGACAGTTAGTGACAAGACAATATACTCTGTACAGCGCTGGGGAATAATAATAACAAAAGAGGTTGATTGTTAGTCTGGATAGTGTACTTCCTCTGACACAGGAGACCAGAGTTCGAATCTCGGTTCTTCCTGTTCAGTAAGCCAACACCTACTCAGTAAGGAGACCTAGGGCTAGACTCCCTAACACTGCTACTGCCTATAGAGCGCGCCCTAGTGGCTGCAGCTTTGGCGCTTTGAGTCCATCAGGAGAAAAGCGCAATAAAAATGTTCTGTGTCGTGTTAGTCATTTCACATCACTAACAATGTCGTCGGTGGACACCTATATTAGCCGACAACTGGCCAATGGAAATCTAGTGTGTCCACCTATCTTTAGGCATTGGCAACCGAGACTGGGCAAGGCAACTGCGTTTTTGCCCGTGATTGCAGCATAATTGCATTGTTTCAATGCCAGTATTATAACACCATCTAAATGACATTCAATTTCTACATGTCGCAAATGAGCACCAAGACTCCATCTGTTAAAAAAAAGCCCCATTGTCTGTTTAAACCCCGCTGCATGGTATACAGAACGTCGATAAATCATATTCTTTCTCAAGAGTTAACTGCACCGGTATATTATGAACGTCTAGATAGGCGCGCTTTGCATCTTAAGTGACCCTGGAAATTTTTTACACAGAGCCTGCACATTATGGTTGTACCATCAGATGTAATGAGTTATGTTACTATTGGCACGTTGATAAGCTATAGCCCAAAGAGGAACAAGAAGGATGTATAAAAAATATGGCCAGAGGATGGGATAAAATTATCAGCCAGTGTGTTTTCCTGTTTGGTTTTAATCTACATTTAATTAAATTCTTATCTTCTGTGTACTTATGGTCGCATTTGAATGGCGCGACTGCATTCATTATGAATAGTGAAACTTAAGTCAGGGAACATTGCATGTGGTTTTGTTAAAAGAGAGAGAAAGAAACCACAAATTTTTGTTTTTTCTCTCCTGCCTTTTTACGGCGAAGATATTTTGGAGGTCATAAATCACGCTGTAGTCATTTTGCTGCAATAATATCATTAAAAGTAAAAAAAATAAAAATGAAAAAAAAAAATCATAAAAATAAATGTATTGATTCAATTTATGCTTTATAATTAGGGCATATATATAATACTACGATATATATACAGAGCCGGATTTACAGCTCAGGAGCTTGTAGGCACAGCCGTCCTGACACCCTAAACTCTGCCCCTGAACTCAGGCCACACCCCCATTTCAGGTAGGCATCCCTCCCCTTCCCTGACTAGGTAGCCAGATTTTCCATAGTATTTGATAACCCCGTTAATGCAGGTAGTAGATTTGCTCTCACCCAAGTATAGGGAGTAGATGTGCCTCCACCCCAGTATTCAGTAACCTAACAATAGGTAGGGGGACATTTGGTTGGGGGAGCTGCCACTCCTACATAAGGTGCCTGTAGGCACAAGCCTACAGTGCCTTATGGTAAATCCGGCTATATATATATATATATATATATATATATATATATATATATATATATATATATATAGATAGAGAGAGAGCAATAGCCCCTGCTGGGGGGCTGTGGGGGCCCACTCCTCCTTCATATCCTTACCCAGATGCAGAGTAGCACAGGTAGTAGAGTAAGATTTACCTGCTCCAGCACTGTGTGTATCCTCCATGCATCACTTCCTGCAGCCATTCGCTGGCTCCCGATCACATGATAGATGCGAGTCACATGATCGGAAGCCAGCGAATGGCAGCCGAGAGTGTGCAGCTGTCATGCATAGAGGAGACAGACAGTGCTGAAACAGAGAAACATTACTCTGGTCCCTGCGCTATTCTGCATGCATATCAGGGCAAGGAGTCTGCACGGGGAGATCGGGTATGGTGGGGAGAATTTTGGATTCCAAGGGGCCCCATTACAATTTCGCAGGGGGGCCTAATGGGCGGTTGTTACGCCCCTATATACCAGTCGGGGTGTGCATACTAACAATGCAGAGATATTATTTAAAATATGAGAGTGCCTGTGATATAAATATGCCACACCGTCATCAAACTGCCCCTCACTAAAGTGGAGCTGTAGCCTGACACAACACACCATGAAAAACATGCCTCTACTCCTTACTGACTTTAAAGTTATCCTACTTACCTTTGGCCCAACTGTCATCCATGTGAAAATCACAATTCCGCCATCCTGGTCATGGTCACAGCAAGCTAGTGTGAAAGCAGCCATCTTCCATAATAATGTACCATAGAAATGGTGGAATCCCGCAATCGCTGTACACAGCGCACGTCGGGAACCTGGGACACCCACTCTGCCATCTCTATGAAGGCAGAGTCATGTGACCCGGTCAGGAGCTGCTTTCATTGGCTCCTGACCATGTCTTTCAATGTAAGCCAATGGGAATTGCTAACATTAAAAGACAGGGCCATGAGCCAATGAAATCGGCTCCTGACCGGCTCACATGGCTCTGCCGTCATAGAGACAGGCAGAGCAAGTGAGCTGCGACGGGACACGGCGGGATTCAGTGGCGAGATCGGCAGGAGCGAAGAAAAGGGTGGATGCGCGCAGCAGCGGCTGATTGAAATCTATGCCCTGCCAGCCAGGTAACCACCAAAACAGGGCGTAGATTTCAATCACTGCGGTCCTTAAAGAGAACCTGTACTGAGTAAAATTATTTAAAATAAACACATTAGGTAACTTGAAATGAACATTACATAGTTACCTTGCCATCAGTTCCTCTCAGAAGCTCACCATTTTCTTATGGCAATGACCGCTTCCAGTTCTGACAACATTTTGTCAGATCTGAAATATATCAGTTGCTGTCAGTTATATATCAGTTGCTGTGAGTTACAGCTGAGAGGAGAACTGATGTGTCCATGTTTCCTTATGGCTCTAGTGGGCGATGTTACAGGCTAACTGTGTGCTGACCAGGAAGCCGTTATGGGGTAATGGCCATGTGAGAGATCGCGGAAAAGCCGTGTCTCTTTACTGTCTATTATCACCTGCTCTGCAGGTGCATTACTCAAAGTACTACTGTTGCACCAAACACTCACATACCAAAAGGTGTCCAGAGGTTAGCAATATATCTGTATTATCGGTGATTCTGCAGATCATCAATAATCAGGTATATATCTGCATTCTTGGTGATACTGCAGATCACCAATAATCAGATTCTCTCTGCGTGCTGACACCGATCGTTACAGGCCAATTTCAAAATGGAGGATGGAGAATTCCATTGATCACAGTGGACAAACAGGACACAGGAGAGGAAAAAGAGATTGAGGAGTAGACCACACTGCAGGTAAGTATGACTTGTGTATGGTTATTTTGACTTTTAATTTTCAGTACAGGTTTTCTTTAAGTAGTTAAAGATGATCTAGGCACCCCTCCTTCAGGTCCCTTAGCACCTGCTACACCTGCTTTGGCTATTGTCAAATCCTTGTCGGTGTCACTATTTCTTTGGCACTTTGTAGAATCCTTCTTTAAAGCAGCAGGGACAGCCATAATATGCCAGGAAAAAAACACACACATATATAAGTAGATAATTACTTGTTCTACTTACATAACACATGTATTGTACTGTCCACATTTGATTTCAGTGATTTTTAGATAGTAAATAAACAGAACTCTGTTCCTGGCATTTACCATTTTGATTCCTTCTGACTGAAGCCAAACCCGATGTCATTTCCTACCTTACTTTTTATTCCCCTCCTAGAATCTGCACTGTCATCGCTAGCTTGCTTTGTAAACACATGAGAGCGCAGGCATAGATCCTATTTCAGCTTCACACTGAACTGCACTCAGCCAATCAGTGAGGAGCAGCAATGTGGGAGGGGTGATGACAAGCTTCCTTCTCGTCAGCAATGTACCAAATAGAGCCAGTCTGACTGAGATAAGATCTTCTGGTATTAAAGCAGAAACATTTCTGAATAGATTGGAGTGCTTGCAATACATGGTCAGGTTGCAGGCTGCATAATAAACACAGAGCGGTGGGTAAATGGAATTTGATTTTGTGGCTGACAATCCCTCTTTAAAGTGGAGTGGAAGCTGTAAATGGCAGCCTGAACAGCCCTCGTGAAAGTGAAACATTCCTCTTGGCAACATCCTGTATCATTCGTGTTTTACAGCCCCGTGCGGAGCGCTTCCCCTGCTTCCATCGCTGGTGTCACCTTCCTGTTTTGTTTTCTTTAAAGAATCAATTTATTACCCTTGCCTATTGTTTGTCCACCTGCAGCCAATCCTACACGTTTTGTTTTTAGTTGTTTTTTTTTAAGTTTTTTTTTTATTATTATTAAAATGCACTTGTTTCTTTTATGCATGCACATATTGTGTGACTTATGGTAAACATTATGTCCAATATCTCATCCGGAGACAATGAACATGTTGACCTTTGCAACAAAAGAACATCGCCGTGATAATGATGAAGCCGTCGCTCGCCTTCTCTCCGCCGCTGACAATGAGCAGGAAGCTCGTCGGTGCGGTCTTAAGCAGTATAATTAATAAAGGCGCAATCTCCGGCGTGTAAAAAGGAGGCTGCTAGTGAGCCGATGAACTTGTTATGGCACCTGAGCGCTGCCATTATGCACCCAACACTAATGCTCTCAATTACTGGCGGAGTGAGAACAATCTGGAAGCGATGACGCGCAAATTAGCATCTTGGAGGACAGCTAAAGGCCTGAGTGAGGGAGGGCTGTTTGGAAAATCATAACGGTGTGGTCTTGTTACTAAGGGCAATGCTAAAATATGATTCTTCAGATCCTTATTAACGTTAATGGGAAGTGCAAAAAAACCCAAAAAACATCAAACAGATACTTACCTAAGGAGAGGGAAGGCTCTGGGTCCTATAGAGCTTTCCCACTTCTCTCACTCACGGACCCCTTCATGCCAGTGCTGGCTCCCCTGGTAGCAGCATTTGATCGATTGGTTTAATACTGCTCTCTGCCACCGCGGGAGGCTTCAGAAGTCTTCGTGAGCCCGAGCGCTCTCCAAGAAGGGTGGCTTCGTCCTGCGCTAGCCCGCCTCGCGCACTCACGCATGCGCAGTACAGAGCCGGCCGTCTTCAGGAGCATTCTGTAGCCTCCTGTGACGGGGGGGATTCAAGCGGAGGAGCCAGTGCTGGAACATGGAAAACCTGAGAATGGGGCTTGATTCACAAAATGGTGCTGTTAGCACACTGTGAAAAGTGCTTCGCGTGAAATTTCGCGTGATAACATTTACCGCGCGCAACAATTTGCGTTCGCGCGTTATTGCGAATTTTTAAATCGTTGTTTTTTGCACTTTGCTCCCCTTCTATAGACATGGATTTTGGTTGTATATCTGTCTTGCTCTACTTCTTTTGTTGGTGTCAAGCCCAATATATATCTATAGGACTCAGAGCCTTCCCTCTCCTTAGGTAAGTATCTATGTTTGTTTTTTTTTGCACTTCCCATTCACTTTAAATAGATTTATGTATTCCTTTTAATGAAGCTCAGTGTTCTCCCCAAAAATGTTTTCTATCTGGGTGGCATGAAAAAGTAGCCGGGTGGGACACGATGGGGGAAATTAGCGCTGGCACAGCTCTGCTTACAGCATAGTAGGAGGATAAGGAGGCCCGCCGATAACAACCAGGTGCTACCCATAATTAGCTGGGTGGAGCACCCGGGTAAAAGAGCCTGGGGAGAACACTGAAGTTGATCATTCAAAAGCTAAGTACACACGTGAGAATTGTCGCCCGCCAGGGATCGAGAAACAATCTCTTGGGCAAAAATTTGTACAATGATGCTGTACAGACACGTTCCTAGCTTTGAGGCTAGCGATGTGTTCTGTTGCTGTGGAGGGGGGAGGAGGGACGACGATCAGCAGACGATGGAGCAGCTTAAATCGTTGGCAGGGTTTATAAAAAAACATTGTGAATGGTCATACTCGGGCATTGTTGAGAATGCAACAGGACTGATCTTTAACAATGCCTGAGCAATATTGATCTGCGGCCGCTGTACACACATAACAACCGTTGGCTGAAATGGTCAGTGTAGTGTGTACGTATTACTATGATTGGATACCACAATACTCATATGATCATGTAAGTAGAAGCATCTTGTTTGGCTTCTAGTTTTGCATTCTAGGTCCTTCTCATTATTTCCTGTTAATGAGTGAGAATAACGCCGACTCGTTTAGAGACGGCTGTAAAAGAACTCTGTGGCAACTACATACCTGTTGACTGGAGCAGTTAAGGTGGCCATATATCAGATGACTTGGCGGCCAATTGACCATCCAATTCTATTATTATCATTGAGTTGGATGAAAATCGGTGCAGCCAAGCGCATGCCTGACCGACAATGCATCTTGACGTCATGCATGCGCGCCCTTACTAGGAAACCACGTGGGACGTGCGTGTAGGCAGAGAAGGAATCCCAGAAGCCAGCGGGGGACGAGCGGAGGCCGTGGACAGGTAATGTATACCTTGCACTGGGCACCGGGGGGGGGGGGGGGGGGAGGGGGGGTAGTTTCCATTAGAGGACAGCGTTGTGGCGATGAGGCAGATGGATGTGGCGTCACAAGGCCGATTCCGGATCGATTTCATGCTGAAATTGATGGGGAATCAGCCTGCAGTGTATGGGCAGCTGACGTCTCTCTCTCTTAATGGATTCGATTAGAGAGAGATTTGTCTCTTGGTCGAATCTGCCCATCATCGCTAGATGTATGGCTATCTTTACAAGAATAACTTAGGGTTGAATGGGTTAAGTACACTTTGCTCAAGAAAGTAAGTTTTCAGATAAATTGTGAATTAACAAATAGCCAGTGTTTCACCTGTGCAGCTTCTGCCTGCTGATGTGAGGAGCTAATCAGTTTTTATGATAACTTCATGCTACTGTAGGATGGACCAGTGAACCTTATACAAGGCAGTGATTAGAAACGGATTCTCCCTGACACTTAGCTCTTTCTGCTGACAGGCTGAGGTGACACAAAGCAAGGAGATTTAGAATTGCTGGGAATTGTCTCTTTTGTGCATAGTGCTGACATCGCATTCAAGATAGCAACTACTATATCGAAAAAACAAACAAAAAAATAGAGGCAAGAGAAATTCCTGGTAGCTGTAGTGGAAATATGGCTTGGTAGTAGTGTTCCTCTCTCTAGTATGCAGATATGACCTGACGTTTCTGCACTGTACTGGATCAGGATCTCATCTACTCCTGGCTACCATTATTTCAGGGTAGGATTTAGCATAAGGCACTGTAGGCTTCTGCCTACAGGCTCCTTATGTGAGAGAGGTAGCTCCCTTCCCTAAATGACCCCTTCCTCCTCCTTCCTGATGCAGAGATTCCTCTGCTGCGCTCCTTCCCTGCGGTGTGTTTGTTCCCAGGCACTACTCTGCTTTCTCCCTCCCTCGCTCTGATGCAGTTGTCTGGTACGCACACGCGCATCCACACACACGCACACATATGCACACACACACACACACACACACACACAGACCCACACACACACACACCTAATAGAATCATTTTTGGCACATAAATACACATTATACTGTATGTATATATTTATGTACCCATATTTGGTTCTCCCTTTGTATAGTGTCATGGAAGATGAGGACAATAAATAAATCAATGATAATAGTAAAACAATTAAATATATATATGTATATATACATACACTCAAGGATAGGATCAGACAGAAAGTAGTAGCTATTTGACTTTATCTGCAAGGTATTCATTCATCAGTGTAATTTAATTTGCATCTACCAAGCTAACCTTTTCTCACCCGGTACCTCTTGTCACGTGACGTGACTGCAGAATGCCAGTAACTGTTTGTTTAACAACATTAATGTAAAGTCCCCACTCAACTCCTCCAACCTATAGGTGAGGGGGTGATGCTACTACACCAAAGGGATATTATCAATTACTTTAAAATAATCATTAACAACAAAAATAAAGCTATATATATATATATATATATATATATATATATATATATATATATATATACACACACACACACTCTGCATATACTGTATATATGTATATACACATACATGCACAAATACTGTATGCTTATAAACCAAAAATATTATTAGCATGAGTTAAAAAAAAAAACCACCACTCTATAATGATCTGGTAACTGTGGGAATATGATAAGATGCACATGCTGAAATCATTATATATTTTCTGTTCTAGTGGTGCTAACTATGGAATATGAGGGAGATAAAGGGAATTTATCATGACACAGCTGGGAGCCAATAAACTTTGACTGCAATGAATTTTTGCAGCACTGGTGAACGTGCAGAAAGACAGTAATATTTGTTTTAAATATTCTGGAACATGAGCACAATATGAGCTTGTCATGCATAAAAACATTATGAGTGGACAGATACAGAATTATTTCCTCACAGCTTGTACCCTTTCTCCATTAGTCAAGGTCTTTGCTGAGAATATTCATGCAAATAAATTAAAGTGTTTGGTTGTAGAAGAAAGAAAGGAAGACCTTTCTGGGTTAAAAAAAATAAATACAAAAATAGCCCCCCATTCAAAGATTAAGCCCTAAATGTAATTAAAGCTCATTCTCACCAGGCCTGATTACTTCCTGACAAAGTCATATTTCTGGATTTGTAAAAACTGGATTTCTTGGCTCTGACGCCGAAATTTCCAGATGACTTGGTGTGGAAGATAACTGCAGACAAATCTAACAGCAAACTGTGCTGTGAGAGAAACTGTCCACTTCCTCTCTGGAGAGAACAACATGATTATAGGTTCATACAGACATCAGATACATGTCTGTGAAACAATCGTTTTAAATGACCGATTAAAGACAGATAACGATTATTTAACAATTTTATCACCACCATGGGGAATACACACAAGAACGATCCAAAGTTGTAAGATCTTTCAGTTTGAGGGAAGTGACGTAATGCTTACAGGAAATGACGTGTTGTATAATAACCTTGAGCGATCAATTAGTGTACTTATATGAACCATCGTTGGTCATATGATAGTTTCC
The DNA here is from genome assembly GCF_040937935.1 of Hyperolius riggenbachi. Lineage (NCBI taxonomy): Eukaryota > Metazoa > Chordata > Amphibia > Anura > Hyperoliidae > Hyperolius > Hyperolius riggenbachi. The sequence goes on along the minus strand of NC_090650.1, from coordinate 395,403,782 downwards.
ACAAAAGGAAGTGACCTAGAGTGCACAATTGGCCCTTACAAAATGTAAGCACTGTTGGTCGTACTCTACAGGTGTGTACGATTGGAAAAAAACATGGAGCAAGAGACCTATAATTGTTCAGTATCATTCAATGTTCTGTACACCTTTCCCTCGCTGAACATTCGTCATTACTAAATATCCAACAAGACAGATCATGACCGATGAAAGATATTGGTCGTTTTAATGCATGGGTTGTTAAACATTTGTTAAGTATATTCGTCTGATCGTCAGTCGCTACTATTTAAATCAGTTGTTATCTACCATTTTCTAATGATTTTTATCTGATGTGTGTACACAGCTTTAGGGAAAACAAAAATCTCATTGAGTAGAAAGCGGCAGAACCTTTTTCTACAAAAAAGCAGGAGTTGATTGCTTAGTCATTTTTAGAAACAACATGATGGGCAGGTTCTTTATTTTCCAATATCATGTCAATTTGCCTGCCTTGCTTCTACTGACACTAATTAAAGTCTCACACTCCCCAAAACTCCATCATACTTACCTACAGTGTTTGCCAACATCAGGGTCACCTGACACCCTCCTCTGGGTGGACTATGCTGCTCCTCATTAATTCTGAACACTGCTAACTTCCTGAGCTACACCTCCCTTCTATAAAGAACAAAATGTGTTAGAAAGAGTCAGTCTGACCCCACCCCCTTCACTCCATATGACATTTCCTGTTCTGTAGCCACTCCCACACCAATAGAATGTGACATTTTTAGTGATTGTTATAACCATGCCCCTACTTGCAATAGCAATAAAGGGAGGTAACGAGTTGCATGTCTACCATTCATTATCTATCTACTCTTACTTTTAGCACATAGTCAGTTCTGATGTCTACGGTTGTGTTAAAATCATATCCTAGGGGGAATGATACAATTTGGCTTGATCGTGTATAGCTATAATTCTAAATTCTCTCATACATTTAGGAGTTAAAGCACCACTATTGCAAAAAAAAAGTAGGCAGTTAAAATCTGACAGAATTGACAGGTTTTGGGCCAGTTCATCTCCTCATGGGGGATTCTCAGGGTTTTCTTTGTTTTCAACAGCATTTCCTGAACAGCAGTTGCAAAGTCAAACTGACAAAATAGGCTGCAAGTGAGTAGGGAGGCTGGCTGGTATCTTACTATTTTGGCAGTTACACTGCTGTTCAGGAAATGCTATCGAAAACAAAGAAAACCGAGAGAATCCCTCATGAGGAGATGGACTGGCCCAAAAGTCGGTTCTGTCAGATTTTAACTGCCTACTTTTTTCACGATAGTGGTCCTTTAAAGACTAACCAAGACTCATATGAGGCAGGTCTAGGTAAATAAGAAACAGGTCTAGACTAATAGCACACGGCTACACTGCTGGTGGATATGGGTTGGTGAGGTTTCAGGTAATAAAAAGGTAACGTTTTATGGTGCTATCCAGGGCTGTGGAGTCAGAGCAATTTGGGTACCTGGAGTCGGAGTCAGCGGATTCAATAAACTGAGGAGTCAGGTGATTTTTGTATCAACTCCTACAGCCCTGGTAAGAGACTAAGGAGTCAGAGTTGAGGAGTCGGAACAACTTTGGGTACCTGGAGTCGTTAGTTTCATAAACTGAGTTGGAGTCGGCTGATTTTTATACCAACTCCACAGCCCTGGCGCTATCTGATCAGTACCAATAAGATCAGATGAGCACTCCTCCCCACCAATGAGTACAGGAGTCTTCCACCCATTTGCCATAAAGCTAGGTACCCACTACAGGATGGATTGAGGAACCTACAGGTCCTTCTAAAAAAAATTAGCATATTGTGATAAACTTCATTATTTTCTGTAATGTACTGATAAACATTAGACTTTCATATATTTTAGATTCATTACACACAACTGAAGTAGTTCAAGCCTTTTATTGGTTTAATATTGATGATTTTGGCATACAGCTCGTGAAAACCCAAAATTCCTATCTCAAAAAATTAGCATATCATGAAAAGGTTCTCTAACCGAGCTATTAACCTAATCATCTGAATCAAGTAATTAACTCTAAACACCTGCAAAAGATTCCTGAGGCTTTTAAAAACTCCCAGCCTGGTTCATTACTCAAAACTGCAATCATGGGTAAGACTGCCGACCTGACAGCTGTCCAGAAGGCCATCATTGACACCCTCAAGAAAGAGGGTAAGACACAGAAATAAATTTCTGAACGAATAGGCTGTTCCCAGAGTGCTGTATCAAGGCACCTCAGTGAGAAGGAAAAAGTGTGTCAGAAAACGCTGCCCAACGAGAAGAGGTGACTGGACCCTGAGGAAGATTGTGGAGAAAGACCGATTCCAGACCTTGGGGGACCTGCGGAAGCAGTGGACTGAGTCTGGAGTAGAAACATCCAGAGCCACCGTGTATAGGCGTGTGCAGGAAATGGGCTACAGGTGCCGCATTCCCCAGGTCATGCCACTTTTGAACCAGAAACCGCGGCAGAAGCGCCTGACCTCCTGGGCTACAGAGAAGCAGCACTGGACTGTTGCTCAGTGGTCCAAAGTACTTTTTTCGGATGAAAGCAACTTTCACATGTCATTCGGAAATCAAGGTGCCAGAGTCTGGAGGAAGACTGGGGAGAGGGAAATGCCAAAATGCCTGAAGTCCAGTGTCAAGTACCCACAGTTAGTGATGGTCTAGGGTGCCCTGTCAGCTGCTGGTGTTGGTCCACTGTGTTTTATCAAGGGCAGGGTCAATGCAGCTAGCTATCAGGAGATTTTGGAGCACTTCATGCTTCCATCTGCTGAAAAGCTTTATGGAGATGAAGATTTCATTTTTCAGCACGACCTGGCACCTGCTCACAGTGCCAAAACCACTGGTAAATGGAGAACTGACCATGGTATTACTGTGCTCAATTGGCCTGCCAACTCTCCTGACCTGAACCCCATAGAGAATCTGTGGGATATTGTGAAGAGAAAGTTGAGAGACGCAAGACCCAACACTCTGGATGAGCTTAAGACCGCTATCGAAGCATCCTGGGCCTCCATAACACATGAGCAGTGCCACAGGCTGATTGCCTCCATGCCACGCCGCATTGAAGCAGTCATTTCTGCAAAAGGATTCCCGACCAAGTATTGAGTGCATAACTGAACATAATTATTTGAAGGTTGACTTTTTTTTGTTTTAAAAACACTTTTCTTTTATTGGTCGGATGAAATATGCTAATTTTTTGAGATAGGAATTTTGGGTTTTCATGAGCTGTATGCCAAAATCATCAATATTAAAACAATAAAAGGCTTGAGCTACTTCAGTTGTCTGTAATGAATCTAAAATATATGAAAGTCTAATGTTTATCAGTACATTACAGAAAATAATGAACTTTATCACAATATGCTAATTTTTTGAGAAGGACCTGTACAGTGACACAACTAGATGAACGGGCATTCCCCGATCCATCATCTACCGCGGGATCATGCGACTGCACATGATGGGTGGAGTGATAGTTCAAACGATTGAAGGAATCGTCAGGGATCTAAACTATCCGGTCCACACAGATGGTCGTGATTCGCACACGTCACAAAAGTTAATGTTTAATCGTGCAAAATAAATCATGGAAACGATCAGTTGTCGAGGAAATTGTGTTGTGGGTGTAATAAGTAACCGTAAGTGTAATAAGTACTAATTCAGACCAACAGTGGATACAGTGCTTTGTGATCAGGAGAGGATCATCCACTTCCCCAACCCTCCTCCAGCACTGTCAGTGAAACTTGACTGAAGCCGCATGGTGATTGGCTGGCTGTAGGACAGCTCCAAACTAACTAGGAAGTGGAGGAGATCTGATTGCCCGGGACCAGGTAATGTATACCTCCTCTGCCTACTCTCACACTGAACGCTCCCTTGTTTCACTCTTCCTATGCCTATCCCTAAGACCCCCCCAGGTGTCTAACCGTAACCACTCCACCCCAGCTGCATAACCCTAACTACTCCACCCCCAGCTGCCTAACCTAACCACTCCACCACAGCTGCATAACCCTAACCATTCCACCACCGCTGCATAACCTAACCTCTCCAGCCCCGCTGCCTAACCCAAACCACTCCACCCCGGGTTCCTAACACTAACTCCTCCACCTCCATGTCTAACCCTAACCCCCGCCTTATTGAACCTACTCCCTGCCGCCATAGTTAGAAACAGTAAAAGCCGCAATTAGCGGCAAGGATCTTAAATTATGGTGCCGATAGCCTCCTTGCCGCCATCTGCGGCTTTTATTATTGCCGGCGCCATGTTTATTGGCGCTCTCCTGCGCCGTTTTTTTATCTGTCGCGCCTTGAAAGTCTTGTGATTATGAACGGTGCTAAGTGTTGTCACACCAGCTCACACATAAGCAATAATGAATCAAGCGTCCAATGAGGTGCAGTAATGAACTGTCTGTTGGTCACTCAAGCTGAACTGAAGAATAGTGAATCAATCTCGCTACCTCCTACACCAATTTCTTCGCAGCAGCAAAGTTTTCCTTTAACTTTCAGCAACCTCCAACAAATTCATTTTCTAAGCTTCAATTGTTTTATTTTACAAAAGTAGCAGAACCAGTAATTTCTTACACTACGCCCAAGTCACAATTTACTCAGCTAAATTAAATTGCGAAGTCTCGCTTTATATTGCGGTAATCATTCATTTTGTACAATAACGTTGGTCGGCGAATCAAGTTATTCCATCCCAAATAAATGTGTGCTTTAGAGGGGAAAAAAAGACAAACACACCTGTGGAATAATGATGTGTGTGTTTTATTTAATCCTCTGATGGCGGCAGATCACAGCAGGATACTCCATTGGGAATGTTGTTCAGTGGAACCCCGCAGACAGGAACCGTGTCTAGAGGGCTCAACACACGCAACCCAATATTCAAAGCTTTATTAATCTTTAGCTGTGGAGGCCGCTAACAATAGCGCTGGAATTAATTTCTGAAGACACATTTCTGCAATTTAGAAGTATGCCGTGATCATGGCTCTCAAAGCAGCACAAAAATTAAGGACGACAAACAAAAGCCTAGATAGGTAATCAGAACAGATATAAGCTAATAAGATAGCTACATACCCTTTTTAGTTTCAAAAGAAAACTTTAGCATATCAGTGGACAAAATGAAAGTGTTCTGGTGATATACTTCTCTATATCCTGTCGTCTTTACGAGTATATGCCGTAGGTTGAGGGTCCTTTCACACAGAAAACAATGATAGTCTGAGGGTCCTTTCACACAGAAAACAATGATAGTCCACTGTGGGCTGCCACATTGATCGAGGTGTGGCGGGTACCGATGCAGTAATGCACTGCATGCAGTTAACAGTAGGACGTGCATGTTTACAAGGGCAGTGAGGCATGCTACACATCTGTACACAAGTCCTGCCCGACCTACATCTCTGACCTGATCAGCAGATACAAACCTGGCCGCCCACGTCCCTCCTACAAAAGCTTCCTCCTAACCACCCCACACATCTCGCACTCCCACGTGTGACTACAGGACTTTACTAGAGCTGCCTTCATCCTGTGGAACTCTCCCACTGTCCATCAGGCTTGCCCCTTCCCTCAAAACCTTCAAACAAGCCCTCAAAACTTACCACTTTTTGTTGGACATTTTGTGTGCATTTTTGCGTTATGTTGTATGCGTTCGTATGCACATTTTCTTTTGCAATTTTTACGTTAAAACCAATAAAGGTAATTTATAATAAGATATATCTAAATAACTTTAAAATTGTGCATGATTTTTTCTCTTGCAAAAATGTGATTTTTATGCATTCCGATTGACGTGCATTGAAACTGCTGTCCAAATATAAAATGTATAAAATTTGCAAAACACAAATCGCATACAAACCCATAAAAATGGTGACATTTGATGAGCTGTGATAAAACAAGTGTGAACCCTGCCTTCAAACGTTTACACATTTAGAGGAGCAGCCCATATTTTGTTTGACAAAAAAATCTTCAGCACTCCTTACCTGTTTTTCAGTCTCCTTTTTAAGGCCCAAGTTCAGACTCCTATTATTTTATTATTACAATTATGTATTTTATAGCATACACTGACATGGCTGCTGTTTACACTTCAGGCTTAAAGAGTCACTGAAGCGGAAAAAAAAATGATGATATAATGAATTGGTTGTGTAGTATGGATAATTACAAGAACATTAGTAGCATAGAAAACATTCTCATATTTTTATTTTCAGTTATATAGTGTTTTTTTTTTTTTATAACATTGCATCATTTGAATAGTCATCTGCAGAGAAAAAGAAAATACAGTGACTGACTGTTGAGATAACAAGTTTCAGAAGACAGAGCTCTCTGCGACTTTGAAAGTCGTGGAGCTCAGTGGCTCTTTTACATATATAACAACTGGAGTTTCTTAACTTTTAACCAAGCATTGCTTATTAGTAGGAGGGCTTTTCGGTCTCTTTTATCCCCCTATACATTCCTAGTGGTTAGGGTCACCCTGAGCTGCTTGGTTACTCTGTTTAACTTTTCCTGTACTGGAAACAATATTAGACGTCTGTCTCTGCTCCTAAAGCTTTATTTCTTAGCTGTACTGCACATACAAATCATTATATCATACGTTTATTTTCACTTCAGATTCCCTTCAGCCTTCAGTCGTTTTTCACCTTATTCATCCGAGCAATTTTCACCTCCCATTCATTCGCCAATAACTTTATCACTAATTATCACAATGAATCGATCTATATCTTATTTTTTCCGCCACAAATTAGGCTTTTTTTTGGGTGGTACATTTTGCTAAGAATTATTTTTTTCTAAGTGCATTTTAAGAGGAATATAAGGAAAAAAATAAAAAAAAAATATTATTTCTCAGTTTTCGGCCATTATAGCTTGAAAATAATACATGCTACCATAATTAAAACCCACACATTTTATTTGCCCATTTGTCCTGGTACACCATTTAAATGATGTCCCTATCACAATGTATGGTGCCAATATTTTATTTGGAAATAAAGGTACATTTTTTTCCGTTTTGCATCCATCACCATTTACAAGCTTATAATTTAAAAAAATATTAGTAATATACTCTCTTGACATGCATGTTAAAAAAAGTTCAGACCCTTAGGTAACTATTTATTTAATTTTTTTAAATTGTAATTTTTTTAATTTTTTTTTTAGTTAAAATTTTTATGTGGGTCTTTTTTGGGTGTGGGAGGTAAACAGTTAATTTTACATGTAATTTATTGTGTGTTGTGTGAAAAAAATTTACGTACATGTAATTTTACTATTTGGCCACAAGATGGCCACTCTTGCTTACAGGAAGTATAAGGACGACACCATTTTTTTTTTCGTTTAGAAAGACTGTGGCTTCTCATAAGAAGCTGTCGGTCTTTCTACCGGGGGCTTAGATCAATGAATGGGAAAACTTAGATCAATGAATGGGAACTATGTTCTGACGACTATTGTCAAAAGCAGTGCATTTAGCTCAAACAAGATAACTCTATTAAAGCTGTTAATGGGTTAAAATAACTTTTCAGCACTTTGCAATTGAAAAAGTTCCAAAAAGTAGATGAAATAGCTCTATGAAAATTATAAAATTATTTTGAATATTTTCTTTCTGGCTAGTGTCTTAAAGGCTTTTATTTGACTACAAGGTGTGAAAGTGAAAGTATCACCTAGGAAAAAACTGGGGGGAAAATGTAATTGCATATGGGCCCGGGTGTTGTTTCTGCTCACTTCAGAACTCATAATTTATTTTCACTTCAGGTTTGCTTTAAGTATAGTAACACATTCATCCTGAGCCGGATCAAAAGTGCCCGAGTTTCGAAACAGCGAAATTCCCCCTTTAAAAGCGATTTTATTTGCCGTGGGCTAATAGAAGTATAAAATGAAAGGACCGGGAAGCTGTTTGTGTCTGGAGTAGGTCTTTAATAACGCAAAGCTCTTTAAATACCACAACCTACAAAAAAACGAACATTTTACCGGTATAATAGTCTTTGCCGCATTACTGATATTTCCTTATTACGCCAAATGTATCCATTCTTCCTTGTTTAATCTCCCTGCATTAGAAAGCTATCGAAACTACATGTCAGGCAACCACAATTCCCAGAGTCTTTAAAGATTATGAACGTACTGTTGGAAAGTTAATTTTCTACGTTTTTTTTTATAGTGTTACTTTTTCCCTCCTCCCCCCTCCCCCTCCTGTAAATGTTTAATCACAAAATATCATTAGAACCGCAATGCTTCAGTACAATGTCTTCACCGCCCATTGCTCCGGTAGCTTAGTCAAACCTTCCCTCGATTACTTATAATTTACCAAATGAATAAAAAAAAAAAAACCCGCAAAGGCTTTGTTCGGCTTTTCAATGCACCATTAATGCGCGGTTGGAAAATTGGTTCCAAAAATGAAATTGCGAAATTCTAGAAGATTTGATGCCTCTTGCTAATGAGAAGCTGCATCTCTCCCCCCCCCCTTGCTAAGGATCCAGAGTTGCCTGATAGAGTCTTGGGCTGTTTATTAATAATGAATTTGAATGTTGGCTTGTGGAACGTTATCAGCTCACACACAATCCAACCAATAGTTAGCCCTGATGGGGGTAGCTGGGATCCTCATTAGCCGAACATATTTAATCCAGAAGTTTCTTATCAAATGTCACACCTGCATCTCCAAATGGCATTTTCACATTCATTCGCATGTATTTCATAGATGAGGCTCCAAGGTGCTTCACGGAGATTAAGAAGGAGAGACTAGAAGCTTATTTTATCATTTAGTGAGTCTGGAAAGAATCCAAGAAGTTTTTGTCTTGTTGTTGTAATTAGAAAGCCTTTTAAGTGATAACGTATGCAGAGCCATATGAATATGTAGCGATCATGCGAGGGCTGTTGGAAATAAGGGGACAGCTTCCATTTTTTTCCCTTTCTCCATCCTGGTGTGTGTGAGGAGGGGGGTAAAAAAACACTGAAATATGGTATGTGGCGAGGATTAACTTCAGAACTTCCTTGAGGGAGATGTGGCCAGCCTGCGTTGGTGCGGGGATTGAGTATAGTCTCTGGGTTTACTGATTTACAGAGGAACTTTTAGGCAGAAATGAAATGAATGCCCTGTGCTCACTGTGGTAATAGAAAAATAGGGATGTATTTCAGAAGTCATTTTTTTTTGTTTTGAAGCTAAAACCCCCTTGCTTCCATTTCTCCCTGGGCTGTGGTCACAATGCTTCCTGTAGGCAAAATCATGTGACGGTCACAGGATTATGCCTACAGAAAGCTGCCTATTTCCCAGCAAAAAGATGCAGAGGTCCTGCAGGCTACACAAGTGAGGCGTATGACGTTTGGGAGAACAAGGGTACCCCGGGTAGTCCACTACTAGGAATGATAAATGAGATTCAAATATTTCTGAGTCCATGAAGGATTATGTAAATATATGCAGCTTGAAAATGGACCAATAAAGTCCCACCCAGGTTTAAATAGATACATTTTCGACCTGCATATATTTGCATAAAAATTTACATAATCCTGCATGAACTTGGAAATATTTGCATCTCATTGATCATCCTAGTATTGGATGAGGGGCCCTTGTTCTCCCACAGTTCTTATGAGACTGTGTTCTGAGTGCTTGGGCTGGACTCCTACTAGTTAGTCAAAGTGGTACCCCAGTATAGGTAGCCCCCCCCAGTATAGGAAGTCAGAGGGGCATCCCAGCATCCAGTATGTAGCCAGAAGTAGCCCCCCTCCCCTCAGTATAAATATCCAAAAGTAAAATGTTTCAAGGAGTGATTATGGAGACCAGGGGGGACAAGGTGAGCAATGGACATTGCACATAGACACATGGATTCAGCATGATCATACCTATGTGTTTATGTTAGATAGCTTTCCTTTGGAGATTTATTTCAGGCATGGAATATATGACGTGTCATGCTGCCACTGATCTGTAGTTGGCATAATTATACTCAAAATAACATAATATAGCTCCATTCCCCCAACAACATAATAGGAAGCTTGTCTCCCCACACAACATAATTAGGCAGCTTGTCTCCCCACACAACATAATTAGGCAGCTTGTCACCCCACACAACATGATTAGGCAGCTTGTCACCCCACACAACATGATTAGGCAGCTTGTCACCCCACACAACATAATTAGGCAGCTTGTCACCCCACACAACATGATTAGGCAGCTTGTCACCCCACACAACATGATTAGGCAGCTTGTCTCCCCACACAACATAATTAGGCACCATGACCATCAAACATATTTAGACAGCATTCTTCCCAAATATAATTATATTATTTTATAGTCATTAATGGCCCATATGCAATTCCCCTTTTCTCCTGAATTTTGTCCTAGGAGATATTTTCACACTTAGGCCCATATGCAATTAACTTTTTCACCTGAATTACCTATCTCCTAGACGATACATTTCATCTTCTCTTTAAACTAACTTTTCAGCATTTTACAATTGAAAAAGTACCCATAAGTAGGTGAAAAAGCACTATCAAATTTATTTTGAGTGTTTTCTTGCTGTCACCTAGTAAAAAACTCAGGTGAAAAATTGAATTGCATACGGCCTTTGTCATAAAATGCCTTAACCCTCTTAGCGGTAACCCTGAGCTAAGCTCGGGGTAAGCCGCCGCAGAGGATATCTCAGCCCCTGGTGGAGCGATTTGCTTCATTTAAAGTGCTGTACGCGCAGCTAGCACCTTGCTAGCCGCACGTTCAGCTTAATCGCCACTGCTCTGAGGCGATCGTCCGCACGCAGCGGCGGCAGAGGCCCCCCCCCCCAGAGCCCTGCGCTGCCCGGACCAATGACTTCCAGGCAGTGCTATGGGCTGGATCGGAGGCGTCTGACGTCAGGACGTCGGCTGACGTCCATGAAGTCATTCCAATCGTCGCCACGGTGACAGGAAAAGCCAAACAGGGAAACGCGTTATATATGCATTCCCCTGATAGCTGTTGATGCTGGCGACGATCGCACTAGAGGGACACATGCGCCCTTTAGTGTTGTTTCATGTACTCTGGTAGCTTTACATGAAAATTAAATTTTTTTTTTATATTTTTGCCTATTTGGCAGAATTAAAGAACCGCCAGGAAGGTTAAACCACCAGTAAGCAAGAAAATACTCAAAATAATTTGATAGCACTTTTTCACCTAGTTTGGGGTACTTTTTCAATTGCTAGGGGCTGAAAAGTTTTTTTTTTAAAAAGTTGAAAAATGATCTCCTAGGAGGAACCTCAGGAGAAAAAGCGAATTGCATTTGGGCCATGGGGTCATGGGGCTGAAGTTTTCTCCTAGTTGAAATTTTCACAACTTGAAAACCACCACCAGCAAGCAAACATGCTCAACATAATTTTCACAGTACTTTTTCACCTACTTTTTCCATTGCAAAGTGCTAAAAAGTTATTTAAAATCGAAGATAAAAAAAATAGCTCCTAGGAGAAAACTCAGGAGAAAAAAAATTATTGGATGTGGCCCATTGCCTTTATTTGTAATGTGTTTAGACAGAGATAAAGATGAGGATTTCAGTTTTGAAATCAGGCCCACCTTAAAGGGACACTTAAGTCAAACAAAAAAAATGAGTTTTACTCACCTAGGGCTTCCAATAGCCCCCTACAGCTGTCCGGTGCCCTCGCCATCTCCCTCCGATCCTCCTGGCCCCGCCGGCGGCCACTTCCTGTTTCGGTGACAGGAGCTGACAGGCTGGGGACGCGAGTGATTCTTCGCGTTCCCAGACACATTAGCATTCTCTAGGCTGCTATATGGTATATGATATATGCTATGGCAGCATCGATGGCGCTATTGTGGCCAGGAACGCGAAGACTCACTCGCGTCCCCAGCCTGTCAGCTCCTGTCCCCGAAACAGGAAGTGGCTGCCGGCGGGGCCAGGAGGATCGGAGGGAGATGGCGAGGGCACCGGACAGCTGCAGCGGGCTATTGGAAGCCCCAGGTGAGTAAAACTCATTTTTTTTTGTTTGACTTGAGTGTCCCTTTAACCCATCTATCCCCATCCCAAACCGAACACGAGTTTTCTTATTTTATTTTTCTTGTTATCTAAGATGGAAGAATGGAGGCTGCATTTATTATAGTAAAAGCTATGTAAGCATGTTATTATTGTTCCACAAGTAATTACTCTTCTTTTCACTACAAAAATTTCCGGCTGGATCTTTGTACATATCTCAGAAGTCAGTTCACGCTTACATTATGCACTGCAGGTTTCATTCAGTAAAAGGGAATAAATTGTTTGTTTGTTAAATAATTTTGATAAGACTTTTTTTTTTTCTCTTTCCATCTTGAAGCCGCGAAGTTAGAAATTCTCCAAGAGCAGGTTCATTTATAAAGCAAACAAGAGAAAAAAACAGAGGCGGCTAACAATAGCTGACAAATATCAACATCATTTTTATCTACCGTACTTCCAGAAGATTTGTGCTGCTGTTTAAATGTAATGTGTTCTCTGTGATCCCCGAGGCTGGGAAAAGCTGCAATATTAAACATTAGTGCATCATATCAGTCTGCAGCCCACCGGGAGCTATGCTGTATTAAAAATGCTCTTTTAATTTTAAAGAACTGGTGGCAGGAAGTCAGCTTTAGATCTCGGGTACCTCAAGTCCATAGGTAGGCCTTAGTAACGTCATGCAGTTAATTTATATGCAGCAATGGTACTAGATATTAGAAGCACTGGAAGTCTCAAGAAGCAGCTTAAAGGATACCCGAAGTGACATGTGACATGTTGAGATAGACATGTGTATGTACAGTGCTTAGCACACTAATAACTATCCTGTGTTCCTTTTTTTTTCTCTGCCTGAAAGAGTTAAATATCAGGTAAGTAAGTGGCTGACTCAGTCCTGACGTAGACAGGAAGTGACTACAGTGTGACCCTCACTGATAAGAAATTCCCCTTTTTATCTCTTTCTTGCTCTCAGAAGCCATTTTCTGCTAGGAAAGTGTTTTATAGTTGGAATTTCTTATCAGTGAGGGTCACACTGTAGTCACTTCCTGTCTACGTCAGGACTGAGCCAGCCACTTACATACCTGATATTTAACTCTTACATGCAGAGAAAGGAAAAAAAAAAAGTAACACAGCATAGTTATTTGTGGGCTAGGCACTGTACATACACATGTCTATCTCATCATGTCACATGTCACTTCGGGTATCCTTTAAGCTGCTTCTTGAGACTTTGGGTATCCTTTAAAGAGGACCTGTAACGGCTCATAACAGAACATAAAAAAAAAAAATGTTCAGGATCGATACAGGTCATTTGGGTGCCCAAGGTGACGCAGTAATTAAGGCGCCTATGGTGCACCAATGTGAATAGCAGCTAATCGAAGTGTTTTACAATGGCGCCTATGACAGCACCCATACTACCTATTTGTAGTCACAGTTTAGTTAGGGTTAAGTACTGGTTTGGGGTGGTCAGTTAAGGTAAGGCATAGGTCTATAGGGTTGTTTAGCATTAGGTATAGGTTAAGGGGTCATTTATGGTTAGGCATAGGTTAGGGGGTTGTTTAGGTTTAGGCATAGGTTGGGGGTTATTTACAGTTAGGAATAGGTTAAGGGGGTCAGTATGGGTTAGGCATAGGTTGGGAGTCATTTGGGGTTAGGCATAGGTAAGGGGTTGTTTAGTGTTAGGCATAGGATAGGGGGTCATTTAGGTTTATTCACTGGTTAGAGGGTAGTTTAGGGTTAGGCATAGGTTAAGAGGGTGGTTTAGGGTTAGGCATAGGTTGGGGGTCATTTAGGGTTATGCATAGGTTAAGGAGGTCATTTAGGGTTAGGCATAATCTAAGGGGATCATTTAGGTTTAGGCATATGTTGAGGGGTTGATCAGGCTAAGGCATAGGCTAAAGGGGTAGTTTAGGGTTAGGCATAGGTTAAGGGTGTCATTTAGGGTTAGGCATAGGTTAAGGGGGTCACTTAGGGTTAGGCATATGTTGAGGGGTTGATTAGGGTTAGGCATAGGTTAAGGGGGCCATTTAGGGTTAGGCATAGGTTAAGGGGGTAATTTAGGGTTAGGCATAGGTTAAGGGGATAATGTAGGGTTAGGCATAGGTTAAGGAGGTCATTTTAGGGTTAGGCATAGGTTAAGGGGGTCACTTAGGGTTAGGCTTAGCTTGGGAGGTTGATTAGGGTCAGGCAATGTTACCACTTCCATGTAGCATGCGAGCTTACCTGTGTGATCTGTTCATAGTATTCACAATATGATGGCCCTCACACTACATGTACACTTGACCCTAGAAACCATATGATGTCTTTACACAGCACTGTCATCTTCCGCATCACTTTACAGAGCACATAGCTGTGTCACTAACTGTCCCACAGTGGAGCTCATCATCTAATCCTGACCATAGTCAGTTGTACACATATCCAATTTTGATTGGCCAATCATTGGCCAATTTTACCACTTCCATGTAGCACGAGAGCTTACCTGCAAAATCTGTTGGCCCTCACACAATATGGAGGTGGTAAATTCGGCCAGTCAATGGCCAATTGAAATGGGATGTGTGTATGCACCCATAGTCTAAGGCAAGTTATTTTAGGACAACCAATCAATAACATGTTTGGGAAATGGGGGGAAACTGGAAAGCCCAGAGGAAAGAAACCCTCTGATCAATATTGCAGGGAGGAACTGCTGAACTCTGGCTGCAGTGTTGACCAGAAAACCAGGGCTGTGGAGTCGGAGCAATTTTGGGTACCCGGAGTCAGAGTTGAAGTCAGTGATTTCATAAACTGAAGAGTTGGAGTCGGGAGTCGGATGATTTTTGTACAAAATCCACAGCCCTGGTAAGTATTGGACTAAGGAGTCGGAGTCGAGGAGTCAGAGCCATTTGGGTACCCGAAGTCGGAGTCGGTGGTTTCATAAACTGAGGAGTTGGAAGATTTTTGTACCGACTCCACAGCCCTGCAGAAAACATGAATGGATTTCAGCAGAGCTAAGAAATAGAACATTAGTAGCAAAGAAAAGAGTCTCATATTGTTTTCCAGTACAGGAAAAAAAAAAGTTAAAAAGCTTCAGTTATCAATGCAAAAGAGCTCTTCTTGGTTGAATAGAGTCTTGTTTTCTTAACTACTTTGGCCTCCTGGATGTACTAGCTACGCCCAGGAGGCCATGTGCGCGTCCGCGCAGTCCCGTGGCCGATCACGCGCGTGAACGCGCGCTCCCGGCCGCGGTTCGTTAGCCAGGCAATCAGTGAATCGGGCTATGGTGCCCGATCACTGATTCCTCTCCCCTGCTGAAAAAACGACAGCTTCTCTCGCTTTTTCTGGCTGTAACGTCCCCCCTGCGTCGCTCTAAGCGTATGTTACGCTTAGAGTGACGTCATGTAGACAAACTCATGGCCGCCATCTTGTGACCAAAAAGTAAAACTACAACTAAAAGTGAAAAAAATAAAACTCAAGACACATTTACATTATAAAACTATGTTTTACATCCCACCCTCCCAAAAATACCCAAATAAAATGTTTAATACAAAAAAAACAAAAACATTACAATAAAAAAAAAAACATGTAAATATTTACCTAAGGGTCTAAACTTTTTAAATATCAATGTAAAGATGAAATATTTCTATTTTTTTTTTATTTTAAACTTGTAAATAGTGATAGATGCAAAACGGAAAAAATGCACCTTTATTTCCAAATAAAATATTGTCGCCATACATTGTGATAGGGACATAATTTTAACGGTGTAATAACCGGGACATATGGGCAAATACAGTACGTGAGTTTTAATTATGGAGGCATGTATTATTTTAAAACTTTAATGGCTGAAAAACTGAGAAATAATGAATTTTTTCAGTTTTTTTCTTATTCTTCCTGTTAAAATGCATTTACAGTAAAGTGTCTCTTAGCAAAATGTACCCCCCAAAGAAAGCCTAATTGGTGGCGGAAAAAACAAGATATAGATCAGTTCATTGTGAAAAGTAGTGATAAAGTTATAGGCTAATGAATGGGAGGTGAACATTGCTCGGATGCATAAAGTGAAAACGACTGAAGGCTGAAGTGGTTAAGCATTTAAACAGCAAAGAGACAGTTTAAGATAAGGTTTTACTGCAGGAAAGTTCAAAGGGTCATTATTTTTGCTTTGTTTTATAGTTTAAAAGACAGAGTGTACATTTAAAACTGCAACTGTGACAGAATGATGCAATGTCATATAAAAGCTGAATAACTGAAAATAAAAATAGGAGACTCTTCTTTGCTGCTGATGTTCTATTTCTTATCTGTACTATTACATCGTAAGTTTATTTTCGCTTCAGGCTTGCTTCAAAGGAACTGTGGTCAAAATTACATAATTAATAAAATTGCTTTTTTTTTTTTTTTTTGACAACATTCATAATAAATTATTTAGTCAGCGTTTGCCTATTGTAAAGTCTTTCTTCTTCCTGACTTACTTTCTGAAATGTATCACAGGCGGCAACATCGTTAATACTGGCAGGTGATCTCTGTGAAATACTTGTTTACTGAGAGTTCTAAAGCCAGTGGAAAAGATCTGAAGTGTCCAGAATGATCCAGGTGTGTGTGTGTGTGGGGGGGGGGGGGGAGAGAAATCTGCATAAAAAAAGCCTGGGCTAAGCCTCAGTGGGAGGGCGGGGCTACACACCAATATACAGCAATACACAGCTATAGGAAGTGTTTGTAATGCTGAAACCCGGATATTTAACCTCTTGAAGACCACAGGTTTACACCCCCCATTGGCCAGGCCATTTTTTACAATTCAGCACTGTGCAGCTTTAAAGATTGATTGCGCAGTCATACAACTAAGAACCCAAATGCATTTTACCTCCTTTTCTTCCCCCCAATAGAGCTATCTTTTGGTGGGCTCGCTTTTTTTTTTAAAAGCATTTCTTTCCCATTTTTTACATCCCCCCCCTCCAAATTGTCCCCAGACTGCGATACATACACTACATTATACATGCATAGCCATCAGCCTATGCTTGGCATTAGATTGTGAGCCCATCAGAGGGACAGTTAACAACAAGGATGGTCTCTGTACATCGCTGCGCTAGATCGCAGCGCTGTACACATATATTTGACCTTAGTTTTCTGTTTAATCCGCCTGCCAGCCCTGATCACGGCTGGCAGGCTGTTCGTGGTGGCCTCCTGTGTCCCCTGCACGGAAAGCATGCTTGAACGAGCGCTCGTTCCCTTCTAATCTTGCGAGGACCACAATGACGCCAATTGCAGTAGGTGGCCCTGTGCCTGCCATGCTCCCACCTCCCATCGGCGTGAGGTGGTCGGGAGGTGGTTAATGTAAAAATGGGAATCCTGAATATTTTTCTACATTCTATTATACGTCAATACAGTTCCTCTTCAAGTTTTACGAGTGCTTTGTTTATCTTGTGCAGAGGAATCCCTTGGAAACCCCCAGCAGTCTCTGCTCTCTATTCTCCCATCACAAAGTGTGATTTGGGGCGTCTGTCGTGCCGTCGGAGGGAAAGTAACCCTCTCTATAGTACTATCAGCATGTACAGCAGAGAATAGGTGACTGAGGATTTATTTTGAAAGATGAAGGGGGAATATAAACATAAAATGCATATCGGGAAGCCACCATTCACCAAAACAACCACAAGAGCCATATTCCGGCGCAATATTAGTCTGAGCATTATTTTGCTCTTTCGCTGCGCTCCTATCTACAAAAGCCTCTACCTACCAGTCAAGATAAGTCCTGAACTGAGCAGTATTGATCCACTAATAGCGGTTCAGAGTTTGCCGGTGACACTGTAGCCCTCCAGACATAATGTCATAGGTTCTTATCCCCTGCCTCTTAACATCACCTGCCTATCTCCTCCGAGCTGTCACCTCGGGTAATACACTTCCAAAAGCTTTCTAATCGTTACTCGCTCAGGCTGCATTTTTTTCTCCTCCCTGGCTTGTATATGAGTTGAGGAATTGCTTTGAGTTGTAAGAAGGAACGCGATTTCTTGTGTCGCAGCCTCTCCTTTATGGCCTGGCTTAGCGGGCCACAATGGGGGAAAATAGAGAACCCATAGAGGGACGGACAATGTGAGGCTGCAGGAGAGGAACCAGCTTAGTGGAAATTGCAGCTATTTGGGGCCAGCAAGCCAGAATTATCTCGTTGGAACCTCAAGCCGTTTATAATGATACAGAGAATGGGACTTTGTAAATGTTGTGTTAATCCCAATGTGCCGCCATAGAGGGATACGCTGGGCAGGCGGCAGTGAAGGCTGGATGGCACAGTGCGCTAGGGCCATTACTACAACAATGTTACACCAGATAGGGCAGATAACAGAGGGATGGCGTGTGTATATGGCCAAGAAGCACAGAATACAAAGCAAAGACATGCTTATATACAAGGCAAAGCCATACACTATACAAACCAAAGTAATACAGTATACAAAGCAAAGAGATGCAGTACACTAGTGAAAGCAATACAGTATACAATGCAAAGTCACACAGTATAAAAGGCAACACCATAAAGTCCTAATAGTAAAATAATATAGTATACAAGGCAAGGCAATACAGTACAAAAAGCAAAGCCACATAGTATAAAAGGCAAAGCCATACACTATCCAAACCAAAATAATACAGTTTACAAGGCAAAGCAATACAATTTACAAGGTAAAGACATACAGAATACAAGGCAAAGTCACACCATATGCACAGAAAAGCAACAACACAAATCGCAGGGTTCTAAAACTTGGCACACTTGGTCACTGGGTGAATGAGATTAAGATTCAGGAAAGTGGGTGGAGCCTACAACAGCCAATCAAAATTCACCTATTGATTTTCAAGGGGAATATTTAAACTGCTGCCATTCTTACACTGTTAATGGCAGGGGCTTCAAACTTGCTACAGTCAGTCATTGTGTGACTGGGGTCCAAATTCACTAAAGGGGCAGGGCCACAAACAGCCAATCAGATTTCCTTAGTGGATAAACTGCTTCCATTCATACATTTTTGATGCCAGGAACCTTAAAGCTCACAAACATGATCATTGGGTGACTGTGTGCCTAGGTTACAAAAGCCAATCAAAATTCACCTGTTGATTTTCAAGGGCAATATTTAAATTGCTGCCATTCTTACACTGTTAATAGATGCCTCAAACCTGGTACAGTTGGTCACTGGGTGACTGGGGTTCAAATTTGGGAAAGGGGTGGAGCCACAAACAGCCAGTCAGATGTGTTTCATTTCATTGGGAAATACAAATTATTGATGCCAAGGACCCCAAAGCTTACAAACTTGGTCATTGAGTGACTGTGTGTCCAGGCTACAAAAAGTGGACAGAGCCAAGAACTAGATTTTTTACATGGGCAAATATAAACTGCAGCCATTCTTACACTATTAATAACAAGGTTCCCAAACTTGACACAGTTGACCCCTGGGTGACTGGGATTAATATTCAGAAATGTGGGTGAAGCTAAAGGCTACAACAGCCAATCAAAATTCACCTACTGATTTTCAAGGGGAATATTTACATTGCTACCATTCTTACACGGATAATGGCAGAGGCCTCAAACCTAATACATTCAGTCATTGGGTGACTGGGGTCCAAATTCACTAAAGGGGGTGGAGCCACAAACAGCCAATCAGATTCCAGCTGTTCGGTGATTGGCAGGGTTCCCAAACTTGACACAGTTGGTCACTGGATGACTGGGATTAACATTCAGGAAAGTGGGTGGAGCCTACTACAGCCAATCAAAAATCACCTGTTGATTTTCAAGGGAAATATTTAAATTGCTGCCATTCTTACACTGTTAATAGATGCCTCCAACCTGGTACAGTTGGTCACTGGGTGACTGGGGTTCAAATTTGGGAAAGGGGCGGAGCCACAAACAGCCAGTCAGATGTGTTTCATTTCACTGGGAAATACAAATTATTGATGCCAAGGACCCCAAAGCTCACAAACTTGGTCACTGAGTGACTGTGTGTCCAGGTTACAAAAAAATGGGCAGAGCCAAATACAAATTTCACTGGGAAAATATAAACTGCAGCCATTCTTACACTGTTAATGGAGGGTTCTCAAACCTTGCCCAGATGGTCACTGGGTGAATGAGATTAATATTCAGGGAGGTGGGTGGAGCCTATAATAGCCAATCAAAATTCGCCTGTTGATTTTCAAGGGTAATATATAAATTGCTGCCATTTGTACACTGTTAATAGAAGATGCCTCATCCTGCTACAGTTGGTCATTGGGTGACTGGGGTTCAAATGCTGGAAAGGGGCGGTGCCACAAACAGCCAACCTGATTTGTTTAATTTCTATGGGTTAGGGTTAGAGAAAGTGCGTGGAGCCGTCACCAGCCAAATACATACCCGGGCAACGCCGGGGCATCAGCTAGTATATTATAGATAAAAAGAACCCCCAGCATGCAACTGTTTGGCAATGGCAATTAAAGGGCCAGTGCTCCTAAGGTATTTGATAACTTCAAACCATAACAGCAGAACAAGTTTTGAAAGTTTTGAATGCAGGATTAGCATCTTTATCACTTAATACACTCAGAGCAGTTGCTGTTGAAATTTGATTTTTATGGGGAAAATCCTGCTTTAATAGGGTAATTTACATTCTCATGCAATTAGCACTGTACATAGTTCATGGGCACTGAGACAAAGCCAGAGGGTGGAGGAACACAAGAAAGTTAATGGTGAATACAGTAAGTATACCACCTGGGCCCCCTCTTCTCCAGGGCCCCATAGCAGCTGATATTTCTGCAATGGCTATTGCTACGCCACTGCTTATCTCCTCCAAGCAGATGCAAGAAAGTGCTGAAGTAATGTCAATAAAACAGCAAGGGAAGATTGAGCCGCTGCAACCACCAATGCAGAGCCAAAGGGGAGCCAGGGATCCAAACGTCTGCAAGCAAAGTTTCCAGAAAAGGATATCCCGCTACACCGATTGGCAAGGTAAAAAATCCAAGGCTTTATTGAGAACATCAAATGACACACAGAAACAAGCTCTGCATGGCTGCTTAATCATAGCTTACATATAAATGTGTTACACAGGTTTAATATCAATAAAGCAATTTATTTATATACTCCATATATACTCCATGGAGTATATAAATACAGTTAATTGCTTTATTAATACTACCGTATATTCCGGCGTATAAGACGACTGGGCATATAAGACGACCCCCCAACTTTTCCAGTTAAAATATAGAGTTTGGGATATACTCACCGTGTAAGACTACCCCTCTTCCCATGCACACCAAATAAAAAAAAAATCGTATACTGGTGCTATGTATGAACAGATACTAGTGTTGTACTGTATGTGGTACCCAGTATATAACAGTATAAAGGCGATTGACTGGTTGGATTAGTCAACTCTCCCTTAGTGGATTGGTCAGCTCTCCTTGGCCTCGATTCATAAAAGCAGTGCGATGAAAAAAAAAGTCTGGGAGGGAAAATACTGCACTCTGTATTTTCCCGGTCTGTGTGCTAATTCATAAAGGTTTTCCCAGCTGCCTTTGAAGTTCGGTAAATTACCGCAGCCCATTGAGCGATAGAGCAGAAGTGTGGCGATATCTCTTTTTTGCCCTGCACAGATGACTCACACAGATGGCTCTCTGCACAGATGACTCACACAGACGGCTCTCTGCACAGATGACTCACACAGATGGCTCTCTGCACAGATGACTCACACAGACGGCTCTCTGCACAGATGATTCACACAGACGGCTCTCTGCACAGATGACTCACACAGACGGCTCTCTGCACAGATGACTCACACAGCCGACTCTCTGCACAGATGACTTACACAGACTTCAGCTCCCTGCTCAGACTTTTGGCTCCCTGCACTTTGCATTGTTAACACCTCACCAGAGGTGTCGGCAACTTGTTAAGATCTCACCAGAGGTGTCGGTAACGATCGTCAGGTTTCTCGCTTGTTGAAGGCTTTATGAATTGACATTTGCTGACAATTTACTGACATGTGTTGGAGGTAACTACAGCCAAGTCAGTAATTTATCTCCTTGGCCGGTAATTGTAGCTTTTCATGCAGTAACAGCCTTTATGAATTGACACATTGCTAAGTGCTCGAGAAAGTCTGCTGTTTTCAGTATTACCGCATGCGGTAATGCTTTATGAATTGAGGCCAAAGTTGTCTACCTGTTTATCAGAGCGGTATGGAAGAATAGATTGCGCTGTGCCCATAAAACATGCTTCTTTCACCCTTCTGGCCCACCCTTGTATCCTATTTACCTCATTCTCTGCCTCTCAGATCTCACACATGTGCGCCTGTGGGTAACAGGATAGGGCGTATCACCCGGCATCATTGACACCCAGCGTATAAGACAACCCTTGACTTATCAGATGATTTTCAAGGTTTAAAAAGTAGTCTTATATGGCAGAATATACCGTACTTCAGCATTATCGTGTTTCTGCTTGGAGGAGGTAAGTCCACCTCTACCTGCTCTATTTTTAAACATTTTAGATACTTTTATTTTTTGGCGTCTCTAAATATAAGAATGTGTGTTGGCCACGACGGACACTTGGGTCAGCTGGAAGCCTCAGCACAGCAGCCGGCATCCAATCCTTCCCACAGACAGACATAAGCTGTGCTTAAATATCCGGTGCCCTCTTGCGTGGCCTTTTTTGATTTTTGTGATACTTTAATGCTTCTCAACGAACTTCCATTTAAGTAGTTCTTGCGGGATGGTATTCCAAGGTTAAAGTGATTAAATAACTTTTATGGTTGATCAAATATAAGCCCTTATTATACGCAGTAGGCAAAACCATACATTTTAATTACTTTGTTATCAACCATCTTAGTTATTTACATTTCATTTTTCCGTCAGAACTAAGAATTTGTGCGACTTTTGCTGAAAATGCCCAGGATGCGGTTTAAACCGGGTTTCTTTAAATTCCTCTCATTGTAAAGGAGCATCGCACCTGAAAATTAAATGTGGACGAGGGATTGTAATTATCTTGAATTTTGCAGAACCAAAAAAAAAAAAAAATATAGAAAAAATATAATTGTTCGAACTGCTACTATTTTTATTGCATGGTAATTACTCTGTGGCTAGAAAAGTGGACGCAGCATGGACATTCATATAGTAATAAACTGGAAAAAAAATAAATTAATTATATTTAGTGTACAAGTAAGCTGGGCATAATCGTAAAAGGACCCATCATATTAAAAGACTGTAATTAGACATGTTGTCAGATGACATAATGCTAAAGTGTAAGGAGAAAGATATTGCCTGCATCAGTCCGTTGTATTATTGATGACTTAAAGAAGAACTCCAGTGAAAATAATGTAATAAAAAAGTGCTTCATTTTTACAATAATTATGTAAAAATGATTTAGTCAGTGTTTGCCCATTGTAAATTATTTCCTCTCCCCGATTTACATTCTGACATTTATCACATGGTGACATTTTTACTACTGGCCGGTGATGTCATTGGAAGCAGATGCTGCTTACTTTTTTGGCAGTTGGAAACAGCTGTAAACAGCTAATTCCCACAATGCAACGAGGTTCACAGACAGGAAACAGCCAGGACCATGGTCCTCACAGTTTCCTGTGGGAGGGGTTTCACCACAATATCAGCCATACAGCACCCCCTGATGGTCTATTTGTGAAAAGGAATAGATTTCTCATGTAAAAGGGGTATCAGCTACTGATTGGGATGAAGTTCAATTCTCGGTTACAGTTTCTCTTCAAAGAGGCCCTGTAGTGACCTATAGTAGAAGGTAGTCAATTTTCTCAGGATACATTTATTATTCCGGTTTCGGCATCAGAAATAATTCCTTTATTTATATATTGCTATATATTGGTATGTAACCCCACCCTCGTAGTAATGTTAAGCCTATGCTGTTATTAAGCAGAATTCTTCTCTCAAAGCACTCTGGGAGGCCAGGTGTCATTTCTGCTGGCTTCGAAACACACAGTAAACAGTCCACCAATTACCATGGAGCACCAAAACCTGCCAAGGAAAGACGTCATTTTCCCTTTCCCTTTGGACACTGAGGTAAGTACAGCAAAGTCCCTGTTATCTGGAACTCAGGCAACTGGAAGTCTCAACTCAACTGAAGGGGATAATGGGGACTGTGCTTTGGGGGGTTTGCAGAGTAGAAAATCCTTACCGAGCCTCCAGTCTTCTACTTAGGATACCCCCGATCACGGATTCGAATAAATCCGGCCACAACAGTCCCAAAATCCGGATAAGCCGTGATTGTGATCTGGATTTGAAATTTTTATATTTTTTTTTCCCTTTGTAATTTCCTTTGAACTTTTAAAATCGATTATCTGAAAAAACTATAAGATCTTTTTTGGAAAAAATTTCCCCCCTTGTTTCCACTGTTCTACTTAACATATCATGCACATTTGGCATTTATATCATGTAGGGAGGCTTTGCTATTAACTGCTAAAGTCGGTGGGTTTTTAGGTTATAATCACGGATATATTTTCTGTGATCACGGGCCGAATAGGCGAAATAACCGCTGCATCCGTGATTGAATTCCATGTTCGATTCCCAATGACAGATTCGGATCACGATGTCGGATAGTGAAAAAAATCTCGTGAATCACGGTTAAGCCGTGATCATGGATTGTATCCGAGCAACACCGCTTCTACTCTTCGTGCACCTCCTTTCAGCTTTCCCGTATCCATACACAGCTCCTAACGTGTCACCTGACCCGATGCAGGTCAGGTGACACATAGGACTTCAGCCATACACGAAGGACTTCAGAAGGCCGCTAGGAGCTACAGGAAGGGTAGAAGACGGTGTCTGGAGGCTCGGTAAGTATTTTTAGCTGCACTTGGAGGGGATGTGTGATTTTTTTGGGACGGCAAGCACATGTATCCGGCATCCGGCAATACACACTTGTGCTGGATACCAGGGGTCTTGCCGTATCTAACTATTACTGCACTTGCTGCTTGGCCATTCTGTCACCCCCACTGTTGACCACTGTATTGCATTGTCCAGCTGACTAACAAAGGAAGTTTTACAGGTACGGTGCCTCCATCATCTCATTTGTTACAACTTTATATACAGGCTAAAAAAAGAAAAAAAAATAAGAAAGGACTGCAAACAATATGATTTTGTGCCGCGGTCCCCTTGTCCTGCAGCCTCATGCACCGGTCCAGGAGTGCTTTATGGAAATACAGCCCTGCATGTAAGGCCAGTCTCAACAAACGAGCCTCTAAATCCTTTATATGAGTAACTGGTATTTATTTATAGCAGAAAACAGCAGCACTGTGCACTTGTCTGCCCTGATTTAGTGACTATGATGTAGGAAACCTTTTACAGTAAGAATGGTCATGGCTCTAGTAAGAGACGTCAATGGCCCAGTTTTTTTGCATTGCCAAGTGCACCTGTCATCTGCTGTTACCCATAACCATCAATCACATTTGACCCTTCAGTGCCGTCAGACGAATAAAATGTGATTGCTGGTGGGTTGCTAGGGGATACCTCACTTGCTATGATGGTCCAGATCCATCTCATAATCTCTATCAATATTATGAATCCATAATAAGTGAAATCACCTTTAAAAGTCGGGCTTGTCAGAGTAATCCATTAATACGGCAAGGGAAAAAAAAGAAGAATTTAGAGTCTATCCATTAACCTCTAACACAGGTGTAAAAACAGATTTATTAGAATTAGGTGGATATTCCATTCTGGCAACTTGCGCCATAAATATTTCACAATAAAAGGCTAGAATAATACATTAATGAAGAGATGAGACTAATGGGAACGCATTGATAAGGACGCAGCTCACTGGCTGCCAATAGATGCTAAACCTTAAACTTTATTATAAAACGTCTGTGGAATTAATTCCAGTTTGATCCACAGAGAGACAGATGACTTATAAAATCTAACTTTGGTGAGTTACAAATTACCGTCAAAAATCGAACATGGATTGCTCGCAATGAGACAGCTAAGAAGCATAGGGGGTGTATTCAGAAAAATGTCGGTAAAACTGCCATGTGTAGAGAGGGCATGGTAATTATACAGGTACAACTGTCAGTGGGGTAGCATACATGCGCAATCAGCAGACCTGCGTCACCTAGGCAACGTACCTTAAAGGACCACTATCGTGAAAAAATGTAAAATTTAAAATACACGTAATAACTTACAAATAAGAAGTACATTTCTTCCAAAGTAAAATGAGACATAAATTACTTTTCTCCTATGTTGCTGCCACTTACAGTAAGTAGTAGAAATCTGACAGAACCTGAAAAGGATTTATACAAAGATGCTGGCCAGCTTCCCTGCTCAATTCACACTTTATTGGCAGTTGGACGGAGCAACTGCCATTCGCTAAGTGCTGTTGAAAATAAATATACACCTGAGAATCCCCCATGAGGAAAAGAGTTACTCCAAAACCTGTCGGTTCTGTCAGATTTCTACTACCTACTGTAAGTGACAGTAACATAGAAGAAAAGTAATTTATGACTCATTTTACTCTGGAAAAAATGTACTTCTTATTTCTCTATGTTTGCACATATTTTAAATTTTACAATTTTTCACCATAGTGCCCCTTTGAGTGGTTGAAGAGGCTCTGTAGTGACATATACTGGTAGTAGAATGCAGTAAATTATTCAGGATACTCAATTGTATGGTAATTTTCCTGGTTTCTGCATCAGAAACACTTCTATATATTGTTGTATATTGGTATATACCAATTCCCATGATGTTAAGCCTAGGCTGTTTAGCCATGCGGAATTCTGCTGCCAGAGCACTCTGGGAGACCAGGAATTCATTTCACTGGCTTAATAATACTCAGAAACAAACATTCCGTGGAGTTGTGCCTGCCAGGACTAAAGATATCACCACCTCTTATTTGAGTGTGTTTAAATGCATTTAGAATTTTACGATTTTCGCGATAGTGGTCCTTTAAGAGGGTATCATGCACTATGCTACTTGCGTAGCACACGGTACCGTTACCATATGCATTACCTCAGTAATGCAGGCCATACTAATTGTGCAACATGTGCGACATTTCTGTCAGTAGTGCCAGTTGCTAGGGAAGGTGGAACACTCCTCTCGTTCTGATTTGATGTGCCTTGTCAGTCTGGTAGCACTCTAGATCAATGTCGTATCGTAAAAGTAGGGACCGGCTCCATCAGATAGTATTATGCTCCTTTATTTCTTATCATTCAAAACAGTACATATCTGCAATGTTTCAACATCAACGCTTCTTTGTCAAGCTGTGCTGTCTACATACAAATTGCAAATGATAATCACTGCCTTTATATAGTGCACATGGTTAGGGAACAGCCCAGCAATACTCACACAGCTACAAGCCAATCACTGCAGTCCTTGCCTTGTGGGACCTGATAGGAAACTGCATGGCCATTCTCCCATTGGTAACTTCTGCATCTCCCCACCCATCTCCCACACACACTTGTTATTTGCAGCTGAGCTGCAAGGAAGTCATCACGACCCAGTATATCAATGTGTCCCTCTGAGTGCCACCCCTGCTCAGTAACATAAAGTTAACGGTTTCCAGGCTCAAGCAGCGTACAGTGGACAGGTGTGCGACTATAATGTTGCACTGGGTGCGACGTTTCGGGCGCACCCGGTGCGACGGTTTAGGGGCACCCAGTGCAATGTTCTAGGGGCACCCGGTGCGACGTTTCACGCACACCGCTAAACTTTGCACGCGCAAACTTTTTGTGTGCGTATTAGCGTGCGCAAAATCTCTCTAGGCGTGCTAAGGGGCTATTCACAGGCGTGCAAACACTTAGCACCCTTTTGTGAATTAAGCCCCTTGTATTTTACCAACAGGAAGTTTTGAATTGGGAAAATAACCCTGATTGAAAACTTCCTGTGCTGTCTGTAAAATATAAGCTTTAGTTTCCAGCAATGCTTAGCTACTAAGATAAGGAATTACACATAGAGTGTTTCTCTCCCTCTTACCTCTTCCCCCTCTCCTTACTTGGAGTGTAGTGAGACACAGGCTGGGGGATGGAATGATATGTCTGTGATCTATCCACACAGGAGCAGCTTGCTAGCACGTAAGCATTAACCACTTGCCGACCGTGCACTCATACCGCGCGTCAGCAAAGTGGCAGCTGCAGGACCAGCGACGCAGATCTGCGTCGCCGGCTGCAGGCTAACTGATCAGGAAACAGCCGCTCGCGCGAGCGGCTGTTTCCTGTCATTTCACGGCAGGGGGCTCCGTGAATAGCCTGCGGGCCACCGATCGCGGCTCGCAGGGTAAATGTAAACACAAGCGGAAATAATCCGCTTTGTTTACATTTTTACAACGCTGCTACAGTAGCAGCGTTGTAGTAGATCAGCGATCCCCGGCCAATCAGCGGCCAGGGATCGTTGTCACATGACAGCGGGGAGCCTGTTAGAGGCTGCACAGGACAGATCCGTTCCTGTGCAGCCTCCGATCTCTCGGGGAAGGGAGGGAGGAGAGGGAGAGGGGGAATCCTGCGGTGGAAGGGGCTTTGAGGTGCCCCCCCGCCACCCACAGCATGCAGGAGAGATCAGACCCCCCCAGCACATCATCCTCCTAGTGGGGAAAAAAGGGAGTGGTCTGGCCGCTCTGCCTGTCATTTGATCTGTGCTGGGGGCTGTAGAGCCCACCCAGCACAGATCTGAAAAAACAGCGCTGGTCCTTAAGGGGGGGTAAAGGCTAGGTCCTCAAGTGGTTAAAACATGCCAGCAAACTAGCAAAGTACATCTGCGGGTAACTTTTCTCCAATAAATAGCACCATCATTTGGACAATCCGCTCTGCTCAAAAGTCTCTGAGTTCTGTTTGTGATGTTTACATTTGGTTCCTATCATTGCTGAACTAGTTAGCCTTAATTTTATTACCTGAGTCCGGCAAAAAATATCTAAACCTCGCCAAAGAAACATCGATTATGATAACCCAAACAGGCCATACCAGCCGGCCATTATGCACCCTTTGTGCCCCCCCCCCCCCCCTACAAAATTACAGCTAAAGTTGGCACTGCAAGGTTCTGGTGATAAACGCACAAATTAATCATAAAGGCCGGCATACCTCACACCTCTCCTGACAACCCAGTTCTCTTCCTCTCCGTAGCCCTCCACGTTTTACAGCCACAGCCTTCCATCCCATAGCCCTCCGCTCGCTCATACGCACAATATACAGAATACATTTAATTTGACAGTCTACACAATCCTTTAATAAGCTGACATTTAAATACCTTACATGGATTACCTAATCAGCAGATCTGCTCTGTATGCAAAATGTGACAGACTTATGGAAATTGGAAGTTGGGTAATGATGGCACGGACTGTGGAGCAGCACTTTTTCGCACAGCGCAAGATTAAACCCAACATACACAGAGTAATCTCGAGTAATTTATATAACGATGCATAATTCATCATTAAGATTAGGTATAAAACCTTGAAGGGGAAAAAAAGGGATAGATTAAGATATACATCTCATCGTTGCACTCTATGGTATAGAAAAAAAAAAAGGCATGATCTCCACTAGGCAGACTGAAACACGTAGCGGTAGCATGAAAGACGCGCATTTCGTATTTAATCCATTCCTGAAGTTATTTTTTTTTTAAGCGGAGGATGTATCCAAAACTCTTTTAATAATTTTTAGTTTACAGTTTCTGCTGATGGGTACAAAAATTCTAAAGCAGGCTATAATGGGAAGGCAAATCTCCTTTACATTTGTATAAGAAGCAACACATGTGATTCAGTGATTAGCAGAACGCAGCACTTTCAACCGCGAGCCACGACGCCGGGCCTCGCCAGCCGCATCCCTCAAACGCCCAGCATCAAAGGCCCCTTTTTCCAAAACGCGTGCATCTATGATCTTGTTTCCTAGATGCAGTTTAATGTATAGATATTCCACTTATTTTTACAAAGCGCAAAAAAAAAATACTTTTTCGTTTTTTTTTACTTCCCTCCTATAAATCCCTAGCTTGAAATTCCTAATCTGGCAGCCTTGGTTCGCACGCGGCAGTCAGGGCAGATTGCTTAAAAATTAAATCTGTTTTGGCAACCTTGACAACAGTTGAAAGAGAGGTAAGAACTAGGTCAGACATTATGATGTTCTGAATAGATATATATATATTTTTCCGGTTGCACGGAGAGTGCGTTTTGTAGGTTGATAAAAAAAAAATACTGGCTCAGATGAGATCAAAGAATGTACAGTGACATTGTTGAGTCAGGTACACTTGACTCCAGGCAAGAAAATAGATCGCGCCCATTTTTTTTTTTTGGTGTGCTGAATTTAGGAAGACAAAAGATGCCCTAGTTAAAGGATCTGCACACGAGCTTCTTTTATCCTCTTCTACAATTACCTCCTCACATTCACGTGTACAAGACTTCTCACGTGCCTCACCCCTCCTCTGGAATGCCCTTCCACAGCACATCCGCCACTCTCCCACGTTTGAAATCTTTAAACGCTCCCTCAAAACCCACCTTTTCCGACAAGCATATTCTCTAGCTTAGGCCATGCACCCACTAAATAACCTAATTACGCACTGCCTATACATATACTGTATACTTCCCCACCTCTTGTTTCCACCCCATTCCTTTAGATTGTAAGCTCACAAGGGCAAGGCTCTCACCCTTTTGTGTCATGGAATGTTATTAATTGAATTGCTTGCACTCTGTTAGACATTTATACATTTTAGTCATCATGTTAAATCAAATTGTAATCAGCAGTGCTGTATTTTGTATCAGTGTTCATATTTGATGTATATCATTGTCTGTATCATTATGTATCCCTTGTTTGTTTTCTTACATTGTACAGTGCCACGGAATATGTTGGCACTTTATAAATAAATAATAATAATAACACTCCAATGAAATCCGAATAACTAGCACAGAAACGTAAAAGGTGCCCATTGATGATCCACTTTCCCAAACGTTCGGCCATCTGATCCGATCATTACAATTGATGGGAAACGATCGTTTGGGCTAAGCAGCAGGGGGTAAAATGATAAGCAGTCTGATTAGACTAAAAGAATCAATCTAAAATATGGATCACCGGAAGAATCTATAGAACGATCATTTGTCGTGGATCGGCAACATTATTGGTACCTGTGTGTCCCTCGCCGCAGCTTCGGTTTTCTCCGGGTCCCACTGGCAGCCTCAGCAGTATCGTCAACCCCTGATTGGTCGACGTCTTCTGCACATGTGCGAGCTAACGCATGCAAATGCACCCACGTAATCGGAAGCATACGGCACCTGCACAGTAGTACCCTCCCAGTGACACGGGCAATCTCTCTCATGCTGCAGGGGCATGCCCACGCATGCGGAGAAGACGCCCACCCATCACGGGTCAGCAATACTGCAGAAGCTGCCCGTGGGACCCGGAGTAGACCGCAGCTGCGGAAGGGACACAAGTGATGTCTAGTAGATGGATGTAGCCCCAAGGTAAGTAAAGACAGATTTATTTATTTGTCTCCTATGTCCTTTAAACCAGGGCTTTCCAACCTGTGGTATGCGCACCACCAGTGGTACTTTGCTGTTGGCCAGGTGGTACACATCAGGTGTGCTTGTCTTGCCTCCACTAAGTTCGGCTCCCCCCTCACTCACTCCTCGCCGTGCTGCCCTGTGGCATGCTTCAGACCTCAGATCAGCGGAGAAGAGACCAGACATCAATGGCCACTTCCTGTATTTGACGTATACACGCTGCCACTGTGCACCATTTGCCTGGCTGTCTCTTAACCGCAGCCGGGTTACCGCTGATCTGAGGTCTGAGCAGGTCTGAGTTATTCCACAGGGCAGCACAGCAAGGAGCGAGCGGGGGGGAGCTGAATTTTTGTGGTTAGTCACTGCCCAGCTCTCTGGTGGTGAAATGGCGGTTGTATATTGAAGCTCTGGATGCTAAAGAAGCTTCCCTGTTCCTCTTCAGTAGAAGGGATCCAGTGCAGGGACCCTCTGAAGAGCTACTTGTCGACGTGTGCACATGCGCAGCAGTGGCTCTCCACTCTGGTGGAAACAGCTGAGCCCGATCGGGTCCGATCTACTGCGCAGGAAGACTGGTGGTACTTGAAAAGGCGATAAAAGTGGCACAATTAGTGAAAAGGTTGAAAAGCCCTGCTTTAAACATGCTGTAGTTTTATCTAGATCATGCATGGCAAACTCCGGCCCGTGGGCCAAATCTGTCCCTCAGAGCCATCAAATTTGGCCCCAAGTGGTTTCCCCACTTTGCATCATGTTTGGCCCACTCTAGACCATCAGGGAAGCTATATTGGAAGTGGGAAGCCATATGGGAGAGGTAGTGGGAAAGCACTAAACACTAGGGAACAGTATAGGGGCCTCTAGACCCCAGGGAACTGTATAGGGGAGGGAGGACCACTAGAGACCAGAAAACTGTATAGGGATTGGAGGGGGGCCATTAGACATCAGGGAACTTTGTAAGGGAGGAAGATGGCCAATAGACATTGAGGTTGGCCCACGACTAGGTCCCAGTGTACAATTTTGGCCCACTTTGTATTTGAGTTTGACACCCCTGATCTAGATACTCTGTACTCTAGTTTAGAATACAAAAACATGTCCAATTGAAACAACTTTATTATTTGAGTGGATACAACTTAACTGCAGAACTGATAAGTGTTACAATTTTTTAATGAGAGTAGGGTTTCTCTTTATGTAAAGACCTTTGAGTTTACTTACTGCAGCAGTGCTGGAATGCAAATCCTCTCAGCCTAAGACAAGACACATGCTTCCCCTGCACTGTATAATTCATTGTTGGGTCACTACCAGATCCTCTGATGTAATGATATTTTTTCTCAATTTATAATTGACGGTGACAGAGGTTATTTGTCTAATGGAACATGTCAAAGTCATCCTGTCATTGGTGGTATTCAGCCTCCCCAGTTCACCGAAGCTACACTTCAAATTTATGACATTTAGGTTGTTTCACGTGGGATAAAAATAAACACGAAGGCAGGCAATTTCACACTTTTTAGAATAAGAAAATGTATAATAATTAGGTAAATGTCAGTGTTTTTCCCAGCTTCAGTGAGATATATATAAAAAATAACATTTGGGCTGTTAAGTTGTCATCATCTGACCTGCTACAAAATTTATCAGACTGATTTTGTGTTCAAATATTACTAGACTTCCCTTGTTTGCTTCATATTAATAATACTTTTCTTTTTCTTGCTAAGGGTGGAAGCAAATTGATGCCAAAGTCAGATGTCTTGTTTTGGCATCTATAACTCCATAAATTATCTAGTAGGCTACAGAGAAGTCTGGATCTGTGGTTGGCCTCCTGCTGTGATTGGTTAAAAGTTTAATTAAAGTTTAGCTATGGAAGTTTTAGTGCTCTGATGGGCTACAAATTCTCATGTTTACAACTGCATTAGCTGAATCTTAGACTATGTTATCACTTTCAGGTATTGCCGTCCTCAGGCATCAGGAGCTGATCCCTCAGTGCCACTACAGGGCCAAGATCTGTGCAGAGCCATCACTAGGCTAGAGACCCCTCTGTGACTATACATAGAAGAGGCGTGACGGAGTGAGAACAATGCACTCTGGAGTTACTCAGACATGGGAGAAGGCCTATTTTTACAGCAGTGAAAAAATACTTCCTAATGCTCGGTCCACACTTGTTCATTTGCAGATCGTATCCCATAAAAGATCAGTTTTTCTAAAAACTGACGCAAAACTAACCAGTTTTTCAAACTGTGGTCATTTTATAGTATACGTTTCCAGTCCGTTTAAGCGTATGTCCTTTCTTCATGTGGGTTTCTATTGGATAAGAGATGATGTTGAGGGGAGGAGCAGGCAGTAGGCAATCCGTTTTTGCCTCTGTTTTGTGTGCAAAAGTTCTCTGTGTAGAGGGAGGGAGATCCATTTTTGTGTAGCCTTTCACTACCCCTCCGTGTATCCGGGGTCCGAGAAAAACCTGCAAATCCGGACTCTCAGTTTTTCAAAACGGAACCCGCGGATCCATTTCGTGTGTGAAGACGGCCGCTATTTTAAACATTAGTATCCGTGGCTCCGGTTTTGATTCGGGCCAAAAAGTGGAGCCACGGATACGTTTTTTAAACAAGTGTGAACCAACCCTTATACAATTTCCTGTACAAGTATAATAGTCAATGGCCTCAATTCACTAAGATCATGCTGGAGATAATAAGGCAAGAGAAAACTTACCTCCACACAGTGAAAGAGTTATCTTATCTCTTCATTCCTTAAGTTACCTCTCCTGTAGTTAATTTACCTCCTCTGTAGTTAATTTACCTCCTCTGTAGTTAATTTCACACGCAGTTAATTAACAGCCTGTCTTTAACTCTGGAGTTATTTTAAGGATTGGAGAGTTAACTTAAAGACAGAATAGTTAACTTTAGGTTTGCCTGAGGTAAAATGTGTCCTGATTACTACATGTCTTATCACCATGGTAACAACTCTAGAAGACTTATTAAAGACAGGAGATAAGCTTAGTGAATTGAGGCCAATTACATTTAATTTGGAAAAATGGGTGTTCGATTGGCATGACTAGGTACATCCACGAATGCCTGGTGCCTACAATAGCTGTGTCTGCGTTCTCGGCACCTGACATGGATGCAGCCTATGGACACAGATTTCTGGACTTTTATTAGGTTTGATTTATGTCTGCTTCATAAAAAACAAATATGCTATCGTAACATGAAGTTCAAAAACATGGTGATGCATTAAAATTACTTTTCAACATTTTTGTCTTAGAGAGCTGTAGACTGATGTTCTTAAAGGGAACCTGAAGTGAAAGGAATTTGGAGGCTGCCATCTTCATTTCCTTATAAACAATGCCAGCTGCCTGGCTGCCACGCCAAACTTTTGGCTTTAGTTGGTTTTGAGTCCCACACCTGCAACAAGCATGCAGCCAGTGGAGTCACACCGGAGCCACAGCATCTGATCTGCATCATGCTCATTCCGGGCCAGTGACTTACAGTATTAGAGGCGGAGCATCAACGTAGACATCAGGCAACTGGCATTGTTTATTAGAGAATGGAGAGGCAGTCTCCATTTTCCTCTCACTTCATGTTCCCTTTAAGGCAGGTATAGACAATGGCCTCAATTCACTAAGCAGTTTAGACTAGTCTACAGATAGTTTTTAGCCTACTGATGGTTTGGTGTAATGTTTTAGACCTGTTTCTAGACCTGGTCTAACATTCAGTAATTACACAATTCACAAAGGCAAACAAGGAGTAACCACGCCCACTTTTTCTGACAGAGATTAGACCAGCTGAGTTCTGTCGGTAAAGTAATTCTGGGAGGTATTTTAGAAGTGAGGATGGAACCTTTTGGATTAAATATGTAGGAGTTTAATTGTATGCAGAGGAGAGCTCATCAAATTAGAAGGATGTCAATCATAGCTACTCGTTTGTGAATTGCATCTTTTGATAATTTCCCTTGCTTTACCCACCCAATTACAAAATGGTTTAGACCAGGTCTAAAAACATGTCTAAAACATTTGGTAATAGCGAATTCCCCTTTGATGCAACTGACCAAACTATCAGTAGACTTAAAACCATCAGTAGACTAGTCTTAACTGCTTAGTGAATTGAGGTCTATGAGACCTATTTAACCGACTAAACATTAGATGAGATAAAAATAGGACATTCCTGTCTAATATATTTGACTGAAATTCAAGTATATAAATCCTACTAAATCCAGCAAGCGTTGAAATTCTCAGCCCCTCCCTTCTGATGAGTAATACTGTCTGCTGTCTGTGTGTAGAGACAAGACCACCTGCTCTTTGTGTTCAGTGCTGTATTGAGAACAAGACAGGCACACAAAGAACAGACAGCATGACTCATCATAATAGAGGGAAGAGAAGGTAGTTGGCAGAGAGGATGGGATGTAAGTAACTAAGCCTCTCCTGGGGACAGCTAAGTGACAAAGCTGTCCCCTGTACAGCACTGCGCTAGATCGCAGCACTGTAAAAGCTAAAATAACATTTGTTTCCCCCTAACAGCCTGCCAGCTAAGATAGTGGCTGGCAGGCTGTTTACGGAGTAGAGCTCTGTAACTCTGCAGGGAATGCGTGCACATTCCCCGCTAATGTCCCTCCACCAGTCTTGACACCAATTGGTGTTAGGCGGTCCTGGAGGAGCCACTCTGCGACTGCCCATCGCTGATAGGCAGTCGCAGAGCAGTTAAAGGACAACTGAACCGAATGGAATTTGGAGGCTGCCATATGTATTTCCTTTTAAGCAATACCAGTTGCCTTGCTATCCTGCTGATCCTTTGCCTCTAATACTTTCAGCCATAGACCCTGAACAAGCATGCAGCAGATCAGGAGTTTCTGACATTATTGCCAGATCTGACAGATTAGCTGCATGATTGTTTCTGGTGTGATTCAGACACTACAGCAGCCAAATAGATCAGCGGGGCTGCCAGGCTACTGGTATTGTATAAAAGTAAAAGAATATGGCAGCCTCCATATTCCTCTCACTACAGTTGTCCTTTAAGACTAGCTCTATCTAGTTTTCCTGGAATCTATACATGTCCGTTTTCTAAGCAGTGGACTGAAATACCTTTATCGATCAGCATCTGTATTTCATTTTATGGCACTCGCTCCGGTGGTTCTTTGCTCTAATTGTTGCTGGTTTATCTGGAAGCATGCCGTGCTAATTTTACAATACCTTTAAATGCCAGGGAATGTGAACAGTGAACGTTATTAGGAAACACATTTGTGGAGTGAAAAGAAAAGGCGAGAGCGGCGTATAATATATGCAGGGTTATCGTACCTCGTGGAAAATCAGAAAACAACTATCCCTGTTGAGTACTATTGCGCTAGTATCAAAGTGTCTTATCACATTAGTTCAAATGCTTTCTGTTCCTGTGTGGATTTAAACATGCCTTTGATTTGTGAGATGCGTACGGTAAAGATCCTTCCTCTTCATCATGCACAGTAAGTATGCGCGGAGGGACCTTCCTGTGCAGCATAATGCAGCATGTGCCAGCAACAGGAAGGAAACAAAACTTCACCAATCATCAGTCTATAAGTTTAAAGAGAAACCGTGACCAAGAATTGAACTTTATCCCAATCAGTAGCTGATACCCCCTTTTACATGAGAAATCTATTCCTTTTCACAAACAGACCATCAGGGGGTGCTGTATGACTGATATTGTGGTGAAACCCCTCCCACAAGAAACTCTGAGGACCGTGGTACTCCTGGCAGTTTCCTGTCTGTGAACCCTGTTGCATTGTGGGAAATAGCTGTTTACAGCTGTTTCCAACTGCCAAAAAAGCATGCAGCAGCTACATCACCTGCCAACAGTAAAAATGTCGCCATGTAATAAATGTCAGAATGTATAATAGGGATTTAAAAGATTTTACAATGGGCAAACACTGACTAAATCATTTATACATAATTATTGTAAAAATGAAGTACTTTTTTTAATTATATTATTTTCACTGGAGTTACTCTTTGAAGAGGAACTGTAGTGAAAAGAACATAATGAATAAAATCAGTCAGTAAAATCATATGCATAGTGCCACCCCCAGCTCAGTGACATACACCCCGCTGGGCAGGAAGTGCGTCACTGGGATTTCCTGGGAGTTCCATCGGTACACGCATGCGCAACGTGCTCTGTTGTTCACACATAGGGCTAGATTCACTATGCTGTGATAACTGCTATCACAGCAGTTATCACGTGAGCTGCCAGGCGCAAAGGTTTGCGCGCGACCAGCGTTACTTCACATTATAAGCGAAGGTTTGCACGCGATCACATGCGCTTTCGCGGCATCTCGAGTGATAACTGCTGTGATAGAAGTTATCACGGCATAGTGAATCGAGCCTATAGTGTGTGGCTCATGGACTTCCATTACCATACCTCCCAACTTTTTGAGATGTGAAAAAGAGACACTTAAGCCACACCCATGCCACACCCCTGGTAACGCCCCACCGCGCCCCTAGTCACACATACCATAAAGATTTTATAAGAAAAATATGTTGTTTTATAATTCAAACCACACTGGTCCTTTCTATCCTGGTTAATTTTCCTTAATAGTAACATTTTAAAATTAGTGATATATCAATTTAAAGAATGGGAATAAAGTTTAGAGTCAATGAAACACATTTTTAGTATAGAAATATATATATTTATATAGAAAGAGGGACAAAGTCCTGAAAGAGGGACAAATGAGCAAAGGAGGGGGAAAGAGGGACAGTGGGAAGGGCTTGGATACTTCTGCCGCAACCAGAGCAGGATCATCCACCAGGTAATCTAGGGAGGTGCCGGGGGCCTAGTGGAGATTTTTTAAATCTTAATAGGACACAGAGGTATGTTCTGTGCACAATGACATGCCTTTGTGTCCTTCTGCTGCCGCTGCCAGTCCCCCCGGGCTCCGCTGTTCCCCCTGGAAAATACAGACAGGAAGTACCCCTGGGTCGTGGCTTAGCTTCCGATTGGAGGAAGCTAGTGGAGGCGGGGAGCGGCGGGAGCTTTGTAATGGCGGAGGCAATGCGGAGGACACTGATTGACAGGCTGCTGGTGAACAGAAAGGCTAGCGACAAGCAGATTGTTGCTAGCCTGTCGGTATTTTTCTGGTGGAACAGCAGAGCCCGGGGGGAGGGGGGAGGGGGCTGGAGGCAGCCATAGAAGGACACAGAGGCATGCCATTGTGCACAGAACATGCCTTTGTGTCCTATTAAGATTTAAAAAATCCGCCTCAGGTTCTCTTTTAAGAGCCCTCCTGCCACCTTCTCTGACCTCTCTCCACTTCACTTTACCAAAAGGACCACAAGGTGGCGCCACATCAACTACCTTGCCTACATCTTCATCCATCTCTGGGCACAATGCAAAGAACGGAATAAGTATAAAAGTCTTGATAAAGTTTCCTTGCTTCTGCAGCCCCTTGCAGCAAAATAGGCTAACGCAACGCAAGTTTAACCTGCGAGTGTAAAAGGGGCCTTAATGTTATTAGCATTGTCTTTTCATTTCACTTTGCAGTCACCTAGCTTTTCACTA
Source organism: Hyperolius riggenbachi (assembly GCF_040937935.1). Taxonomy (NCBI): domain Eukaryota; kingdom Metazoa; phylum Chordata; class Amphibia; order Anura; family Hyperoliidae; genus Hyperolius; species Hyperolius riggenbachi. Next base: position 395,365,039 of record NC_090650.1, on the reverse strand, counting down.
TACAGCCGAAAGCTTGCTTACTCTTATTCTTTTAAATTAGTCAATAAATGGTATCATCCTGATTCAAAACTTCTTGCTAATTCCAATAGTGACAAGGAACTCAAATTGCACTTCTTTGCAACTATGGCAACAGAAGCCTGTTTGGAGTACAGACTGCATGGGTGCAGCAAACCATCCCTGAACTAAAGCCACGCCAAAGGGCCGTTAAGTTTCATAGAATTTGAGGTACTCCATTGAGAGCTCCTACAAGTGCTGTATAACATCAACCTGGACACAAGGACTCTGCCAATTACCTATTTTAAATAACTCGATTTATTAGTACAAGCCATTCCGTAGGCATTTTATGATATACGGCCCAGCGAGTGCCAAGCCCGTCGAATTCAGCTGAAAAGACGTCCGCGATTCCCTCCCGAAAGATTTATTGGACTTTCCACCATAAAGAAGACCGGATTACAGCGCTGCTTACTTTATAAAATGAAATTTGGCCATTATAGGCAAGAGTTCACAGCTGTAATTATTTCAATGCACTCCACAATCAATGCGCTCAAGACAGCTGAGCCGAACGCCTCCCCGGCGTGGGCAGGTCACCGAGCGCCAAGTCCCGCAGCTTCAACAACTTTTGTGTGACCTTGCGTCGAATAACACTGGAAAATTGATTTGGCTCTAGTAATAAAAGACCGTCTGCATTATCTGCATTCTAATTATAATTAATATGACCAGGATAACTGCTGTATTATTTACGATGAAAGCTATGGCGAGCGCGGTGTAATAATAATCTGCTACATAATTTTTTATTGATCTGATGGTTTTATTGCACAAAAACAAAATGCTACACTGCTGCTTTCCCAAAATCGCTCTGCTTGATATATTATTTTCCACTCACAAGTCCTCCTCGATATTCTCCAAGCCGGGAGCGTTTTATTGTCTTACAGAACGGTCGTTGTACTGGCTGTGTTAGGATTACAACAGGAGTTTTTAAGTGTTTTTTTTTTTGTTTTGTTTTGAGCCAGACAGGCAAACAGACATAAATGTCACCGGCCTGATGCCTTTTACTGGCCAGCTGTGGAAAAGTAGATTGCATCCCCCTCCACGCAGACGTGTTTTCCTAGATTGTTGCAGGCATTCGTGGACAGAACTTCCTTTCTGTTTGTGTAGAAGTATCATCATTAGCTGATGTCAAAGACATCACTTGCAGCTCAGACTCTGCTCACTTCCTTTAGCACTGACAGTTTGTGTTATAGGCTGCAGTGTTCTCAGATGGATTTGGTCTATGACTGCTCCCTTGAATAGTTGGATGATGCAATATAAGCAGCAGCTGGAGAAACACTTACAGAGCTTGAAAACAGAGTCCCCATATGCAGTTTTTTTTAGGCCATGTGACCAACATTTTCAAAAATGTGATTTTTATCTGTGAAAACCACATTTCACACAAAAACATAACATTTACATACACTGACTATTAGGGTGCGTACAGACATGCGACTATAGTCGTTTAAAATGATCGTTACCGACGGCATTGCCCGACGATCGTTCGTAAAAAGTGCACGAACGATCATTAAAACGACCGACCAACGAGATGTCGTTGGTAAAGAACGATCCATTCTGCCAGATCTTTTCCAACGACCATCGTTCAAAAAGTAATGTCTGTACAACGATCGGTCGTTGATCGTTCGTTCTCAAAGCTTTGCACATGCTCAAACAGTTCTTTTTGACACTTGTGTTTGAAATCAGTTTATACATCATGTTGCGCACGCAACGTTCGTTCCAAGATGGTTCGTACACGAACGATATTCAAAGTAGCCTTTCTTCAAATGATCATCGGCCGATACCTCCTTTAACATCGTTTGTCGTTCAGAACGAACGATCGTTATCGTATGTCTGTACGTACCCTTAGCCACGATTAACGAGATAATAATAATTCAAGCTTGGATGCTAATTTAATGCAAACTGTATGAAGCTTGGAACTGAGAGGCAGGGATGCTCAAATCCGGATCCGGGAGACACCCGGATAGTTGCTATCCGGATATCTCCCAGTAAACCTGTGCGGGGTGGGTAGTGGGTGGTGGGGGGGGGTTCAATCTTACCTATCTGACGTCTTCTTCGTCTGTTCCTGGCGCCTCCCACGATGCGGTCCAGGCGGCGGTTACGTGACTACAAACACTTCCTCTTGAAGACGGAAGTGTTTGTAGTCATGTGATGCACGTGGACCGCATCGTGGGAGGTGCCAGGGACAGACGAAGAAGACGTCAGACAGGTAAGATTGACCCCCCCCTGCCCACCCTGCACAGGTTTACTGGGAGATATCCGGATAGCAACTATCCGGGTGTCTCCTGGATCCGGATTTGAGCATCCCTGCTGAGAGGGTCTAAATTAGCTGGAAGTATATTTGACTGGTCCGGTTCCAAGCTGTATAAAAAAGGTAAATTAATTTACATTCAAGATCATTGAATGATTGAATCTTTAAAAATTGAAAAAAGTATATGTATTGTTTTGTCTCTGCTCAATGACACAGTCTTTCAAGTGTCCCAGAGAGCTAAAATAAATGTACTAGTGACCTTTTCTTTTATCTATCCTCTGAAAAGCTGTTGTCAGGAAAGAGTTGTTTGGCAGTAATTCCTTATCCTTAAGGTTTACGCTATAGTCCGACTTCTGCTTTCAGGCAGAAAAAGAAAAAAGGAACACATCCTAGTTCTTTCTCTGCTTGGCACTGTACATACACTTGCCTATCTCCACGTCACATCATTTAAAGGACACCCAAGGCGAAAATAAACTAGTGAAATAAACAATTGTATCTATCTTCCTTCTCCTAAAAATGACTTTTTAAGATATTCCAGTTTTATTTTATGTTTGTATCTACTTTTTAAGTTTTAACTGTTTTATTGGTTTTGCTCAGTGACACATTCATTGAAGTATGCCAGAGCTAAAATCTATGAGCTATTGAACCTTTTTTATCTCTTTCCTGCTCTCAGAGCCATTTTCTGCTAGGAAATTTTTTAATAGTTGGTATTTCTTATCAGTGAGGGTTACACTGTAGTCACTTCCTGTCTGAGTCAGGGCTGAGTCAGCCACTTACATGCCTGATATTTAACTCTTTTAGGCAGAGAAAGAAAAAAAAGGAACACAGCATAGTTATTTGTGTGCTAGGCACTGTACATACCCATGTCTATCTCATCACCTCGGGTATCCTTTAAGGAAAACAGAGTTGTTTAACGTTATTTTAGCACAGCTGCAATGTTAGCTATCACACTGATTGACTCTCTTGATTATTAACGTGGCAAGGCCTTGTCTCCCGGGCGTCTGTTTAAACGCAACCCACCTCTTACACGGATGCCATTTTTAATCCCGATATCTCTTTTTAATATGAAGCTCTCATGAAACAAGTACCTGCTACTCCTGTTATATATTGCAGCTAATGGGCTCATCAAGTTTCACTTAGGCAAATCCATTAGCGCCGTTCATCTAGAAATATTTTGTGGTTAAACAACCTTTAGATGATCTACGATAAAGTACTATGGGGAAGTGTGCGAGTTCAAACCTCTTAGTAGTTGTGCTGTAATGTTTATTCTTACGTAAACCGAACCAGGTTAACTCTTACATAACCGGAATCCTGCTCCTGGCACTCTGTATGTCAGGGAACATTGTGCCACTGCGCATTAAAAGTAAACATGGCAGAATAACAAAGAAAAACGCATTTCTCTTTGTAGGTGTCTAAAGTGCGCAAATGTCAATTGTAATACAGGAACTCAGGGCCAGAAGATATGAGGATGTCTGATCACATAACCTTAGACGAAGATATGCAGATTATCACCCATTTTTCACCACTGTCCCAAAATATCCTTCCTGAAATAAAGCATGACCCAGTTTGCCCAATTCTGTGGCACGGAGGGAGAATAATCAGCGAAAGTTTCCTGTCCGGCAAAGTGTATTTTTTTGTTTGTTTTTATATGCCTTTAATAGCATTGTTGTAAATTAAGTGTATATAGCAGGGGCCCCAACCGTCCCGTTTTCGCCGGGACGGTCACGGGTTGGGGGAGGGGTCCCGCTGTCCCCCCCTTGTGTCCCGGCAGGCAGCGGAGGGAAAAAAAAGGATCGAGGCCCCAGCCGGCGGGATAAGATTGTCCCTCCCTCCCTCCGAATGTGCCCCCCAGTGTCCCCCTGTATGGAGAGATAAGAGTGCAGCAGAGCGGGCAGTCTTACCATTCCTCCTCGCGTACCGGGCATCTATCTTGCTTCAATCTACTTCCTGTGACGTCACGAAGCAGGAAGCAGAGAAGACCAGATGCCCAGTACGCGAGGATGAATGGTAAGACTGCCCGCTCTGCTGCACTCTTATCTCTCCATACAGGGGGACACTGGGGGGCACATTCGGAGGGAGGGAGGGACAATCTTATCCCAGACCCGCATCCCACACACCAAAGCCGCCGGCTGGGGCCTCGATCCTTTTTTCACCTCCACACCCATGGGCACCCTCACCATTCTCCCCACCATATTTTAATAAATGACCATATTGCAGATTTTCATATATGTATATATATATATATATATATATATATATATATATATATATATATATATATATATATATATATATATATATATATATGTATATGTATATATATTTATATATATATATATATATATATATATATATATATATATATATATATATATATATATATATATATATATATATAATGCTTGACTAGGGGTGTGTCAGGGGGTGTGGTTGGGGGGTGTGTCAGGGGTGTGGCTTAAGTGTCCCGGTTTCACATCTCAAAAAGTTGGGAGGTATGATATAGTGTAAAATAATTTTGTACTAAAATGTAGCTTTTGCAGAAAAGAAAAAAGAAAATAACTTTTTTTCACTAGACTAGTGCATATATTCTCAGTAGAGATTATTTTGTATTCAGTACTATTATTCAGTATTTATATAGCACTGTCAGCTTCTGCAGCGCTGTACAGAGTATATATATTCTTGTCACTAACTGTCCCTCAGAGGGGCTCACAATCTAATCCCTACCAGAGTCCTATGTCTATGTATGTGTTATGTAATATATGTATCGTAGTCTAGTGCCAATTTTAGGGGGAAGCCAATTAACTTATCTGTATGTTTTTGGGATGTGGAAGGAACTCCAGTGCCCAGAGGAAACCCACACAGACACGGGGAGAACATACAAGCTCCTTGCAGTCGCAGATGTTGACCTGGCTGGGATTCAAACTGGGGACCCATCGCTGCAAGGCAAGAGTGCTAACCACTACGCCACCGTGCTGCCCGTTTTACTGTCATACTGCCCCCTATAGAGGAGGAAGACCAAGGAGACACAAAGTAAGGAAGTGACGTAGGAGAGGGGTAGAAACAAACAATATAAGCTGATTTCAAGCATTTTCCTACCAAAAACCTGTGGTAAAGCGGACTGGAACTCAGAACTTCCTCTCTGCTGTAAAAGATACGCAACATCATAACAACCTTTAACTTCTTAAGGACTGCCTCACGCCAATAGGCGGCAGCCCCAGGACCGCCTAACGCCAATTGGCGTCAAGTCCTGGGGCTGCAGTTTCACAGGGAACGGCCGCGTTCCTGCGCGATCGTTCCCTGCCGGTTCATGGAGCGGAGTTCCGTGAATAGCCTGCTAGCTGCCGATCGCGGCTAGCAGGCTGCTTGTAAACCAAAGGTCCGCGGCAGCGCTTTACGAGATCGGCGATCCACGGCCTTTGATTGACCGGGGAGCGCCATCCTCTCATAGGCTGATGCCTATAAGAGACGGAACAGGACGGATCGCCGTCCTGTTCCAATTCCAGTGCATGGAGGGGAGGAGGGAAGGGGAGGGAGGGAGAGAGAGCCTCATAGAGGCTAAAAAAGACCCCAAAAAACTACAAACGGCCACAGCGATCAGACCCCTCCGGTGGCATGTCCCCTTGGGGACAAAAAAAGGAGGTGAGTCCGATCGCTTGGCTCCTTTGCTGGGCTGTGTAGGAGGCTGAAAAGCCTGCACAGCCCAGTGCTGCAAAAAACAGCCTGGTCTTTTTTTTTTGGGGGGGGGGGGGGGGTAGCACTGTGGGCGTCAAGTGGTTAAAGAATTTTTTTTTTGTTACAGCTGATACAAATCCTGCAATAAATCTGCAATGTGTCTATTTCCTGCTTTTTACGGAAGCAGACATATTGTTGACATCCTGTGTTTACAAATGAGCTCTCTGCCGTGGCAGTCAGCTGACACAGCTAAGGGATCAAGTTACAACTTGCGATTAGTCACAGATGAGGTGGGAATAGTCAGGCTGAACTCTCTAAATGCATACAGGGTGCATGTCTTTCTGTTTTCCTTCTGTCCAGTGCAAGAGTCCAGGTCCACTTTAACAAATGTTGCTTCTCACCCATCAGGAAGAGCTGTCACACTGGCTTTGCCTAACCCAGTGATTTGCAAACTTTGCTCTCCAGCTGTTAAGGAACTACAAGTCCCACAATGCATTGCGGGAGTCTGACAGCCACAGCCATGATTCATAAAGGCAAATGCATTGTGGGACTTGTAGTTCCTTAACAGCTGGAGAGCCAAGTTTGCAGATCACTGGTCTAACCAATAAAGCAATGAATGGGAAGTCAGTGATGTGCGGGAGGTGGTGTGATCCCATCGTACGCGTTCCCTGACTTCTGCTGCAGTGTCCAGCCCAGCCGTGCGACCGCCCAGCGCGCCAGGAGTTAACTCTACCCCCGCAGACTGTCTGAGTCCCGTACTGTATCTCATGATAAAATGATGAAAGGATTTGAGGCTATTGAAATGTGATGCTGCCCTGCATTGAGAGATTTGGTGGGGAATCTGCATTACAATACCTTTGATTCTCAATTCTTAGTGAGCTCCACTACATTACACAGGGAAAAAAAAAACTAGCACATTTCAATGACAACTATTAATATCGAAGGAGTAGCAGCTACATTAACTACACAGGGAAAATGACTTTTAAAACACTTCCCCATCTGTTATTCCAGAGTCGGCATCCATTGGAGGGTGACAGCCCAGCCCAGAGATACTGGAAAATATTACACTGCATCCTGATCACTACAAAATCACACTAACGGTAAAAACCCTTTATTACAACTCAGTGCCTCTAAAACCCTAAACCAGATACAAATGTGTTCGTAGAGCTTGTTTTATCTGTGCTGAAGCTCCCTGATAGCTCATGTCAAATAAATTGTGTTTAAAGTAAACCTGTCATAACAAAACAGCCCCTGTGGGTACTTACCCCCATCCTCCTCCGCCCCTCTCCTGCAGCGTTTTTAAGCACGTGTACACGTGAGAGGTGAATATTTACCTACTATGATCCAGCGAAGGCGCAGTAGTGGCTTTCCGTTCGTGGTCAGGCAAAAATAGCCGAGCCCGATTGGGTCCATGCCTGCGCAGTAGAGCAGACCGATCGGGCTTGGCTATATCTGCTGGAGCCCATTGGAAAGCCGCTACTGCACCTTCGCTGGATCCCTGAAGGTAAATATTGCCGCGCCTGCGCAGTGCTTGTTGGGGGGATTTTCGGGGGAGCCAGCAATGGATTCCCAAGGCTACAGAGGATGGGGGAAGCCTCATTAGAATCCTGAGACTTCTCCCTCCCCATAGGGGCACTTTTTTTGTTAGGGTCTGAGCCCACTAACGCATCTCTGTCTGCTTCTGTCTGCTTTTCAGGATCTGCAACACTGATATGCTGCTGCAAAGCGGCCACAACTGCGTTAGTAAACTCAGGCAAACCTCCCCTGGGGGTACTCACCTCGGGAGGGGGAAGCCTCAGGGTCCCAATGAGGCTTCCCCCTCCCCTGTAGCTGCAGGCAGTCCAGCGCTGGCTCCCCCGAAGTGTCCCGGAATCCTCCCTAGACAAGCCTGACAAGCGCTGATTTATTTACCTTTCCTGTCTCCAGCAGGGGCGCAGTTGCGGCTCTCCGCACGGAGATAGGCGAAAATAGCCGATCTCCGTCGGGTCCGCTCTACTGCACAGGCGCAAGACTTGTGCTTGTGCAGTAGAGCGGCCCGACAGCGATCGGCTATTTCCACCTATCGCCGAGGCGGAGAGCCGTTACTGCGCCTGCGCTGGAGGCGGGAAGGTAAATACTTACATCCCCGCTGTTCAGGGAGCTTTATCTACGCCACCATGGGACCGAGGAGGACGGGGGAAGCCTCAATAGCATCCGGAGGCTTCCCCCGCCCGAGGTGAGTACCCCCCAGGGGAGGTTTTCTTGGTAACAGGTTTACTTTAAAGGAAATCTAAAGTTTTCCTGGCAGAATACAACTTCTGAGAGCGGGGGGAGATAGAACAAGGTCAATAGTTCATGTGTTTTCATTTAGGGACATGCAATAGGCTACTACTAAGCAGAGACAACAAGACGTTCAATCTACTTTGTAAATGTTTAAATATAAAATAAAACCATGGAATGTCTAAAAAAGGGATCATTTTTAGGAATGAGGACGACAAATACAATTGTTTATCTCTACAGTTTATTTTCACCTCGGGTTCACTTTAAGGGGTGCAGCGGCAGGGTGGATGGGTCAGTGCATGCAGAGTGTGCAGCTAAGTTAACTTACACACAGCAACTGTAATGGGTTCCACTGACCTTCTTATTCTTGAGGTATTGTTGTGTTGTGTGTGAGTGAGTGAGTGCGTGAGAGTGTGTGTGTGTGTGTGTGTGAGTGTGTGTGTGTGTGTGTGTGTGTGTGTGTGTGTGTCTGTGTGTAGTGTTTGTGTGTGTGTGTGTGTGTGTGTGTGTGTGTGTGTGTGTGTGTGTGTGTGCGCGACTGTGTGTAAGTGAGTGAGTGCGTGAGAGTGTGTGTGTGAGTGTGCGTGTTTGTGTGTGAGTGTGTGTGTGTGTGACTGTGTGTGAGTGAGTGTGCGCTGTGTGTGTGCGCATGTGAGTGTGTGTGTGTAGTGCGTGTGTAGTGAGTGTGTGTGTGTGTGTGTGTGTGTG